>NC_065578.1:106860485-107485485 GCF_024542745.1 Macaca thibetana thibetana | reverse complement strand
TGGATTGTCAATTTGTTGAGCTCAGCAAATGCATTTCCTGAGCCCTTGTGAGTAAAGCTCTGTGCTGGTTACACTGGGTATCTGTGCCCAGCTCAGCCTGGGTTGTGAGAAAACCAATAGCCAACACCCACAGGCTTATTCTGGTAAAAGGGAGATGATAACAAATGGTGGGGTTTTTTTTTTCTTTTTTTTTTTTTTTTTTTTTTTTTTTAGATAGTGTCTTGCCATGTTGCCCAGGCTGGTCTCGAACTCCTGGGCTCAGGCAGTCTTCCCTCCTTGGCCTCCCACAGTGCTGGGATTACAGCGTGAGCCACCACACCTGGCCTTGTGATGGTGGTTCTGATAGGGCTGGGCTTTCAACCTCCCAAGGATTCTGATCAAACAACCTCAGGAGAATCTTCTGCAGAGAGTGCCCAGCTGCCAACTGTCATAGTTGAGTGTCACAGAGTGGCATGGGTCTCCTCCCTCTGTTTCATTTCACAGATTACACGTTGTTAGTAGGAACATCAGCAGAAGGAGCATGAGGATGTTCCTTCTAATGATTAGAAAAGATATTATAATGCTGCTGGGTGGGCTGTCGATTTTTAAAAAGTGATCAAGGGCCTTCTCAGAAAGTGATTTTAGGAACTATAATGCATAGATGGGATCAATTATAGTGTAAGAAGTGAAAAATTATTGCACTGAACAGCATCTAACAGCTTCTGGAGAAAACATATTTCCCAACTGACCCTAATGATGGACTTAAATACCAAAAAAGAGAACCACTAACTTCCATTATCTTGCAGAAACAGGAGAACCTTAATACACTTAAAACTGGAAAAAATGTGTGTGCCTCTAGGGCCATGCAGTGAAACAGATTGCATGGTAGGTGACATAGGCAGGGGCAGAATGGAGTTTATGACAATGGCCATAAGATGATGAAAAAATTATTTGGGGCCTTGAAGCAGCAGGTGAACTGGCTTAGAGGAACATTGCACAGTTGTAGAAAAACAACTTTTGCAAAATTTTCCTCCACTCAGTGGGCACTACATATTTATTCTAGGATCTGCATTCATTCTTTCACAGACTATCTACTTATTGGCTTGGGCCTACAATGACTTTTCTGAGAGAGGTGAGGGATTAGCACAATAGCACACACACATCTGAAAGAAATAGTGAATTTCTAATTTTCAGATTTTAGTCTCTGACCTAACCAAAGAATTGACCATTATAGATTTTAACTATTAATAATATTAATGATGCTCACAAATATGAAGATTTAGGTACATCTTATGATAATAAGATATGCTTTCTAAAAAAAGAAATGTTAGAACTGTAGTCCAGGGATGTTAATAAAAGTGGCAAATAACATTACATCCTCTTTAAAAAAAAAAAAAAAAAAAAAAAAGATGAGGTCTCACTGTGTTGCCCAGGCTTGTCTTAAACTCCTGAACTCCAGTGATCCTCCCACCTCAGCCTCCCAAAGTACTGGAATCACAAGCTTGAGCCATCACCTTCGGCCCATATCATCTGAACATCCAACAGGAAACAGGTAAAAGAAGGAAGAAGGCTGACAACCCAGTGTACAGATTCATATGTAATATACAAACTGTTGATTGATTATAAATCAGTGGAATTAAATCTATGTTTGTACTGGCTCTTGGGTTCTGTCATAGAGGCAGAACATTGAGAAATAAAAAACTGGAGTATAAGATAAATTCATTTAAGTAACTAGACTTTAGTAAACCACAGACAAACATTTAAGAAACCACCTTTAAAGCTGTTTGTGAGCCATGTTTCAGCCTATCAAGTTTGAACTGTAGGAGAGATACATAATGACAAATGAATGCTTTTGTTTTTTGTGACACAGTCAACTGACCCACTGGGAACGTGACCTTGTGAGTCACCCAGGTGAGCAAACTTGACATGATTGGATATAAACCTAGGTCAATAACTAAAGAGGTACTCAAATGTGCTACACATGTCAACTGTGACATAACAAACTGAAGGCCATTCATTCTCCCTTGAGGGAATGAAGCTGATACAGCAGGGGACTGCAGAATCAGGGTCCTGATGCTCACATACCGAAGTGAGTGGGTTCCTACTTCAGATGTGTAATACGATCTACTGTCTCCTAAGGCTGAGTATCCCACAAAGAAATCCCCTCAGCCCAAAATTATTAGTTATTTTAAAGCTTTTGGTCTCATTTTATAATAGATCACACCAGAAATAAGAATAGTCAGGATCCGGTACAAACTCATGATAACTCGATAGATATATCATTGAAGACCATCACAAAGTCCCTGATACTACATAATGCTGGGATAAATTATTGAATACTAAATTTTAAAAAAGGGATAACATTGCAGAAACAGACAGGCACATGGGAAGTCTCATCAACTGCATGAGCACTCTTAAGGAAAACCTATTGATGAACATAACAGAACATTTCACATGCATTGGTCCACAAGGTACACACTCTGCCCAGCCTCAAAACTTAATATAGATTGGGACATTCCTCTTCCTTGGGCTGATGATAAAGCTCCAAGTAAAATGAAAAAGATTCTTTTCACCTGGTAAATACGCAGGACCCCCCCCCCTCCCCTGCCTGCAAAGATGTTGTCACTGCCAAATGTAACTTCAATTTGAAAAGCATTTGTTTCTAGCAGGATACAAGATCAATATACAAAAATCAATTCTATTTTATGTAATTCCAATGCACAATTGAAATGTAAAAAGCAATACCACTTCCAATAGTGTCAAATGTATAAAATACATAGAGATAAATCTGACTGAAAATTACAAAATGTTTCACAGAGAATATAATGAATACCTAAAAACTAGAGAGAAATTCTTTGTGGGTCAAGAGACTTAATATTGTTGAAATGTAAATTTTCCCCAATTTGATCTATAAATTCAATGCAATTCCGCTCAAAATCTCAGTGAGCATCTTTGGTAGAAAGTGATCAGCTGACTCCAAAATTAATATGAACTAGCATAATCAAAATGCTAGTAAAATGAAGAACAAACTTGGAGGACTAGCTCTACCTGATTTGAAGAATTATTATAAAGTTATAGTAATCAAAACAGAATGGTACTGGGATATGATCTCACGCCTGTAGTCCTAGTACTTTGGGAGGCTGAGGCAATCCCTCTATGTGGATTGCCTGAACTCAGGAGTTCGAGACCAGCCTGGGCAACATGACGAAACCTCATCTCTATTAAAAGTGCAAAAAGCCAGGCATGGTGATACACTCCTGTAATCCCAGCTACTGGGGAGGCTGACGCATGAGAATCACTTGAACCCAGGAAGTGGAGATCACACCACTTCACTCCAGCCTGAGTGACAGAATGAGACTGTGTCTTAAAAAAAGAAAAGAAAAAAAATTAGTAAAATAGGAACAAAATACACAGTCCAAATATAAACCAATGCATATATGGAGAAAAAGATATTTGACAAACATGAAAAAGAAAAATATTTAAAAATGTATAAACTTTCAACAAATGGTAGAGTATTTTCTTTTAAACAAATGGACATGACATCTATGTGCATACAAAAATAAGTAAAAATCAGATTCACGTGTCATTCCATATATAAAAGTTAGTGTGTATCAGAGGCTGGGAATGAGAGTGGGGAGAGGGTAGAAGTTGGTTAATGGGTACATTAGGTTAGGTTATGCTGTGCCATACAGTTAGGTTGAAGAAATAAGTTCTAGTGTTCAATAGTGCAGTAGGGAGACTACTGTTAACAATAATTTATTGTATATTTTTAAAAATAGCTATAAGAAAAGAATTGAAATGTGTGTAACACAAAGAAAATATAAAAGTTTGAGGTGATAGATATCCTAATTACCCTAATTTGGTCATTACACATTATATACAATTATCAAATTATCACACATACTCCCAAAACATGTACAACTACTATACATCAATTAAAACATTAGTGAAAAATAGATCATAAACACATTTATGATGATTGAAATCACATCAAGTATTTTTCTGGACCACAATAGTATGAAACTAAAAATCTACAGAAGGAAAACTGGAAAATTTCACATATAAGTGGAAATTAAATAACATGCTTTTGAACAGCTGATGGGTCAAAGAACAAATCTAAAGGGAAATTTAAAAATATCTTGAGACAAACAAAAATGAAAACAAACATAATGGAACCTTTGGAAACAGCAAAAGCAGCTCTAAGAGGCAAGTTTATGATGATAAATGCCTACATTGGCTGGGCACAATGACTCATGCATGTAATCCCAGCACTTTGGGGAGGCCAAGGTAGGCAGCTCACTTGAGGTCAGGAGTTCAAGACCACCCTGACCAACATGGTGAAACCCCATCTCTACCCAAAATGTACAAAAATTAGCCCAGCATGGTGGCACGCACGTGTAATCCCAGCTACTCAAGGAGGCTGAGGCAAGAGAATTTCTTGAACCAAGGAAGCAGAAGTTGCAGTGAGCCAAGATCATGCCACTGCACTCCAGCCTGTGCAATGGAGTGAGATCCTGTGAAGGAAAGAAGGAAAGAAGGAAAGAAGGAAGGAAGGAAGGAAGGAAGGGAGGAAGGGAGGAAGGGAGGAAGGGAGGGAGGGAGGGAGGGAGGGAAGGAAGGACGGGAAGGATGGGAGGGGAGGGAAGGGGGGAGAGAAAGAGAAGAAAGAGAAAGAAAGAGAGAAAAGAAAAGAAAGAAAGAGAAAGAAAAGGAAACCCACATTAAGAAAGAGGGTCTCTAATAAGTAACCTAACATTATACTGTAAATAACTAGGAAAAAAATGAAATACAGTTAGCAAAAGGAAGGAAATAATAAAAATCAAAGCAGGAACAAATCAACCAAAGAATAGAAAAACTAGTAAAATTAACAAAACTGAGTTAATTTTTTGAAAAAATAAAATTGACAAACTTTTCACTAGACTAAGAAAAAAAGAGAAGAGTCAAATAAATAACATCAGAAATGATGTGGAGGTATTTCAGCAGATGCGTCATAAATAAAAAGTATCATAAGGAACTATTATAAACAACTATATAGCAACAAATTGGATAACCTATAGAAAATGGATAAATTCCTAGACACATACAACCTATACAGATTCAATCAAGAAATAATAGAAAGCCTGAACAGACCAATAACAAATATGAAGCCAGCATCACTCTGATAGCAAAAAGCCAAAGACACCAGAAGAAAAGAAAACTACAGGTCAATATCTCTGATGAACATAGATGCAAAATTCCTCAATAAAATACTATCAACCCAAATTCAACAACACATCAAAAAGAATATATGTCTTAACCAAGTGGAATTTATCCCTGGGGTATAAGTTTGGTGTAGTATATGCCTTATTTGTTGAGAGTTTTTCTCATGAAAGAATGTTGAGGTTTGTCCACTGCTTTCTCTGGATCTACTGAGGTGATCATGTGGTTTTCATCTTTCATTCTGTATCACATTGATTTGCATACACTACACCATACAAATTTAGAGGTTTTTTTTTTTCTATTTCTGTGAAAAATGCTATTGGAATTTTGATATTTTAATGATATTTATTCTTCCATACCATAAACATGGGATATCTTTCCATTTATTTGTACCTTCAATTTCTTTAACAATGTTTTATAATTTTCAGTGGATAGATCTTTGCCTCCTTGGTTAAATTTACTATTTGTAAATTATATTACAAAGCTATAGCAATCAAGACTGTATGGGATTGGCATTAAAATAGATACATCGACCAGGAACACAATAGATAGCCCAGAAATAAACCCAAGTACATAAAGTCAACTACTTTTTGACCATGCCCCCAATAACACACAATGAAGAAAGGATAGTCTCTTCAATAAATGGTATTAGGAAAACTGGGTATCCACATGCAAAAGAATGAAATTGGATTCATATATAAAACACACAAAAATCAACTCAAAATGGATTAAATACTTATGTGTAAGACTTAAAATCATAAAACTCCAAGAAGAAAACAAAGGGGAAAGACTCCTTGGCATTGGTCTTGGTGATGACTTTTGTTTTGCGGGGTGGGGTGGGAGTTGCAGGGGATAGGACACCAAAAGCAAAAACAAACAAATGGGACCAGCTGGGCATGGTGGCTCACACCTGTAATCCCAGCACTTTGGGAGACCGAGGCAGGTGGATCACCTGAGGTCAGGAGTATGAGACCAGCCTAGCCAATATGATGAAACCCCATCTCTATTACAAAAAAATTTGCCAGGCATGGTGGCGGAAGCCTGTAATATCAGCTACTCAGGAGGCTGAGGCAGGAGAATCACTTGAACCCAGAAAGTGGAGGTAGCAGCAAGCCAAGATTGTGCCATTGCACCCCAGCTTGGGCAACAAGAGCAAAACTCCGCCAAAAAAAAAAAAAAAAAGGGACCACATCAAACCAAATAGCTTCTGCACAGCAAAGGAAACAATCAACAACATGAAAAGGCAGCCGATGGATTTGGAGAAAATATTTGCAAGCCATATATCTGTTAAGGAGGTTAAATCCAAAATATAAGGAACTGATAGAACTCAATCACCGAATAAATAAAAAATGGACAAAGGACCTGAATAGATATTTCTCCAAAGAGAGCAAACAGATGGGCAACACGTATATGAAAAGTTGCTCAATATCACTAATCATCAGGGAAATGCAAGTCAAAATCATGATATCACCTCACACTTGTTAGGTTGGCAACTGTATAAAAGACAAAGGAGAAGTGTTGGCAAGGGTGTGTAGAAAAGGAAACACTTGTACACTGGTGGTAGAAATGTAAACTGGTACAGTCCTTATGGAGAAGAGCATGGAGTTTTCTCAAAAACTTAAAAATATGGCCCAGCAATCCCTCTTCTGAGTATATATCCAAAAGAAATGAGATCAGCACCTACTAGAGATATCTGCGCTCCCATATCCATTGCAGCATTATTCACAATAGCCAAGATATGGAAACAACTTAAATGTCCATCACAAATAATGTTTTTACTTATATATGAGAACGTGCTGTATTTGGTTTTCTGTTTCTGCATTAATTCACGTAGGAGCATGGTATGTTTCTCTAAATGTTTGTCTTGTCTCTGATTTCCTTCCACAGTGTTTTACAATTCTTGTTGTAGAGATTTTTCACCTCCCTGGTTAGTTGTATTCCTAGGCATTTTATTCTCTTTGTGGCTATTTTGAATGGGATTGCATCCTTGATTTGGCTCCCAGCTTTGATGTTACTGGTGTATAGAAATGCTACTACTTTTGTACATTGATTTTATATCCTGAAACTTTACTGAAGTTGCTTATCATTTCTAGCAGCCTTTGGGCAAAGACATTCAGTCAACTACATTTGACCGTGACCCCAATAACACCCAATGTGGAAAGGATAGTCGGGCAAAAAAATGGGGTGTTCTAGGTATAGAATTAAATCATCAACAAAGAGAGATAGTTTGACTTCCTCTGTTTGTATTTCAATGCCTTTTATTTCATTCATTTGCCTGATTGCTCTGGCTAGGACTCCCAGTACCATGTTGAATAAGAATGGTAAAAGTGGGCATTCTTGTAGACGTTAGGAACAGCTCAAATGAAAAATCTATGAATCAACAACTCTGTGCTGAAAAAAATCAAAGAAAAAAAATTAACAACCTAACATTAGACCAAGGGGAACTAGAAAAAGAAAAGCAAACCAACCCCAAAGCTAGCACAAGAAAGGAAAACCAAATCAGAGCTGAACTGAATAAAATTGAGATGTGAAAGTACATAAAAAAAGCTCAACAAATCCAGAAAACAAAACTAGAAGAAATGAGTAAATTCCTGGAAACATACATTCTCCCAAGATTGAACTAGGATAAAACTGAAATCCTGGAACAGACCATAAAGAGTTTTGAAATTGAATTGATAATAAAAAGCCAACCAACCAGAAAAAGGCCCGGAACAGGTGGATTCATTGCTAAATTCTTCTATAATGAAGAGCTGCTAATAATTCTACTGAAATTATTCCAAAAACTTGAGGAGGAAGGACTCCACCCTAACTCATATTAAGAGGCCAGCATCATTCTGATACCAAAACCTGGCAGAGACATACAACATAAAAAGAAAACTTCAGGCCAATATGCCTGATGAACATAGATACAAAACTCCTCAACAATAAACTAGGAAATCCAACCCAACAGCACATCAAAAAGCCAATGCACCATGAGCAAGCAGGCTTCATTCCTGGGATGCATGGTTGGTTCAACATACATTATACGATTCATCACATAAATTGAACTAAAACTGAAAACATGATTATCTCAATAGATGCAGAAAAGGCTTTTGATAAAATTCAACATCACTTCATGTTAAAAAAAACTCCCAGCAAACTACACACCAAAGGAACATACCTCAAAATAATAAGAGCTATCTATGACAAACCCACAGCCAGCATCATATGGAATGGGCAAAAGCTGGAAGCATTCCCCCTAAAAACTGGTAAAAGAACAAAACAATAAATTACACTTCAATAACACTTTTAAAAAATTGCTCCTCAAAGACATTGGTAAGAGAAAGAAAAGACAAGCCATATTTAAGGAGAAAATGTTTGGAAATTATAGATCTGATAAAGGACCTCTGTCTACAACACTAAGGGAACTCTCAAAATTTATTAATAAAGAGACAATCAAATTTTCAAGTGAATAAAAGATTTGTAGAGATATTCAGCAAAGAAGATATATGGAAGGCACATAACAATATGACAAGGTATTCGATATCATTAGTCATTAGGCAAGTGCAAATTTAAACCACTGTATACCAAGTAAAATGACTAAAGTTAAAAGAATCACCATTCCACATATTGGCAAAGATGTATGGAAACAAAAACTCTCATACACTGCTGATGGGAATGTGAAAGTTTACAAGCACTTTATAAACAGTTTAGCAGCTTCTTAAAATAGTAAACCTGTACCTACCATATGATACTGCTATTTCACCCAAATGAAAGGAAAGGATATGTCCATACAGATTTGTTGACAAAAGCTTTAGTTTTATAACCAGAAGCCATCCAAATCCATGAACAGATGAATAAATAAAATAAATTGTGATATATTCATCACATGGAATATTAGCAGTATAACACAGTGATCTATTAATACACATGACAACATGGCTACATCTCAAAATAATTATTCTGAATTAAAAAATCAAACCAAAATAATTTACATAGTGTATAATTCTATTTATAGAAAACTTAATCTATTATGATAGAAAGCCAACCAGTAGTTGTCTGAGGTGGGGTAGAAAGGTGAGGGAGGAATTACTAGCGATGCAAGGACACTTTGGAAATGGTATATATATCCACTATCTTTTTTTTTTTTTTTTTTTTGAGACAGTGTCTGGTTCTGTCACCCAGACTGGAGTGTGGTGGCACATTCTTGGCTCACTGCAACCTCTGTCTCCTGGGCTCAAGTCATCCTCCAAACTCAGCCTCCCAAGTAGCTGGGACTACAAGCACATGCCACCATGCCTGGCCAATTTTTGTATATTTTTTAGAGACGGGTTTCACCACGTTTCCTATGCTGGTCTTGAAATCCTGAGCTCAATCTATCCACCTGCCTTGGCCTCCCAAAGTGCTGGGATTACAAGCATGAGCCACCATGCCTGTATATATTTACTATCCTGATTGCAGATGGATACGATGTTCAAACTTTTAAATTAAACACTTTAATTATGTGCAGTTTTTTGCATGTAAGTTATATCTCAATATAATTGCTAAAAGTTTAAAATATTATTTTAAAACTGCCATAGCTTGATTTAATAAATCTTTTTATATTTAAAAACTGATATAATTCTGTATATTATCAAGACAAAAGAGAAAAACCATGTGATTACCTTGACATACACAGAAAAAGCATTTGGCAAATTGAAAACTTTTTTCATGATTAAAGAAAACAAACTCTCAGCTTGATAAGAACAGAAGGCAACACTTCCAACTCTACTAAGGGCATATTTGAAAAACCCACAGGTAACATTAATAAGATTGAATGCTTTCTATTAAATAGAGAAAAACGTGGAATATCTGCTGTTACTCTTTCAATCCAGCATTATACTAGAGATATTATCCATTGCAATAAAGTAAGAACAGTAAATAAATAGAAACATTGCAAAGATTGAAAAGAAAGAATTGAAGCTATCTTTCTTCACAGATCATGATTATGTATGTAAACAATTCCAGAAATATACAGAAATTTACCAAAACTATTAAGTGAATTTGGCAATGTTGCAGAATGTAAGTTTAATATAAATAGTCTGCTGTATTTCTGTATATTAGCAATGAGTGTTTGGAAAATAAAATAAAAATACAATTTCATTTAAAGTAACATCTGAATTCATGATGTGCTTAGAAACAATCAACAAAATTTATGTAAGGCCAGAACACTGAAAACTACAAAACACTGCTTTGAGAAATTATTAAAAAAAAAAAAAAAAACTAAATTAGTGGGGAGATAAACCTTGTCATGAATCAGAAGTGCTGTTATAGTTAAAAAGTCAGTTCTACCCAAATTGATCTCCAGATGCAATGCAATTCTAAGAAAAATTCCAACAGGTAATTTGGTAGAAATTTATAAGCTGATTTGTATGAAAATGTCAAGGATCAATAATAATAAGAGAGCAATATTATAAAAGAACAATGGTGAATGTATTCACTCCCTATTTCTAGATTTACTATACAGCTATGGAAATCAAGATAATGTGTATTGTTGAAAAATAGAACATATATCAATATAAGACAAAAGAGAATTCAGAAATAGATCCTTATGTATATGTCTAATAAATGATTCTTAGATATGAACATAGTTATATGTATATATACATAATCACCTTTTGATGATTATCTATCTTTATCTTCAAAGCAGGTAACATTCAGAGAACATAAAAAGAAGCCACAATAGAGGAGAAATTATATTTATCTCCAACAAAGGATTTTTTAATAGTATGTATATATAATGCAGTCTGATAAGATAAACAGCACAATGAAAAAATTTCTCAAAAGACTTGAATAGATACTTCAGAAAATAAGATACATAAATGGTCAATTTGCAAATGAAAAGATGCTCAACTCTTTAGTCATCAGGGAGATCAATCAATACAACAATGAGATACCATTACTTATCCATGAGAACGGCTGAAATTAAAAAGACAGAAAATACCACATATAAAGCACTTGGAAGTTTTATACTTGCGGGAATGAAAAATGGTACAACTCCTTTGAAAATCTGGCTAACAGTTTCCTGTAAGACTAAACGTGTACAGATCAGATGGACAGTCCTTCCACTCCTAGGAATTTACACACTATATCCACACAATGATCTGTATGTGGATGCTCATGATGCTTTATTCAAAATAGCCCAAATCTAGAATGATACAAATGTCCAGCAATAAGTGAATGTATAAACAGACATGGTATAGCCACACAAAGGAATACTACTCAGCAATTACAAGGCATTAACTGTTGCTGAAAATACTCACATGGATGGATTTTAAAATTAATATAACACATGAAAGAAGGCAGACACAAAAGAACACAGGTATAATTTCATTTATAGAAAATGGTTAAAAATGCACTGCCAGAAAGTGACAGTGGCTCCTCAGACCTGAGGGTTGAAAGATTGATAAACTGCAAAGGGTTACAAGAAACTTTGGGCTTATGGAAATTCCTGTATCTTGATTGTAGCAGTAGTTCCATTAGTGTATACCTTTGTAAACATGCATTGGATTATTCATTTTAAAGTGGTGCAGTCTATTGTACCTAATAAATATCCTTATAACGTTGATTTAGTCATCTTAATATCTCCATACTAGCAATTAGCAGCTAGAAAATGAAATTCAATAAAAAATAATAGAGATTAATATCCAAAATCATTACATGCTTAAGAATGCATATAATGAAGCAGGTACAAAGCCCCTGAAAACTATTGGTGAGAGAAATTAAAGAAGACTAAATAGAGAAATATATTACATTCATGGATTGGAAGATTCAATTTTGTTAGGATATTACATCAACATAGTTCTGATTAATGTTTCTAGTAGGAATTTTTAGAGAAATGTAAAACCTAATTTCAAGATGTATTTGAAAATCAAAGAACCTAGAACAGGCAAGTCAGTCTTGAAGAAGCAGTAAGTTGTAGGAGTTATTCTGCTGGATTTCAAAACTCATTTTAGAGCTACAATAATTTAAAAACTATGGTACTAGTGTAAGTATATAGAAGTATATCAACATACAAAGAATACAGACTCAAACATTATGCTCACATATATACAGTTATTTAAAGTTTTTTAAAAAAAAGACACCAGTGCTTCTCATTAGGGAAATGAAAGACTTTTCAATAAAAAGTTCTTGAGTGAAAGAAGTTTAAGACCAGCCTGAGCAACATAGCAAGACCTCGTCTCTACAAAAAATTTAAAAACAAAAAATTAGCCAGAAATAGTGATGCGTGCCTAGAGTTCCAGATACTTGGAAAGCTGAGGCAGGAGGATTGCTTGTGCCCAGGAGTTCAAGGTTGCAGTGAGCTCTAATAACAACTGCACTCCAGCCTGGATGACAGAATGAGAATCTGTCTCAAAACAAAAAAAACAAAAAAAAAAACAAAAAAAAACAAGCATCTCACATTAATAGTAAGTGGCCAGAATATAATGCTGACTGCAAGTTGTAAGGAAATATATTAAATGAAACAAATTGAATTCAAGAATTTTTTTGTTTTGTTTTGTTTTTTGTTTGTTTGTTTTAATGTGTGTTTGCTTGTTTTGCAGAAATGAGGTACGGGGGAGAGAAACACCTACTTGGAAAGCACCTACACAACTGAATTGGAAAATGTGGAAAGGGGATTGGGGAAGGGGGACTCTTCTTGACATCGGGCTCCAGTGCTTACAGCAAAGGGAACTTGGGCAAGTTACAGATTCTCTGTGCCTTGGTTTCTTCATCAGCAAAACAGAATCATCCCATAAACTGTAAGGTCCGTGGTATCAGAGTGTCCCCAAACTGACTGCACATCTGAGTCATGTTAACAAACACATTCCAGGCCCCACCTGAGGGCACTGAATCAGAATCCCTGCAAGGAGGACACTGGACTTCTATTTGCACTGACCTTCCAGGTGTTTCTTACTCTGGTCAACTTGCGGGTAGGAATCATTGAGCTCCATCACATCATTCCAAAGCCAAAACACAAAAGCAGAACAAGAATGTATTCAATGCAGTCTCGAAAGAGGAGAAAACTGTTGGGGGAACCTAGAAGTGAAGGAGACATGCCTTGCTGGGCTCCATCTTAACTTTATCCTGAGTATGGCAGAGACACGAGCCCTTCGGGACACATGCCTGAGGCAGTGACAGTCCAACCTTGGAACAGTGGAAGCCCTAGTTTCAAATTCAAGCTTGCTTTGAGTAGATGTTAAGTTTACATCTTTTTGCATGGCAACAGGGCCAACTTTCTCCAAGCTGCTCAACTTACAAGAAAAGGAATCGTACTGCTAAGACTTCAAACTTCAGCAGACTTGGGTAAGTAAGTCTTATAAATCTGTTCTAGCCGCCTAACAAGAAACCAGAAATTTAGCAAGTTCTTTTTCATTCAGGACAATTGTGTTCACTAGATCAGAAGCACTGAGACATGAAGAAAAGACCCCCTAAAAAGGGAAAGCATTCCTTCCTGCTGTAGGACATCCCTGCCAACTTCAGGGAGGTTGGAACACAGCTGCCCACTCTACAGTATGGTTTGCTTTTGTGTCTGGAGAGTGTCTGACATCCTGAGACCTGGACCCATTTCAGAGAGCTTTGAGAAGAGCCTGAATCACTGGTGGAATTGGACAGTGCATGTAAATGGTTCAGCAGGATGAGGGTAAGTGCAGGTCACGGCCAGGTCATACTGAAAGACAATGAGTGGCGCTGATGGGGACAGACAAAGATTAAAAACAAAAGTTTGTGCTTCAATTTCAGAAACTCAAACCAATAACTAATTTGCTCTTATAAGTAATAACGAGTATTTTTCTATTTACATGAGAATTTAACCTCAAAATAGAAATCAGAAAACTATTAAGTCCAGGGCATAAAACCTAAGCCATAGCTTATATTTATTCTTTCTAAATAGAGTTAAGAGTATAAAATCTTCTCCATAAAAAATATATATAATGGTTACAAAAAGGCAAAAATCTTAATGAGAATAATTGGTATTCTATAGAAGAGTGAATTAAATGCAGCCAACGGAAGACCCAAGTGTCATACTTCTCTTGTATATTAGGAAGTTCCATTGAAATTCCAGGTAATAGAGGTTATTTCCCATAATGTTAAAGCAAGGTTGCAGACACTTCTAAACTTTGACCCCAAATACTCTAGTAAGGCACATCTCTGTTCTGGAAAATGATACAGTAGTGAATACTATTCCCTTGACTCAATATGGTCATTCTGCCAGAATCACAGAAACAAAAAAATGGAAATATGACCAAATACATGATTTGCTATCCTCTTCTTCAGGTTTCATACCTGTTTCTTATAGATAATAACATTACCTTAAGGATTATGATGAAAATACAAAGTCTAAATATGTGCAGTTTTGGGGAAAATGCCTGGTACAAATTGGTCGATTAATATTATTCATAATTATATGAATATTCACTGAATTCTATGGATTCTGTGAATAATCACTGAATAAATGTGATTGCTTTTATTGACAATGCTCAAGACTCATCCCTGTGTGACCTCAAGTAAGCCATATAACTTTCTGATCTTTCTGATCTGCAGTTTCACCATTTTTAAAATGAAGAAATTTTGCAAATTTTTCCTCCTCCCATATAATATCAGGTCTCACACACACCAGAAAATAGATTTATTTACAGCCTTTGCTACCTCTCAAAGCACTGTCATTACACAGTGTAGTTGGAGGATGGTGCAGGCTGCTGAGAGGCACGCTTTACAATGGGATTGATCCAGTCCTCCTCCCTTCACTTCCACATGAATGCTGAGTAGCCCGTGGTCACACTTATCACACCTCAACTCAGGCAAGTCCAGCAGCCAAACTTAGGAGACTTGGGCTACAGGACAATCTCCCAAGTTCTAGCATCACAAAATCTAGGTGGGGATGAAAGCTGAGAAAGTGAGGAGGTGGTTCAGGGGATCACGCTCCCCTACTCATCCCTCTCATCTCAAACTCACCTTCTATTGCACAGGAACACTGAGGATCACCAACCACCTCTGACCATGAGCTTGATCTTGCCAGGTTCTGTTACTGGAATGCAACCACACATCAGTGGTTTAGAGCAACTCAAAATGTATATATATCCAACAGTGTTCCATAAGAAGTGTTCATGGCCCTGTTCTTTTCAATATATGGGAAAACTAAATGAAAATAGTTACAGGTTTACAAGACTTCCCAAGATACATGGTCACACATGCTTTCAGGGGATATATACAAATGATTTTCATCACTTGACACCTTGAAAAGAACTCTTGTGGAACCAGAATGATCTTTGTAAGTGATAAATATGAAACGAGTGTTCAGTGACATTAAAAAAGCAAACCAATCCACGCATAGAGGAAGAGCTATGGATGTAGGGATGTGAAACTGGTCTTAAGTGTAGTGAAAGGACAAGATGCTTCCCCAGTAAGAGAAAAGAAACCAACATAACAATGGGATGCATCAAGAATACTGAGAAAGGATAGAAAATATTTTTTAAAAATAAATTATTCACTCATTTTCAGTAGGCACAGAAAAAAACTGCAGAAGACCCAAAGGATACCATAGCAGTCTAAAATTTGATATCTTTCACTTGCAGAAAAGCATTGAGATCATTTTACCTTAAAAAGAAGATGGGGTGACTTTGTGACTACCAGTAAGAAAACAACCTTATGGGAAACTATCTCTACTTTGATGATTTTATACACACAAGAGATGAGCAATGAGGAATAGGCTTAGATGTATTGGGAAAGAGGTGGGCCTATAGCATTGTCACCAGGGTGCACTAATACTGAGAGTGACTGCTAAAGAAATGGTCCCCATCAGTGACCATCAGGTGAGACCAGGGAGCCAAGTGTTTCAGCACAGGCTGGGCAATTGGAATGCAGGGCTCCTAAGATTCCATGACACCCCCACCTTCTAATTCTGTTATTGCAACTGCAGACCGTTACCTGGCACGCTGGCTGCTACCTCCTTCACTCTTGTCAGAGTCGGAGCTTTAGGCAGTGCCTTCACCTCTGAGCTCAGGCATCCTGGACCCTGTTTTTGTGGTTAAGGACTCTAAAGTGTTGTGGGTGTTGATCAAGTTTTTCTCAACTGTAAGTTAACAATTGCAGTTATTGTCATCTCTCAGTCCTGATTAAACCTAACTGATTTCACTAGTTTTTGACCCATCATGTGTTTGGGTTTCTTCTCCCCAGTCCCTGACTCTACCTCTTCTGCCACAAACGTCAGCATGGTGGTATCTACCGACCCTTTGTCCAGTGAGAGGGCAGAGATGAACATCCTAGAAATCAACCAGGAATTGCGTACCCAGCTGGCAGAGAGCAATCAGCAGTTCCGAGACCTCAAAGAGAAATTCCTTATAACTCAAGCTACTGCCTACTCCCTGGCCAACCAGCTGAAGAAATACAGTAAGTTCTATAGATTCACCATCACGAAAGTGATGAATGACCACCTGTCTTCTCTCTGAGAAAATGAACGGTCTCTTCATCAAAATTAATGTCATCCTTCCCATACTTCTAGGAAAATGGAAATGGGTTTTTTAACTTCATGGTGTTAAGGATGGAAAACAGAGGCACAAAGTATTTAGCAACTTTTCCACATTTGCAGTCTGGTGTGAGGTGAGAGGAGAGTTAAAATCCAACATATTGACTGCTGACACAGGCACAGAACCACCTGTTCTTCTCAGCAAGAGGCTAAATCATGTTTATGAGAATCCTCTCTGTACCATGTAAGATGCTGCAGACAGGTAACATCTAGTATGTTGGTCTAAACATCTGGGACTAATGAACTTCCATTCACTTCAAACTTCTTTGAGGCCCAGTAGGCAAAGCTCTATTCTGGGCACCCTGGGGGAAACATAGTGACAGTACACAGCACCCGCACTAAGGAGTTTAAAGAGGAGACTACTCCTAATAGTAACTGCGGCAGCCATAAGTGACAGCATCAAGAGCAAGGAGTACCATGGTGAGAGGGAAGTCCTGCTTCCTGGGGCACAGGCTCTCATTCCTAAAGAGGAAGAAAGCTGGCACATAAGACATTGTGGAGGTAGCAGTGTAGTGTACAGAGCAGGGACCCTGGGCTCCTGGGCTCCATCCAAGTTGCCTATCTTCTCAGTGCCTAGGTTTCCTCATCTGTACATGGGTTGTACAATAATACGTACCTCAGAAAAGTGCCGCAATGACTTACATAATCCATTTCTTCTCAATCTCCTAGAACAGTTCTTGGCACAGAGAAAACACTCTCTATTAGTTCTTCATTCTACTGGGTCTAACTTAATTCAAAGTTTATTAGTATTTGGGCATATTTCCACTAAAGCCTCAGGGTGTTATGCCTCATATTTTATGCAGTTATATTCAGATACGATATTTTACATATTTGACATACTTGTGCTTAAAATTTCCAGTACCAGGGAAACCCCCATGAGTCCCATAGTGCTAAGGGTCTTTCCGACTGTGCAGGATATTATTACTTCATGCCCCAGTGCAGTGTTTTACAGGAGAGGCTGCAAGGCTTGGGAAAGTGTCCCAAGATTCAGAGTCAGACCTCAGGGGCTGTGAATTCTGACTCTGCCTTGTTCCAGGTGAATCATCTTTTCAAGTTACTTGATGTGCCCTTGAGTTTTTTTGTCCCCATCTCTAAGTTGGAGAGTATCAGATGCCAGAAAGTTGGGAGGTTGATAACTAAAGATGTGGAAATGCCCGCCTGGAGCCTGGTACTGGGGCTGCTTTCGTCCTTGGGATGGATGCTGCTGCCTGCCCTGTAGGCAGTGATCCCAGCAGCTTGTTCAGCCTTCCACTGAGGCAGGTGTGTCTGTCTTTTCTCAGAGTGTGAAGAGTACAAAGACATCATAGACTCTGTGCTGAGGGATGAACAGCAGTTCGTGGAGAAGCTGGCAGAGAAGCTCAGACAAGCTGAGGAGCTCGGGTGAGTAGGCCCCGTTGGGGGCAGGCAGATGGGCAGGGGTGTGAATCTCTGAAGTGCAGCAACTCAGCTGGGAGAACTAAGAGCTAAGCTGGGCCAGGACAAGGGCAGGCATTTACATGGCAGGCATATGTCACACAAATATTTATAAAATAGAGAACAGTCATCTTAGTAAGTTATGGGTTGCAGTTGTTTCTTGAACCTTGTTTTCTCTTTTTAAAACAAGGCATTGTTGAGGTGAAATTTGCATAACCAAAGTTATGCAAAAGAAAGTGAACCACCCAGCAGCATTTAGCACACTCAAATGGTGTGTGATCACCACCCCATTTACTCTTAGTTAGAATCACCTCCTGACTGCCGCATGTCATTCGTTCAATCAATGTTGCCTTCTTGACCCTGTCCTTTTTTTCTTGCTACATCTTTCCAATTCACCCCATTTGCACCTGGTCACATTTCTGTGCATGGCTTTAGTTCAAGTCACTGCAAGATGCACTGTGTGAATTTCCATATAGAAATGTCCATGGCCAAAGTGAAGAACTGAAAGGACATCCTTTTGGAACCGATCTAGGAAGACACCGGCTTTTGTTTACAGAAAAGAAAGATGAATGGAACATCATGGAGGATCTTACAGGAGTACTCTCTTATGTAGAGGAAGCCTTTAAAAATATATACATATGTATAACTTAAAAAATATATATATATTTTATTTTATTTTTCTCTTGGCCAAAGGCATTTCCCCAAATATGTGCTGACCTTCTGCTTGGAAGGCTCCTTGAGGACATTCTCACAGAAACCTCTGTTGCAGTATTAGAACTGATCACTCATCCCTTTCCATTATTAAATGTTCTCTACTATCTCACCTTAGGCAATATAAAGCCCTGGTTCACTCTCAGGCACGAGAGCTGACCCAGTTACGGGAGAAGTTACAGGAAGGGAGAGATGCCTCCCGCTCACTGAATCAGCATTTCAAGGCCCTCCTCGCTCCTGATGACCTTGACAAGTCCCAGGGTCAGGATCTCCGAGAGCAACTGGCTGAGGGGCGCAGGCTGGCAGAGCGCCTTCTCCAGAAGCTGAGCCCAGGTGAGGTGGCCACGGGCCCTGATGACACACAGATCTAGGCTTATGGAAGTCCCCAGACCTCCACACCTCCACAATGACAATTTTATGGGTAGTGTATCTTTCCAGTAAACATCTGTGGGCGTGACATGACCAGAACTTCCTGTGTAAAAACAGAGATGGGAAACCCATTGGGCTGGAGGTCACAGTATTGCAAAGGTCTCCTCCTTTCTTGATGGAACATGGTCTTTGGAGCAAGAGGCAGCATTCATCCAGTTTTAAAGGACAGGAAGGAGGCTGTGACAGGAGGCAGCTTGTTAGAGTGAAAAGAGACCCGGACTAAGAGTGAAGGTTCCCAGGCTCTGTCTTCAGCAATGTCTTTAGCAACTGTGACCAACTGATTAATTTATTCTTCCTAGGTTTCTGTCTCTAAATCTGTAAAGGCAAACAAATTGTCTCTGGCATTCAAATATGGGAACACTTATGACTCTATTTCACATGAGATAAAGCCCCTTGCTGTGTGCTGTTGGAGAAGGTATTTGAAGTGCTGGCATTTGGTGGTAGGAAGTGGCTTAGGCTGGAGCACTCCCCATGGAGACGATGTCCCTAGATAACGAAGTGTAAGGCACCTGGAGGGCCCATGAAGTCCCTGATGTATGGAGTATTGTGGGACAAGGCTGTTTGTCCTATTCTAAGAGAAAGATACAGGTTCTAAATGCGAGCTGTGACAGGACACAGAGCCTGTGCCTGGGAATCAGATGTGTGGCAGGATTGGGGAGACAGCTGCTGAAGTTCAGAGAGAGGCTGGACAAGTCTTCAGTGATATGAAGAGGAAAAGATCTTTTCAATATTTGGCCACATCTTGATGGTGACCCTGCAGATCAGAAACGCATTGCCTCATGCATCAGGAAACCATTCCAGGGCATTTTCCTAAATATAAAACATCAGAGCGTTCAGTACAGTGCAGACCCATATAGATGTTCATGTGTCCATGCACATAGGGCTCACTGTGCTTGCGTAGGTGAAGTGGGAAATATCTGAATGGACACTTCTGTATTTGCAGAGAATGATGAAGATGAGGATGAAGATGAGAAAGATGAGGAGGTTGAGAAAGTACAGAAATCACCTGCCCCCAGGTAACACTGTATAATCAGGAGCAAGTAATGGGTGGTAAAACATGAAAAGGGTCTCAGAAAGAACCCAAGGCGGGTGAAGGTAGTCACAGATTCCAGATGCAGGATAAATAAAGCTGCAGAGTCCACTGATTCCATCCACTGACCCAGCAAGGAAATAGCCCTGTTAACATGCTTGTCCATTGTCTTCATGGTACCTCTAAGCATGACCCTAGATGAACTCACAGCCCAAGGGACTTCCTGCACACACAAAGGAGACATGTTCTCCCCTGCAGTGAAAGCCAGGAGGAGGTGCAAAGCTGCTTTCTACACGGTTGTCTTTATGTTCTTTTACGGAAAGATAAATAGCAGAGAGGCAACAAGCAGAGGAATTAGGAAGTACCTAGCAAAGTTGAACACAAAGAAAAGCACCTAGACAAAAAGTTTACATTTCACAGCACAATATTAAAATTAAAAAAAAAAAAATAGAAGGCACACCATCTCTGGAGTCTACAATGGCTCAAAGGCCTGTATTCCCGTGGCCACCATGTGTTAACTACAACCCAGGTTAGACACACTGTGTGGCAGCTGTTTTTAGTCTGTGTGCTCTCAAGACTGTACCATACAGAGACTTCTGAGTCTCCGTCCTCAGCTCCTATCTACCCAGTGCAGTGATCACCAGCCACTGTTTCCTCTCTGGTTTTCTCTGCTCTGTTGCAGAGAGGAGAGGATTGTCTGTTCCTTCTTAAAGGGAAACTCCCCTTTGCTTTCTGAGACCACTCTCTTATGCCTCCTGTCAAAACCAGTAGGACTTCCTGGGGTCCAATGCCTTTTGGTTTGATCTTCTGTCATTTCTATCCCACCGGGCACATCAGGGAGGTGCAGAAGGCTGAAGGAAAGGAAGTCTCTCAGGACTCACTGGAGGAATGTGCTGTCACTTGTTCAAATAGTCACGACCCATCTGACTCCAACCAGCCTCACAGGAGCACCAAAATCACATCTGAGGAAGACAAAGTCGACTCTGCTCTGGTTGTAGAGAATGAACCCTCTCATGATGAAGAGAAGGAAGCTCTAAACATTCTCCCAGGTAGCCTCTCTATTCTTTGTCCCTCCTGCCTCTGTCTAGGCTGAGGAAGATCAATTCTGAGGACAGGCTGCGTACATACATATTGGTTTGATTTACAAACTAAGACAGAGCTGGGTGCAGTGGCTCATACCTGTAATCTCAGCACTTTGCGAGGCCTAGGTGGGTGGGTCACTTAAGTTCAGGAATTCAAGAGCAGCTTGGGAAATGTGGTGAAACCAATCTTTACACAGAATATGAAAAATTAGCCAGGCATGGTGGTGCGTGCCTGCCATTGGAACTACCTCGGTGGCTGACGGGGGAGTCACCTGAACCCAGGAGGCAGAGACTGCAGTGAGCCATAATTGCACCACTGTACTCCAGCCTGAGTGACAGACAGAGGCCGTGTCTCGAAAAAAAGAAAAATAAAGAAAGACAGAGAAACAGAGAAGGAAGGAAGGAAGGAAGGAAGGAAGGAAGGAAGGAAGGAAGGAAGGAAGGAAGGAAGGAAGGAAAGAAGGAAGGAAGGAAAGAAAGAAAAGAAAAGGAAGGAAGGAAGGAAGGAAGGAAGGAAGGAAGGAAGGAAGGAAGGAAGGAAGGAAGGAAGGAAGGAAGGAAGGAACTATGATGGAATATTGCACACAGTTATCTGAGAGTCAGAGACCTTTCCTCTCCTCCTTGGCCCATGGCATCACTTTGTCTTCCTGGCCCCAATGTCAGCATGTTGGACCACAGGCAGGTGTGACAAAGTCATAGCCATCTGTGTACAGGAGGTTGCTGTCAGGCCTCCTGGCTCGGTTCCTATGTCTCTTGTCACATGCAATAATGATTAGTGTCCCTGAACAATGTCCATGGAGTTTCTATGCCTGTCACAGGCCACTGACAGTCTCGCCTGTGTATTTGGAGCTGTTGTTTCTCTGGATTCACTGTTCTCAGACCGAGGCTGGGTCTCCTTTAGGTCAGCTTGTCCCAGTTAAGCAGTCACCTTGAAAGCAGGACATAAACACCTCTACCTTTATCTTGCTTATAAGTTTCCCTAAACAAGGCTGAGCCCTGAGTTCTTCACCCCATGAGTGGCCAATGTTTCTGTGTAGCATCGCAGACTCTTTTTTATGCAGGGGTTGTTAGAATTTATCCATCAGTTCAGTCTCCTATATAAATTTCTCTAACCATTCATTGACCATGATATATGATGAGATAAATCGGTATTGCAACAACACTTCTGGAGGGTAGTAAGGGCCATTTTTGAATTCTTGTGAGAAAAGTTTTGTTTAACTGTTGGCACAGACTTAGGTCAGAGGAGAGGTAATTATGATCTGCCAGACGAGGGAGATTTTGTTTCATGGGTATGGAAAGAAGGCTCATCTACTTCTGACATCACTTAATGTAGGGCACCTTAGAACCTTCCTGTCAAAATGTCACATTCTTACACTGAGGATATTTATGTTCTTGTGCTATCACTGGACACTGATTTCGACTTGTGTGAAGTGTGATTTCCTTACTGTGACCTGCTCTTCTGAATTTGTTTACAGAAAATCAGAATGATCATGAGGAAGAGGAGGGGAAAGCACCAGTGCTCCCCAGGTAACTATGGATTCGTGGATTGTTAGTTCAATAGTGACACCTGGACACCACGGATCCAGGGAAAACAGGAAGCGACGAATTGTCTCCTCCATTTATCCGACTGCAAATTACTCCTTTAACAATGTTGTCTTCTTTATTGTGGTACTTGAATAGCTTTCAATTTCTTAATCTCTCTCAAGCATGGGAACTGACAATCAGTTGAGCCAGGTGAACTGACTAAACTCAGGGATTTCCTGATCTCACCTGTGGTCTCCCATGTGGTTAATCCAGAGTGAGATGCATATATGATTTCTGTGTGTTTTGTGTCAGCATGTTGGCAACTACTTAGTTGCAAGAGAGAAAATTAAAAATAAAAATTTCATATGATGTCAAAATATTGAAAAAGGGGGACCATAAAGCAGCATCTGTGTGTCTGGAATGCCCCAAGAGCTCTGGTCACTTGGATGCTGCATGTAAATGTCAACACAATTTTTGTGAAGGAAGTGAAGTCCCATGTTAGATCTCTCTGAGGCAAGTCATGCTGCTAGTTTACAGGGAGAGTCTGGGTCTCCTGCAGCAGCTCGTTTGTGGCAAGTGCACTGAGCACCTGCTGCTCGCGTTACTCTGTCCCCAGGACAGTCACATCCACCCCACATTTAGAAGGATGGGTTTTCTCTCTTGGAGGAGATGCCCCCTTTGCTCTCTGTGGCCACTCCCTTTGTGTCCCATCAAATCACATGACATGCTGTGGTGCTGAGTCTGTCTTGATCTAATCTGCTGTCGCTCCTATCCTACCTGGCTCATCAGGAAGCTGCAGGAGTCTGAAGAGAAGGGAGTCCTGCAGGACTTAACAGAGGAATGTGATTTTTCTCATTCTAGACACCATGATATATCCAACTCTTACCTGCATCATGAAGTCACTTTCTTGGCGCTGGATGAAGAGAAAGTTTGCTCTGCTCAGGATGTTGCCAGGGATTACTCCAATTCCAAACAGGATGAAACGCCACTTGGCTTCCTAGGTAGACTCCATATTCTTTGCACCCCACAATCTGTCCATAATGATAGATGTCATACCTTCAGGAAGACACGATGCTTATATACCGGTTAGAACCAGGCTTTAGGATTAAGTTTGTAGGAAGGCATCCTAGGAGTCAGAGTTGTGCTCCATCCTCCTCCAAAACCACATATTGTCTTTCATCTTTGCCCCATTGTCAAATCACTGTACCCAAGGTTGACCTGACAAATTCATACCCACCTCTGCAGCCTGGGTGCAGGATGTATCCACCAGTCCTCCTGATTTAGATTTCATCTGTCATCTCACATGAAATCTTCTAATTTTCCCTCCCAAACAACCTGAGTTTCTCTGCCTGTCCAAGGCCACTGGCAGCCTTATGTATATCCTGTCATTACCCTCGTTCACTTCTCTCAGGCTAGACTCCCTCCCCTTTTAACAGGCTTGTCTTAGCTAAGAGGTCTCTGAGTACCAGAACATGACACCACTATTAGATTTTGTATGTTTCTGAAAGGAGGCTGGGCCCTGGAACTCCCTGCCACATGAAAGGCCTATGTTTCCATGTAGCGTTAGAGAATCATTTGATTTAATCTGTCCTTCTAAATGTACATTCTACAAAAACACCGAAAACATGTTATCAGATGGAAACATACTGAATACTGCAGTAACCTGCTAGGAAACATTTAAGTAGATTTCCGGGATCTGTCAGTAAATAGGATATGGTTAACATTTTGCTGTGACTCAGGACAGAAGGGACTGTGATGATGACCTGTCATATCAGGGAGATTTGGTCCATGGCTCAGGAAAGCAAACCTAGTGACTTCTCACAAGGCTCACCCTGAGGCCTCCTGGAAAATTTCTCTCACAATAGCCTGTTATCACACCGAGTTTATGTATACCCCTAGGTAGGTTTGCACACAAGGTTGTGCCCATTTGAATGGGATAAAGTTCATGTGACTGGTCTTAATTTCCTTGCAGAAAAGCAAAATAATCTTGAAGAGGTGAAAGGAAAAGAAACAGTTGATCCCAGGTAATTAAAAAAAATCAGGGGCTGTCAATTCAGGGGTGATACCTTTGGAACTCATATCCACAGAAACCCGGAAAGTCCTAAATATACCAAATTAATCCCTTCATCCAACCAGAAATAATCCTTTCTAACCATGTTTTACATTTTCATTGTGATACTTGCATCGTTGGCCATTTTGCATTAACTTCTCAGGTTCAGTACATAAAACCAGTTGATCTTCTGAACAACTAAACAGTCCCAGAGATTTCCGTAAAGCAGCTAACTTCTTATGTTTTCAACCACCCTGAGATGCATATCTGCTTTCTGCTGGCTTTGCATTAACACAGTGCTAAGCATTTCAAGGCAAGGAAATTAGGTAGAAAAAAATTATTATTATACCACACATAGTAATGAGAGAAGAAGGACTTGATGGCATGAGATTTTGGGAACATTATTATGCCTCAAATGCTATGTTTACTTGGTCACTACACATAAAATTTAATACCATTTAAAAGAAAGTAATGAAGCCATAATTATGGAACATGATATTCAGTAAGTCACGACTGCACCATACAGAGAGACTCAGTCTCCTTCCTCAGAAAATCGTGATCTGGCCACTTCGCTGAGCTCCTGTTGCTTCTCTCTCTCTCTTCTCTCTTTCCCTCTCTCTGTATTGCAACCTACCCCATGGCAACCACACTGTGACCCACCAAGAAGAGAAGAATATTGAACTCTTTAATGGGCTGCCCCATTTGTTTTCTGCCATCACTCCCTCCTGCCTCACGTGAATCCAGCAGGGCTCTGAAACTCCTTGGATTAATCCTTACTCCTTCCTACCTTACAGGCTCAGCAGGGGACCGCTGAGGGGGGACAAGCGTGAAGTCCCCCAGGAGTCACTGGATGGATGTTGCTTGACTCCTTCCATCCTTTCTGACCTACGTCACTCCTACCACCCTTATTGGAGCACTTTGTACTGTTTTGAAGAAAAGCAAGTCAGCTTGGCTCTTGTAGACAGTGAGTACCCCATTGTGAACACGATAAATCTCCAATTGGTATCCCAGGTAGAGTTTGAATTCCTTTCACCCCTGGCTGGACAAAGACGTGTCATTAGTGTGAGCAGGACTCACAGAAATAGGATGATTTGCATCAGAATCGAAAATCAAGTTGGAAGCACAGACATGGGGTGGGTCAGTGAGCTTTGCTCTCCTCCTCATCTCAGACCATGCCTGTGTCACCCTGGGCCACCGCCACGACATTGACAAATTCACACCAACCTACGTAGCACGTGCCCAACAGGTATCTGTCAGGCCTCTTAATCTGAATAAGATTCATCTTGCCACCTATTGTGTTCCTTACAAATTTCTTTCCCCAACCAAGTCCTATGAGATTCTACCCCTGCCCAAGGCCTGTGACATCTTTGTCTATGTTTTGGTAAAGATATTACCCACATTTCAAAGAACCTAGTCTCATTGTCTGTGTCTCTGATGTTAGCCTGTTTTAGGTGAGCAGTACATTTGCTTTTGTTACGTTTCTAGAAACAAGACTGGGCCTTGTCACTCCTAGATGTCTCGAATAGACAATGTCTCTTTGTAGTACCAATGATTCATTTTGATTGCAGGGTCTGTACGTTCTCTCCTTCATTCTAATTTCAGTGTCTAAACTCCTTGCAACCTTGAACAATGTGGCTATTTGATGACTGAAGGCTGAATAGTGTAGTTTTCCCTCTAGAAAGCAGTTGGGGTGTTTGCCTTGAATTGGTGTGAAAAAATTGCATAACTATTTGCACAAAATCAGGACGGTTGATGTTGGGATAATGATCTACCAGAACAGGGAGATTTCATTCCTAGGCTCAGGGAAGAAAACCAAAGCATCTCTCTCATGACAGGACCTCAGGCCTCCTGGAATGTTTCTCTCACACTGTCCTGTTCTCCCACTGAGGAAACTGATGTTCCTATGTTAGGACTGCACAGTGGATTGTTTGTGTGTGTAGGAGAACCTGCTTAATGTGTCTGTCTCTGTCTGAATTTATTTGCAGAAACTGAAAACGATCAAGAGGAGCTAGAAGATCAAGACCCACCGTGCCCCAGGTAACTCTGAGGAATCATGGACAGTTAATTCAGTGTTGATATGAGGAGTCTCAGATGCAGGGAAAGTCAGAGTGTACAGAATATACCTGCTCCATCTGTTCAGCCAACCATGAAATAGCCATATTCATAAGGTTGACTCTTTTCATTGTACACCTGTATTTGTATTTCTTCCTTATTAATTGCTTTCATTTCTACTAATCTGCATTCAGTTGATTCTATTGAACTGATCAATCACAGACATTTTCTTCAGTTCCCTTTTCTGTCCTTTTTGCTTAAGTGAAGTTGAGCTGCACATCTGATGTCTGCCTCTTTGGCATTACCATGTTTACAAGTATTTGACAGCACGAAAGTGAATGAAAATAACTCTGTCATGCTACAATGTTGAGAGCAAGAGATGTTGAGGATACAGGAACTCTGTCTGGGAAGACTCAAGAGTCTGTATTCATTTGGCTACTGATGCTAATTTCAACAAAATGTATGCAAAAGTGCCCAATGCACTGTGTCCTGGCAGTTTCCCACAGGGATCACTCCATCTCCTTCTCCCCAGATCATTGCCTGCCCAGTGCACTGAGAGCCCGTCACACTCTGTCTCCTGCTTCAGACATGGAAGCATGGTTGTATCTCTCTGAGGGGACTGTACTTTGCTTCCTCTGGGCCTTCCTGAGGCCCTCCCTATAGAACCAGCTGGGCGCAGTGGTCTTGGTTCTCTCTGGTGTTTATCTTCTGTCTTCTTTACTCCAGGCTCAGCCAGGAGCTGCCAGAGGTAAAGGAGGAGGAAATTCCACAGGACTCCGTGGATGAAGTTTACTTGACTCCTTTAGTTGACCGTGACCTATCTGACTGCCACCAGCCTTATAGCAGCACCTTGTCCTCACTGGAGGATCAACTCGCCTGCACTCCTCTGGGTATAGCCTGTGAGTACTCCAGCCTGGAGGTCACAAACCTTCGCTGTCCTCCCAGGCAGCCTCTGTATGTTTTGTTTCTGCAACTTGTGCAACTCAGACAGACCACCTCTGCAGGCAGGCCCTAGACACTGAGCCTGTTTTGAATTTGGCTCTTGGATCCAGTTTTAAGGACAGACATCCACTGGGTAAAGCATCCTCTTCTCCTGTTCCAAGTGCCTCCTTTGTCACCTGGATCCTTCTCACAAGAGCAGGCTGTGGCTGTCAAAACAGGCCAGAGAGGGGTGTGATGAGGGCTTATTGCAAACTCTTGGCCATAGTAGCTCTCTTGGAGAAATTTATATAACAGACCTCCTTCTTTAAGATAGGGCATCTGTCTTTTCTGAAATTATGTTGCTAACTACATGCCCTTATCTCTTCTCTGGCCATGCACATATGCTGGGAGTTTTTCCCAATTATTTGGAGGCCTGTTTCATGATTCCTGTGTCCCAAGCTAGTTTCTCTTCTTCAGGGATCCCCAGCCATAGGGCCATGGGCCATTATGGGTCCATGACCTGTTAGGAACTGGGCCGCAGAGCAGGAGGTGAACGGTGGGAGAGCTTTTCAGCCTGGATTCCACCTCCTGTCAGATCAGCAGGGGCATTAGATTCTCACAGGAGCTCGAATCCTATTGTGAAGTGCACATGCCAGGAATCTGGATTGTGCTTTCCTTATGAGAGTCTAATGCCTGATGATCTGTCACTGGCTCCCAGTGACTGTCACCCCCAGATGAGACCACCTAGTTGCAGGAAAATGAGCTTAGGGTTCCCACTGATTCTACATTATGGTGAGTTGTATAATTGTTTCATTATATATTACAATGTAATATTTATAAAAATAAAGTGCACAGTAAATATAATGTGCCTGAATCATCCCAAAACCATTCTCCCTACCCTGGTCCCTGAAAAACTGTCTTCCATGAAACCAGACCCTGGTGCCAAAAAGGTTGGGGACTGCGGCTCTACTTCCTCCGAGGGGTCCTCCCTCCACTGACGCAGTCCAGCATCCCTTCCTTTGTGCGTGGCCAGGCTTGCATCCTCTGCAGAGCTCCAGTGGTTTTCTCCACGTGTGGGTTTCTAGTTTCAATCAAGTTTTGGGCTCAGTGCTATATTCTCATGAAAACCATCCACAACTAGTGTCCCTCATGAGGTTCTGGCGTAACCGATGAGCAAAGCAGAGTGGTTCCTGTCCCCATTATGTCCCAAAAGGCCTTTCTCTGAGCAAGTGCCCCTTGAGATAGCAGCTTCACAGGACGTGTAAAAACAAAATCCAGTTTTCATTTCTTCTTGCTCATTCTCTCTCTTTTTTTTAACCTCTATTCTGGGAATTTCATGTAGATTTTGGGGGGTTTTACCCATTACATTGTCTTCTAGTAAGAGCAAGTAACTCTGTGCTGTCCCTCAGTATATTGAATTATGTTGTAATGAAATTAACAAAAATGTCAGGTGTCGTGATTCACGCCTGTAATTCCAGCACTTTGGGAGGCCAAGGAGATGGATCGCCTGAGCTCAGGAGTTTGAGACCAGCATGGGTAACATGGTGAAACCCTGTCTCCACAGAAAAAATTAGCGGGGCATGGTGGTACACACCTGTAGTCCCAGCTTCTTGGGTGGCTGAGGTGGAAGGATCACCTGAGCCTGGTTAGTTGAGGCTGCAGTGAGCCATGATTGCACCACTGCACTCCAGCCTGAGCAACAAAGTGAGACCCTGTGTCACAAACACACACACACACACACACATACTCATAGGCACACACACACAAAGAAAGAAACTAGCAACAAAAATGTTGGCCTCTATTCTATTTTGGTCAGTAAGTGCCTTTCATACTGGGACCATCACCTTTCCCATTTTGCATTTGAGTTTCAAAACAGCAAATGCTTTTCTAGGATCACAGTGATTCATGAGACAATTAAAATACACACTGTCCTTGCACCTGCTGTATGCCCTGCCCCTTTGCAAGCAAGCTCTGTCCTGCTATAACCCATTCAGGGCTCAAGGGACACTTGTGAGTGGGCAGTGTCATCTCCATGTTGGAGCTGAGGTCACTGAGGCATTTTTAAGAAAACAGAAAACCTTGCAGAGAATGAGGATGTGGAGAGGGGAGGAGAGAGAGGAGCCTCACAGCAACGTGGATCTGGCCCTGCAGGCCCCGTCCCCATCCTGAGCCTGACCTGGACTTGCATGAGGTCATTGGAAGTCTTTTCTTAGTCCACTCAGAATGTGTGTTCCTCTCCCTGTGGAAATGGAAATAATTTGTTTAAGGGGTGCCACCCGAACGCCACTGGAGCAGTGGGTAATGTGAGGATCGTGTCCTCTGTGACCTTCCTAAGGAACCGCACATGCTGATCTGTGGCTCTTGTGGCCCCTGAATTTCTGGGAAGGGACTGGTCCCTCTCCTACATTGCCTCTGCCTGCTGACACCCACTATATGGCAATAGGATGGATATGTGTGGGCAGGGGGTCAAACCATTATAGGCAATGGGAAATTCAAAATGCCCCAGAACCCAGAAATTTTGCCTCACTTAGTGTTTGGTCTGCAGCATCCCAGCCCCCTTTCTCGTGGTTCTTTCTCAAAGCCTCGCAGCTCTAACTCTTGGCCTGTTCTTACAGCCCTGTGTGGGGAAAAAACAGCTCCGCCTCTCCTGTGCTCTGAGGCCTCTCTAGAACTTTCCCTCTAGGCACAGGAAAGAGATGAATAATAACAGAATAATCGAGATGGTCTTGTTAGACGATCCAAAGCCCACTGGACTGAAGCAGAGGTTTTTCACTTCAGGGACACCCCAGCCTGGGCCCCTGCTGTGTCGGTGTACCCAGACACAGACAGGAAAGGTGACGTCGCCTGCACTGACATGATGTCTGTCTGTGTGGCGTGGGTCACTGGGTGGCTTTACTGAAAGCAGGGACATCAGGGATGCGTGTTCTGGGCATGCTTAACAAAGGGAAAACTCAGATTGTTTCCACTGAAGCCCCTTCTCCTTTCAGCTCCCACCAAGGTGGCCTGTCCCCAAGGAACTTGGAGTGGAGACTTGAGCCACCACCTGTCAGAGGTGCAGGCTTCACAGGCACAGCTGGAACCAAGCACCCTAGTGCCCAAATGTCTGCGACTACAGCTGGATCAAGGGTTCCACTGTGGGAATGGCTTGGCCAGGCGGGGCCTTTCCTCCACCACCTACAGCTTCTCAGCCAATGCTGATTCTGGGAACCACCGGCCCTTCCAAGGTAGGGAAAGAAACAGAGTCATGAAGCTCTCTTCCAGGTGTTGGTGGTCATGGTGCTGTGGGTGCAGGAGAGAATGGGACCACTCTGTGCTTCCTCAGGGTCAAGTTGAAATTCATGATGCTCCAAGCCAGTGAGATGAGCAAAGGTCTGGGGCTTAGAACCAAATCTGCTCTCAGGTTCTGGGTTTGCCACTTTCTGCTTGTTGACTTTGGCCAAGGTTTTTGTCTTTTTGCTATTTACATCTCTGTTCCCTCATCTGAGATAGCTGAAAAATAATATCTACCTGCAATCATTGTTGGGAATATTTATTATTATAATTTCTGAAGGGTCTGATTCCATAAGAATTGCCCCATAAACCTATGAATAGGTGTTATCTAATCCTTTTATCTTTCTGCTCAATTTACACTTAGAAAGTGACTTCACGGATGATGTGTCCTCTGAAGTAGAGCAGTTATGAAGATCTCTGCTTTCTAGGGCCCCTCTTCCTCTCCTTTCTCACACAGACTCTTCTGCCAGTTTTCTTCCTCTCCTTCCCCATCCCTCATGAAGCCAATTTTCCCCTATCGGGCACTTTCACTAACAACCTATGAGGCACATTGAGTAACAGTGTAAATCCTCGGCCCACACTCAGTCTCCTGACATGTCCAGCTTCCTCTGCTTTTTCTTCTGCTTTTTTTTTTGGAAATAAAAGGGCAACTTTCACATGGAAAGTGTTCACATCAGTCTGTTTTATGAAATTCCATTTAGTTCAAATTCTCCACTCATGTCCATGGCCATGTCCTCAGTTTCTGTCTCACAGGGATCCACTTGTGCTCAGATTTCCTTAAAACCCTGGGTCGTGTTTATTCTCACTCTCTTCCCACTCAGTATCTCCTCCTGGAGCCCCTGGGGCTGCCTGGTGCTCATCTGTCATGCGATGCCCTCGCTGAGGAATGAGGGGACCCCTGTCCTCAGGAGGAGGGAGGGTTGGGTGAGATAACGAGCACCATCTGGGCCCGTGGAGAGGACACATGGAAGGCGCTCAGGGAGTGTCGGGGGATACGCAGTCCCTGACACGTCCCGGGATGACTTATTTAAACTGATTTCTTCCCACTGGACTCTCCTTTGCTTCTCTATGGATTCTCACACCCCCAGCCAAGACTCACCCCACTGGCTCAGACACACTCCCTGTTGCTCACCTCCCCTGGAGTCCAGAGCCTGAACCAGGGACCAGGTAAGAGGACAGAGTGAATGCCTTTTGTTTCATTAATATTTTCCTTCACCTGGTGATTTCTCCCCGCTGTCTACCAGGTCATTTGTTTCTCCCACACCTTTTCTTTCTCATTCTTCTCATGTTGCTATTTTTTTTCCCATTTCAATGGACCTGAATAGTGATGATACTGTTACATTCAATCTCTCCCAAATCCCTATATAATATTTTTTCTCTAAATTAACATGTACAGATATATGCATTTATATCATTTGTCCTATTATGTGTGATTATGTATATCTGGTGTGTATGCTATATAGGGTGTATATATATGTAGCAGATCGTATAATGATGCAACTTTTATAAATTCTCTAGGTTTAGTCTTCCTGGTTCTTTCTCTCATCACCTGCTGTCACCTCTGTCTGATCTCACCTCGGTGCCACATGGGCTGCCACCCTGCCAGGCCCTTCCATTCCCATCTCCTGTTTGAACACAGCTCTGATTTAACTTTGATTTTTATAATCTCAGCTCTCCCCAAAGCGTAGCCTACATAGAGTTTTATATCCTTGCCTTTGCCTTATCTACCTGGAAGCTATTTGTGTTTCTTAATCTTGTGTTTCTTGAATATTGCTGTGAATTGGCAGTGCCTATGGCTCCTGGCAATCTTGTCATTACTGAGCAATGTAGGAAAGATAATCAAAAAGAAAACATTAAAGTGACTCTATTGGCTTCCCCTCACTCTTTGGACTTTCTTGTCCAAGGCCCCTTTCTTGATTTAATGTCCTCTGGGTGGAAGAGAAAGTCACAGTAAGATCATGGGTGCCAGTGGATCCCATTGGCTGTGGTTTTATTTTCAGAGCTCATTTTGGAGCCCTCCCTGGGGATGAAGAACCCTCCCCAGCTGGAAGATGATGCACTTAAAGGCTCAGCAGACAACACACAAGGGTGTCAAGTCATTGGCCAGATTCATGCCTCCAGTGTCCCGAAACCAAAGATCATCAAAAGAAAACTACCACTCAGCAAGTGGAGACTGGCATGCAGATTCCCTGGCCTGCAAGCTTAGGGTGCAGAGGTAATCACATCTATGGCTGATAGCTGCACTCACTTCTTATTTCTCTGTGTATGGTGACACCTCATTCTCCCACTGCTTTTTCTCTTCCATTTGTTCTCTCCAACAGCAGCTGTAACCTCTGTCTGGTGTTACCTCTGTGTCCCCTGGGTTCCCACCCTGACAAGCCCTTTCTACCCCCATGTCCTCTTTGCTCTCTGAACTCTGCTCTATTCCTTCTTTAATGTCTTGACAGCCCGTCTCATGGACACCGGAGAGCCAGGCCTCCTTGTCCTCATCCAAGTGCATAGGTTAAGCTGCTGAACACAAGGACGTTTGCCTGGAATCACACACTCTCTTGGGAAATTTAGCTTTCCTCCCTGCATCCCCGACTCCATTGCCTCTTTCTGCAGAAATCATTGCTTCAATACATCATTTACACATAGATTTTCCCCTTGAATCTTCTTTGAGCAACCCAACCAAGTCAACTCTTAATCATCACTTGTTCCTCTGAATGGGAAGTGTTAAAACTAAGCACAAAGAGCCCCACTTAGGAAACTAAATTAGAACCGGGGTCACAGGCGGGGGTTCCCCACTGGCCTGGAGTCAGGTTTGTCTTCAGCCCCAGATGTGCAGCCTAGTGTCAATGTGGATGGAGTTGCCAGGGTCTCAGTGTTCTCACCTCATGGACTCGCTTGAGCTGACGTTAACTGGAGAACACTTATGACATTCTAAAGGGACATCACTCCAAAAGTACATGCAGAGGGCAGGACTTCAAAACTGCATACATCATGAGGTTCATCATTCCAACCTCTCTCCTTTTTATTCTCATTTCCACTTCTATAACTCCAGTGAAGGGTCTAAAATGCAAGTCAGATACATCTTGAGGCCAGCGTATATGAGAGAGCATTTTATGAATTAACTTTGAGAAAAGTGACTCCAGGACCAGCTTTATGCATACGCAAGATGACAGACAGGAATCTGTCTACAGGACAATCTTTTCCTTGGCCCAGCCCTGTTGATAAGAGAGAGATTGAACTGAAATTGTCAGGGAGAAGGCTACAATCCATGGAACCACTGGGAACAAAGCCAATCATGAGATAAATGGGGAAAGGGAAGAAAATGATGGGAAATTGGACTGGTCCATTTAGTATCTCTACATTCCTGCTGCCATTTAATAAGCACCTGGTGAGATTTCAATTAAGATGAATCCCTTCAACTCACACCTCAGGATTCTCACTTACATGGCCTGGGGTGTGGTTTGAGCATCCGTAGTTTTAAAATGCTCCCATGTGATTCTAATATGTGGCTAAAGGTGACAAGGACCTCTGGTCTACTATGACCTCAGCTTACCAACATGGAAGTGTCACATACGTGTGGCTACTCCACAGAAAAGGCTGAGTATCCATCAGTCTTTGATGGGATCTGTATTCCCCTCCCAATAGTACTGTTTGTATAGCATAGAAAAAATCAATAGGAAAAACAAGAAAATTAATAGATTAGACTTTTAGCCTCTGCTTGAAGCACACTTGCTCAGTTTTGAATAAAAGATAAGAAATAGTCATTATATTAACACCTAATTTACAGAAATAATACCTCCCACATTACATATAGTGGAATTTAGTATTTTCTTTTGCATTTTAAAAGAAAACTTCCAGTTTACATTTCCCCACACCCATTTTATAGCCCACTCATGGAATCACCACTGCAATGTGAAAATTTTACTTTTGGTCAGTTATTGTCCTTCCACAAAATCCCCAAAGAGAACTCATTGGTCTCACTTTCCTGAAGAGAATACAATAACAAACCAAGGCTGAAATTCTGCAAGAGATTTTATATGAATACTTCTTAATGCCTCTCTTCACACTGGCATAAAATATTAAAAAGAAACCTTTCCCAAAATGTACTTGAGGAAAACAGTAAGTGGTAGAGGAGAATGTAGTAAAACACAAACTAATCCGTTTCACTTTGTACTTCAGAGTTTTCTTGTTCTAGATATTGAGAATATTTCCAGAGATGCCTTCAGGTGGAACCAGATGTGGAATCAACTTCAGGGCATTAGAGAAAATAAGTTGGGCCGTGGTTACAGTCCCCACTCTCTCTTTACTAACTCCATTTTGAGTCTCTTTTTAAAAATTTCCTTTCTTTCCTGATCCCCTTTGGACAAATACTTATAATTATCTTTTTTTTTTTCTTTTTAACCAACCAAAGAAGCAGCAGCAACATCATATTTATTTGTAAAATCTTATTCCTGCAGTTGCCAAGGTGACCCAACCTCCTCTCATGACTGTTGAGACGTCCAGATTGGAGCCTTTCCTCTCACTTTCTCCAATCTTTATTGAAAGGGTCTTAGTGGGTGGATTCTGATTCCTGGGTTGTCAATAGCAAGTCATGTGGCCTTAGCTCAATCTTACCTCTGTGGCATCACCACTCCTCTGTTGTAAAAGATGGAACTGGACGTGGATATTGTCTGAGGTTTCTGCTGTTTCTCACACCCAGGGTTCTTCCCAGGGCCTTCACGTTCCTCCCTAGAAGACTAGGACAGGGAGTTGTAAAGGGGTGGGTTTCTCTGCAGAAGGTTCTCTCCTTCTGCTCCCCTCTGTTTCTTGGCAGGCATCATTGATGCTGAGCACATCCTCACGTGGAGGAAAAGCCATCACTCTGCTCCAGACAGAGGGGATCAGGAGGAAAGGGGCTGATGTTCCCCGCTGCTGGTTGTGCATAGGTGGGGTCCTTATATCCTGCACCCAAGGCTGACTGGAAGCTCAGGGAAGTTCAGGAATGTTTTGTTCTCACTTGTGGATGGCGCTTCCCCCTTCAGCCAGCCCAGGGCTCACCCTTCAGCTCATCCTCCCAGCAGGAGATCCGTTTGCCCCTGAGATATCACTACTTAGAAGTCTCTCCAGACTCAACCACGGGGAGGACCTGACAAAAATGCTCATTTGAGTTTTTCTCTCTCGCCCCTACAGATACCAAATACTGCTGGAAGGATGCAAAGGATGAAAGGATGTCACAAAAAGTAGCTTTTACACTTGATGAAAAAAACAAAAACAGCAAAGCAAGTTCAAGTCCAAACACAATACTGCAGGAGTCCTTCACTGAGGATTGAATTTTAGACACAGAATACTCTTGATGATTTCAAACCACTATGCTCCTTTGATTTGAGAAGCCACAGTCCATCCCCCTCCAATTGTAATCAATGCCTAGGGAGACCAATGCCCAGATGGACAAACAACATTCACAGGCCTTAGCCCTGCTCCTCTCAATTCCCATCGTGTAGAGAACAGGAGTCAGGAGCCGCTGGCAGGAGACTGCACGTCAGCCGGGACTCTGCCAGGGCAGAGTATGAACAATGCCATGTTCTTGCTGAAAACGCTTAGGCTGAGTTTCATAGGAGGTAACCCTCAGACAACTGCAGAATGTAGAACATTGAACAGGACAACTGACCTGTCTCCTTCAAACAGTCCATGTCACCACCAAGAACACAACAAAAAGGAGAAGAGACATTTTGGGCTCAAAAAGTGTAAAAAGACAGTGTAGCTTGTGCCTTTTTAGTCATTTTGAACCCAAAACGTCTCCTCGTCTTTTTGTTATTGTCATTGATGGTGGTGACATGGACTTGTTTGTAGAGGACAGGTCAGCTGTGTGGCTCGATGGTCTACATTCTGAAGTTATCTGAAAATGTCCTCATGATTAAATTCAATGTAAACATTTTGCCAGGAACACTGCAGAGTCCATGCTGTGAGCTTCCTACCTCAGTACATCTGCAGGCAGAGAAGGCCCAGTGTGTCCATCCCCATTGTTGTGATACTAGGATGGTCACTTGGTAAAGGAGGGGTCTAGGAGCTCTGTCCCTTGTAAAGACACCTTGGTTATAATTAATTTGGAAAGCGGTTTGAAATAGTATTAATATCCTGTATTCTAACAATCTTCCTCTGAACATTTTATCATTAACCACCCCTGCCTGTGTCAGTTATTATATTTATGTCTGTACTTTGAAAACTTTCTATCTCAAAATCTCACTTTATACTTGCTTTTGCTGGCATTCTTCACAAAAAAAAAATTCCCTGCCCGAATTTTAACTTTCATCCAAAATTAATTTTAATTTCTTTTTGCTGGCATTCTGTTGTGAAAAAGAATATTCTCTGCCCCAATTTTAACTTGCATCCAAAATTAATTTTAGTCCATCGGTTAAAATGTTTAAGTTTTAAATCTGTTTCATTAAAACATTTTTTGCCTCTCACTCTGGACTATTGGATTTTTTATGGATAATGTTTTAAGCTTTATTATTATGATTGATTTTGGTGTATAAGAATTTAGATTAATAAAACCATTTTTATTTTCTGTTTCATTCTAAACTCCTCCATGTTCTAGTCTATGTTTACCATATGTTGTAGATTGTAGATTGTACAATTGTATTTACTGTATTTCTTTGTTGATGTTGTTTTCTTTTTGTGTTTGTGTGTGTGTGTGTGCTTTTGGTTTGTTATTTAGGAAGAGTTGTATAGCTCCCGTTTAACATTGCACTGAAAAGGTTTTCAATTGCCCAGTAGCAGGGTTCTGATCCACCAGGTCTCAGGCCTCATCTGTGTTTCTCCACACTCGCTTTCTGAGGAATATTTTACCTGTGTTTTGTCATTAACAGGCCCTCACTGCTGTGCTGGCCTCTGTTTGTCTGGTGTTTCCTCTCCCTCTGCTGTTATGTGGTTCCCAGACCTGGCTAAATAAAATCACCTGGGGTCCCCAGTGCTCAGGATTATGGGTGGTTTTTTGACTCTGTGTTAATCCTTAGGGCTTTGAAGTGTATGTGTAGAAATTCAGCTATTATTCTATCCTACTTCTTCAAATGCAGAACTTCAACAGTATAAAAAAGGAGACAGAATCCTACACTACAACATCCCCATAATCACTGGCCGACTTCAACAATTATCATCGAATGGCTGAGCTTTACAAAATGCAATCCTTCCTACTTACCTATGAAGAGTGTGTGTGTGTGTGTATACGAATATATTAATATATATGTATGTATATGCATATGGCATATATGTGTGTGTGTGTTTTGTGTATGTGTTTATATATGTGTGTGTGTGTGTGTGTGTATACAGACAGTTTGGACATGAGATTCTGGAGGCTGAAATTCCCAAGACAGAAAGATGGGTACCCAAGAAACTATTTCCTTCTTATTAGGCCTTTTTCTCCTCCTCTGGTCTTTGGTTGATTGGATGAGGCCCACTCCCCTTATGGAGGGCAATCTGCTTCACGTAGACTGCCTATTCCAGTGTTAATGTCATCCAGATCCCCCCTCCAGTACACAGAATAACATAGGAACAAATGTCCTGGCACCCTGGGGCTCGGTCACAGGGACACACACAATTAACCATCACACAAGTTCTTTGTCATATTAGTGATTTTCATATTTTTCTCCCAATCTGTAGCATGTCTTTTTATTCTATAAATAGTGTCTTGTGCTGACCAAGAATTTTCAATGTGTATAAAGTTGAATTGATCAATGTTTTCTTTAATTGTTTTGTTGATGTGATAACTAAGAATACTTAGCCTAACTCCACATTGTGAAGATTTTCTCTTATGTTTTCTACTGTAAGTTCTCTAGTTTTGCAGTTTACATTTAGTTCTGTAATTAATTTTGATTTAATTGTGATGCCAGTATGGAGGTTTAAGTGGATTTTTAAGATCTTTGTTTAGTTTTTTCCTTCAACTTTTATTTTAAGTTCCGGGGTACATGTGCAGGATGTGCAGGTTTGTTGCATAGGTAAACATGTGCCATGTGGTTTGCTGCACAGATCATCTCATCACCTAGCTATTAACCACGACATCTGTTAGCTAATCTTTCTGATGCTCTCCCTCCCCCCAACCCTCACCCTTCACTTCTGACAGGCCCCAGTGTGTGTTGTTTTCCCATGTATCTATGTGTTCTCATCATTCAGCTACCACTTATGTGAGAAAGAGTGGTGTTTGGTTTTCTGTTCTTGCATTAGTTTGTTGAGGACAATGGCTTCTAACTTCAATGACGTACCTGCAAAAGACATGAGGCATTCATTTTTATGGCTGCGTAGTATTCCATGGTGTATATATACCATATTTTCTTTATCCAGTCTGTCATTGATGGTCAATGAAAGTCATAAACCCCAAATATCCCAGAAACACAGTGTATCCTAAGGACAAGAAACATGAAGAAACCTACACCAAGGAACACTGTACTCCCATTGATCAAAACCAGTGATAAACAGAAAATCCTAAAAGGAATAAAAGGAGAAAAAGCACATTACAAACAGAGGACTAAATGTAATGATGACATTCGATTTCTTATCAGAACCATTACAAACTGGAAGTTTGTAATAGTTTTATACACTGAAAAAAAAAAAAAGAAAAAAAAAAGCCATCAAAACTGACATCTGAATAGACTTCCGAAACTAAAGAGATTGAATTAGCAATCAAAAAAACTAATGGCCAAGAAAAGCCTGGGCCCAGACAGATTCACAGCTAAATCTTACCAAATATCTAAAGAAGAGTTGATATCAGTTTTTCACAAATTCTTCCAAAAATAGAGGAGAGAACATTTCCCAGCTTATTCTATGAGGCCAGTAGTACTCAAACACTGTAAGCATCGCCAGAAAACTACAAATGAATATCGTGTTTAAATACAGACGCAAGATCCTCAACAAAATATTAGCAAACTGAATCCAGTAGCATCTGCATAAATTATACATGATGACCAAGTGGGATTTATCCCAGGGATAGAAGGTAAGTTTAACATCTGAAAACCAATTAATGTAGTATCAGTAGAAAATAAACCAAAACTAATCTGATCATCTTAATAGACGTAGGAAAGGCATACGACAAAACTCAATATTCTTTCAACAAACAAGGAATAGAAGGGAACTTCCTCAACCTGATAGAGGACATCTGTCAGAAAGCTTCGGCTAACATCATGTTTAGTGGGACAGACCGAATGCTTTCACCTTTAGATTAGGAATAATACAAAGATGTCCACTCTCACCACTTCCATTCAATGTTGTACTGGAGATTGTAGCCAGGACAATTAGGTAAGAGAATGAAAAAAAAAAAAATTGTATCCAGATAGGAACAGAAGAAGTTAAACTACCTTTATTTGCAGATGATATGTTCTTATATGTAGAAAACCTCAAGGAGTGTACTAAAATACTAGTAGAATTAGTAAGTTCATCAGGGTTACAGGACATGAGATCAGTACTTAACAATAAATTGTATTTCAGATTATCAGATTAGGGATACTCAACTTACACACTTAAATCTCTGGATAGTGAAATCATGAGTATTTTTTCCTCTGTGATCTCCTATATTTTCTATATGGTAAATACGTGCCAGTTTCATAATCAGAAATGAAATTACAAAGATCATTTAAAATTAGCAAAAGAAATTGATACGAAAGAGATAATTTTAAGATTGCTGAAAAAACTCATTCTAATATGACCCAGTTAGCTAATATAGTTTCTTTGTTTTGTTTTAAAGATTAATTGCTTAGACAGCATATAATCAGTATAAAACAAGTGTATTTTAATCTATTTTTAAAACTTAGTAACTTTATAAGAGTTGATTTTCTTAGTCACCATTGCTTTCATAAATAACCTATGTTCTTCGAGGGGGAGCACGGTAATATTTCAATGCAAGCAAAGTATTGTTTACAATGCTGTTCATTGATTCATCCTGTCGGGTCGCAAAAGGCTACCAGGAAGTTTGTGAAAGATGTTTGGTGGGTAGCAGGAAGTTGTGAGGTTTAACAAATAAATTTGGCTAAATAAAATTCTGATGGGTGCACGTAGTGGCCAGTACTCCAATTCATGCATGTGCAATCTGGATTACTGTAGCCAAGTCATCATTAGGTTGATAACGATTTAATAAACCAAATAGGTGAGCGGGTTGGTGGCTCACACCTGTAATCCCAGCACTTTGGGAAGTCAAGGTGGGTGGATCACTTGAGGACACAAGTTCAAGACCAGCCTGGCCAACATGGCGAAACCCAGTCTCTACTAAAAATACAAAAATTAACTGGGTAGGGTGACGCATACCTGTAATTACCACTACTTGGGAAGCTGAGGCACGAGAATCACTTGAGTCCAGGAGGCGGAGGTTGCAATGAGCCGAGATTGTGCTATCACACTCCAGCCTGGACGACAGAGCAAGACTCTGTTTCAAAAAAATAATATTAATAATCCGAAGAGTTTTTTAGATTCAGTGACACAAATGAAGAGCAATGGTCTTCATTTCTCTACTTTTATTTTTTTTGGTAGAACTGTTATTGTTTTAGACCAATACACATTTTTTTAACTATAAAAAAAATGTTTTAGAGTCGGTGTCTCACTCTGTCGCCCAGCCTGGAATGCAGAAGTGTGATCATGGCTGACTGCAGCCTCAAATTCCTGGGCTGAAGTGATCCTGTCACCTCTGCCTCCTGAGTAGCGGGGACTACCAGGCATATGCCACCAAATCTGGCCAACTTAAGCTTGTATTTAAGTATTTTTTCCGAGGTCATAAAGGCCTTTAGTGTGATAGTATATTCTAAACAATTTACGATTATGAATTTTGGTCCCCAAACACATGTTGTAGCTTCCAGTATAATTCTTCCATTTGCAGAAGAGTGAGGACTTAAGGTATCACTCTCTTCTGCCAATAATAACATTCTTGAGTTCATGTAGTACTTTAGAGTGTACTGTGTGGGTCTCAGGATTCTTTCAATACTCCTTGCAGGATGGCGGAGCCGGCATTATGAATTTGGTCTTGTACATAAGGAAACTGGAACTTAGAGATTTTCAGTTAATTTGCCTGAAGTTGAAGATGTCTAACAGAAGGAAATGTGAACTAAGATGATATTCAGAAAGGACAAGGTGGTTGGAACCAGACAAGCATGGATATGAGTCATGATTCTGTTATTTGGGAAAGTCTCTCAATCTCACTGATAATCAGTTTTCACATATGAAAAAAAAAGTTATTAATTCCATCTTTTTTGAAATATTATAAGACTTAAATAAGAATAATACATGTTAAGCATCTAGAATTTAGGATGTTTCTTTGACAGCCATCTCCATTCATTTCTCTTAAATATCTTCATGTTGAGGAGACAGTTGTAGCTGAATATTTTAAGCATGGAAACAAGCATGACTGGGGGATGCAATTATAGACAATTTTCACTGTGATTCCCTGGGTCACCATGAATTTCTCCTGTGGGATAAATTCTTCCCTTGCTCTAGATGAAAGGCAACTCCTACAACTTATCACTTCCAGTTAATGAAAGGTTCTTCAAAAAAGGAATTCGTATGTGAGACCCAGGGTGGTCATCAAAACTTCAACCTCAATTTCAAGCTAAAACTTCTTCTCCCTCCACTCAGGCCAGCTGCAGATCAAAAGCCTGCAGCGGAGAAAGTGGATGTGTTGGCCTTTTTCTTTTTTCTCCTTCCAGGATTGTTCCTTCTCTGGCTCTCTAACCACACCAGAGTCACAACAGGGTAGAGAGGAGAGGAAGCGGGCAGTCAGCAGGTTCTCACTTTACTCATACAATTGTGAGCTGCACTACGTTCTCTGCCCTGAGAGCTTTTAAAACCCTCTCTTGCTCTTATGACTCTTTTTGGGGAGTTATGTGGAGACTTACCCCACCCATTACTATGGATCTCTCATGTAGTTTCTTAGTGGGGATCAGGTTCTCTCCTCCCTGGCTGGTCACTTATGTCTCCTTTTTCAGGTCCTAGACGTCTGATGGTGCCTCAACATTTTTTCCCCTGCTGAAATCTGTATTTCTTCCAGAAGATTCTCTTCAGAAAAAAATCCAAGACAACCCCACCATGGCTGTTTTGCACAGTCCACATCTGGTACAGGAGAAAAATTCATATATTCTTTCTTTCAACAAACTGAGTGAGAAACTTACCCAAGGCAGCAGCTTCTCTTTCACTTTATTGTGAGAACTGTTAGCTGACCTTTCTTAATTATTTCACTGTGTCCTCAAAACCTGTGACAATTGCATCAAGCTTTGTGTCTGTCATGAAGAGGGGATAAGAAATGCAGTGTATACATGCAATAGAATATTATTCCACTTGAAAAAGGAAAGGAATTCTGACGTGTTACAATATGAATGAACCTTGAGGACATTATTCTAAATGAAATATGCCTGTCAGAAAAGGACCAGTACTGTATGATTTACTTATATGAGTACTTAGAGTAGTGAAATTCATAAATAGAGTAGCATGGTGGTTGCCAGGGGCTTCCAGGAGGGAGGAATAAGGAGTTAGTGTTAATGGCTACAAAGTTTCCTATTTGTAAGATGAAGAGATTTAGAGTTTGGTTGCACTAGTGTGAATGTACTTAATGCCACTGAATTGTACACTTAAAAATGGTTAAGATGGTAAATGTTATGTTATGTGCATTTTACCACAATTAAGAAATAAGGCCAGGCATGGTGGCTTATGCCTGTAATCCAGGCAGTTTGGAAAGCCAAGGTGGGAGGAGTCATTGAACCCAGGAGTTAGAGCTCAGATGGGGCAAAATAGTGCAACCCAATGTTTACCAAAAAAATATTAAAAATGAGCTGAGCATCGTGGTGCACGTCTGTAGTCCTGGCTACATGGGAGGATGAGGCAGGAGGATCACTTGAGCCCAGGAGTTTGAGGCTGCAGTGAGCCATGATTATGCCATTGCACTTCAACCTGGGCAACACTGTCTCAATAAAATAAAATAAGAAAAGAAAAGAAAACTAACTTTAACCATCTTATGCCATTTTTGCAGCATAAAATTGCATTATACACTTCAGGCTTAAATAGATGACTGAGTCATGGATAAATCATTTACAGGAATTACAAAAGTCCTGACTCAATATGAACCTTTAATTTTATTATTGTTGGAGGGATGCTGATGTAATCGTTTTTGCAATATAAAATATAATTCTCAAATATAAATGTGTTACATTTCTTTTCTTTTTTTTAGTAATACTGAAGTGCACAGTGAGTGAATATGGACAGAGAATATTTTTTAAAACAAAAAAAGTGTTACGCTCAGGTTTTAAATCATAATATTTTTAGCTCTGTATTGTTTGTTGGTGTATTTTAAGGCTCTATAACTGTAGTGATGAATAAAAAAGGAAAGATCCACTTAGTTTTCTTTCCTCTTATCCCCTCAGCCTGCATTCACCTTTCAGCTTTAATAATCTAGTCCAGAGCCATTCTTCAGCTTTCAGTTACAGCACCCTCTGCTGAGCTGTTAGCAACATTACGTTGTGGCCATTTTTCCATTAGTAGGTACCTTTTTTCCAGAAGTAAAATATAATTTTCAAAATAATATTTTGACAATGCACTACAGAGATGAACTCTCTGCAAATCCAATTGCTCTCAAACTATTTGAAACTTATTACAATTATACATTTACAGCCACATTACTGCAAAGAAACAAGTAGTCATGAGTTTGAAGATACAATCAGACTTTAATGTAAAGGACATTCAGCTTTTGAGTGTTTTTAGCAGAAAGACATGAAGGAAAATAACAAAAAGTTCTACTTTAAAAATGAGTAATAGATACTTTCAAATAAGAAATGTGCATTTAAAATTCTTCTCTGCAGCGTGTGTTAGCTGTTAAAATGAATGATAGGGGAACAATTTTTATAGATTCTTAGGTTAATTGTTATTTATATGACCCAAATTTCTTCTAGCTATAAAACCCTTAAGTGTGACCCTTGACTAGATTATATGCTGTAGGAAGACTGAGAATTGTGTTGGTTTTCTTTACTGCTGCATCCCCTATATGAAGATCTGCGTATGACACATAGTAGACACTCAATAAATATTTAATAATTGAAGGAACAAAGTATGTAGGAAGAAATGTCTACACACACCTGCTTTGCGTGTTGAAAAGCACAGAAGAGTTTACTATGGAACCACTTGTGATTTGTCCTTTCATTTCCATCTTACTTAGAGCCCTTTTCTTCTTAGAACTTTGATCACCATTGTTACAATACGGTACCTAACTCTTCAGTGTTTGGATCTCTTCTTGTAAAACTTTAGACATCTAAAATGATTGGGGGAAAGTAGTTTATATAAGAGAATTCATGTAACTGTGCTTCTCTTTAAATAATCCTATCTAAACTTTTAATTAATGTAGTAGCAGTTCCCCTGTCCTCTCAAGCAAAGAATGTAGATAATAATTAGCCTTTTTTGAAGTTAAGCTTTCTGTTTGTTTTAATATTTATGATGGCCTTGTGTTGTAATGAAATTCTAGCTTGGATGTTAGTTCTTCCTCCACTCACTAGTCTCTTCTGTCATTGTGTCTGGCTCAGACATTCCTGACCTCTCCCCAGCTACCCTTGAGGCTTTCCTGCTATGAACCTGCTCTTCTGCTGGAAAGCAATTAAGCAAATATGACAAGAGCCAGATATTAAATAAAATTGAATATGTCTCCGAATAAGGACCAAAAATCAGGGTTTCAGTGCACAGTCTCTGTGTGGAGCTGAGAATTCCGTCTTCATATGAATGAGGTGTTATCCCCATGTATCACCTAACAAATAGAACACATTTTGCTCCTGGCACATGATATCTTCAAATGAAAGCTGGGAAAGTTTGGAGTCTTTATGAACTTTTTCCATAGAATATATTCTCAAAGTATATAAGAAACAACATCAAATAAGCTCAGTGCCCATTACATACATTGCATCTTGCCAGTGCTTATTTGAAATGTCTCCTACACAAATAGGAAGAAATGTGAGTATTACGGGAATTTGGTTTATTCTTTGTTCACCCTTTCTTTTACACATTTGGCCCCAAAATAAGCAGAAGGAAGGTATTCCAGAGGGAATTTTTGGGACGAATGCCAGCATAATCTTACCTTGTGATTCTGTCTGGTTAAGGATGGATCATATGCTATGCACCTAGTATACAATTCCCTTTTCCCTTAGTGACCTTTGTGGGTATGGAATAATCACTGCTTCCACTCACCTTTGCAGCCGTCTTCATGCCAGCTTTCTAACCCATTCTCCGTGATGCTAGCAGCATCAGAGACAGCATCACAAGTGGAGAGATTGCAGGAAGGTAAATTATCTGCTGTAACTTTGTTGAGGGAAGTCACGGACCCTGAATGTAGGGACCTGCTGAAGCCATGACAGAAGAACATACATTGTGAAGATTTCATGGACACTTATCACTTCCCCAGTCAATACCCTTGTGATTTCCTATGCCTGTTTTTTACTTTAATCTCTTAATCCCATCATCTTCATAAGCTGAGGAGGATGTATGTCACCTCAGGACCCTGTGATGATTGCATCAACTGCACAAATTATTTGTAGAGTATGTGTGTTTGCACAATATGAAATCTGGGCACCTTGAAAAAAGAACAGGATACCAGCAATGTTCAGGGAACAAGGGAGATAAGACTTTAAACTCTGACTGTCAGTGAACCAGACGGAACAGAGCCATATTTCTTTTCTTTCACAAACAAATATCGCTGAATTCTTTTTCTCAGCAAGTAACATCCCTGAGAAAGAGAATGCGCCCTGAGGGTAGGTCTGTAAATGGCCCCCTTGGAGACGGCCATCTTTTAAGGTCAAAGCCGAAGGGATGAAATAAGCCCCGTCTCCTGTAGCACACCCAGGCTCATTAGGATGAGGAAATTCCCACCTAATAAATTTTGGTCAGACAGGTTGTCTGCTCTCAAACCCTGTCTCCTGATAAGATGTTATCAATGACAATGCATGCCTGAAACTTCATTAGCAATTTTAATATCGCCCCATCCTGTGGTCCTGTGATCTTGCCCTGCCTCCATTTGCTTTGTGATATTTTATTACCTTGTGAAGCATGTGATCTCTGTGACCCACACCCTATTCGTACACTCCCTCCCCTTTTAAAAATTGTTAATGAAAACTTGCTGGTTTTACGGCTCAGGGAGGATCACGGAACCTGCGGACATGTGATGTCTCCCCCGGACATCCAGCTTTAAAATTTCTCTCTCTCGTACTCTTTCCCTTTATTTCTCAAACCAGCTGACACTTAGGGAAATAGAAAAGAACCCACGTTAACTATCGGGGGCAGGTTCCCCTGATAAACTTCAGTCATGGCCATGAAACTAGGCAACAACGGCGGGTATTCCATCAGTCTAGCATCACTTTGACCACTTTTGCTGTAGTGCACTGCTGGTCTGATACAGTATTATAGGTTGGTTTTGTTTAGATCACACAGAGGCAGTTTGCAGGGGAAAATATATCACAGGCAAACCTGAGGAGTGGTACAATCTGAGGAAGTTAGGGAGGGCTTTTTAAAGGGCATTAGAAGTTTGTACAATAAGAAAAATTAATTGACAAAAAAGTTGCAAGCACACTTTAAGGAATGCCTATATACGTTCACCCAGAGATTCCATCCACGTTTCACACCAAATGTCCCAACAACTTATTACACTTACTTGTCAGATTTCTTCAGTTTCTTCAACTCAGAACAACACAGTCATTCCTGATCTTTGGGGACTTTACATATCTGAAGGTTACAGGCTGGTTATTCTGTAAAATATCCTCAAGTTTGTTTTCTCTGATGTTTCCTCATGATTCGATTCATGTTATGCATTTTGTTGGGACTATCACAGAAATGATATTCTCTCTATCACATGACCCAGGATCTTCTTTCCTGTTACTGGTGATGTTAAATTTGGTCATTTGAGTAAGCAAGTATTTGCTAAGCTTCTTCACTATAAATTCTTTATTCCATTTGTAATGTATAATATTTTATTGAGACAGTTTGAAACAAGGTAAATATCACACTTCTTATTCAACTCTTACCCACTGAATGTTTGCAATTTTTGATGTTTTTTGCCTGAATTAATTACTTTTACCATGATGATCACCAGATGGTGATATCCTAATTCCATCATTCCACTAACATTTATTAGTTGGCATTCAACTTTAGAGAAGAAATTTCTTTTATCCCCTTTGTATGACATCTATGTGGATTGATGATTCCTGTTTCATCTACTGTGATATAATCTGCTAACATTATTTATTTTGATGTGCAAATTGTCTTAGGTTTTTCCAGGGAGAGCCCCTTGGAGCTGACTCTGTGTCCTTTCGACACTACTCCATTCTTTGAGCACTTACTATCTGGTGAAACAAGATGTTCTGGGCTTATTTTGCACCTTTGTTCTCCCTATCCTGGAATCAGCTATTTCTCCAAGGGTCCCTAGTTTCTTTCAGAGAGTGATATTTAGAAAGAAAGATCTGGGTACTGGATGTGCTCATTGCTACTAGGCCCTGTCAGTGGACAGAGGTAGAAAATATATGTATGTAAGTGTGTACATACATACATACACATTACACACATACACACACATCCCTTTATATTTCTACATCTACAAATATTTAAAACCATGATCTCACACCAAAACTACTAATTATAATACAACACTATGGGATTCATTCTATCTTAACTCTTTTCATATTTGTAACTCACTTCTCTGACTTAGCTCTCAATATCCTCACCATATTTATTTGCTCAATCCCCTTGTTTATAACCAATCCCTCAGCCTTATTAGGCTGTTGCCCTTCTCAGCCCTGAGTTCTGACTCTAGTTGAGCAGCTTTTCTCATTCGAGCCTGCCTAATGACTTTAATCTGATGAGGAAGGAAGGAAGAAGGAAGGAAGGAAGGAAGGAAGGAAAAAAGAAAGGAGTAAGGAAGGAAGAAGGAAGGAAGAAAGGAAGGAAGGAAAGTAGGGATGTGGGGGCTTTATACATAAAAAATAAGTGTAAAATATCAATTCAAGTTCCATGATTATTGATTCTTGGAAGTACATTTTTTAATTTTAGATATATCAATCTTTAGGACATAATTTAAATTCTGAAAATCTAGAAACAGTCTTAGTATAGTCTTTTTAATCATTTCAAAATGCTGAGGTATGTGGTTTTTAAGGCAGTTTGAATTTAACACAACTATGTTGAAATGAGAAGTATTTACATATTTTAGTGATGATGGCAATTTTCCGGTAACTAAGAGCCACATTTTTGTGGTTGAGAATTGCTTGCATTTATTTTGGAGGATGGAATGGGGTTAGTAGATAGGCAGAGTAAGAGATGGAATGTGTTTTACCTGGAATTCCATTTCCTAAATGAATTGGAAAACCTGATGGAATTTCCAATTAGCTTAATGTGATGTAAGTGAGCCAAAACTTAAAATGATTGTTTCACTAAAGACTACTAGGACACCCAAATTCAAAATTTATTGCACCATAAAATTATCCTTCTAGAGATCTTTTGTGGGGCAAGATGACTGAATAGGAACAGCTCTGGTCTCCCAGCAAGACCAACACAGAAGGCGGGTGATTTCTGAATTACCACTGAGGTACCCGGCTCATCTCATTGGGATTGGTTAGACGGTGCAGCACACGGAGGGCTAGCAGAAGCAGGGTGGGGTGTCGCCTCACCTGGGAAGTGCAAGGGGCGGGAGAACTCCTTTGCCTAGCCAAGGGAAGCCTTGAGGGATTGTGCCCTGAGGGACAGTGCTATCCCGCCCAGATACTATGCTTTTCCCACGGTCTTCAAAACCTACACATCAGGAGATTCCCTGGGGTGTCTACACGCCAGGGCCTGGGTTTGAAGCACAAAACTAGGCGACCATTTGGGCAGGCACCCAAGCTAGCTGCAGGAGTTTATTTTCATAACCCAGTGGCACCTGGAACACCAGTGAGACCGAACCGTTTCCTCCCCTGGAAAGGGGGCTGAAGCCAGGGAGTCAGTGGTCTTACTCAACAGATCCCACTTCCAAGCAGCCCTGCAAGCTAAGAACCACTGGCTTGAAATTCTCACTGCAAGCACAGTTCTCTGAAGTCAACCTGGAACTCGAGCTTGTTGCGGGGAGGGGTGTCCACCATTACTGAGGCTTGAGTAGGCAATTTTCTCCTCACAGTGTAAACAAAGCCACCAGGCAGTTTGAACTGGGCGGAGCCCACCAGAGTGCGGCAAAGCAGCTGTAGCGAGACTGCCTTTCTAGATTCCTCCTCTCTGGGCAGGGCATCTCTGAAAGAAAGGCAGGAGCTCCCGTCAAGGGCTTATAGATAAAACTCCCATCTCCCTGGGACAGAGCACTTGGGGGAAGGGGCAGCTGCGGGCGCAGCTTCAGCAGACTGAAACATCCCTGCCTGCCAGCTCTGAGGAGAGCAGCAGGTCTCCCAGCACAGCGCTGGAGCTCTGCTAAGGAACAGACTGCCTTCCCAAGTGAGTCTCTGACCCCCATGCCTCCTAACGGGGAGACAACTCCCACTAGGGGTCGACAGACACCTCACAGAGAAGAGTTCCGGCTGTCATCTGGCAGGTGCCCCTCTGGGATGGAACTTCCAGAGGAAGGAACAGGCAGTAAATCTTTGTTGTTCTGCAGCCTCTGCTGGGGATACCCAGGGAAACAGGGTCTGGAATGGACCTACAGCAAACTCCAGCAGACCTGCAGAAGAGGGGCCTGTTAGAAGGCAAACTAACAAACAGAAAGCAAAAACATCAACATCAACAAAAAGGAAGCCCATGCGAAAACACCATCCAAGGTCACCAACATCAAAGATCAAAGGTGGATAAATCCATGAAGATGAGGAAAAAATCAGCACAAAAATGCTGAAAATTTGAAAAACCAGAATGCCTCTTCTCCCCAAAAGGATCACAACTCCTCTCCAACAAGGGAACAAAACTGTATGGAGAATGAGTTTAACGAACTGACAGAAGTAGACTTCAGAAGGTGGATAATAACAAACTCCTCCGAGCTGAAGGATCATGTTCTAACCCAATGCAAAGAAGCTAAGAACCATGATAAAAGGTTACAGGAACTGCTAACTAGAATAACCAGTTTAGAGAAGAACATAAATGACCTGATGGAGCTGAAAAACACAGCACGAGAACTTCATGAAGCATACACAAGTATCAATAGCTGAACTGATCAAGCAGAAGAAAGGATATCAGAGATTGAAGATCAACTTAAGTAAATAAAGTGTGAACACAAGACTAGAGAAAAAAGAAAGAAAAGAAATGAACAAAACCTCCAAAAAATATGGGACTATGTGAAAAGACCAAACCTACATTTGATTGGTGTACCTGAAAGTGATTAAGAGAATGGAACCATTTGGAAAACAAGACTTGAGGATATTATCCAGAAGAACTTCCCAAAACTAGAAAGAGAGGCCAACATTCAAATTCAGGAAATAAAGAGAACACCACTAAGACACTCCTCAAGAAGAGCAACCCCAAGACACATAATTGTCAGATTCACCAAGGTTGAAATGAAGGAAAAAATGTTATGGGCAGCGAAAGAGAAAGGTAAGGTTACCCACAAAGGGAAGCCCATCAGACTAACAGTGGATCTCTCTGCAGATACCCCACAAGCCTGAAGAATATGGGGGCCAATATTCAACATTCTTAAAGAAAATAATTTTCAACCCAGAATTTCATATACAGCCAAACTAAGCTTCATAAGCAAAGGAGAAATAAAATCCTTTACAGACAAGCAAATGCAGAGGGATTTTTGTCACCAGCAGGCCTGCCTTACAAGAGTTCCTGAAGGAATCACTAAATATGGAAAGGAAAAACTGGTACCAGCCACAGCAAAAACATACCAAAATGTGAAGACCATTGACACTATGAAGAAACTGCATCAAATAATTTGCAAAATAACCAGCTAGCATCATAACGACCAAATTCACAAATAACAAATAACAAATAAGATCAAATTCACAAATAACAATATTAACCTTAAATGTAAATAGGCTAAATGCCCCAATTAAAAGACACAGAGTGACAAATTGGATAAAGATTCAAGACCCATAGGTGTGCAGTTTTCAGGAGACCCTTCTCACGTGCAAAGACACACATGGGCTCAAAATAATGAGATGGAGGCATATTTACAAAGAAAATTGAAAGAAAAAAAAAGCAGAGGTTGCAACCCCAGTCTCTGATAAAACAAACTTTAAACCAGCAAAGATCAAAAAAGACAAAGAAGGGCATTACATAATGGTAAAGGGATCAATGCAACAGGAAGAGCTAACTATCCTAAATACATATGCACCCAATACAGAAGCACACAGATTCATAAAGCAACTTCTTAGAGACCTACAAAAAGACTCAGACTCCCACACAATAATAGTGGGAGACTTTAACACCCCACTGGCAATACTAGACCAATCAATGAGACCGAAAATTAGCAAGGATATTCAGGACTTGAACTCATCTCCTGACCAAGCAGACCTAATAGACATCTACGGAACTCTCCACCCCAAATCAACAGAATATACATTCTTCTCAGCACCACACAGCACTTATCTAAAATTGACCATATAATTGGAAGTAAAAGACTCCTCGCCAAATGCAAAAGAATGGAAATCATAAAAACAGTCTCTCAGACCACAGTGCAAATTGAAACTCAGGATTAAGAAACTCACTCAAAATCTTACAACTACATGGAAACTGAACAACCTGCTCCTGAATGACTCCTGGGTAAATAACGAAATTGAAGCAGAAATAAATAACATCTTTGAAACCAGTGAGAACGAAGACACAACGTACCAGAATCTCTGGGACACAGCTACAGCAGTGTTTAGAGGAAAATTTATAACACTAAATGCCCCCATGAGAAAGGGGGAAAGATCTAAAATCGACACCCTAACTTCACAATTAAAAGAACTAGAGAAGCAACAGCAAACAAATTCAAAAGCTAACAGAAGACAAGAAATAACCAAGATCAGAGCAGGACTGAAGGAGATAGAGACATGAAAAACCCTTCAAAAAATCAATGAATCCAGGAGCTGGTTTTTTGAGAAGATTAACAAAATAGATAGACTGCTAGCCAGACTAAGAAAGAAGAAAAGAAAGAAGAATCAAATAGACACAATAAAAATGATAAAGGGGACATTACCACTGATCCCACAGAAGTACAAACTACCATCAGAGAATACTATAAACACCTCCAGGCAAAGTAACTAAAAAATGTAGAAGAAATGGGTAAATTCCTGGACCCATACACCCTTCCAAGACTAAGCCAGGAAGAAGTCGATTTCCTGAATACCACCAATAACAAGTTCTGAAATTGAGGCAGTAACTAATAGCCTACCAACTAAAAAAAAAGCACAGAACCAGATGGATTCACAACCTAATTCTACCAGAGGTAGAAAGAGGAGCTGGTAGCATTCCTTCTGACACTATTCCAAACAATAGAAAAAAAGAGACTCCTCTCTAACTAATTTTATGAGGCCAGCATCATACTGATACCAAAACCTGGCAGAGACACAACACAGAAATGGGCCAATATCCCTGATGAACATCAATGCAAAACTCCTCAATAAAATACTGGCAGACTGAATCCAGCAGCACATCAAAAAGCTTATTCACCATGATCAAGTTGGCTTCATCCCTGGGATGCAAGGCTGGTTCCACATACAGAAATCAGTAAATGTGATTCATCACATAAACAGAACCAATGACAAAAACCACCTGATTATTTCAATAGATGCAGAAAAGGCCTTCGATAAAATTCAACGCCCCATTCATGCTAAAAACTCTCAAAACACTAGGTATTGATGAAACGTATCTCAAAATAATAAGAGCTATTTATGACAAACCCACAGTCAATATCATACTGAATGGGCAAAAGCTGGAAGCATTCCCTTTGACAACTGGCACAAGACAAGGATGCCCTCTCTCACCACTCCTATTCAACGTAGTATTGGAAGTTCTGGCCAGGGCAATCAGGCAAGAGAAATAAATGAAGGGTATTCAAATAGGAAGAGAGGAAGTCAAATTGTTTCTGTTTGCAGATGACATGATTGCATATTTAGAAAACCCCATTGTCTCAGCCCAGAAACTCCTTAAGCTGATAAGCAACTTTAAGCAAAGCCTCAGGTTACAAAGTCAATGCGCAAAAATCACTAGCATTTCTATACACCAATAAGAAACAGAGAGTCAAACCATGAGTGAACTCCCATTCACAATTGCTACCAAGAGAATAACAAACCTAGGAATGCAATTTACAAGGGATGTGAAAGATCTCTTCAAGGAGAACTACATGAATGCTCAAGGAAATAAGAGGACACAAATAAACGGAAAAACATTCCATGCTCATGGATAGGAAGAATCAATATCATGAAAATGGCCATACTGCCCGAAGTAATTTATAGATTCAATGCTAATCCCATCAAGTTACCATTGACTTTCTTCACAGAATTAGAAAAAAACTATTTTAAATTTGACATGGAAACAAAAAAGAGGCCGTATAGCCAAGAAAATCTTAAGCAAAAAGAGAAAAGCTGGAGGCATCACTCTAACTGACTTTTAACTATACTATGAGGCTACAGTAACCAAAACAGCATGGTACTGGTACCAAAACAGATATATAGACCAATGGAACAGAACAGAGGCCACAGAAATAATGCCACACATCTACAACCATCTGATCTTTGACAAACCTGACAAAAGCAATGGGGAAAGGATTCCCTATTTAATAGATGGTGTTGGGAAAATTGGCTAGCCATAGGAAGAAAATTGAAACCGGACCCCTTCCTTACACCTTATATAAAAATTAACTCAAGATGGATTAAAGACTTAAACATAAGACCTAAAACTGTAAAAACCCTAGAAGAAAACCTAGGCAATGCCATTCAGGACATAGGCAAGGGCAAAGGCTTCATGACTGAAAAACCAAAAGCACCAAAAACAACAAAAGCCAAAATTGACAAATGGGATCTAATTAAACTAAAGAGTTTCTGCACAGCAAAAGAAACTATCATCAGAGTGAACAAGCAACCTACAGAACGCGAGAAAATTTTTACAATCTATCCATCTGACAAAGGGCCATATCCAGAATCTACAAGGAACTTAAACAAATTTACAAGAAAAAAAACAACCCCATCAAAAAGTGGGCAAAAGATATGAACAGACACTTCTCAAAAGAAGACATTTATGTGGCCAACAAACATATGAAGAAAATCTCATCATCACTGGTCATTAGAGAAATGCAAATCAAAGCCACAATGAGATACCATCTCACACCAGTCAGAATGGTGAACTTTAAAAAGTCAGGAAACAACAGATGCTGGAGAGGATGTGGGGAAATAGGAACACTTTTACACTGTTGGTGGGAATGTAAATTAGTTCCACCATTGTGGAAGGCAGTGTGGCGATTCCTCAAGGATCTAGAACCAGAAATACCATTTGACCCACCAATCCCATTACTGGGTATATATCCAAAGGGTTATAAATCATTCACATGCACATGTACATTTATTGTACCACTATTCACAATAGCAAAGACTTGGACCCAACCCAAATGCCCATCAATGATAGACTGCATAAAGAAAATGTGGCACATATACACCATGTAATACTATGGAGCCATAAAAAAGAATGAGTTCATGTCCTTTGCAGGCACATGGATGAAGTTGGAAACCATCATTCTCAGCAAACTAGCACAAGAACAGAAAACCAAACACTGCATGTTCTCACTCATAGGAGGGCATTGACCAATAACACATGGACAGGGAGGAGAACATCACAAACCGGGGCCTGTTGGGGTTGGGGAGGGGAGGGATAGCACTAGGAGAAATACCTAATGTAGGTGATGGGTTGATGGGTGCAGCAAACCACCATGGCACATTTATACTTATGTAACAAACCTGTACATTCTGCACATGTATCCCAGAACTTAAAGTACAATGAAAAAAAAAGTAGCATCCTTCCAGTAATGGTTATGGCTTTACACTGAACCAATCAAATTCTGTTACACAGCCTATGCTGTGATTACTCAAATTTGAGGGAGCAATGACCAGGATCTTTTTTTCCTTTTTGAATATTCTTGAAGGATTTTGAAATAGAATTGCTCCTTGTGGAGAGGCAGATTCTTTGGTCTTATTAGCACTACACAATAAGTAAGTGATTCAGTGCATAGAAGGGAGAAATGTGTTTACCAACTAAAACTAGCCGAATCTAGAATGATTATTAAAAGATTCCAAAGTAGGTGCTGAAAGAGGTCTTCAAGGACTGAAACTGGTCAAGTCTGAAGGTTATTCCAGTGGAAAATGGTAGTACATGAGAAGGCTAGAAGTTGGGGACAATAGAAGTAGCTAAATTGGGCTGAACCCTAGACTTTTGTTCTGACCAAGGAAATGAATTAAGGAAGTGTGAATTCTGGGTTTCTACTACTGGCCTCTAGGAACCACTGGTCTTTGGGAATTGCCAGCAGAAGTAAGCAGGGATGCCTTCTTTCGCCCAGATATTTAAATATCCGTGTAAAGATTTCTTCTCTTATGCAGGAAGTTGCTAGTGTTAAATTACACCTTTTATCTTCATGGTATTATCTCAATTCATTGCAGACATAGTTGTGTAAAATACAGTAAAAATGCAATACTAGAAAATTGAAATTAAAAAGACAAGTTTTATTATTAGATATAACAAAAAAAATTACTCTATCAAATTGCTATAAAATTTCTATATCCTTCCTCTCAATGTCTGACTCGTTGCAGACAGGTAACAGGTTGCACTTCGAGTGGTTTGTTTCATACTAGCAGTGCTTCTCTAACTTTATGAAATGCTCATCCAGGGTTCTTGTATAAGTGCAATTCTTATTTAGTGGGCTTGGGCAGGCCTGAGATTATTTCTGACAAGCTCCCAAGTGACACTGATGCTGCTGATCTGTGGCCCACACTTCATAAACTCTTTGATTTTCACAGTAACACTGATGTGACACCAATGCTGCTGGCGTGTGGCCCATACTTCATAACTATTCATAAACCGTTTTGATTTTCACACTGATCTTTTGAAAATTCTTGTTCCATTTTACTCATGTTTAAGTCAGATTTATTGAGATATCCCAGAATAAATTAACCCATGTTAGTATGCAGCTCTGCTGGCACACACATACGGTTGTGTAACCACTGCCACCATAATAAGCAAGATGTAAAATAGTTCCATCACCCCCACAAGCCTTCTGATGCTCTTTTGTCATCAATTCCCCTCCCCCAAGTCCCAGGCCCTGGTAACTACTGATTTGCTTTTTGTCCCTATAGTTTTGCCTTTTCCAGAATGTCATTGTTGACAGGTATCAGTAATTCATTCCTTTTTATTGCTAATTACTATCTCACTGTATAAATGCAACACAGGTTGTTTACCAGTTCACCCATTAAAGAACATTTTGTTTCTGAGCTTGACAGTTATGAATAGAACTGCTATAAACACTCAAGGGAAAGTTTCGGTGTGACGATAATTTTCTCAGAAAATATGTTGACAGGTAATGTTTCTAAGTATTACTTTTTTAAAAAAGTAAAATAGCCTGTAGCCCCAGGTACTCAGGAGGCTGAGGCAGGAGAATCACTTGAACCCAGGAGGCGGAGGTTGCAGTGAGCTGAGATTGCACCACAGCACTCCAGCCTGGGAGACAGAGCGAGACTGTCTCAAAAAAAAAAAGTAAAATGAAAGCATGTAAGTGTGAGATGACTAATTCAAGCAACCGCTCTTCATGTACAGAATATTCACAGCAGGGATTAAAAGAGGTTTTCAAGGACAGATAGAAAATTTGTTGAAGTCTGAAGGCAGTTCCAAAGGAAAGCGATGATTCTTAGTAAGATTGGAAGTTGGAAGTAATATAAAAAGAGAAATCAGTTTCAAGATGACTTTACTAAGCAGGCAGCCCTTAACTTACAAATTCTAGATTCATATATGTCTTAAACATACAAAATGATATAAAGGGAGGTAAGCTCAGGGTCTGAGCTCCTGGCTGTTGGAACAACTGATTTCTGTGTAATGATTCAGAAGATGTAAGACAGCCTAATTTACAAGTACAGAGGTGTCTTCTTTCCTGCGAACAGCAGTACAACAATAGTTTCTCTTAAGCAACTGTGAATGAACAGAATTATTACAATTAACCAGATCTCATTGGATGGGCGCCTTAGATAATTAAGACCATTCACACATAATATACAACCTTGTTGTGAAGGCAGATATTTACATTCTCATTTTACTGATGAGAGACTACCTGGAGAGGCTATGTCACATCTGAAGGATTGGGTACTTTCTCTGTTGAGTCCAATGTTCCTTCCGTTATTCCATGCTAGGCAGTAACAAGTTCTGTCTTGCCTGAGTAATAAGCTCCAAACCTCGGAACCGCACCCATCTTGAGAAGGAGGAGGGCGCTGTTTTTTCTGATAAGCGCAGCTGGCACACACTCTGTACGTTTAATCACGGCAAATCGTAGCTAAGCTGTCTACCAAACTAGTCCCTCTTTTTCCCATTGCCCACGTAGATGGCTGTTGGTCTTTTCTGCAACAAATCCAGGAGTTTCTCCTTTTTGTTTTTATAATTGCTCCAATAGAAGCTTTCGGATTTAACTCTCCGCTTTTTAAAGCAGAATCGCCATCCCAGGTGCGCTACCACGAAAAAGTTAGACATCCATGAGAGACAATGCCCTCCATGGCCCACTTTCCAGGCAGAGAGAAGCGGCTCTGGGCGGACCGCCTAGGCTCTGGCCCGAGGGGGTCTTTAGGTGGAGTAACCGGTCTTCAAGACCCGGCTCCCAAACCACTGACGCGCTGACGCTGCAGCCCTAGACCTTCTGGGGTCCTCCTCCTCGGACCCGCACTGCTGACGGCGGGACTGGCAACTGCGCGGAGATCGACCCCGGGCCCGCACAGCCCCTCCCGAGATCCACCTCGCAGCTCCCTCACTTCCTGCCCTCCGGAGGCGGGCCCTGCCAGTGCCGCGGAGGCCAGCGCGGCGAGCTCCTCCTCAGCAGCGGCGGGACGGCCACACCCTGCGCGTCGCGCGGGCTCGGGTGAGGTCTCCGCTCCTGCGCCCTGCGCGCTGCAGCCGCACACCAGACGGCGCCCCAAACGCTGTTGAGCCGCACGTCCGGCCCAGCCTGGCCTCGCGCTGGTCCCAGTCGCGCCCCGCAGCCCTCGATCTCCCGTGACTTCCTCGGCCAGGCCGCCCGCGCCTCTGCGACCATGTTGCGCTGGCTGCGGGGCTTCGTGCTGCCCACCGCGGCCTGCCAGGAAGCGGAGCCACCGACGCGCTACGAGACTCTCTTCCAGGCGCTGGACCGCAATGGGGACGGAGTGGTGGACATCGGCGAGCTGCAGGAGGGTCTCAGGCACCTGGGCATCCCCCTGGGCCAGGACGCCGAGGAGGTGGGTCGCCGCCGGGGCGCCGCCTGAGCGCAGGGAGGGCTGCGGGCGCTGGGGACGCTGCGAGGACCGAGGAGGGCGGCGGCCCGAGGCGTTGCCAGGAGGAAGGAGGAACTGTGGCGCCCAGCGCTCCGGTGGCTTCAGAAACTCGGGCATGGGGCCGCGACCGGCGACCCCGGTAACAGAAGTGGGTCATAATACAAAAGGCTACTGGTATTTGTCCAGATAAAATGAGTGTTGTGGACACTGTGGCCCACGGGCACTGTTAAATTTTTAAGACCCTTTTGTCCTGAATCCATCCCAGGTTCTTTGTTTTTTTTGTTTTGTTTTGTTTTAATACCTTGCAAACATGTAATCATTTTTAGCCGTCAGAATTAAGTGTGTCCCAGGTTCTGTAAAAAGGCGCACACCTTCGATCTCTTCGAAGCTGCTTTGTTATACCAGCTATATGTGTTGTCTACTGTTTCAAAACTGTTTGAAAAAGAATCGCATGTTTCCCCCACTTCCTGTTGAGAAGGAATGGCGACATTCCATTGTTTAAGACATTTCTAGGTTAGTGCCCTAGGTACAGAAATTGATCTGAAGGGTTAACCTGCGGCTGAGCAATTTCGTTTTCTCTGAGTCATCTTAACTGTGCCCCTGAACTTCTGCCCCTTTAGTAGGGTGGAGATATGTGGAAATTCTCCAACCCTGTTGAAGCGTTCCCTGACACTGGCATTCTCTATCCAAAGAGGGAAAGTGATTAGGTTACTGTGAGGGCCTACAACTGTTATACTGTTATATTTAACTTCTCTTTTAATGTCTTTGGTAGTTACAGGCCTCTTCAGTTTACTGTTTCTTCTAGAGTCAGATTTAGTAAGTTACAATTTTCTTTTTTGAAACTGCCCATTCTATCCAAGGTTCATAATACTCGCTGATGATTTTATAAAACTTCTGACTATATCTGTAGGTAGGTTCTCTATTTCATTCCTCATATCTATCCTTTTCTCCCCTTCAATCTTGCCAAAGTTTTGTGTATTTTATTAATATTTTGAAAGAATCAACTTTTGGTACTTTTTGCTGATTGTCCCAGAAATGGCCCTGTTGGAGTTCCCCACCATGTCCAATCATTGGCTGGAAGCAGCCCAGGAAAGAGACGGCCTTGCTGCAGTGCATCAGCAGATGCCAGGGCTAGAGGCTAGAGGGTGGAAGTCGACTGTGTTCCTTACAGTAGGCGCCTTTGAAGGGAGATCTCAGTGGTACAACTCCATAGTCCCTACAATATACAAAAGCTCTTTGGAGTCCTCAGTGATTTTTAAGATTGTAAAGGGATCCTGAGATCAAAAAGCTTGAGAATCGCTGCTGTACCATCTTTTTTATATAACTGCATCATATTCTGTTATATGTATGTATCGTAGTATATGTTACCAATTCTTTTTAAACCACCATTTAGCTTACTGATAGTTTAAAAACGATGTAAGTGAAATTGCAATGAATATCCTTTGTATTCATTTTCTCATTCTGGTCCAGTTACTTTCATAGGATAAATTTTGAGAAGTGGACATTGCTGAGTCTGAAGGTAACACGCATTTTAAATTGGGATACATATTGCCTTTCGGAAACCTTGGACCCATTTTCACTCTTTTTTGACTGACAGTGCTTGCTTCTCCACATCCTCATTCATTCAGGGTATCAGTCTTTATAAAGTCTCCTATTCTGCAGGTGGAATTCCTTTTCACTTCCTATCTTAGTCCATTTAGTGTTGCTGTAATGGAATACCTGAGACTGGGTAATTTATAAAGAAAAGACATTTATTTAGCTCACAGTTCTGCAGGCTGGGAAGTTTAAGAAGTGTGGTGCTGGCATCTGCTGGGCTTCTGGTGAGGGCTTTTCTGCTGTATCATAACATGGTGGAAAGTCAATTGGAAGTGGACATGTGTGAAGAAGCAAAATATGAGAGTTGTTCTGGCTTTATAACAACCGAGCCTCGAGGGAACTGATCCATTCCTGAGGGAACTAATTCAGTCTCATGAGAGAGAGAACTCACTCACTACTGCAAGAATGGCACCAAGCCATTCATGAGGGATCTGCCTCTGTGACCCTGACACCTCCTGCTAGGTCCCTCCTCCCAACATGGCCACATCAGGGATAAGACTTCAACGTGAGTTTTTGTGGGGACAGGCAAAACATAGTACTTGCTTTGCCTTTTTGTTCTCTTCACACCCTCCACAGGATTGCATTATGCCTACCCATTTGGTGAGGGCAGTCTTCTTTAATTGGTTTACTGATTCAAATGCTACCCTCCTCCAGAGACATCCTCACAGACACACTCAGAAATCATGTTTTACCAGCTATCTGGGCATCCCTTAGTCCAGACAAGTTGATACATAAAATTAACCATCACACGTGGGATAGAATTAGGATTACATTTATGGGGGGAAATTTCAGAGGTGTGTCAGGGGTTTGTGTAATGTCAAGGAGTGGGGAGATTGGCCACTTGGGCATAGAAATGAGAACTGTGGGATGTCTCTTCAGTGGAAAGTTTCAAGATAGTAGTTTGTATTGAAACCAAAACTCAGCTTGAAGCGAAATCTCTATAAACTTTCATCTGATTTGATCTCATCTCCGTGTTTCCAAGCATTTGTAATGAATTGAGCATTTAGAAGAGAACAAATTTCTGTTTAAGTTTCTTTAGATTTTAGATGGAAAGAATGTAGAAATAAGAGTAGAATGTAGAAATAGGCATAAGGACTATAATAGCTAACCATTACTAAATGTTCCAGAATTATCCAGGGAAGAGAAAAGAATTCAAGGCAAGTCCTGAGACAAAATTAAGAACCAATTAGAAGTGAAAGCGTACTTTTTTTTTTTTCTGATATGACCTTTGTTTTCTATATGTTCCAAATCTCATTATGAAATTAGTAAAAAATTAAAGTTAAAAATTAGAGAAAATTCACATTAAGTTCTCCTACGACTCAGTAGTATAAGGGTATAGACTGAGAGTAGAATGTAGTATGAGAACAAGAAGATACAGTATTTAACATTACTAATTTTCTCATACTTGTCTAGTAATCCTATTTCCTTTTAAAAATCTTCAGTTATTTTCTTCTCTTTATGCACCTCCTTCTCCCTCTCCTCTTCCTCCTTCTACCCCCATCTTCTTTCTTTTTGTGGAGCCCTCAAGAATGGGATTAGTGCCTGTATAAAAGTGACCCAGAAGAGCTTCCTTGCCCCTTCTACCGTGTGAGGACACTGAGAAAACAGTGGTCCATGGAACCAGAAAGTGGGTCCTCACTAGACACTAAATCTCCTAGCACCTTGATCGAGGACTTCCAGTATCTGGAACTGCAAGAAATCAATGCTTATTGTTTAAGTAAGCCAATAGTATTTTTGTCATAGCAGCCCAGATGGACTAGGACAATTGCCAAGAACAAGAAGGGAAGCAGCAAGCTACAAAAGGTTCCATCCTTGGTATGAATTGACTGTGTAACCCTTGTCAAGTTTGAGCCTTACTGGAGCTTTACTTTCTTCTTCTTAAAATGCAGATATCTTGCCTGCGTCCTGAACAGAGCTTTTAACAAGGTCATATGTGGCTGAATATGAAATTTCATGTTAAAAAACCCTTTAAAATGTGGCGTCCCATTTACTAGCTGGTAAACTTCTTGAGGACCCTCTGTGCCCGTGGGTATGAAGTGTATGCCGAATGATCACCCAGTGTTAGAGGAGTGTGTGGACTGGTAACCTGATTTAAGGGCCCTTCTAACTCTTACATTCTATGATTTTTTTTATTCTGTCTTTAAATTTTTACATTTACAATCACAGAAAAAATAGTCACATAGAAGAATAGTAGCTTAGCAAATGTTTATTGCATTGAATGGAATCAGGATTCACTCCATTAAGTAATTCCTCTGTTAACAAGGAGAGTTCATTCCATTTTTATTTCATTAATATTGCTTTTTTTTTTTTTTTTTTTTCTGGAGACAGAATCTCGCTCTATCAGCCAGGCTGGAGTACAGTGGTGCGATCTCGGCTCACTGCAGCCTCTGCTTCCTGGATTCAAGCGATTTTTGTGCCTCAGCCTCCTAAGCAGCTGAGATTACAGGCACATGCCACCACACCTGGTTAATTTTTGTGTTTTCTAGTAGAGATGGGGTTTTGCCATATTGGCCAGGCTGGTCTTGAATTCGTGGCCTCTAGTGATCTGCCTGCCTCTGCCTCTGAAAGTGCTGAGATTACAGGCATGAGCCACCATGGCTGGCCCATTTACTTAATATTTTAATTGTCAGACACTTTATGGTTTCTGGCACAATATTAAGGAGACATGATATAGAAATGATAGGGTGAATTTTAGGGCATCACAACAGAAAGATTATGGTATAAGAAAAACAATGAAATTCCAACTACATTTCTATCAAATGTTCTAAAATATATAAAATCTGTATCTTTTGTGTTTTCTCCTGATTTATATTCCAAATTTGATGTTACCCTTCTCTGCAGAAATAAAGTGTCTGAAAGAATGAAAAAATGGAAGAATTCTTTAGTAAGGCATAAAATACCCTTTCAATCTTTGTAGCATTCTAAGCCTTTTCAGTCACCTTTCCAAACTCTCAACATGCCATATTCCCTGACTAGACCACAACTGTGTACATTGATCCCTTTATTTTCTTCTCTCTGCCTGAGATTTCTTTCATTCCCCCTTCTCTGCCTGGTATATGATTCCCATTGTTTAAGGGCACAGCTAACCTTTATAATTTTCCTAGCCCACTTTCTTTATTGGTATTCCGGAAAAAACATTTAGAAAGAAGCTTCCACAAGACAACATTCTGTAATACACTGCTTATTTTGACCATGCCGAGTTCAAAAATCTTATCTTTTTAAGGATCAAATGGAGCCCACCAAGTTATCTATATTTGACAGGATTTATGAAAATAAAAGGATTTGTTGAGAAAGTTTGAAGCCTAACCCTGAAATGTGGATCGTAGTGTTTACTACACATGAACTGGTTTAGTGGATATAATGGTTATTATTACAGGCTGTGGAAACAACAGGGTTCAAATGTTTTCACCACTTGCTAGACTGTGGCCTTGGGCATGTTATTTAATGCCTGGAGGCCTCAAATGTTAACTACAAATGGTAAGAACTACCCAGTAACTTAGCATAAATAGTAAATTCATTCATTTAATATTTTCAAACAGTGCCAGACATGTTTAATGAACTGGTGATATAGTGGTAAACAAGACCTACGGTGTTCTTCATTGTATTCCCGACACCCTCCCTATAGTAAATACCGACAGCCTTCTTCACTGTATTCTCAACACCCTCCCTATAGTAAATAGGTCTGCGTGTGTTGCATAGGTGCTTGGGGAATAAAAAATAATAAGCAAATAATGAACAGGGTAATTTCAAAAAGCGGAAAGAGCTATTCAACAAAAATACCTGCCTTTTATTAGATGAAACTCTCAACTCTATGGTTTGCTCTCTCCTGTCAGTTCTGTTAAATGCCGTCAGTCTGTGTTCCTTATCACCCTGGCCATGATTTCTGTCTTTTCTGCTTGGTCTTGTAAACTCTAACCCAAGGCTCATTCTCTGCCTGGCTATCTGCCTTCTGTGGCTCTTTGCCACTACCTACATTCTCTGTGATGCACAGGGAAGCACCATTCCCTGTGGACCATAAAATTCTCTTTTTGAAAGAATTCATTCTTGATTGGGCCACAGCACATCTTTTGAAACAGCATTAGACATTTGCCACTGCTCAACAGCTCTGGGGGAAAATGTTGATTGAGAAGCATACAGTGGTTTTTTTTGACTAACCATGGTGCAACCTCCTCCCAGGGGAAACTTACGAGTATTTCAGGGACATGTGATGGTCCATTTATGTCCCCAGTATCTGACATGATGGGTGGTGTAGAGCAAGAGCTAACAGATAATGGCTAAATTAATTTTCTTTTTGAATTTTAATATTCAACTTTTTAGGGTACCCAATCTCCATATTTAGGAAAATAAATTACATAAAAAGTAGAGAGTTTTTATTGTGAAACTGCACCTCCACATTCCCTGTGGTGCAGGATGAGGGACCACAGGTGTTTGTCTGGGGGAACCAGGGCCCTCTGTGGTTCCAGAGGGTGAGGATTAAGAGGAAGCCCTGGATAGTGTTTATGAGTATCTCCTAACTTCTCTCTGGGACTCAAGATCACTGAACTTTTGCCTATTTTGAGATCATCTTTACAATCCAGCCACTAACAGCTGAAGGATAGGCTTGCCCTGGAGCCATTGTAGTGGTTAGATGAAGATAAAAGATAAAAAACTGTGAGGGGAGGTGTCACGGAAGAAACAGCCCATGTGGGCAGATTTTCATTCAATTCTTAGTCTTTATTACAGCAATTCTCCAGTGCTGCAACCTTAGAAAACGATTCCTACAACACAGTGTAGGTACCCATCAGCAGCAGATTGGATAAAGAAAATGTGGTACATACACACCATGGAATACTATGCAGCCATAAGAAAGAACAAAATCATGTCCTTTACAGCAACATGAATGCAGCTGGAAGCCAATAACTTAAATGAATTAATGTACTAACAGAAAAACAAATACTGTGTTCTCACTTATAGGAGGGGAGCTAAACCTTGGGTAAATGGGGCATAAACATGGGAATAATAGACACCAGGGACTCCAAAAGGAGGGAGGGAGGGAGGAGGGCAAGGGCTGGAAAAACTTCCTACTGCGTACTTTGTTCACAATCTGGTTGATGGAACCATTAGGACCTCAAACCCCAGTATCACACAGTATACCCTTGTAGCAAGCTGATGGTGTAACCCCTGAATCTACAATAAAATTATTTTATTTTTAAAAATCATTATAAAGATTTTTAAAAAGAAGGATTCCTAGACAGGTGCAGCAAAACAATTTTTTTTTAAATGTTGGCAGGCCCCCACCGCCAATCACTTATGCTACAATAGCCCATGTCCCAACATTCCCGACCTACTCTCCAAAAAGAAGTTTTTAGATGGCCCTAAAGTTTTTAGATCTAGTTTTAGATGGCCCTGTGCTGGGTTCTCCCTGGAAGGTTCTGGGGAAAGGGGTGTGACTTGCCCCAACTGGACTTTTCCTGGAGTGGGAGCCCGCACTTCTGATCAGACGTGAGTGCGGCAGGAACTCCGCGGTCTCTCAGCGAAGCCCCAAGTGCGGTCCCACCGAGGTCCCGGTCCTGGGCCCTGCGCGCTCGCGCCTTTGCGCTGGAGCCGTTAGGATGAGCCCTCTCCTTCCAGCGCTTTAACTGATGAAGGTGCTTTGTGTTTGCGCCCCTGAGGAGGATGCTGTCTTAGGCCTCTTCCCACTGGCCGTGTGGTGGGCAGAGATCCCCCTTGGTCCGTCGCACTTCCACCCCGCTGGGGCTCACTCCGGCCTCGGAGCTAGGAGGGAGACATCCTCGATGGACTCCCTCTACGGAGATCTCTTTTGGTACCTGGACTATAATGAGGATGGGGCCTTGGACATTTCTGAGCTTCAGGAAGGCCTGGAGGATATAGGGGCCATTCAGTCTCTAGAGGAAGCGAAGGTGGGTCTCACTGGCGCTGTTAATCAGAGAGACGTTGGGGCTGGGAGCCCTGGAGAGGCACTGGGCAGAGAGGGCAAAATTTACATGTTCTCATGCTTGACCTGGGCCCACTGCAGTGTTCAGGTGGTTGACCAACGTTAACTGTTTACTAAGAATAACACAACACAGCTAACACATTTCTCAAGTATTTTTCTCCGTTTTCTCCCTGGCTGTAGTAAAATCTCCAACTTCAGATTGCTGTCAAGATGTTGGCTACATACAGCCTTGTCTTAAGAGTCACCTTGTTCAATGTGCTCACCTGTCAGTCACCCAGAGGGGCGTCTAGGCCAAAGATGGCGCCCTCCCCAGTTCAGAGAACTGGGATAATCACTCTACATGTATTTGGGAGTGGGGTGGTGATTGGAAATTTTCTGATGTTATGTTTTGATTTCTGTTCCTGGAAGGGCGGCAGTATAAGTGGCTTGTACTCTTGGGTTTCACTAGTGCTGAGGTTTCCTCATAATATGTCTTAATAATAGACCCTAGTTATCAGTACTGAGCTTAGGCTAACCCTTCTCTTTCCCAGCAGGCTAACGTACAGGCTCCTTCTCAGCAATGCCTCGTAGATACTCCTATTGCAGTATTTCCAAGTCATTTTCCATTTGGAATTCATTGTTGTATATAATAATTACTTTATAAGTATATTTGCTCTTTGGATGTTTGACCCAGTAGACTGGGAGATCCATGGGCATGCGGCCTATTGAATTTATTTTGGATAATTGGTACTTTGTGCCCAAAAAGCTGTCAGTTGACATGTTAAAATTTAGTAAAACTCTTTCTATTAGCCACATGAACTTTGGGAGTATTGAAGCTCCATTTAGTCATGGGTCAGTTCTAGTTTGAGCACATTCTATATTCCAAGCCCTGTACCCTGGTATCCTCATCTGTTGTATCAGAGGCCTGGACTGTGTACTTTCTGTGGACCAATTCAGTCCAAAATGTTATTTCTGCAAAGCTTATCTGGATTTTTAATTTCTAGAAAAAAAAGTGTTTCTCCTTTTAAAGTTAAGTGTTCTTGTTCGGGTGCAGTGGCTCATGCCTGTAATCCCACCACTTTGGGAGGCCAAGGCAGGTGGATCACTTGGGGCCAGGAGTTCAAGACCTGGTTGGCCAATATGGTAAAACCCGATCTCTACTAAAAATATAAAAATTAGCCAGGTGTGGTGGTGGGTGTGTGTAGTCCCAGGAGGCTGAGGCAGGAGAATCACTTGAGCCTGGGAGGCAGAGGTTGCAGCAAGCTGAGATTGTGTCACTGCATTCCAGCCTGGGCGACAGAGTGACTCCATCTCAAAAAAAAAAAAAAGAAAAGAAAAAAGTTAAGTGTTCTTCATATTTGTTTAAAGACACTCATATTTAGATTTGCAAGTGTGACTTGTGTTCGTTTATTTGATACAAACTAGCCTTTCATAAGAAATTATGGGTTAGGCCATCAAGTCGAATCTTTTGAAACACATTTCTTCCTTATTGAAACAAAAGGTTTGCAGATCTGTCTTGCATTTTTGGCAAGGAGGCTTTGTGTACCTAGTGGTGACTGACGAGGGTTCACATGTCAAAACCCAAGGGAGGGGTATCCCCAGAGAATTCTGCACCAACCACACAGAACATTCTGTTTCAGAAGAGCACCGTTGTGACTTCTCCTCAGGTGGCAGTCACATCACTAGGAAGTTTTGATATGAAGTCTCTTCCCACACATCTCTACCTCCCCTAGTAGGAAAATTTGTTTATATAGACAAAACTCAACTGATAAAAAAAAAAAAAAGAAAGAAATGGTACTTACATTGTCGTATTAAGATACAAAAGCAATAACTTTTTGTTGTGAAAATGGTCTGTTTTTTGAACAATATATTGTTTTGTTTTTTCCTGTGAAAGTTGAGAAACTAAGTATATGAAGAGATAATGGTCAGACCATAAATAAAAATAGAACTTTGACTCAAAATTTACAGCAGTCTGCCCAGAAAACCAGCCCTTTATCTAAAATAAACAGACCAGGAAACCAGCCTATTATGTCAGACTTATAGGAAGTCAGGTTACTATCTCTAGAGACAATACACAAAGCTATGCAATAACTGCTGTAACAGCCCCAAATGGTCAGAATTTGATTAATGACTGACAGCCCCTCTAATTTTTTTCTTCACTTCCAACTTAGGACAAACCAGAGAAAGTTAAATATGCACCACCTACTAATCAAATAGGATGCCCTGTTTCTATTGAGCCCACTTACAGCTTCCCTGGGCCAGCAGCCCCCAGTCAGGAAATGCCTGAAGCCTTCCCTTTTTCCCACTGTAAAGTTTTCCCTCTCCTCTTCCTGCCTTTGAGTCTCTCTCAATACGCAAGTGAGAGTGTGTGACTGCCTTGCTATAGCAAGCTTGGGCCAGGTAGATTTTGCTTTTCTCATTTGATTGGTCTTTTATTTCTACAAGGAACATACAGGAAAATTTAAAAGGGAATCCATTCCTAGTCTTTCATGTTATAGTAGTCCCCTTTTATCTGCAGGGGAGCATATTTTCCAAGATCCCCACTGAATACCTGAAACTGGGGGGTAATATTGAATCCTGTATATACCATATATATATACACACACACATATGTATATTTTAGTTTTTTTTTTTTTACTTTAATTAGTTTTAGCTCTTTTTTTTTTTTTTTTGAGATGGAGTCTCACTCTGTTGCCCAGGCTGGAGTGCAGGGGTGCAATCTCGGCTCACTGCAACCTCTCTCTACTGGGTTCAAGCAGTTCTTGTGCCTCAACCTCCAGAGTATCTGGGACTGCAGGCATATGCCACCATGCCTGGCTAATTTTTTTAAATTTTAGTAGAAATGGGATTTCACCAAGTTGGGCAGACTAGTCTCGAACTTCTGACCTCAAGTGATCCGCCCACCTTGGCCTCCGAAAGTGCTGGTGGGCCACCGCGCCTGGCCATAGACTATATATTTTTGATCTGATAACTGGTATGGCTACTAAGTGACTAACAGGCAAGTAGCATCTATAGTGTGGATATGCTGGATGAAAGGACATTCACCTTCTGGGCTGGATGGCACAGAATGTTGAGAGAGTTCATCATGCTACTCAGAATGGTGTGCAATTTAAAACTTATGAGTTGTTTGTTTCTGGAGTTTTCCATTTAATAGTTTGATTAAATGATTGATTAATAGACCATGATTGACCGCAGGTAACTGAAACTGTAGAAAGTGAAACTGTGGATAAGGGATGACTATTGTATTGATAAGTCAGACTCATTAGGCAATCATAACTCTTGATTTACCACAAGAAATGCTGGATGGGTTAAAAAAAAAAAACTATTCGAAATTTTTTTGAAAAAAACAAAACAAAACTGACCTTTAGCTTGTTACTTCCAAAATGGTAGTGAAAACTGCGGTCCCAAAGAGTGAAAGGAACCAATGACTAAGAGAAAATCTTGTTTTCAGGATGACAGATTAAAAAATAAGCAACTTGCTGAAACACTGAAAATCTCTCCACTTATAACACAAAATTAGTTAAAACTGGTTGGAATGAATATGGTCAACTCAAGTCTGCACAGAACGAACTTGCTGATGTTACAGCCCAAATTTCCACCACGTATTTTATACTAACTCCCCCCAGATTTTCACTAACAATCCGTGAGGTAGCATGAAGAGATAACTATGCATGCCTAAGGTCGTGGGAGACCTCCCCCTTTCCTTCCACCAATCACCCACTAATCCAGAATCTGCCCCCAAACCTTTTCTAATAAAATGACTACCTTAAAGCCAGCACAGGGAGACAGATTTGAGTTGGACTCCTGTCTTCTTGTGGGTCATCTTGCAATAAGAAGCTTTTCTTTTCTCAAAACCTGGTGTTATAGTATTGACTTCTAGTTCATTGGGCAGCAAGCCCCTTTTGGTCAGTGACTATTCTTGTTCACTGATGTTTCCATTGGCCAAAATATAAACCTCTTACAGGAAACTTCAGTACATAAATGGCGCCACAGAATGCTGTGAATTTTCTCTTGGATTGTAGCAGGTTACTGTACTGAATACTGTAGGCAGTTTTAACACACTAAGTATTTGTGTATCCAAACACAGAAAAGGTACAGTAAAAATATGGTAATTTTATTCAACTTTTAGTTTAGATTCAGGGGGTATGTGTACATTTGTTACAAGGGTATATTGCAGGATACTGAGGTTTGGTGTACAATTGAACCCTGTCACTCAGGTAGTGAGCATAGTACCCAATCGATAATTTTTCAACCCTTTCCCATTCCCTCCCCATTCTTGTAGTCCCCAGTTTCTGCTGTTTCCATCTTTATATCCCTGTGCACCCCATGTTTTGCTCACATGTATATGTAAGAACATGTGGTTTTTGGTTTTCTATTTCTGCGTTAATTCGCTTAGGATAATGGCCATCAGCTGCAGCCATGTTGCTGTAGAGGACATGGTTTTATTATTTTTTATGGCTGTGTAGTATTCCATGGTGAAAATATGGTACTATAATCCTACTAAACCACTGTCATATATGAGGTCTGTCATTGACTGAACTGTATACAGTGCATGAATATATATACACATATATATATAATGTCATCCATTTTGTGTATTATTAGATTTGATTTGCTAGTATTTTTTGTAGGAGTTTTGCATCTTTTTCACTAGTTGACATTGCTTGTAATTTTCCTTTTTTTTTTGTGATGTCCCTGTTAGGTTTTAGAATCAAGTGTATACCCACCTCATAAAATGGGTTGGCAAATGTTCCCACCCTTTCAATTCTCTGGAAAATTGGTGTTTTTTTTTTCCTTAAAGTTTGGTAGACATTATTGTTAAAACCATGTGGGCCTCGATTTTTCTTCATGGGAATGTTTACAAATTACACTTTACATTTCTTTAAAATCTGAGTATAGGGCTACTCAGAATTTCTGCTGTCTTCTGTCAGTTTTTAATAAGTTTTTATAGGCGTTTGTTATCTCACGTTCACATTTTTGATATAAAGCTGTTCATAATATCATTAATGTCTATAGTGTCTAGTAGTTTCCATCTTTACTTTCTGACATTAGTTATTGGCCAGTTTTGTCTATAGTGGCCATTAATGTCTATAGTGTCTAGTAGTTTCCATCTTTACTTTCTGACACTAGTTATTGGCCAGTTTTAGGAGTTTATCAATTTTAAGAGTCTTTTCAAAGAACTGTCTTTTGGCTTTGTTAATCTTCCCAATGACGTGTTTTCTTTCTCATTACGTTTTGCTCCTTATTTCCTTCAACTTCTTTTTTGCTTCATTTTTAAATAATTTCCTGAGATTGAGATAAGCCTCAGTGATTGGTCACTGATTTCCAGTCTTTCTTTTTTTCTAATTATGAAAGATTAATTACTAAAGATTTTAAACCAGAAATCTTTCTCTAAATGTAGCTTTAGTTGCAGCTCACAAGTTTCAGATCTGTCTCTCTAAGTGTGGAGGTTGGAGATCTGACTATGACCATTAAACTATCCAGTCACAATGTGGCATTATTTTTATTTATTTATTTATTTTTTTGAGATGGAGTTTCACTCTTGTTGCCCAGGCTGGAGTGTAATGTTGTGTGATCTCGGCTCACTGCAACCTCCACCTCCCAGGTTCAAGCAATTCTTCTGCCTCAGCCTCCCAAGTAGCTGGGATTATAGGTATGCACCACCACGCCCAGCTAATTTTGTATTTTAGTAGAGATGGGGGGTTCTCCATGTTGGTCAGGCTGGTCCTGAATTCCTGACCTCAGGTGATCCACCTGCCACAGCCTCCCAAAGTGCTGGGATTACAGGCGTCGGCCACCGAGCCCGGCCCAACTTGGCATTATTTACCTGGAAGAGTATGACCATCAGAACAGTAGAATTTGTAATCTTTGAGTGGGTGATTGTGAGTGTCATAATAGGTAGATAGGTTATATTTTGGGTGGTGGTAGGAGAGGGCTTACAGTTTGCTATGACAGCTTTTTATACGGATCATCCTTAGTAAAAGATTATTTAATTTTTGAAATCAAAGGGAAAAACACCATTTTAGGCTTTCTTCTTTCTTTCTTTTTTAGAGACAGGGTCTTTCTCTGTCACCAGGTTAGAATGCAGTGGTGCAGTATAGCTCATTGTAACCTCAAATTCCTGGGCTCAAGTGATCCTCCTATCTCAGCCTCCATGTAGCTAGTATTTATAGGCATGTGCCAACACATCTGGCTAATTTTAAAATTTTTTTATGGAGATGAGGTCTCACTGTGTTGTCCAGTCTGGTCTTGAATCCTGACCTCAAGTGATCCTCCCCCATCAGCCTCCCAAAGTGCTGCAATATTTTAAATCCTGTGGTAGGTCAAGTGTTTGTCTTCTATCTTGGGGTTTATAAAGTACATGTCAAGAAATTTAGGGTGTGGTTATATTAGCTTTAAAAATGTCATGTTTTATAAAAATCAGTGCATCATTTTTCTGATTGAAAATTTAACACAAGACCCGGAATCTTTTTTTAGCAGTACAACTACTTTTATTATAGATCTTTGCCATAATGAATGATGATACATCTGGCCAAAAATAGGTACTATAGTCTTTTAGGAAAACAGCCAATCTGCTTGAAATATGTGTAGAAATAATTTAGTGTATCAGCCCATATTGGCAACAACTTCTTTCTAATGTTTTTTGTTCTTTTTATAGAAAATTTTTACTACTGGAGATGTCAACAAAGATGGGAAGCTGGATTTTGAAGAATTTATGAAGTACCTTAAAGACCATGAGAAGAAAATGAAGTTGGCATTTAAGAGTTTAGACAAAAATAATGATGGTGTGTCTTTCTTTTATATTTATCATCAGCTATGAAGAAGCATTTCTCGTGCTTCCAAGAGTCTAAAAGCATGCTTATTTAATCTCTGTGGTTTTAGATGATAATTATTATTTGTGTTAATACTTATTTTTCTTAGTAATATGATTTTTATGTAGAGTTTATATTATTTAGTGAAGAAAACTTATAGATAGCTTTTCTTTTTCATTACTTTGAAATATAATGAATTACATTGCTGAATTATAAACTGTGGGCAGGGCCTGTTGTAAATATTAACTATGGAACATTATGCTGATTTGACTTAAACCTGTAGGTTAAAAATAATAATTGCATTTTCTTGTCCTCTAGGTAAGTGAGATTTGTTTTTATTTGTATACAAGAATGACAATTGTGTAGTCTAAAATTTAAAAAACTTTCAGATTATCTTGCATTTGTTAGTATTTTTGGAAGAATTAATTTAGAGAAGATACTCTGATCCTGGAAATTAGGGGAAAGTAGCATATAAACATATAAGTATGTACCTTCTAGTTAAGAGTATGACTTCTCTATTTTGATTAATAGGTTGGAGTTTCTCTTAATCTGTTTTCTGTTGCTATAACAGAATACCATAGACTGGGTAATTTATGAAGAAATGAAATTTATTTCTTATAGTTCTGGAGGCTGGGAAGTTCAAAGTTGAAGAGCTGAATCTGGTGAGGGCCTCTTACTGTGTCATAACATGCTAGCAGGCATCACAGAGCAAATGCGCTACCTCAGATCTCTCTTCCTCTTATAAAGCCACTAGTCCCATCATGGGGACCCTACTCTGAAGACCTTATCTAATTCTAATTAGAAATAGAGTCTTGAAGCCCTCATCACCAGAGGCAACCTTTAACAGGAAGAGAGAATTTATAAAAATTGTAATGCAGTACCAGACCCCGCCCTACTTGTGAATAGTCAGGGTCATTTCATTTACAGACTTGTTATTAAAGAAACAAGTTAAACAAATACATTGACAGGAGATGTGGTTCATGTCTGAGATAAGCAAACTTTTTTGTCCAGAAGTCCAGATAATAAATATTTTAGCTTTGTGGGTCATGTGGTCTCAGTTGTAGCTACTTATCTCTGCTGTTGTACCTAAAAAGCAGCCATGGACAATATGTAAATGAATGGGGATGGCTGATTTCCAATAAAACTTTATTTCCAAAGATAGTTAATACACCTTATTTGGCTTGAGGGTTATAGTTTGCCATCCCTGATTTACACTGAATATTAAAGTTTAATTCAAAGCAAGTTCCTTCAAACAAACAAACTGAAGTCTTTAAATGGTTTTGAAGATTATTCACATCTGTGACTCTCAGCCAGGAAGAGCTGAGTTTGGGTTGGAAGTAGTACTGTTGAAACATTTGTTGCCCATCAGCCTTACAATATATGCCACCAAGTCTAGCCTTAGTCCAGTCTTCTAGCAAAATTCAGCTTTCTTTCTTCTCTGCAAACTTTCATTCCAACATGGACCATCTGCAGTTCGGATTGTCTTGCGGGTCAGATTGTCTGTGTGCTGTTATGGCAGGCAGTAGCTGAGAGATGGAGCTACCTTAAGATCAATTGCCAGATAATCAGAGGTCAGTCATCCCAGTACATAAGTTGTATACATATCAATTGTTCATTTTATAAAATTCTGAATGAACTAAAGATGAAATTTTGATGGTATATTTGTGGGAAATCCACACAATGTTTCCATAATTTACCATGTTTGTATATTTTAAAACATTGTGGCATTATAGGTTCATATTTTTATTTTTCAGACTTCTTTAATACAAAACATATACAGTTGATCTTCATTATTTGGGGATTCTGTATTTGTGAATTTGCCTACTCAATAAAATTTATCCCAAAAGTAACCCCAAAATATATACTCACAGTACTTTCCCAGGCATTCCTGGACACGCACAGAGCAGTGAAAAACTTGAGTTGCTTAGCATGTACATTCCTAACTAGTAGAATAAGACAACACTCTGCCTTCTTGTTTCAGCTTTCATACTATTAATTAGCAAATATCCCTTTCAAAGTCTATTTTGTGCCAGTTTTTGCATTTTCGTATTTTTATTGGTAATTTCCTTTTTAAAATGTTCACCAAATGTAGTGCTGAAATGCTATCTAGTGTTCCTAAATGCAAGAAAGCCATGGCATGCCTTATGGAGAAAATATATGCATTAGATAAGCTTTGCCCCAAATTCAATGTTAGTGAATCAACAACACACATTAAATGAGGTGCCTTCAAAGAGAAACAGACATAAAACAAGGTTATGTATTAATCAGTTATGAAAGTGTTGTGATCAGAGGCTCACAGGAACCTAACCCTGTTTTTCCTGTAGGAACAATGGTTCGGTATTTGCTAATTCAGTGTTTGCAATGAATATAGAACTTTATGGAACATGATTACTGTGAATAATGAGAATTGAGCATATCTCTTTAAGAGTGCAGTTCTAAAGAAGAATATTCAGAAGGGTATTTGCATAATTTCTTTGCTAACAGATGCTGCCTCTCACTGTCCTTACATGGTCCAGATTCTCATGCTGCTCCTTCCCTCTCCCCAGGAGGATTCTCTCACAATCCTGTCATCTCTCCAGGGTCCTTTCTCCAAGAAAGTCTATCCTTTCACCACTAACAGTAATTTTTGTCTTCCTCTTTTTCTGGAGAAGTCAGCTGCTTATGCTGCTTCAGCATCAGACCCTCTCTTTGTTTTGTTTCATTCTTTTTCATGTACAGTAGTCTTAGGATTCTCATGAGCCTGTGAATTGCTGGAAGGAAATATAGCACTGCTTACATTTATTGCTTCTATTTTATTTTCTATATTCTCTTCCTGTCTTCTGATTGTTCTCCTTCTGTCTACAAACATGCTCTAATTTCCCTAGTATTAAAAATTTTCTATTATTGTTCTTTTTTCCTTGCTCCCCTTATTTTTACTGCCAGATTTTTATTTTTATTTATTTATTTTTGAGACGGAGTCTCACTTTGTCACCAAGGCTGGAGTGCAATGGCACAATCTCAGCTCACTGCAACCTCTGCCTCCCGGCTTCAAGCAATTTTCCTCTCTTAGCCTCCCGAGTAGGTGGGATTATAGGTGCCTGCCACCATGCCTGGCTAATTTTTGTATTTTTAGTAGAGATGGGGTTTCACCATGTTGGCCACACTAGTCTCAAACTGCTGACCTTAGGTGATCCACCCACCTCAGCCTCCCAAAGTGCTGGGATTACAGGTGTGGGCCACCATGCCTGGCCTTTTACTGCCAGATTTTTAAAAGAATAGTCTGTGCTTTAGCTCTATTTCCTCATTTACTACTTCTCTTTAACTCAGCCATATATGATGTTTTGCATAGTAAATGTCTAGTAATTTATTAAAAATGTAGAAATAGATACTTTTTAAATGACTAGATCCTACTTTAATTGAATTTGTCTTAGAGTTAGAATATCTTGATTTGGATCTTAGTTCTGCTACTTCTTAATTACATTACTTGGTAAGGCCACTTGAGAAGTTGGTCTCTTTGGGGGAATATTATTTATCTATAAGGCTGTTATAATTACTGAATTTTTAAAAAATGTGTGTTTATTTGTTTAATGTATTTGTTACATTTTTAGTATTGATGTTGGGATAGGCATTTAAGCAAATCTATAACTCACCTACATGCATAATTTTGCCTTAATCAGTTTAAAGCTTTCTCTTAAATGAGAGATTTGAAATTCATGATTTCTGTGGCTCTTGTCAGTTCTGAGTTTTATTTTTGCCCTTTTTATTTTTTTAAAGGAAAAATTGAGGCTTCAGAAATTGTCCAGTCTCTCCAGACACTGGGTCTGACTATTTCTGAACAACAAGCAGAGTTGATTCTTCAAAGGTAAGCTCTTCATGTTGGTCAACAATTGACTTTCACTTTAATATCCTGCATTAGAACTCTGTGTTTGTAAGTGTGGCTTTAAAACACCTCCCTAGTCTTCATTATGTATGTCCAAGATCTCTTTGTCTTTTTTCCTCCGATTTATGTAACTTTTTTTTTTTTTTTGAGATGGAGTCTTACTCTGTTGCCCAGCTGGAGTGCAATGGTGTGATCTCAGCTCACTGCAACCTCCACCTCCCACGTTCGAGTAATTTTCCTGCCTCATGCTCCCGAGTGGTTGGGACTACAGGCACGTGCCACCACGCCTGGCTATTTTTTTTTATTTTTAGTAGAGACGGTTTCACCATATTGGCCAGGCTCATCTTGAACTCCTGACATCAGGTGATCCACCTGCCTTGGACTCCCAAAGTGCTGGGATTACAGGAGTGAGCCACTGCGCCCAGCCGGCAGCTTTACTGAGTTGTAATTCACATACCATAAATTCACTTTTCTAAAGTATACAATTAAGTGATTTAAAACATTTATTCATTTTTAAATTGACAATTTTATGTGTTTATCATGTACAACATGATGTTTTGAAGTATATATACATTGTGGAGTGACTAAGTCTAGCTAATTAACATGATACATCTCATATTTAATGATTTCTGTGGTGAGAACACTTTACATCCATTCTCTTAGTATTTTTCAAGAATATATTATTATTAATTATAGTCTTCATGTTGTACAGTGGAGCTCTTGAGCTTATTTCTCATGTCAAGCTGAAATTGTGGGTCCTTTAACACAAACCATACCCCACTCCCAAAGTATTCTGCTCTCTGCTTCTATGAGATTAACTTTTTCTGATTCCACATGAGTGAGATCATGCAGTATTTGTCTTTACCTGGCTTATTACATTCATGTTGTTACAAATAACAGGATTTCCTTCTTTTTTATGGCTGAACAGTTTTCTCTTGTGTATGTGTAGCACATTTTCTCTGTTCATGCATTGGTGGACACTTAGGTTGATTCCATATCTTGGCTATTATGAATAGTGCTATAATGAACATGGGAATGCACATGGCTCTTTGATATATTGATTTCATTTTATATATGTATATATATGTATACACACACACATACATACAGTGGTGGGATTGTAGGATCATATGGTAGTTCTGTATTTAACTTTTAAAGGAACTCCATACTGCTTTTCATAATGGCTGTATTAATTTACCTCCTCACCAACAGGGTGCAAAAATTCCCTTTTCTCTACATACTTGCCAACACTTGTTATCTTTTGTCTCTTTGGTAATCGTCATTCTAAGTGTAGTATGAGGTGATATCTCATTGTGGTTTTTATTTGCATTTTTATGGTAATTAGTGATATTGAGCTTTTTTTTTTTCTTGTACATTTTGGACATTTGTATGTCTTTGAAAGATGTCTATTGGGGTTTTTTGGTTGTTTATTTGAGGTTTTTTGTTTTTATGTAGGCATTTACTGCCATAAACTTTGCTCTTAAAACTGCTTTTGCTGTGTTCCATGGGTTTTGGTAGGCTGTGTTTCCATTTTTTTTCATCTCAGGAAATTTTTGAATTTTGCTTTCAGTTTCTTCATTGACCCACTGATCATTCAGGAGCATGTTGTTCAATTTCCATGTATTTGTGAATTTGCTGAAGCACCTCTGTTACTGATTTCTAATTTTTTATTATTGTGGTCAGAAAAGAAACTTGATATGATTTCCTTCTGCTTAAATTTGTTAAGACTTGTTTAGTGGCCTAACATGTGATATCTCCTGGTGCGCCCTGGTGCATGTTCCATATGCAGTTGAGAAGAATGTGTATTCTCTTGCCATTAGGTGAAATGTTTTATGTCTGATCTGTCCATTTGTTCTAGAGTATAGTTTAAATCTGATGTTTCTTACTGATTTTCTGTTGAGATGATTTGTCCATTGCTGAAGGTAGTGTGTTGAAGTCCCCTAGTATTGCTGTATTGCAGTCTATCTTTGTTGTTGTTGTTGTTGTTGTTGTTTTTGAGACGGAGTCTCCTCTGTTGCCAGGCTGGAGTGCAGTGGCGGGGTCTCGGCTCACTGCAGCCTCCGCCTCCCAGTTCAAGTGATTCTCCTGCCTCAGCCTCCTGAGTAGCTGGGGCTACAGGCACCTGCCACCACTCCCAGCTAATTTTTGTATTTTTAGTAAAAACAGGGTTTCACCATGTTGGCCAGGATGGTCTTGATCTCTTGACTTAATGATCCACCCGCCTTGGCCTCCCAAAGTGCTGGGATTACAGACATGAGCCACCGCGCCTGGCCAATGTTTGGTATTTATCTTTAGGTGTACTGATGTTGGGTTCATATATATTTATAAAAAACAATAGCTACGTAATTTATTAAGGGATATGCAATGTAAAATATATAAATTGTGACATTGAAAATTCAAAATGGGAGAACTGGAGTAAAAGTGCCTTCATATAACTTATTGTTATATTCTCTTATTGAATTGACCCTTGTATCATTATATAGGATCTTTGTTTCTCCTTTACACTTTCTGACTTAAAGTTTGTTTAATATGATATAAGTATACTCCTGCTCTCTTTTGGTTTCTGTTTCCATGGAATATCTTTTTCCATTCCTTCACCATCAGTCTGTGTGTGTATTTACAGATGAAATGAGTCTGTCATGGGCAGCATATAGTTGGATCTAGTTTTATTTATCCACTCAGACCCTATGTTTTTTGATTGGATAATTTAATCCATTCATGTTCAAGGTAATTATTGATAAGTAAGGACTTTGTACTGCCATTTTGCTTATTGTTTCATGGTTCTTTTGTAGATCCTTTATTCTTTTCTTCCTCTCTTGCTGTCTTTTTTTTGTGGTGAAGTGATTTTCTCTAGTGGTATGTTTTGATTTCTTGCTTTTTAGTTTTTGTGTGTCTCCTATTGGTTTTTGATTTGTGGTTACCAAAAAACATCTTAAGAGTTATAATAGTTTATTTTAGCTTGACAACTTCATTTTTATTGCAAAAACCCTCCAAAACAAACAAACAAACAAAATCTACACTTTTACTTAATCCCTTAACATTTTGAATTTTTGATGTCACAGTTCACATTTTTTCATATTGTGTATCCCTTAACAAATTATTTTAGCTATTATTACTTTTAATAGTTTTCTCTTTTATCTTTCCTACTACAGATATAAGTGATTTGCATACCATCATTACAGTATTAGAGTATTTTTAATTTACCTGTGTACTTTCTTTTAGCAGTCAGTTTTATACTTTAAGATGTTTTCGTGTTACTCATTAGCATATTTTTCTTTCAGCTTGAGGAACTCCTTTTACATTTCTTATAAAATAGGTGTGGTCATGATTAACTCCCTCAGCTATTGTTTGTCTGGGAAAGTATCTCTCCATTTCTGAAGGACACTTTGCTGGGTACATTACTTTTGGTTGGTATTTTTCTCCTTGAACACTTTGAATATATCATCCCTTTCTCTCCTGACTTGGTAGGTCTCTGCTGATAAGTCTGTTGCCAACCATATTGGGACTCTCTTATATGTTATTTGCTTCTTATCTCTTGCTGTTTTCAGGATCCTCTCGTTTTTAATTTTGATAGTTTGATTGTAATATGTCTTGAGGTAGTCTTGTTTGGACTGAATCTGATTAGAGACCCTTGACTTTTTCTGTATGTAGAGATTTACATCTTCAGGTTTGGAAAATTTTCTGTTACTGTTTCTTTAATTAAGCTTTTTACCCCCTTTATCTTCCTTTTCTCCTTCTTTAACTCCTGTGACTCAAAACTTTGCTCTTTTGATGCTGTTCCATAAATCTTGTAAGCTTTCTTCATTCATTTTCTTTTTTCCTTTTTTTTTTTTTTCTTGAGACGGAGTCTCGCTCTGTCACCCAGGCTGGAGTCCAGTGGCCGGATCTCAGCTCACTGCAAGCTCCGCCTCCCGGGTTTACGCCATTCTCCTGCCTCAGCCTCCTGAGTAGCTGGGACTACAGGCGCCCGCCACCTCGCCCAGCTAGTTTTTTGTATTTTTTAGTAGAGACGGGGTTTCACCGGGTTAGCCAGGATGGTCTCGATCTCCTGACCTCGTGATCCACCCGTCTCGGCCTCCCAAAGTGCTGGGATTACAGGCTTGAGCCACCGTGCCCAGGCTCTTCATTCATTTTCATTCTTTTTTCTCCTCTGTGTATTTTCAAATAACCTGTCTTTGAGTTCATAGTTTCTTTCTTCTTCTTGACTACTTCTGCAGTTGATGCTCCCATATTGTATTTTAATTTTGTTCATTGTATTTTTCAGCCCCATGATTTCTGTTTGGTGTTTTTCTTTTATTATTTCAGTCTCTTTATTACCTTTCTAATTGTGGTCACTGATTATTTTCCTAATTTCATTGCATTGTTTCTTTGTGTTTTCTTGAAGTTTGCTGAGCTTTCTTAAAACAGTTATTTTGAATTCTTTGTAAGTTCATACATCTCTGTTTCTTTAGGGATGGTCACTGGTACTTTATTTTGTTTCATAAGTGATGTCATTTGTTCCTGATTGTTGTCGATGGTTGTGGCCCTGTGTTTATGTCTGTGCATTAGAAGAAGTAGGCGCTTATTTCAGTCTTTGCAGACTGGCTTTGTCTGAGAATGCCCTTCAACAGTTAGCCTGTCTAGAGATTCTTTAATATTTAATTAAATATCTTTAATATTTTGAAGAACTTTCAAACTGTTTCTAAAGTGTCTACACCATTTTATAATCTCAGCAGCAATGAATGAAGGTTTCAGTTTCTCCACAGCCATATCAATACTCATTACTGTCTGTCGTTTGATTTTTTGATTTTTATTTTTTGAGAGACAGGGTCTTGCTCTGTCATCCCATCATCCCATTTGGAGTGCAATGGCACAATCATGGCTCATTGCAGCCTCAACTTCCCTGGCTTAGTTAATCCTCTCACTTCCTGAGTACCTGGGACCACAGGCATGTACCACAATGCCTGGCTACTTTTTATATTTTTTTGTAGAGATGTGGTTTTGCCATGTTGCCTAGTGTATTAGTCCATTCTCATGCTGCTATAAAGAACTGCCTGAGACTGGGTAATTTATAAAGGAAAGAGGTTTAATTGACTCATAATTTTGCTTGACTGGGGAGCCCTCAGGAAACTTACAAGCATTGGTGGAAGGGGAAGCAAACACGTCCTTCTTCACGTGATGGCGGGAAGAGCAGTGCCTAGCAAAGAGGGAAAAAAAACCCTTATAAAATAATCAGATCTCGGCTGGGTGCGGTGGCTCAAGCCTGTAATCCCAGCACTTTGGGAGGCCGAGGCAGGCGGATCACAAGGTCAGGAGATCGAGACCACCCTGGCTAACACAGTGAAACCCCGTCTCTACTAAAAATACAAAAAATTAGCTGGGCGTGGTGGCGGGCACCTGTAGTCCCAGCTACTCAGGAGACTGAGGCAGGAGAATGGTGTGAACCCAGGAGGCGGAGGTTGCAGTGAGCCGAGATCGTGCCACTGCACTCCGGCCTGGGCGATAGAGCCAGACCGTGTCTCAAAAAATAAAATAAAATAAAATAATCAGATCTCATGAGAACTTACTCACTATCATGAGAACATCAGAATGAGGGTAACCTCCCCCATGACTCAATTACCTCCCACTGGGTCCCTCCCATGACATATGGGGATTATTGGAACTATAATTCAAGATGAGACTTGGGTGAGGGCACAGCCAAACCATATCATTTTGCGCCGGTCCCTCCCAAATCTCATGTTCTCACATTACAAAACACAGTCATGCCTCCCTACAGTCCCCCAGCTCATTCCAGCATTAACCTAAAAGTCCAAGGCCTCATTGGAGACAAGGCAGGTCCCTTCTGCCTATGAGCCTGTAAAATCAAAAGCAAGGTAGTTATTATACACAATGGGGGTACAGGCATTGATTAAATACACTTGTTCCAAATGGGAAAAATTGGCCAAAATGAAGGGGCTACAGGCCCCAGGTAAGTCCAAAATCTAGTGGGGTAGTCAAATCTTAAATCTCCAAAATGATCTCCTTTGACTCCATGTCACACATCCAGCTCATGCTAATGCAAGAAGTGGGCTCCCATGGCCTTCAGCATCTCTACTCCTGTGGCTTTGTAGGGTACAGACCCCCTTCTGGCTCTCTTCACAGGCTGGCATTGAGTGTCTGTGGCTTTTCCAGGTGAATGGTGCAGACTGTCGGTGGATCTACTATTCTGGGTTCTGGAGGATGGTGGCCCTCTTTTCACAGCTCCCCTAGGCTGTGCTCCAGTGGGGACTCTGTGTGAAAGCTCCAACCCCACATTTCCCTTCTGCACTGTCCTAGCAGAGGTTCTCCTTGAGGGCTCCACCCCTGCACAAACTTCTGTCTGGACATCCAGGCATTGCCATACATCCTCTGAAATCTAGGCAGAGGATCTCAAACCTTAGTTCTTCTGTGTACCTGCAGACTCAACACCTTGTAGAAGCTGCCAAGGCTTGGAGCTTGCAGCTTCTGAAGCCATTACCTGAGCTGTACGTTGGCTTCTTTTAGCCACGGCTGGGATGCAGGGCACCAAGTCCTGAGATTGCACAAATCAGCAAGGCCCTGGGCCTGGCCCATGAAACCATTTTTTCCTCCTGGGCCTCTGGGCCTATGATGGGAGGGCCTTCCCTAAAGACCTCTGAAGTGCCCTGGAGGCATTTTCCCCATTGTCTTAGTGATTAACATTTCACTCTTTGTTACTTATACAGATTTCTGCAGCTGGCTTGAATTTTTTCCTCAGAAAATAGATTTTTATTTTCTGTCACATCATCAGGGTGCAAATTTGCCAAACTTTTATCCTCTGCTCCCTGTTGAATGCCTTGCCACTTAGAAATTTCTTCTGCCTGATACCCCAAATCATCTCTGTTAGGTTCAAAGTTCCACAGATCTCTAGAGCAGGGGCAAAAAGCCACCAGTCTCTTTGCTAAAGCATAACAAGAGTCACCTTTGCTGCAGTTCCCAACAAGTTCCTCATCTCCCTCTGAGACCACCTCAGCTTGGACTTCATTGCCCATATTACTATCAGCATTTTGGTCAAAGCAATTCAACAAGTCTCTGGGAAGTTGCAAACTTTCCAACATCTTTCTGCCTTCTGAGCCCTCCAAATCTCTAAGAAGTTCCAAACTTTCCCAGTCTTCTTCTGAACCCTCCTAACTGTTCCAACCTCTGCCTGTTACCCAGTTCCAAAGTCACTTCCACATTTTTGGGTACCCTTTTAGCAGCACCCCACTCCTGCTACCAATTTACTGTATTAGTCCATTCTCATGCTGCTATAAAGAACTGCCTGAGAATGGGTAATTTATAAAGGAAAGACGTTTAATTGACTCACAGTTTCGCATGGCTGGGGAGGCCTCAGGTAACTTACAGTCATAGCAGAAGGGGAAGCAAACATGTCCTTCTCATGGTGGCAGGAAGAAAAAGTGCTGAGCAAAGAGGGAAAAACCCCTATAAAACCATCATCTCTCATGAGAACTCACTCACTATCACGAGAACAGCAGCATGGGGTTAACCACTCCCCATAATTCAATTACCTCCCACCAGCTCTCTCCCACAACACATGGAAATTATGGGAACTACAATTCAAGATGGGTGGGAACATAGCCAAACCATATCATCTAGGCTGGTATTGAAATCCTGGGCTCAAGCAATCCACCCACCTTGGCCTACCAAAGTGCTGGGATTACAGGCATGAGCCATCATATCTGAACTGTCTTTTGATTTCTTTTGATTTTAACAATCCATTGGTTCTGCTTCTCTAGATAACCCTGACTAATATATAATTGGTATGAAGTGATATCTCATTGTGGCTTTGATTTATATTTCTTTCATGGCTGGTGACTTTTTTTGTACTTTTGGGATATTATTATTATTATTATTATTATTACTAGTGTTTGTACTTCAGTAAAAATGTTAAAAACACTTTTTAAAGGCAGAAAGTGACCAGAGTTTCCTATAGTTATATAACCATCATGGACCTTCCCTCAAGTGCTTAGCCATTAGTGTTACTCATGTCACTCCAAATGTCAGCTTGTTTTCTTCCATTTCACTGTCTCTTTGTGTCCCAAACCTGAATTCATGGGAAAAACATCTAAATAGTGCTTAATATGGTTTGGGTATTTGTCCCCTCCAAATCTCATGTTGAAATGTGACCTTCAGTGGTGGAAGTAGGGACTAATTTGGTCACGAGAGTGGATCCTTCATTAATGGCTTGGTGATAAGTGAACTCTATTAGTTCATGAGGGCTGCTTGTTTTATGAGCCTGGCACCTCATTTCTCTTGTCCTTCTCTCACCATCTGACACACTTGCTCACCTTTTTCCTTCAGTCATGAGTAAAAGCTTCCTGAGGTCTCACCAGAAACTGAGCAGATGTTGGTGCCATGCTTGTACAGTCTGTAGAACTGTGAGCCACATAAGCCTCATTTCTTTATAACTTCCTGAGTCTCAGGTGTTCGTTTAAAATAACGCAAAACAGATTAACAGTGCTGATTGAAACAGCTGTGACTAGGTCATCACAGTGTGAGAGAGGAGTCACTGGGTTGAAATATAGCTTCCTACTTACACCTGTTCAGTAGAAGCTATAGATATGAAGTAGCTAAAGCAGGCATTCCCTCTGAAACGGGTTTCACATACATCATAATTATCTTCTGCTCTCATTTTTCTTTTAGGCTTTCATCTCCATCTCATTTCCCATTTCCTCTCATTTTCATATCTTTAGGTTTCTTTCTCCACAATTATTCAGAACCTTGGAACCCTTCACTCCAGTTATTCTTTGTCTGTTCAACTTGTTTCTCTGCTTCATGGCTCTTATGGTTTGTAATCATTGACTTATTTGTGTATCTCAGTGGTTGGGAGTACAGTTTGGAATTAAAATGCCTGGGTTGAAACTCTTAATTGTACTCTACTTACTAGCCTTGTGACTGTAACAAAATCCTTAACCTCTCTTTGTCTGTAAAATGGAGAGTATAGTAAATACATGGGCTTGTTTTAAGGATTAAATGAGTTAACATGGGAAGTACTTAGAACAATGCCTGGCAAATGCTCAATGAATATTGGGTATTGCTTGCTTTTGTTTAGTGCTCGTTGTTCCCACTGAGGGCACAGACCATGTGTATCTGGTTAACAGTTCTGTGTCTACCATATTACAATAATGGACTCTCAGAAAATACTGAAGAATATGTTAAAGAATGAGTAGAATTATGCTACTGAAAAGGGTGAGTTGAAGGTAGGTAGGGGAAAGGGCACATACAGTCCTGGAAGCAGCATATATGGGGAATGGGTCACACAATGTTTCTTGGTACTCTCTAGACCATAGTGGGCCACCTCTTAGCTAGTGGTCTATGGATTATTTCAGTAGTCTGTTGGAAACAGCCATGGATGTGATAATAATGACCCATTTGTGAGTTTTAAGAAAAAGGACAACTACAATACTAGATAATAGTGTGTAAGTTAAGAGGGGAGGGGATGATTTATTTTAAACTGTTCTAAAATTGTTACCTTATTTAGGATGGTGGGGTCAAACATTAAGTTTAGACTTTGTTATATGTATGTGGTAAAATTTCAAGGTAAATGATTGAAACTACAGTAGTTGAGTATATAACTTCAAAACCAGGGAGGAAAGAAATGGAATAAGAAAATAAATACAAAAACATAAGATTCAAACAATCCAATGAAGGGGAGAGAGGAGAGGGAAAAACATAGAAAGAAAGAGATAATTAGAAAGCAATAGGTAAGATGTGAGAAATAAATTCAAGTGCAGTAAAACTCCACTAAAATGTGCCCTGCAATAATGTTGGGGCATGATTTCCCTTCATTTCCATTCTCAAATGGGGCAGGCTAAATAAAGTTCTTACCCTGTTTCCATGGGGGTTTGAGGTGGGCGACTAGTAAGTTAGAAGATAATCACCTTTTGATCAGTTAGAACTTTCCAATTAATAAAAATTAATGTACATTTTGTCAGAAGGTAGAGATTGTAAGATGAAAGAACAAGCAAAATAAAGTCCTACTAACCAAAAAAAGAAGCTGGGGTAGCTATGTTAATATCAGCTATGGGATAGCTATGTTAATATCAACTAATTTAATATTAATTATTATTAATAATCTATTCATAATAGATTATATAGTAAAAACATTAGTAAAAATAGAATGTCACCACATTTTAAAATTCAGTATAAGGATATAAAATTTTTAAGCTGGTTGATAAAATTCTGGGGATAAATTGGCAAATCCATCACAGTGGTGAGAGATTTTAACACAGTTCTTCCTGTATTTGGTAGGTCAAGCAGAGAAAAACTTTAGTGAAGACAAAACATTTTAAATACATAAGCTTGATTTAATGGGCATGTAATAGGACCTTGCATCAAAAAATTAGAAGAAATATTTTTTCTTAGGTGCATATGGAACATGTATAAAAATTGATTTCACAGTAGGCGGTAAAGCCAGGTTCAACACATTTCAAAGAACTGGTATCACAAGAACTACTTTCTCTGACCACTGTGCATTAAAGTAGAAGTCAGTTACAGACATAAATTATAAAAATGCCAATATTTTAAAATGCAATATACACTTCTCAACTTATGGGTCAAAGGAAATCATAAGTGGAAATTCAAGGACACATTGACTTGAAAACATTAAAACTTATGGAATATTTCTAAGATGGCACTTGTAGGAATTTTATAGTCTGAAAGCTTTTATTAGAAAATAATTAAGTCTGAAAATTAATGTGCTAAGTTAGGGGAGAGAAACTGGAATAATCTCAAAGAAGGTAGGAGGAAGGAGGTAATAAAGAATATGTAGCAAAGATGCAGTAACAGGATCAACAAAGCCAGAAGCTGTTTGTTGGAAAAGGCAAGCCTCTGGAAAGATTGATGAAGAAAAAAGAGAAATGAGATGTAAGTAAATCATGTTCAGTTACAAAGAGACACATAAGAACTTTTAAAAAACTGATAAAATATTATGAATTATTAATGCCAATAAATTTGAAAACAGACAAAGTAGATGAATTTCTAGAAAAATAGAACTTACTGGGACTGAATCAAGAAGAAATAGCTGATAGTACCTAAGCAATTGAAGAGATTGGGTCAGTAATTTAAAATGTTCTCATAAACAAAACGTTAGCCCCAGATGGTTCTTGCAAATGATTAAAGAACAGATGTACAAACATTTCCAGAGTGTAGAAGTACACTATCCTATCCTTTCTAGATTGTTTAACACCACAAGCAGACAGTCTATGAAACAGGGAAATATAGGCCAAGATACCTATGACTTATATGTAAAATTTAAAGAAAATGTTAGCAAACTGAATCAGCTGTATTAAAAAATACACCACAATCAATGCATTTATAAGAGCAACTTAATGAAATTTATTAGAAGACATTAAAGAAGACTCAGTATAGAAAAGATGTACCTTCTCTCCAAATTGGTAATAGAGATTCAGTGCCATTGAAAAAAACCCACCTGGTTTTTTTTGAGGAACTTGTCAAGCTGAGTCTCAAATTTATATCAAAGAGCAAAGGCCTAAGAATATCCAGGACATCCATGAAGAACTGTAAGAAGCCAGGGGCCTGCCCTATCAGATACCAAGGGTTGTTACTAAGCCATAACCAAGTCAGTGCTATTTCTACAGAAACAGACAAGTTAACAAATGGAACATAATAGAGAGCCCAAAAACAGACCCATCCATATTTTGGATTTGTCACATGAAAGAAGTAGCTTCGCAAAACTTTGCAAAAAGGAGAGTGTATGCAATAGATGATGCTCATGCTCGTGCTCATGCAGACAAAAAGGAAATTGGGACACCTGCCTCTTACTGTACACAAACATCAACCTAAACGTGAAAGTTAAACTATAACAGCTTGAGGTGGTGGGGAAGAAATATCTTTATCTCAGTGTAGGGAAGAATTTATTTTAAAAAGAAGACACAAAAAGCCATACACAGAAATGAAAAGACTGTATTCAACTACATTAAAAAGATTAAATTCAGCTGCATTAAAATCAAGAGCATCTGTACTTGGACAGCGTAGAGTGGAAAGACAAAGAGAAGGTATTTGCCAACTTATAACTTGAAGGATTAGAATGAACGATATAAAGAACTACATAAATAAGAAAAAGATATACAACCTGTTAGAAAAATGGGCAAAGACATGAACAGCATATTTCACATGGAAGAAACAGCAGTAGCAAATGAACATGGTAAGAGATGCGCGACATCTTTAGTGATTTGAAGGGAAATGCAAGTTATACCCACAGCAAGACTATCTTATCTAAGAAGTTTGTCAATACACTAAATGTTCTGTGGTTTTAAGCTACAGAGTTTGTAGTTCATTTATTTATTCAATAAATACTTGGTGGCAGGCACTGTTTTAGAAACCTTGGTTATAACTTTGAATGAAATTTTAAAAAAATCCTTGCCTTGTGCAGGCTGCTTATGTGTGGGAGGTTGGGTGGTGGGGTCAGGCAACAAACAATTACATTAAAATAGAAAATAGTGATATAAATAAAGCTATAAATATTGCAACCCAGAGTAATACTATAAACATAAGTAGTGACTAGGACTCTCATGCAGATATACCTCTGTGCTGGGACAAGTGAAAGTTTAAGTGTAATTTCCCATGTGCAGGTCAAAATGAAAAAATGACACTAGAAAACACAATAATGAGTATCTGAAAATTGCATTTTATTTGACTGCTATCCTTTTGCATCATTTTCATACTAATTATAGAATAAAATTTGTAGGGTGCACCAAAGCTTTTTAAAAAAAAAAAAAAAAATCCATTAATTCAGTAAATAAATGAGTACCTTCTTTGTGCCAGCCGCTGTAAGAGGTGGCCCAAAGAAGGGAATAAAACAGTCAAAATCCTGGCACATTTGGAATTTCTCTTAGGAGAAAACTTAATTGCCAAGAAACTTGTAAAACAAGCCAAATATTAATGATAAATATTTAAGACTACAATATGTTAATTTTAAGATTGAAAATGAGGTGCCAGGATTTCTTAAGACGCAAAGGCACAGTCACTGAGAGTTTGATTTTTTACAATCACTGTTAATTTTTTAATTTTTCTAACTTGGAGGAAATTGATAACATGTTTTGAGTATATTTCAAAACTACATTCAAATGTTGCAATAGAACATTAAGAATTATCTTCATGATTCACTAAGTGCGTGAAAAAATGGATAGTGAATCTATTCATTACCATCTTTCAATATTTTATCTTTCAGTTTTTGTGTTTTGTAGCTCATTGGCAGAGTTTGACAGAGTGCTGAAAGTAGTCTTTGGTGAGCTGGCTGTAATTTTGGGACCCATTTTTATGTAGATAATTAAAACTATCTAACAGAACCATAAAATGCTTGCTGCCATTTCCAACAACCTATATTTGTGGATGGGGTTTTTTAATTTAAAAAGAATATTATGTTAGAAAAGAAACTGTCATTCTGTAAAGTGGCCAGTATTGTTAGTTTTATGTATCAATTTAGTTTTGTTCTTTGATCTTTTTTTTTTTTTAAATTTCAGCATTGATGCTGATGGGACAATGACCGTGGACTGGAATGAATGGAGAGACTACTTCTTATTTAATCCTGTTACAGACATTGAGGAAATTATCCGTTTCTGGAAACATTCTACAGTAAGTGTACTTTATGTATTTATACTTATTTGGAGCTATAAACCATAGGTACAGTTATCAACCAAGAACACTCTGTAACACTTATGGGCCAGGATACCTGAGTCCCAGTAGCTCCTTAACCTGTAGAGTTCTATTTATTCTATTAGGCATAGATTTATAGAGTTATTTAAAAAAAAAAAAAAAAAAAAAAAAACAAAAACCCAAGACTGCATAAATGTCCATTCTGAAAACTTGGAAGAAATACCACCTTGATGAATAAGCTGTCCAGCTTTTATCGGCATTTATGTATTCTGCCATAGGGAAGTGTAAAAGTTGTAGCCTTTTCTTTTACTTTTTTTTTTTTTTTTTTTTTTGAGAGGGAGTCTCCCTCTGTCGCCCAGGTTGGTGCAGTGGCGCGATCTCAGCTCACTGCAAGCTCCGCCTCCCGGGTTCACGCCATTCTCCTGCCTCAGTCTCCCGAGTAGCTGGGATTACAGGCGCCGGCCACCTCGCCCGGCTAAGTTTTTGTATTTTTTAGTAGAGATGGGATTTCACCTTGTTAACCAGGATGGTCGCGATCTCCTGACCTCGTGATCCGCCCGCCTCGGCCTCCCAAAGTGCTGGGATTACAGGCGTATTGTCCAAATAATCTCAGCACCTCATGGTTGCTAAGGATCTGTGTCCTTGTTTGGTCAGATTTGCTTAGATTTATCTCTGGCTTAAGGCACTTAAAATATTCATTAAAGGCATTAAAGGTTACAGAATCTTTTTGCTTCGTCTGCTTAGCATTTCATACCAGTTTGTTTTCCACAAAGCTTTCAAATTTTGATTGTTTCATTAATATTCTGCATACTGATGTAAACCAAGTTCTATTATTATGCAATCTGCTCCTGAAACTATTGGGAACTCTCTGAAGGAGTTTTTTTTTTTTTTTTTGAGACTTAGTCTCACTCTGCCGCCCAGGCTGGAGTGCAGTGGCGCGATCTCGGCTCACTGCAACCTCCGCCTCCTGGGTTCACGCCGTTCTCCTGCCTTCAGCCTCCTGAGTAGCTGGGACTACAGGCGCCCGCCACCTCGCCTGGGTAATTTTTTGTATTTTTAGTACAGACGGGGTTTCAGCATGTTAGCCAGGATGGTCTCCATTTCCTGACCTCGTGATCCACCCGCCTCAGCCTCCCAAAGTGTTGGGATTACAGGCGGAGCCACCGGGCCCAGCCTTTTTCTTTTTTCTTAGTGGGCTTGTCTTCTACGCACTTAAGATTTTACTAAATTAAATATGCATTAAATGAAGTCAGGAGTTCACACTGCCACTAGTAACAATGCCTAAGCTTACATAAAGCATTATAAAATTGTTGGCGATTAGTGCCTTCTCAGCTGTATAAAATAATATACTAGTAGTTCAGTTGCCTAGATAAATTTTACACTATGTGAAGTTTTATTTACATAATTCTTACTGTATTTTTTAAGGTAGTTGATAACAGGTGAGACTACAATCATATCTCCATTTTATTGATGGTAGAATGAAGGAAGAGAGGGTTACTACCATAGGATAATAGGATAGCTCCTTCCCCTGGCACTCTTGCTTGTAAAAAAAATTTTATGCCAAAACAATTTAGATAATAGAATTGTAAAAATAATATTATAGAATTGTTTCTCTCAAGCTATGGTAATGTAGAATAGGTTGAAGGGGTGATGATTTGAAACAATACCTCTCCATTAGCTAAATTTTATATAGAATCTATTGCATGTTTTAAATGACAAGTCAGATTTATAAAAATATTTTTATAAACAGTAGAAAATGAGTTTGGGGTATTCACATACACAATTTTAATTTTTATTTACATATTCAAAACATCATGGTATAAAGTGTAATGTGGATATAAATTTGAGATAAAGGAAGTATTGTTTAAGCACTGATGAACTAATTTCTTAAAAGATGTCATCACCAATTGGTTTTCTAGCCTTATGAAAAGTGGTTGCAGTAAAAAAGATTGACTATATCTGATAAAATGCTGCCCTTTCATTCTAACCTAGACCTAGAGAAGAAAAGATACTGTGATTCTATGATGAAAGAAAGTTGTAACTGTTGGTTTTGTATATTGTAATTACTGTTTATTTTTATTTCTTGTGAACTGATACTGTACATTGTTCATTGTGAATAGAAGACATAATCTTTGTGCTCAAATTGGTTTAGTATAAATTCTAGGGAGTGAAGTTCATATTAACAGTAAAATAACATATGATTCTCTCTAAAACAGAAACGTCTTCTGGGATTATATATTTTTAACTAAGGGGATCTTTTTTTCATTTTAACAGGGAATTGACATAGGGGATAGCTTAACTATTCCAGATGAATTCACGGAAGATGAAAAAAAATCCGGACAATGGTGGAGGCAGCTTTTGGCAGGAGGCATTGCTGGTGCTGTCTCTCGAACAAGCACTGCCCCTTTGGACCGTCTGAAAATCATGATGCAGGTGAGCTTTATTATCGTGTGTCCAGGTTTGCCCTAAATATTCTAAAACAGTGAGAAATGTGGTGCTTTTAAAAAGAAGTTTTAAAATTTCTCAGTAATAATCTTTTATACCCTAAAAAATAAATCTATTTTGTTGCTGTTAACTCTGAATTCAGTCCATGTAAGTATGGCAGTGTACCAAACCTTAGATTGTTAGTACGTGTATGTAATGAACTTTTAATCTTTGGCATTCTATGACTATTCAAACGTTTCATTTAAATAATATCTCTAGCTATTCTTGTGGGTTCTCCTTATTTATAGTTTCCTTCCTTTTTATATACTTTATCAAAAGTAAAGTGTTTCTGAAATCTAGAATCTTAGACCAGCAATGTAATTTTAAAAATTGTTCTGGAGCTGAGGTTAGTCTGGCTTTATAGACTGATTTTGTTATTTACTAGCAGTGTAGCATTGGGCTGGCCAGAGTGGAAAGAGGGAAAGGAAAATAATTAATATGTAGTTGCTTATTGTGGTAAGCCAGTTAATGCTTGCAGCAGCCCAGTGAAGTAGGTATTTTATCATTTTTCCAGGGGGAATCTGAGGCCCAGAGAATTAACTTTTCCTTTACCACAAATGAGAGGGGAAATGGAGTATCTTTGCCTCCAGTGCTTTTGGTTCTCATGCTGCATGAAACCTCTGAGGTCTCATTTTCCTTCATTCTGGGATGGGGATAAGAATATCTAACAAGAATGGTTGTGAGAATCAAACAATATCAGGTATGTGAAAATGTCCGGTACACTGGAATAACCTATTGGAACATAGTAGTAGTTTACAAAATATTTTTAAAACTTTGTTATACTTATGGTCAGCAGCTTTTATATTTGTCCATAGATTTCTGGACAAAAAGATTTCTGACAGTATTTTAAACTAGCATTCCTTCAGAATGTACCCAAATCCCAAAATGTATTTAGGGGCAAAGCTAATGCTTTAAAGGAAAAGGAGAGGGGATTGGTGTGTGTTTTTCTTTAGGAACAGTAGTTAAGTTGACTTTTAGAGAACTTGAATAAGCATTTATTTTTTCCTTTGTCCTATTTTATTGTGAAGTTTATTTACTTAAAATAAAATGGATTTCTCTGGAATTTAGTTTCTGCAAATGTGAGGAGTTTTCACAGTCAACCTTCAGGTTCGATACTTCTCTAGAAATACTCACATAACTCACTGAAAGCTTATTATCCCTGGTTATGGTTTATTACAGGGAAAAAATACAGATGAAAATCAGTCAAGTAAGGAAGCTCATAGGGCAGAGCTTCTATTATCCTCTCCCTGTGGAATCTCCGTGTCTTACTTTCCTGGCACTGTTGTGTGACACTAGGCACGGAATATTGCAGACCAACCAGGGAAGCTCACCTGAGCCTTTGGTGTGCAGAGTTCTTATTGGGCCCCATTTTCATACTGGCCATATGGCTGGCCTTCAGAATTTACCCGCTTCTGTGAGTGCGTGTGTGTGCGTGTGAGTGTGTGTGTGTGTGTCTGTTTAGTGGTAATCACCCCTTTTATGTGAGCTGAAACAATCAGAAGAATGTCTGATTTGTTTAATTATTTTTGGTGTATTGGATTTAATCAGTTTTTTCTGTAGGTGGTCATAAGGTATAGTATTTTTAAATGACTACCACATCTGTAGTATAAGCCAAGTAATTTATCAGTATTCACAGGATGGGTACATGTTGTAATGAATTTATTGCCTAGAGAGGCCTCAAATGCCAAAGAAGGTACAATTTTTATTTTTGGTTTCAGGCTGTATGTATACCCTGATATACACAATATCCAAACCATTTCAGACCCATTTACAGTTCATGTCTTACTACTTCTTGAGGACTACAGTAAGATACTACTCCCTGTCCTCAAGAATATAAACAGTATTACCTGTAGTATATATAATATAATATAATATAATATAATATAATATAATATAATTACCTGCAGTATACTTTTTTATTTCTCTTTAACTGAGCTTGTTCATGTTTCAAAGGGTGTTCCATTGCCTGATACATAATTTAGTTAATATTATCTTATGAAGGTTGTTCATAATTTTAATATTCTTCTTGTCTTCTCTCTCTGCTTTCTCACACCGAAGATACCAATTATTCTTAGTTTTAGAGTCAGAGACAGGTGTCTAAAATCATGGCAATACTCCCTCCCATCATTATGTATAATTTATTTTTTCAACCTTTCTATATTTTATTTTCAAATATATCTTCTTGCAGTTAGAAACAGTATTGAAAAAGATTGTATGGTTGCTTTAGAAAAAGTAACAGTAATATGCCAGCAGCATTTTATATCATTCTGCTTTTATTTTTAGGTTCATGGTTCAAAATCAGACAAAATGAACATATTTGGTGGCTTTCGACAGATGGTAAAAGAGGGAGGGATCCGCTCCCTTTGGAGGGGAAATGGTACCAACGTCATCAAAATTGCTCCTGAGACAGCTGTTAAGTTCTGGGCATATGAACAGGTAATTTTTTATCACCTATGGAATTTATTAACAAAGAGGAGTTAGTAAACGGATTCAATAAAGGTTAATGTATAATGCTTTTGGGATTCTTGTTTTAATACACAATAATCTTTCACGTATACTCCATAAGAAGTATCACTTATAGATTAGACTAAATAAAATCAGAGATTTCTCATGACCAAGTTACGGGATTCTTAAGTCATCATATTATTTATAAAGAAAGTTTGTTTTTCTAAGTAGTTCTTAAAGGAAGGGTAGAATTTTAGTTTATTCATTCTGAATTCTGAGCAGAAGCAGCACACTAACGTAAGTTTTATGAAAGTGTCACAATCTAACCTGTGGAAGGAAAACTTACAAGTTGAAGTCCTTTGTGTAATTTGACATTGCTGTAAAACTGAGCTGAGTTTGGAGTGACAGCTCCATGAAGGCAGGGGCATGGCTTCTTCCCCATGTACTCCAGCACCTAGACAGAGCTTGGCATGTGATAAGTGCCAAGTGAGTGTTGAAAGAATGAATGACTGAACAAAGGCATTTACCTCTGAATCACTTCTCTGTTGACTTTTGTTAACTTGGATTTTTTGAGCTATTGCTTCAGCCTAACTCAATGTAAAGGGGAAGTACAGAGGTAAGTTTTAGAGTTTGGGTTCTCTTTATGGTCGTTGGCAGAACTGTCTAGTTGAGCAGCCACAGATTACTTTTTCCATTATTTATTCTATCGTTGTTTATCAAGGACTGTAAGGGCCTTGAAATTCAACTCCCCACCCCCATAGTTTTTGTATTATTCCATGTAGATTTTAGATTATTCTGGAGAGTGTTTTGTTCTTGAGCAACAGAATACTCTTGAGAAGATTATGGTATCCTTTTTCTTTGCCTGGGAAATAGAGAAGCAAAAAAAAAAAAAAAAATTTAAAGAGAATCTAGTCTCCAGGATTTTAATGAGAACGTATCCTTGGGAAGGTTATTTTCCTTATGTGAAGGTTTGAAGATTCAAATCATGATTATTAAGGGCTAATGTTTGAGATACCCTTAGGTTATTCTGACTTCATACTTGGATTTTATGATAGGAAAGCCAGAGCCTAAAATAAACAAATACTCAATGCAGTTATTTTAGTATGCAAGAAGTTTAGTATTTTTGAAAGTCCATGGGTATTACAAACAAATATGCATATTTTACTTTATGTCATTTGTCAGATTCTTACCTTGGATACCACCAGCAGGCATCCTCTGCTTCTGTCCACCCAAGCTCCTTCCTAAGACCTGTTTATAGTATTGTGATTTCTGCACACTAACTTTCTTAGACATCAAGAGAAAGCTGTCTACACAGTGTGGTGTAGTGTTCTTATGGGCTCTGGGCCTATGGTGCCGCTTTCTCCTGTCCTGCTGAAGGTCCATTCATCCCTCGGGGCTCTCTAAAAGCCACTTTCCTATGAGAAGCATGTCCTAAGCATCTCAACCAAAATCAGTTCCTCCCCTGTCTAGCCTCCCTCGAGTGCTGAATTGCAGAATATCCCATTTTTCATTGGATGATGGTAAACCCATTGTTTTCTCCGTGGGTTCTAAATTACTTCAGGGTAAATAGGCTGTATATATTCTCAAATTTCCCCGAGTATGTAACTAGCTCACTTTTAGATTCAGATAGGTTTTGTTCATTGACTAGCTAGTACTTTAGGAAACTAAGAAAAAGATCTTTTCAACCTGGTGTGTAGCTCTGTCAAACACATCATCAGTTTGGGGTAAAGCTGTGTTCTCTGTGGGTTGTCATTACGATAGTAGTGTAATTGTGTCATTGACAGGGTGGTAGTGTGGGATAGTGTTCTCATGGTTTCAGCTGCCATCTCTGTACTGACTGCATTCCACTCCAATATCTTTCTCTTTATCTCAACACCATAGATCTACCTGTGTACTGTGTGTTTCAGCATCTCTGCTTGCATGGCCTAGGAGTGCCTCACACTCAACATATCCACCATGCACGTCATCTTTCTGCTACTCCCTGTCTCCTGACCCTGCTTCAGCAACACATACACACCCTTCCTCTTTCTATATGTCATATGGTGGGGAATGTCCTTTAGTACCTTACTCAGGAGTTAGTTCCTCCGGGAATGCTTCTGTTTTAATTTTCTTTTGTTATTTCACACTGAATTCTGATGTTCTCTGCACTTACCTTCTTGGTGAGACTGTGAGCTTCCTTAGGCAGTAGCTACTTGTATTCCTAGCACCTTGACCAGTGCCAGGAAACTCTTATTAAGTGAATGAAAAGACAGAACTGCCGGACTGGAATTTGAGCTCAATTTGCCTCAATCTCAAGCCATTAAGATGAAGGGAAGCTGGGCATGGTGGCTCACGCCTCTAATCCCAGCACTTTGAGAGGTAGTTTGCTTGAGCCCAGGAGTTCAAGACCAGCCTGGGCAACATGGCAAAACCCCATTGCTACAAAAAATATAAAAATTAGTTGGGCTTGGGGTGTGTGCCTGTACTCTGGAGGCTGAGGTGGAAGGATCACTTGAGTTCGAGAGGCAGAGGTTGCAGTGAGCTGAGATCACACCATTGCAGTCTAGCCTGAGTTCCAGCCCAGGTCTGCCTGACTCTCAATCGCATGATATTAATATCCTGACCAGTCACTATTTTGGCTGTATTGGGGTCATATTTCCACCTTTGGTCCAGTTAGCTATGTTGGGTCACTTTAGTACTGATAGCCATGGAGATGCTGGGCTTGATAGGTTAGTATAATTCTATGTATTACCTGCAAAAACTGTTTTTATGAATTGTTGTGTTAATATTTGTTTGTCACCTATTTATTCGTTTTATTTGCACTGGTGGAAATAAACTCATCTTTTAAAAACTGTGGGGAAACTATCCAAACACTGTGAAAACTTGATTAACCTTGTATTTTCTGTACATCTGGGGAAGAATGCTGTTATGCTGTTTCAGCAAAGGAGCAACTTGGTCCAACCTGGGAGACATCTGTGTTCTGTAGAAATCTGACTTGAAAACCACTGTCCAGTAACTGCGTGTAGTAGCATTTAGGCCTTACTCTTCTGCTACGTATTATTAATGTAGTATATACATTTCGAGACACATCATCACATTTGTCAATTTATTGATTTCTAGGAGCTGATTTGTATTCTAGGATTGTCTAGTTGGCTTGGGCTGCCATAAAATATCACAGAGTGTGTGGAATCAACAGAGGAAATTCATTTCTCACAGTTTCGGAGGCTAGAATGCCTAAGATCAAGGGCCAAACCAGTTTGATTTCTAGTGAGGTTCTCTTTCCAGCTTATAGACAGCTGGTGTGTGCTCACATGGTCTTTTCTTGGTGCACATGTGAGGGGAGGGAGAGAGAGAGTGAGCCCTCTGGTGTCTGCTCTTACAAGAACACTGATCCTTTCATGAGGGCTCCATCCTCATGACCTCATAACCCTAATCCAGAAGCCTCATCTCCTAACACCATCACATGGGAGGTTAGGGCTTCAACATATGAGTTTGGTGGGGGCGCAGCTCAGTCCACGGCAGGTAGTAATGTGCATTTTAAAACTTATTTATACAGTATAAGAAGTTACTTACTGAAGAAGGACAAAAAATTGGAACATTTGAGAGATTTATTTCTGGTTCCATGGCTGGAGCAACTGCACAGACTTTTATATATCCAATGGAGGTGAGTACCATTGTGCAGTCTGACTGTGTGATGGTGTTCGTGTTGGTTGTCTATTGCTCTCTAACAAGTTATCCCCAAATCAACAGTTTAAAACAAGTATTTATCATCGCGGAGTTTCTATGGGTCAGGAATCTGGGAGCAGCTTAGCTGGGTGCCTCTGGCTCAGGGTTTTTCACAGCCCATAGTCAAGATGGTAGTCAGTGCTGCAGTTACCTGGAGGCTCGGCTGGGGGCGGATTCCAATCTCATTCATGTGGTTGCTGCCAGGCCTCACTGGCTATGGGCTGGAAACATCAGTTCCTTACCACATGAGCCTTTCTGTAGACTGCCTGAGTATCCTCAGAACACAGTAGCTGGCTTCTCTGTAGTCAGTGATCCAACAAAAAGAGAGAGAGAGAGTGCCCAAGACGAAAGCTGATATCTTTTGCCTTTTCTGCTGTATTCTGTTGATCATACAGACCAACCCTGGTAGAGTGTGGGAGGGGATGGTATAATGATGTGAATACCAGGAGACAAATATCATTGGGGGTCACATTAGAGGCTGGCTGCCACTGTGTTGGTGAGAAATATAATTCTCACTCCTGTCCAAAGAGTTTCTGTGTGATAAATTTAGGAATGGAATCTCAGGATTTGATTATATGGTGGTATCCTAATTAGACATCCTTTCATTATTGCATAGGTTGGCAAAACACAGACCTACGGGCTGTTTTGTACAGCCTGTGAGCTAAGAATGCTTTTTTACATTTTTAAAAAGTGTGCAACACAGGATAAAGCGAGAAAGATCTAAAATCGACATGCTAAAATCACAATTAAAAGAACTAGAGAAGCAAGAGCAAACAAATTCAAAAGATAGCAGAAGACAGGAAATAACTAAGATCAGAGCAGAACTGAAGGAGATAGAGACACGAAAAACCCTTCAAAAAATCAATTAATCCAGGAGCTGGTTTTATGAAAAGATTAACACAATAGATAGACCACTAGCCAAAATAATAAAGAAGAAAAGAGAGGAGAATCAAATGGACACAATAAAAATGATAAAGGGGATATCACCACTGATCCCATGGAAATACAAACTAACGTCAGAGAATACTATAAACACCTCTATGCAAATAAACTAGAAAATCTAGAAGAAATGGATAAATTCCTGGACACATACACCCTCCCAAGACTAAACCAGAAAGAAACAGAATCCCTGCATAGACCAATAACATGTTCTGAAATTGAGGCAGTAATTAATAGCCTACCAACCAAAAAGAGCCCAGGACCAGACACATTCACAGTCGAATTCTACCAGAGGTAGAAAGAGGAGCTGATACCATTCCTTCTGAAATTATTCCAAACAACAGAAAAAGAGGGACTCCTCCCTAACTCATTTGATGAGGGCAGCATCATTCTGATACCAAAACCTGGCAGAGACACAACAAAAAAAGAAATTTTCAGGCCAATATCCCTGATGAACATCAATGTGAAAATTCTCAATAAAATACCAGCAAACTGAATTTAGCAGCACATCAAAAAGCTTATTCACCACTATCAAGTCAGCTTCATCCCTGGGATGCAAGGATGGTTCAACATGCAAATCAATATAACAGAATTCATCAATAAACAGAACCAGTGACAAAAACCACATTATTATCTCAATAGATGCAGAAAAGGCCTTCAATAAAATTCAACACCCCTTCATGCTAAAAACTCTCAATAAACTAGGTGTTGATGGAATGTATAACAAAATAATGAGAGCTATTTATGACAGACCCACAGCCAATATCATACTGAATGGGCGAAAGCTGGAAGCATTCCCTTTGAAAACCAGCACAAGACAAGGATGCCCTCTCTCACTACTCCTATTCAACATAGTATTGGAAGTTCTGGCCAGGGCAATCAGGCAGGAGAAAGAAATAGAAGGTATTCAAATAGGAAGAGAGAAAGTCAAATTGTCTCTTTACAGATGACATAATTGTATATGTAGAAAACCTCCTCATCTCAGCCCCAAATCTCCTTAAGCTGATAAGCAACTTCAAGCAAAGTCTCACAGTACAGAATCAATGTGCAAAAATAACAAGCATTCCTATACACCAATGATAGACAAACAGCCAAATCACGAGTGAACTACCATTCACAATTGCTACAAAGAGAATAAAATACCTTGGAATACAACTTACAAGGGATGTGAAGCACCTGTTCAAGGAGAACTACAAACCAGTGCTCAAGGAAATAAGAGAGGACACAAACAAATGGAAAAACATTCCCTGCTCATGGATAGGAAGAATCAATATCATGAAAATGGCCATACTGCCCAAAGACATTTATAGATTCAATGATATCCCTATCAAGCTAACATTGACTTTCTTCACAGAATTAGAAAAAACTACTTTAAATTTTATATGAAACCGAAAAAGAGCCCTTATAGCCAAGACAATCCTAAGCAGAAAGAATGAAGCTGGAGGCATCACGCTACCTGACTTCAAGCATACTACAAGGCTACAGTAACCAAAACAACATGGTACTGGTACCAAAACAGATGTATAGACCAATGGAACAGAACAGAGGCCTCAGAAATAATGTCACACATCTACAACCATCTGATCTTTGACAAAAACAATAGGGAAAGGATTCCTTATTTAATAAATGGTGTTGGGAAAACTGGCTAGCCATATGCAGAAAACTGAAACTGGACCCCTTCCTTACACCTTATACAAAAATTAACTCAAGATGGATTAAAGTCTTAAACATAAGACCTAAAACTATAAAAAACCCTAGAAAAAACCTAGGCAATACCATTCAAGACATAGGCATGGGCAAAGACTTTTTGACTAAATCACAAAAAGCAATGGCAACAGAAGCCAAAGTTGACAAATGGGATCTAATTAAACAAATATCTTGTGCACAGCAAAAGAAACTATCATCAGAGTGAACCGGCAACCTACAGAATGGGAGAAAAATTTTGCAATCTATCCATCTGACAGAGGGCTAATATCCAGAATCTATAAGGAACTTAAACAAATTTACAAGAAAAAAACAACCCCATCAAAAGTGGGTGAAGGATATGAACAGATACTTCTCATAAGAAGACCTCTATGCAGCCAACAAACATATGAGAAAAGGCTCATCATCCCTGGTTGTTAGATAAATGCAAATCAAAACCACAATGACATACCATCTCACACCAGTTAGTTAAAAAGTCAGGAAACAACAGATGCTGGCAAAGATGGGGAGAAATAGGAATGCTTTTACACTGTTGGTGGGAGTGTAAATTAGTTCAACCATTGTGGAAGACAGTGTGGTGATTCCTCAAGGATCTAGAACCAGAAATACCATTTGACCCAGCAATCCCATTACTGGTTATATATTCAAAGGATCATAAATTATTCTACTGTAAAGACGTGCACATGTATGTTTATTGCAGCACTATTCATGATAGCAAAGACTTGGAACCAACCCAAATGCCCATCAGTGATACACTAGATAAAGAAAATGTGGCACATATACACCATGGAATACTATGCAGCCATAAAAAAAGGATGAGTTCATGGCCTTTGTAGGGACATGGATGAAGCTGGAAGCCATCATTCTCAGCAAACTAACACAGGAACAGAAATCCAAACACCACACTTACTCACTTGTAACTGGGAGCTGAACAATGAGAACACATGGACACAGGGAGGGGAACATCACACACTGGGGCCTGTTGGAAGTGGGGGCCTAGGGGAGGGATAGTATTAGGAGAAATACCTAATGTAGATGACGGGTTGATGGGTGCAGCAAACCACCATGGCACATGCATACCTATGTAACAAACCTGCACGTTCTGCACATGTATCCCAGAGCTTAAAGTATACTTTTTAGAAAGCAGGCAAAAACAAAAGAAAACAAAAAGAATGTACAACCAAGACCTAATATTTTAGGCTTGCAATGACAAATATTTTACTATTTAGTCTTTACAGGAAAAGTTTTCCAACTACTGCTTTATAGCAAAAAATAATATTGTAGATGTGGAATTTATTGATATAGCAGAGGATTTTTTAGTAACTGATAAGACTTAAGCAAGATAAATACGATTTTCACCGATATGTGGTATGCATGCTAATATAGCTTTTTTCCCAAGCATCTTAATATGATTGTTTATATTACTCCACACACCTCTCAACAAAAATCTTAATACCTATTTTTCCCCTTATATCCTCCATATCAATTAATAGTATCACCTTCCCAACTCCCCACTGCCCCATCCTGTGTTCCAAGCTAGAAACACTGGGGTTATCCTTTATACTACCATTTCCCTCACCTTCCAGATGCAGGTGGTCACTGGTCAGTTTTGTTAAGGCATTAACAGATTATCTTGCCTCCATTTCCTTGGTCACTTCCTTCACCAGATCCTCCTTGCAGTCAACGGGTCTCTCTGGCTGTGGTCTTAGCCCCTCAATAGAGGTAATACATGAAGGAGAATGTATCAACAAACTGTACAGTCTTTTGAGTGACAATATGTGCTAGGTATTTGATCCGTGTAAAATTACTTCATTTGAATTCTGTGATGATAGAGTTAATATGAACAATAATATTTTGTTATTTTTTTTATATCCAGGTTATGAAAACCAGGCTGGCTGTAGGCAAAACTGGGCAATACTCCGGAATATATGATTGTGCCAAGAAGATTTTGAAACATGAAGGCTTGGGAGCTTTTTACAAAGGTTATGTTCCCAATTTATTAGGTATCATACCTTATGCAGGCATAGATCTTGCTGTGTATGAGGTGAGTTTATAGAAATCTTTTGAATCTGAAAATGCAGTTAAATAGCTCTTGTTAGAATTGGACTTTATGTGAAGTAGACATATACCATAAAACAGTTTGTGACCAGAAGTAAATTCAAGTATATGTTATTTGAACTTTCAAGTAACTTGAGTGTGAATGTACATAGGGCCACTTTTGTATTAGATTTTCTTGGGAATTGCTTTTATTAATGAAGAGTAGATCCAAAGTTAGGTATAGTTGTTCACCTTAAAAGGCGGTTATAGAGATTGTTTTCAGGGAAGACAAAGCAAATAAATTCCTTTGTTTTGGATTTGCAAAAATCTGACACTAAGCCAAGTGATTAACGTGACTAACGTGAGTAATACAGTTTCATTTCTTGTACTGAAGAATACAAATCTTGGATCAACCCTGTAATCTAAATCATTTAATAATTTATGAATCTCACAAACATTTATTGAGCACACACTATACAAACCTCTGGGTTAGACACTGGATCTGGGGATTCAAAGGACTTAGTGTGTGCCTTGAAGAAACTGAAGGTCTGGTGGGGGAGACAAACAACTAACACCTAGTGTGGTTAGCTGTGCTGTGGTAGACATGAGCCAGGGTGAATGTTAGGATGGCACCTAAGCTACAGCATAGAGGAAGAGTGTAATGTGTAATGAAAAGAAGACTGGACTTTTTTTTTAAGAGCTTTATTGAGATTTACTTCATATTCCTTACATTTCACTTATTTGAAGTATACAAGCAAATCATTTTTGGCCTCTTACATATTTTTTTTTTTTTGAGACAGAGTCTCACTCTGTTGCCCAGGCTGAAGTGCAATGGCATGATCTCGGCTCACTGCAAGCTCCGCCTCCCGGGTTCACACCATTCTCCTGCCTCAGCTTCCCGACTAGCTGGGACTACAGGCGCCCACCACCACGCCCAGCCAGTTTTTTGTACTTTTAGTAGAGACGGAGTTTCACCACGTTAGCCAGGATGGTCTCAATCTCCTGACTTCGCGATCCGCCCGGCTTGGCCTCCCAAAGTGGTGGGATTACAGGCGTGAGCCACCGCACCTGGCTTCTTACATAATTTTTAAAAATTATGATAAAATATAAAATTTTACCATTTTACTCATTGTAAGTATACAATTCGGTGGCATTAATTGCATTCACAATATTGTGCAACCATCAACACTATCTGTTTCCAAATCCTTTTCCTCACTCCAAACAGAAACACCTTAAGCTTTAAGCAATAACTTCCTACCCTCCTTAACTCAAACCCTTGATAACCTCTAATCAGGTTTCTATGTCTAGGAATTCACCCATTCAAGATATCTTATAAGTAGAATCACACAGTATTTTTCTTTTTGTGTCTGATTTATTACTCTCAGCATAATGTCTTTAAGGTTTGTTCATGTTGTAGCATGTATCAGAGCCCTTCATTTCTTTTCATGGCTGAGTAATATTCCGTTATGTGTATATACCACATTTTGTTTAGTCCTTCATCTGTTGAAGAACATTTGGATTGTTTCTACTTTTTCAATATTGTGAATCATGCTGCAGTGAACATTGGCATCTGTGTATCTGTTCGAGTCTATGCCTTCAATTCCTTTGGGTATATATCTTGGAATGGAATTTCTGAGTCACGTGGTCATTCTGTGTTTAGCTTTTAGGAACTATCAGACTGTTTTCTACAGTGGCGGCACCATTTACATTCTCACCAGCAACATACAAAGGTTCCAGTTTTTCCACACCCTTATTAACACTTAATTTCCATTTTAAAAAAGCTTATTTTTATTGTAGCCATCCTCTTAGATGTGAGGTGGTATCATGGTTTAGGACTTTACTTCTTGTGCTGAGTTTTAAAAAAAATTATGATTAAAAACACATAACATAAAGTTTACAATTTTAACCATTTTTAGATATATGGTACAGTAAGTATTAGCTGTTTGTGGTTTGTTGTGCAACAGATCTGTAGAATTTTTTCACCTAGCAAAACTTAAACTCTATAGTCATTAAACAACAGCTCCCAATTTCCCCTTCACCCCAGCGCCGTGTAACCTACTTTCTCATTTTATGAGTTTGACTACATTAAATACCTTGTATAAGTGAAATCATGTGATATTTCTGTTTCTGTGACTGGCTTATTTCACGTAACATAATTTCCTCAAGATTCATCCATGTGATAGCAATAGCATATGACAGGATTTTTTTTTTGTTTTTGAGGTTGAATAATATTTCATTGGGTATATATATATCACACTTTCTTTATCTGTTGATGGACATTTGGGTTGTTTCTACATCTTGGCTATTGTGAATAGTGCTGCAGTGAACATGGTTGTGCAAATATTTCTTCAAGATACTGTTTTCATTTCTTTTTGACATATACTCAGAAGTGGAATTTCTGGGTCAGATGGTAATTCTATTTTTAAGTTTTTGAGGAATCTCCATGTCATTTCCCACAGTGACTAGACCTTTTTGTTTTTTAACATTTCTATCAGTGTACACCAAGATTCCAATTTGTCCACGTCTTCCCCAGTACCATTAAGTGGGGTTGTGAAGTCTCCTACTATTACTGTGTTGCTGTTTATTCCTCCCTTCAGTTCTATAAATGTTTGCTTCATATATGTAGGAATTTAATATTTGGTCCATATATAGTTATAATTATTATTTCTTCCTGGTAACGTGACCCATTTATCATGATGTAATGTCCATCTTTGTCTCTTGTGATAGTTTGTCTTAAAGTCTATTTTGTCAGATGTAGTTATGGCCACTCTGCTCTCTTTGGGTTCCCGTTTTTATGGAATATCTTTTTCCATCCTTTCACTTTCAGCTTATGTGTGTCCTTAGATCTAAAGTGAGTCTCATATATAAGGTATAGTTGATTCTGTATGTGTTATTCACTCAGCAATTTGTATCTTTTAATTGGGGGATTTAATCCATTTACATTTAAAGCAGTTAGTGATAGGGAAGGACTTACTGTTGTCATTTGGCTAGCTGCCTTTTGTCTTTGTCCTGTAGCTTTTTTGTCTTTCCTTTCCTCTCTTCCTGGCTTCTTTTGTGTTTTGTTGATTTTTTTTTTTGTAGTGGTATGTTTTGATTCCCTTCTCATTTCCCTTTGTGTGCATTCTATAGATGCTATTTTTGTGGTTACCATTGCAACTACATAAAACATACTAAAGTTATAGCAACTTATTTTAAACTGTTTACAACTTAACTTCAGTGGTATAGAAAACTGTTTCTTTACATCTTTCACCTCCTCCCCACCAACTTTATGTCTTTTGATATTATATATCCTTAACATAGATTTATAGTTACTTTTTTTGCTTTTCTTCTTTAAATTCTGTTTAAATTTTGTTTTTGAAATAGATTTTAAAGTTATTTTTATACCTTCATTACAACACTATAGAATTTTATAATATTCTAAATATTGACCTTTACCATAGAGTTTCATGTTTTCATATGGTTTTGTGTTGTTATTTATCATCCTTTTGTTTCTCCTTTTAGCCTTTCTTGTAGGGCTGGTCTAGTCGTGATAAGCTATGTCAGCTTTTGTTTGTCAGGGACAGTCTTAATTTCTCCTTTTTTGAAGGACAGTTTTGCCCATACAGTATTTTTGTTCGGCAGTTTTTTTAAGTTTCAAAACATAGAATATAACATTCCATTTCCTTCTAACCTGCAAGATTTCGCTTGAGAAATGCACTCAATGGATTTTAATCCATTGAGATAATTTTTTAATCCTGTAGGATTTAAAATTTTTAGTCTTACAGGATTAAAAAAATTAAACTAGTTATATAACAATTAACATGTATTTTATACTTAAAATAGCTTATGTTTAAAAAGTTGATTATCATATATATTTTATGCAGTTTCTCCTAATTATTGCCTTCTAATGAAATACAGAGATCTAGAGTAATAGGGGATAAAGTATGGCCTTTTGATCAGCATGCCTGGTTCTGAGTCCTTCTTTAAAAACTCTGGGCCTGGTGTGGTGGCTCATGCCTATAGTCTCCACACTTTGGGGGGGCCAAGGCGGGCGGATCACCTGAGAGGTCAGGAGTTTGAGATCAGCCTGGCCAACATGGTGAAACCCCGTCTCTACTAACAGTACAAAAATTAGCTGGGCGTGGTGGTGGACGCCTGTAATCCAAGCTACTCAGGAGGCTGAGGCAGAAGAATCGCTTGAACCTAGGAGGCAGAGGTTGCAGTGAGCTGAGATTGGGTCACTGCACTACAGCCTGGGTGAAAAGAGTGAGACTCCATCTCAAAAAAACAAACAAAGAAGAACTCCACTGAGATGAATTTTCCTCATTTCAGAATAAATCAGAATAAAATCAGAATAATAGATTTATGTCAGAGTTTTTGTAAGGCCCAAATGAAATATATGTAAAGTGTAAAATGAGATACAATTAGTAGAATTATATTGTTTTATTAATACTCACCATAAGAGGTGTTCTTTAGATCCTGCAGCGTTTGGTACGCAGTTCACGTTTGTTTAGAAGAAGGTGAGTAACCAGTGCAAAGCTCATGTGTTCTGCATCCCTAGTGGCCTCCCACCTCTCCACAGAGCCGCTGCCTCCTACAGTGCCTGCAGCTTCTACCAGTGCGTGGCCCCGTGCTGCAGAAATGGGGCTTTTCATGAGGCTGAGAATAACTGTGAAAATGTTTGCATTGAGTGAAGTTGTAGAGTTCGTTAATTATTTTTCTTCTTTATTTCTCTGGCAGCTCTTGAAGTCCTATTGGCTGGATAATTTTGCAAAAGACTCTGTGAACCCTGGAGTCATGGTGTTGCTGGGATGCGGTGCCTTATCCAGCACCTGTGGTCAGCTGGCCAGCTACCCATTGGCTTTGGTGAGAACTCGCATGCAGGCTCAAGGTGAATTTTTGATTACAGAACCACACCGATAAAAGTGCTGCACCAGTAATATGCTTTTAGAACTCCAAGTTCTACTCAAATGCAGAGTGTAGTTTTAAGATGGCATTTCTCAACCATTTTTTCATTATTGCCTCCTTAAGGAATCTTCTCAGAAATTCTTTTTCTGAATACTCCCTCGTCATGAAATTTTTATGTGACTGAAGCATTGCATATGTACTGTGTGCATACATATGCCTTATATATAAACAGAGTAAGATTTTTTTGACTGTGTTACATGCACGTTTTAAGATTATAAGCTTTGGTATCTGATGGATTTGGGTTCATATCCTTGCCTCAGACTTCTTGGGGTTTTTAATGGGAATGAAAATTGTACAGTGTTGTAAGAATTACCAACAATATAAATAAAGCATCTTGGGTTTGTTAAATTCTTGGTAAACGGTGGCTGGAATCAGTTTTTAGTGTTGTGTGGACCCTACAAGTTTTGATCTGTGATTCCTCCTCACTGTGACACTATCTCCATGGTTGGCTTTGATTACACTGTACCGTCCTGGTTGTTCTGCCAGCCCATTGATAACTGCTACCATTTGCTCACTTTTATTGCTATCCCAACTCTATTAAAGTATGCATTCAAATGCCTTTCTTTTCTCTTTGATGTTTTCCCTGGTCAGTCTTATCCATTGTTTTCTTAAGTAGTACACCTTGGGCATCTACAGCTCCATTCCCAACCTCCCTTCCAAGTGCCAGCCACAGCAACCCCAGCCAAGCAGTCAGTCATTAATTGGCAAATACTCCCTGAGCCATTGTCCTATTCTAGACACTGACAGATGCTTGGGGTAGAGCAGTCAACAAGTCAGATGTGGCCCCACCAGTGTAGAGTAGAGAAGACGTATATCCAGCAAGTAAATAACCTGTTTAAACCAACTCCCCTTTTGTTAGGGGAGCACAGAGCAAGGAGCTATAACCTAACTTGGGAGCTGCAGAATGCTGTCAGTGAAGCTGAGACTAGAAAGATGAGTGGGCACAGGCCAGTGGAGTGGGAGCAGAAAACATTCCAGCTGAGGGAAAGCATGTGTGAAGACACTGAGGCAGGCACCAACATGGTGTATTGGAGGAGCTGAGAGACAGTCATGGCTGTAGAGAAAAACACAAAGTAGTGAACTACACGTTTCTTATGTATTCTCTCATTTCACCATCATAACCATCTTGGGGATGGGAATACTACTCTTATCCCCGTGTTTCAGATGAGCAGCTGGGGCAGAGAGAAATTAAGTAACTCCCACAAGATTATACCTGTGGTAAATAGTGGGACTGGAAATCAGACACATGCAGTCTGATTCCAACCCTCTTGTCTGCCAGCTCCGATCCAGACCTTTGCATGGCTGATATGGCTGATAGATTGTCTGTGGCTGATAGATTGTCATTTCTGACCTCAAAGTCTGATCATTTTACATCTGTTCAGACATCTTTGCAACCTTTCAGTATCAGTTCCAAAGTTCTTAGTGGGAATTTCAAAGCCTTTAATAATCTGGCCCCATTTTATTCACTATCTGTGTAATAACCACATACGACAATCAGCTGCATCTCCATAGCACATGGTGCTCCTCCCGTTGTCTTGGTTGTGCCAGCAACACTGGATTTCGCTTTCTCTTGTTGCTTGTTGAGGTCATTTCCAAGGCCCAGGTCCTTGTGCTTTCCCCAAGCTTCCCAGAGCTTCTTCCATACTCCCCTTACATCCTGAGATTTAACTGTTCTCTCTTCAGCGCTTGTCTGGTAAGAAGGAGACAGCAGCAGTGTGGGGTGGTGGAAAGTATACCAGCTTTGGAGTCAGACCATTGGATCTCAGCCCCAACATTTTCTACTTAGGATTTTTAGGACAAATTTCTCCATCTTTCTAAGCCTCCAATTGCTCACTTATAAAATTGATATAATATTTATCTTGCAGGATTGGTATGGAAGGTAATTAACCCAGTCTTTAGAACATAGTAATTAATAAATAACTATTATTACCATCATTTTTATAGTTAGGACACGCACTGTTAGGTGCTATGCAAAGAGGATCATAAAAGGGATATTGTCTTGGGCTCCTTGGAATAAATGTTATCCTTTTACCGTATTCTAGAATATCATTCTGAATCATAATTGTTTGTTGTAATAATAATGAAACATGCTTGAATATTAAATTACTCTCTTCTTTTATTATTTTTTAGCCATGTTAGAAGGCTCCCCACAGCTGAACATGGTTGGCCTCTTTCGACGAATCATTTCCAAAGAAGGAATTCCAGGACTTTACAGAGGCATCACCCCAAACTTCATGAAGGTGCTACCTGCTGTAGGCATCAGTTATGTGGTTTATGAAAATATGAAGCAAACTTTAGGAGTAACCCAGAAATGATGTTGCATTTTTTGCTTTAGCGTGATAATTGAAACTTTCAACAATCCTTGGAGTGACTTTTTCTCCTCAAATTGAAACAAGTCTATGGCAAAAGAAGCTGCATTTTTTTCACAAAAGGGAAGACGATAACAATGGTCACTTCAAACTTTTGGGCTCAATTATATGTACACAGAAATGTTAAAAATCATAGTTTTAATGTGTTTTGAAAAGGCCACACAATTATACTTTGTCTTTTCTTAATAATCCTGCAAATCTCTGCCCTGAATCCGAAATCTGAAAATGTACTTGCTTGAACAAAATTTGTTTTGTGTGGTAGAGTTATAAATCATTAATCTTTATTTTGGGTGGTTCATGTTTATGCCAGTTCCTTTATACTTAAATGTCTTGTTTTATATATTTTGAATGTCTTTATGGATTTCTTTAAATTTCCTTGTAAAAGAACCATTAATAGAAAATCATTACATTTAAAATATACCTTACAGCAAAAGCATCCAAAGAAGTGTAGGGTTTATGTCCTTCTTTTTCTCTCAGCTGAATAGGAGTGAACACAGTGGTAGAATTTCTAAAGAGAAGTGATGAAATTATATTTATTTCAGTGGGCACTTTTCCATTTTATATGTACCGTTATTTGGTTCCTGGAGTTATACACTCATTTTCAGTGTATTACTGTTAAATTATCAACACAAGACAACTTATTTGAAAGATTCTGTTTATTCTACCATTGCTTTGAAAAGCAGCAAGAAATGAAATCCTTTGACTTATATCAGCTTCTGAAGAGCATCTTTGTTTTCCTTTGTCCTTTGTTTCCTACGTTTTGAATCAGATTCCATTTTAGTCAGGAAGACTTCTTGGGACCGATCTTAGTAACCTGAAATTTCTTTTTTAATTGCATGAAGTGGGTTGATCGTGAGCAAATGACGTGCTTATTTCTCCCTCATTGTTGAATGTCTTTGAACTTGCTGTTCTCAATTTGGGCAGCACAAAGGTGAGAGATACATATTAATAGTAGTATGTATTACTCTTATACATTAGATACCTATTTTTAAATGAAAGGCCCAATTTGTAAACATATGCATTCATATTTTCTCTTGCCCCAAGTTTTAGGAACATGTTATGATATAGGAGACTTAATTTATAATAATGAGAGCATTTTTTTTAAATTTTACTAAAACCATTTTTGTAGTCAACTCTCTTATTTGTGTGATTGGAACATAGAAAAATATTTACTAGTTGAAGTTATTATCAGTTTTTAATTTAGTTCTTAAACTCATTTGACTTCTAATAATTTCTGTTATAAATTGCCAGCATTTTAATGAAAATCTAATGATGTAATAGGCATTTTCTTTATTTGAACCTACCTCTTTTATTTTCTGAACCAAAGAGAAAGATGGACTGGTGTTTGTGAAACATTTTTTAAAATGTAATTTCATTTATATTAGTTATGTTTGATAAATATCTTAGTATTTTTATAATATGATAAGCCTGGGATTCTATTTTAAGGGTTATTTGTACTTTTGAGTAATATATAAAGTGACAATATTAAGGTACATGATCAGCTCTTTCTAATTTTACTCATAAAAATTATGGAAATGAATAATTTTGCTAACTTTTGAAATTTCAAACTTCTGGAAGATATGAAAATATTCATTGTTCATTATGAATTTAAATTGTTCCCTATTTAACATTTGTAAGGTATGAATGTGATTTGTCTGTACATCTTGTATCTTTTCCAAAAAATAATTCTGTATCTTTTGGATAAAAGCCAAGAGTTGAAGATAGTATATTTCTGGCAGTACTGAATATTTACTTACAGTTTCTATCAAAAATATATATTTGTTTCTAAAATTACTTGTTTTCCAGTTTTTATTATTTCAGAGAAAATTCTTAAGTCTCAGTTTCCTAATTAAAAAAAAATTGTAAATAAAGCAAAAAGTGTGTCCTACAGCTTAGCTGGCTTAGATGTTTGGCACCGGTTTGAATCATGCTTTTTACATCTGGCTCCATGTAGTCTTTCCAAACATTTTGGCCCTTCCCGAGCAGCCTTTGTAGATATTGTCTGTATGATGCATTTTGACACAAGATGATATTTTTTGTGATATCAAAATTCCACATTTACCAACTAGAGTTACAGCCCTGGGGTTCCCAGTACCAAGGGGGACCCAGAGCTACAGGATTGGCCTGGCTCATCTTGCCGTGGAGTATCAGTTTGTCTTAAAATTGTGGGGAAAAAATTCTAAGTTGAATTCACTGGTAAGTAATTTTTAAAAATTTTATAATGCAGATTACAAATGCAAAATTTGACTTAAAAATTAAAACATAAGACTGCAGAGAAATTCTGCATTTCAACTCCAGTACTACCCAGACTTCAGAAATAACTTATCAGTTATTTCTGTAAGCTTCTCGCTTACCTGAATACCTGACAGGTAAGATGGCTGTAGCCGACACTGGCAGTTCCCTACCCACATACCTGTCCCTATCCACAGCTGCAGAGGGCAGCTCTGTGTGCAATTGCCAGCATCTGCTCCTCTGTTCTCAGGGAACATTTATTAGAAAAATGCTGTCATATTTGTTTCTTGCCTATTAGTCTTGTCTCCTAGTCAAGAGAATAAATTTATGCAAGCAGAGATTGTACTTTACAGTGTTTTGACTTTGAGCTTGACATTAGGTTGCATTTGTAAAAGTGTGGCATGGCTTCCTCATCGCCCAATAGGAACTTTGCCAGCCCTTTTGTTCTTGTGGAATGTCCTTTTTTGAGAAGAGCACCAAAAGAGTAACAATATTATGGAGGGAGCAACCCTCCTTTGCCATATCCTCTCACTGGGAGACACGTGGAGCAGTCTGAAGTCATTTAGGCCACTCTCTGGGAGAGCACATCCTATGATGTTCTCCCAGCCCAGCCCCTTCCACTGTGCTCAAGTTCAAGCTGACCAGCTCTCTGATCACAGTGTAAATGAAGATGATTGTCAGTGGGCCCCAGAGCCCTATACCCAGACACTCAGCCACAGCCACTAACCCCAGGCCACTTCAGCATTTATTTACCAGCATTCACTCACTCATTTGTTCTTGCAGTGAGCATTTATTAGGCACCTGTTAATGGCTTGGCTTTATCCCCATCCAAATCTCATTTTGCATTGTAACTCCCACAATTCCCACATATCGTGGGAGGAACTGGTGGGAGGTGAATGAATTATGGGGGTGGGTCTTTCCTGCACTGTTCTCATGATAGTGATTGAGTCTCATGAGATCTGATGGTTTTAAAAACAGGAGTTTCCCTGCACAAACTCTCTCTTTTCCTGCTGCCATCCATGTAAGATGTGACTTGCTCCTCCTTGCCTTCCACCATGATTATGAGGCTTCCCCAGCTACATGGAACTGTAAGTCCAATTACACCTTTTTTTGTAAATTGCTCAGTCTTGGGTATGTCTTTATCAGCAATGTGAAAATGGACTAATACACTAAATTGGTAACCGTAGAATGGGGCGTTGCTGAAAAGACACCTGAAACTGTGGAAGTAACTTTGGAACTGGGTAACAGGCAGAGATTGGAACAGATTGGAGGGCTCAGAAGAAGGCAAGAAAATGTGGGAAAGTTTTGAACTTCCTAGACACTTGTTGAATGGCTTTGCCCAAAATACTGATAGCAATATGAACAATCAAATCCAGGCTGAGGTGATTTAGAATGGAGATGAGGAACTTCTTGGGAACTGGAGCAAAGGTGACTCTTGTTATGTTTTAGCAAACAGATTGGGGGCATTTTTCCCCTGCCCTAGAGATTTGTGGAACTTTGAACTTGAGAGGGAATTTAGGGTATCTGGCAAAGAAATTTCTAAGCAGCAAAGCCTTCAAGAGGTGACTTGGGTACTGTTAAAGGCATTCAGTTTTATAAGGGAAGCAGAGCATAAAAGTTTGGAAAATTTATAGTCTGACTATGAGACAGAAAAGAAAAACCCATTTTCTGGGGAGAAATTCAAACTGGCTGTAGAAATTTGCATAGGTAGCAAGGAGCAGTTAATGTTAATCCCCAAGACCATGGAGAAAATGTCTCCAGGCCATGTCAGAGACTTTCATGGTAGCCCCTCCCATCACAGCCTGGGAGGCCCAGGAGCAAAAAGTGGTTTTGTGAGCCAGGTCCAGGGTCCCTGTGCTGTGTGCAGCCTAGGGACTTGGTGCCCTGTGTCCTAGCTGTGGCTGAAAAGAGTCAATGTACAGCTTGGGCTGTGGCTTCAGAGGGTGGAATCCCAAACCTTGGCAGCTTCCATGTGGTGTCGAGCCTGTGGGTGCAAAGATGTCAAGCACTGAGGTTTGAGAACCTTCACTTAGATTTCAGAAGATGTATGGAAACACCTGGATGCCCAGGCAAGAGTTTGCTGGAGGGGCTGGACCCTCATGGAGAACCTCTGCTAGGGTGGTGTAGAAGGGAAATGTGGGATTGGAGCCCCCGCACAAAGTCCCTACTAGGGCACTGCCCAGTGGAGCTGTGAGAAGAGGGCCACCATCCTCCAGACCCCAGAATGGTAGATCCACAGACAACTTGCACTGTGTACCTGCAAAAGCTGCAGACACTCAACACCAGCCCATGAAAGCAACCGGGAGAAAGGCTGTACCCTGCAAAGCCACAGGGGCAAAGCTACCCAAGATCAAGGGAACCCACCTCTTGCATCAGTGTAACCTGGATGTGAGACCTGGAGTCAAAGGAGATCATTTTGGAGCTTTAAAATTTGACTACCCTGCTGGATTTCAGACTTGCATGGGCTCTGTACCTCCTTGTTTTTGGCCAATTTCTCCCATTTGGAATGACTGTATTTACCCAATACCTGTACCCCCATTGTATCTAGGAAGTAACTGCTTGATTTTGATTTTACAGGCTCATAGGTGGAAGGGACTTGCTTTGTCTCATATGAGACTTTGGACTGTGGACTTTTGGGTTAATGATGAAATGAGTTAAGACTTTGGGGTACTGTTGGAGGCATGATTGGTTTTGAAATGTGAGGACTGAGATTTGGAGTGCCAGGGTGGAATGACATGGTTTGGCTGTGTCCCCACCAAAATCTCAACTTGAATTTTATCTCCCAGAATTCCCACATGTTGTGGGAGGTACTCAGGGAGAGGTAATTGAATCATGGGAGCTGGTCTTTCCTATGCTATTCTCGTGACAGTGAATAAGTCTCATGAGATCTGATGGGTTTATCAAGGGTTTCCACTTTTGATTCTTCCTCATTTTCTCTTGCCACTGCCATGTAAGAAGTGCCTTTCACCTCCCACCATGATTTTGAGGCCTCCTCTGCTATGTGGAACTGTACGTCCAATGAAACCTCTTTTTCTTCCCCATCTCAGGTATGTCTATGGGCTCAAAAATGGACTAATACGGCACCCAATGTGGACTGAGGTCACAACATGGAACAAAAGACTCAGTACTTCTTGTCTAGTGGGGAGAGACAGATGATAAACTATTAATAAGTAAAATATGTAGTGTGTCAGGTGGTGCTAAGTGCAGAAGGGAGAGCTGGGGCTGTGACCAGGACTGCAGTTTTAGAGAGAGAGATAGAGAAGGCCTTATTGAGGAGGTGCTGTTTGAAGGTGGTGCAGGAATGTGCTATACTGAGTCTGGGAAGAGCATCCAAGCAGCAGAGGGAAGCAGGTGCAGTAGCCGCAGGAGGGAGGAACCTGCAGGAGGCCCGTGTGGCTGCAGGGGAGGAAGCCCAGGGAGGCAGCAATCCAGGAAGCAGAGGGGACTGTGAGGGAGCCACATCATCATGCATTTCTCTATTTCTTGCTTTCTAGTGCTGCGATAGCAGCAGTTTCTTGAGGGTGCTCCCTAAATAAGATTCAAATGTCTCTCTTCAGGGGGTGGAGGACACTTGGGGTAGTATCATTGGAAATGATGGAAAATGCCTCAGTTTCTGGGAAGATTCATGTCCATCACAGGCAGAATAGCTTACTGCTACCTGGACACGTGGCCCATTCCCTAAGTAGCATGTCTATTGGCTTCTGTGTGCCTTTCCTCCTCCAGGGAGAATTGTAATTTTTAAAAAGAGAATTAACTTAGAAACCTTAAAATCTTTCTAGATATTTTCCAAGAATTACAGAGGATTTTAATCTTAGCAAACTAACAAGGCTACCACTATCCTCACTTCCTTCTCCGATCACCCTCTACCTGCGCAGGGTTGGTTTATTTGTTTTTAATATACACAAGTTTGACAATGTTAGAAACAATCCTTTTATTGGATTTTTTGTTTTGTGTTCATTGATGCTGTCCTGTTTTAAATTAACTTCCACAAAGTCAAGATAACCACAGCAAACAAGTGATTTGTATTTTGTTACCCCGGAAAGACAGACTGGTTTGTCCAGGGATTTTAAAGCTTTCTAGAGTACCCTTCGAACCTAAGCTTATCACAGACTCCCTGTTTTCCCTAGTCAGCGTGAGTTTACACTCATCTCATTACACTGGTTCCACCGCACAATCTCAGCCACGGGCTCAGGAGGAAGTGGCCTGAATCCCAGCACCTGTAATCAGTGCCTTCTGTAGCTATGCGTCACCCAGCCAGTCTTTGCCATACTGCTGGGGGTCCCCACATTAATCTTAGTGCAGCAAATGGGATGGTAAAAATGTGGTATTTCTTTATTTTATTTAAATCAACTGAAGTCCAGCTCCTTAACCACTCAGTGTTGTGCCAATGATCTAGGATGTTGGCCCCTTTGGACACTGGCCATGGTCTACACCACTCACGGCTGAGGCACCCTTTGTTCTAGCCTGCATGGTCCCTTGTTTCCAGCAGTTGTGCCATGCTTGGGATGGCAGCAGTTGGGAAGACATGGAGCATCTGTGTCTGGGGTCTGGCCTTTTCATTCTGAAAAGGTGACGAGCAGAATGTGGATCTCCCTTAGCCTTGGGACCTACTAACCTTTGTCTTCTTCCAAACCTCTGACCCACCTCTTTTTCTCTCTGCTCTTAAAATTATCCCTCTCCTTTTCCCTCTGAGGCCCCTGTCATCCTCTCTCTGCTTCAGTGTTTGCAAAAGACAGAAGAGCCTTTGATCAAAAGTGACTTCTGATTTCTACTTTAAAAAATCACAATGGGGAGGAAATGCTAAAGGCCTGACTCCTGCCCTGAAATGAGACAAGAGGGAAAATATAGGGAAATAAATACAAATTAGTATTTTACGCTGTTGTCCTGCTACAGGCTGTCAAATTGCCTCCTGTGTCCTGGTACTCTGTCTCAGGAGTAAGCCTTGTGCCTTACAGCAGTACGCTCTGCACATAAAAGGAGATGATTGTTTTGTTTGTTTTAACATAAACAGATTATTATACCTATTGAATCTCCAAGTTCCCACACTATATTGATATGTGGCAATGCAGTTTCACAACCAGACAGTTCAATAAATGGTGTCCAGGTTGAAGGGTCAACTATGTAATTAAAATTCAACACTTTTCAATGGCCTGGGGAGGAGATGGGAAGTATGGGAGAGGGTACAATTAGTTGGAATGCTGAAAAGAATGATAAGGTAAGACTCCCTCTCTGCAGGGAGTCTAGAGCTGTTTCTAAATCTCTTTTGTTTTTGGATGTGTTCGTGAATATGAGTGCAAGCTCTCAGAAGACGAGGCTGATAAAGTTGCAAGTGTAGAATTAGAGGTGAAACTGATGAGTCGGGTGCTTGAGTTTCTAAGTAGAAGAATCTGGTGGAATTCTTCTACCAGAAGATGAGGAACATGGTTTAAAGCCCATCCTTTAGTGATCTTTGTTTTTGTCCTGATTTTATTCCCTTCCTGCTTTACTCTTTGTAAAGATGTTCCCCCTTAAGATATATGGGGAAATGTTCTATAAGGTAATAAAGCTATATTAAGGTGAACAAAAAGCAAATGAATGAAGACTTTTGCTGGAGTTTGGAAAGTTAGCTATTTTATATGTATGTTTTTTTTGACTAGCAGAAATGTATGACTATTATTTTAGGGAATTCCAACCAGAGATTGTGGGAGACTTTCTTTACTTTGCCAAGACTTAATAATTCACTTACTCTTTTTATAAGGCAGTGAGAGACATTCATTGGTCAAATGGGTTGTTCAACAATATTCTTTCTATTTTATTCACATAGCATTAACTAATAATCTCTCTATTTTATTCATGGTACCATTAACATCATCAACACTTTATTGAGTGTAATTGGATTTATTATAATTGATCACAATAAACTGCACATGTTTAAATTATATAATTTCACAAGTTTTGACATACGTATATACTCATGAACACAAGATGGTGAACATACCAGTTTCTGAGTACATTAGGAAACCACCGATTGCTTTTTTTTGGGGGGGGTGGAAGGGGGATGGAATCTTGCCCTGTTTCCCAGGCTGGAGTGCAGTGGTGCGATCTTGGCTCACTGCAACCTCGGCCTCCCGGGTTCAAGTGATTCTTCTGTCTCAGCCTCCTGAGTAGCTGGGACTACAGGAGCATGCCACCATGCCCGGCTAATTTTTGTATTTTTAGTAGAGACAGGGTTTCACCATATTGGCCAGGCTGGTCTCGAACTCCTGACCTCGTGATCCGCCTGCCTCAGCCTCCCAAAGTGCTGGGATTACAGGTGTGAGCCACTGTGCCCTGCCTGATTGCTTTCTTTCTATCACTGTAGATTCATTTGTATTTTGTAGAATTTTATGTAAATGTCTAGCTTTTCACTCTGCAAAGTTAATCAGAGTTATCTGTGTTGTTGCATGTCTTGATAATTCATTCTTTGTTTTGCAGAGTAGAATTCTCTTGTAGGAATATTCCACAGTATGAGGCAAGGCCCTACAGAGAAACTCTATATAGAAAGGGTCTCCATGGGCGGGTGCGGTGGCTCACGCCTGTAATCCCAGCACTTTTGGAGGCCGAGGTGGGCAGATCACAAGGTCAGGAGATGGAGACCATCCTGGCCAACATGGTGAAACCCATTTCTACTAAAAATACAAAAATTAGCTGGAAATGGTGGCACACACCTGTAATCCCAGCTACTGGGAGGCTGAGGCACGACAGTCACTTGAACCCAGGAGGTGGAGGTTGCAGTGAGCTGAGATCGCGCCACTGCACTCCAGCTTGGGTGACACAGTGAGACTCCATTTCAAAAATTAAAAATAAAATAAAATAAAAAAAGAAAGGGTTTCCATGGAACACTTGATCCCTCATTGGCAGAAGAGGTCAAGGAAAAACACCAATGTGAAACAAGGGCAAAAGGTGAAAGAAAATTAAAAGGCAGTTAATAACTTCAGGAAAAATTAAAAGGCTCTAATATAAAAGAAATGTGGCAGGGCATGGTGGCTCACGCCTATATAATCCCAGCACTTTGAGAAGCTGAAGTGGGCAGATTGCTTGAGGCTAGGAGTTTGAGACCAGCCTGGGCAACATGGTGAAACCCCATCTGTACAAAAAATAAAAAATTAGCTGGGCATGGTGGCCTGTGCTTGTAGTCCCAGCTATTGAGCAGAGGGCAGCTAAGGTGGGAGGATTGCTTGAGCCTGGGAGGTCAGGCTGCAGTGAGCTGTGATTGTGCTGCTGCACTCCAGCCTGGGCAACAGACTGAGACCCTGTCAAAAAAAAATAAAGAAAGAAAGAAAGAAAGAAAAAACAAAAAAGAAATATAATTATAGTGAATACTAGCTCGGCAGTGAAAAATACTGCAAAGTCACATCATCAATGTGCTTTCAAAATAAAACGGTAAGCCTAAATATAGCTATAGAAGAATGTAAACGAGGAAGCAACAAATGTAATCACAAGCTGAGCAGTAGGAGAGAGGACGTGGGGCAAAAAGGGAAGGGTAAGGAAGGTGGGGGTGTGTAAGCCTCTTGCTTACCTGGGTACCTGACAGGTGAGATGGCTGTAGCAGACACTGGCAGTTCCCTGCCAACACACCTGTCCCTGACCATGGCTGCACAAGGCAGCTCTGTGTGCAATTGCCAGCATCTGCATTGGGGTTCCTCTTGATGCTGGAGCTCAGTTGCTGCCCATGTGACAGGAGCAGCTCTAAACTAGTGGTTGTGAGCTCTGTTTCGCACTGGCTCCCATTTCTACGCTGGGTCTGGCGCAGGTGCCTATGGTGGCAGCTGGTTTGATGATGTGCCCTTTACTGGTGGCCTTCCCCTCATCTTACTTTCGCATCTTGTCCTCGAATCGTCCATTTCAGGGTCTGCCTCTGAAAGAACCCAAACTAAGGCAGTCAGTCCACCACAGACAGACATGGAAATAGCAGCAGAGCATTTTATTTAGAGATTATGGAGGAAAACACCAAAAGAAGCAACTAACAGAACTACAGGAAGGGGCGGAAGAAGAGACCATGCTTTTAAATATATGCACGGCATGTACTACTTTAATATAATTAAAAACAATCACTTAAAACATAAAGCAAACTGGAACAGTATAACAGTGAAATCAAAAGCAGAGAGCACGAATATATCTGAGCGACCTGGCCTGAGGCCTACCCCACCCCGTCCCCCTTAATGTTGTTACCTGAGTATGTCAATCATTGTCAAAAGACAAGCATAAACTGAAATCGATTATTGTATGGATCTCAACAGATGGAAAATATCCTCTGTACAGCAGTTTAAAAAGTATAACGTTAATCACTGTGTTAGGGATTAAGTATACTTCCCACTCTGTGTTTTTGCCATTGTATAGGAAAAATCATGCAGAATACATTGATAATCACTGTAGAAATGAGATGAGATTTATTAACTAAAACACTTAACACTTCACCTGGCACTATATGAAGAAGCACTTTGTATAGGGCACTATGTGTAGTTTATATATATAAAGAAACATTTTGTGTATTGGGTTTGAATGTTACTTGTCGTTGTTGAATATTCTCCTGCTAGTTCACCCTGTCCCCATGGAAGTCCACCCTGTCCCCATGATGCCCCCGGAATCAGAAATGCTCTATGCTCAAGCAGTCCTGGGAAACCACTATTGCAAGTAAATCTCAGTGCCCTCTACTTTCCACTAGATGGCAGACTTCCCCCAGCTCTGTGGACGGCGGTACCCAGGAGAGGAGTGCAGAACTTCAGATCTTTACTTTCTCCCTTTCCCTTGACCTGGAAAATCACTGGTCTGCCTCTGAGGCCAGATTTAGATTTCCTGCACAAGCCATCATTACCTTGTTTAGAGAAGTGAAATTAGGGTCGACCTGTCCTGTCATTCCAGGACAGAAGGTGACAAAGAAGGTCCTTTATGCATAGCACTGAGGAGAAGGGCTTGTTCTTATTTTTTAAGACATTTTCCAAAAATAGAAAAATTCTGTTTTACAAGTCAACTAAGAAACGATTGTCAAACAAGTATCGCTGTTCATATACAGAGTCGTAGGTAAATGTTCAGATACCAAAATTGTGACCATAGGACATATTTTTGGATATTTGTTTTCATAGTGTGATGAATATTTTTGTTTGCTTAAAGTAATTTCAGAAGTGTAATCATAATTCAAGCTTGAAATACAAGAATGGTAAAATAAGAGCAAAAATAAGTAATAAAATGCACCACAAAATTTCTGACTCCATTCCCTTTTAGGGATTTCTTCTTTTACAAGTTATTTTTATTGATTTGTGTGACACCCTGGCTGACACGTTTTAAAATAAATAAACTTTGGGTTTCAGATGAACACAGTTTGCATGGCTGTCTCTCTGGAACAATACACATCAGAGGAAGAAATTAATAGGAAAATCAGGCAACCCTCTCTGTGTTTTTGAATTAATCAGGAATTTCCTTCAATTCTAGTAAACAGGTGGAAATAGAAATTTTGAGCTGAGAAAAGTAGGAATCAGGACGTGGAAGGGAAAAGCTGGGTTCTGCTGCGGTGATGTGGGCGACCCTTCATGATGCGCCAGCTGTCTGTTCTCCCAGCTCTCTCCTGGCGGCAGGAACTGAGAAGAGGCGCCCCTCGCTGCCGGCCCATGGGTACCTCTCCCCTCCCCTGTCCTTTCACCCCACACTCTGTGAGTTGCTTTTAGATATCATTCTTTACTTACCAATTGTCTCTTTCTCCCCTGCTTAACTTACCATGAAAAAACTGTGACATGATTACCCCCCATAAATGCCTCTGGAGGAAAAGTGCTAGAAAATTTAAAAAGAAAATTAAGGTGATAAAACTGGCCTCATTAATCTGTTAAACTCCTTCAACTCTGCCAAAAACAGAGATGAGCTTTTCAGCTCAGTTTCCCCAAAATTCACAGAAAAAATTACTGTACTTGAAAACACAGAAGGCCAGGCACAGTGGCTCATGCCTATAACTCTAGCACTTTAGAAGACCACGGCGAGAGAGCTGCTTGAACCTAGGAGTTTGAGACCAGCCTGGGGAACATAGTGAGAACTCATCTCTACAAAAAATGAACAAAAATTAACCAGGTGTGGTGGTGCATGCCTATAATCCCAGCTACTTGGGAGGCAGAGGCAGGAGGATCACTTGAGCCCAGGAGGTAGAGGTTGCAGTGAGCCAAGAGTGCATCACTGCACTGCAGCCTGGGCAACAGAGTGAGACCCCATCCACTCCCCCCAAAAAGAAAAGAAAAACACAGAGGACGTAAAATGGAGCTGAGATCGTGAAATTCTGCCCAATATTTTAGGCAGTGCTGGGATTTTCTCACTAAATGATCAATATTTAAAACTAAAATATTTTATTAAAATTAGAAATAAAAAATTATAAAAGTGAAGATTATAAGGCTCATTCAAAGAGACGAGGGTGTACTTATATACTCTCTGAGTTTTAATTGCAAGATGTTTTGTGACTTATGATGGGGTCATGTGACATCCCGATAAACCCATTGTAAGTCGAAAATTCCATAAGCCAAAAATGCATTTAATACCCCAATAAACCAATCATAAAGCTGAAAAATCATAAATCAAACCATCACTAAGTTGGAGACTGTCTGTATTGTTTACTTTAATATTTTGGAATATTGTTTTGAGTGTGTGATACCAAAATCTACTTGACATTTAAACACTGATTAATGCTAATGATTTTCACCCGGTCTTTTTTAAGCCCTAGCACAGCTGCTTGAAAACTTGGCTGCACATTAGAACCACCTGGGGTGGGAGCTGGGGTTAGCTTTTAAAACTCTCAGGTCATATCCCAGACCAATTAAAGCAGAGTCTCTGGGGTGGGACACAGGTACCAGTATTTTTAAAAGTCCCCCAGGTGATTCCAACTGCTGCCAAGGTTGAGAACCACTGCAATCTGACTTAATTCTGACCACTGCCTACACATGATGTTATTAATGGTTGGGATTAAAGTACTATAAATAAAAGGACAGTGTTTCCCAGTGCCCTCCCAGGTGGAGGAGGCCAGGAGGGAGAGATCATGGGATTTGCTGACCAGTTAGATAGAGGTTTAAGAGAAGCTGTTAGGCCGAGGCAGATAGATCACTTGAGGTCAGGAGTTCGAGGCCAGCCTGGCCAACATGGTGACACCCCCATCTCTACTAAAAATATAAAAATCGGCCAGGCATGGTGGTGGGTGTCTATATCCCAGCTACTCTGGATGCTGAGGCAGGAGAATTGCTTGAACCTGGGAGGCAGGTGTTGCAGTGAGACGAGATAGTGCCACTGCACTCCAGCCTGGGCAACAGAGCATGATGCTGTCTTAAAAAACAAAACAAAACAAAACAAAAGCTGTTGAGTCAAGGATGACTGTAAGTGTTTGACCCAAGAAAGGCAGAATGATGAAGTTGCTTTTGAGATGGGAAAGTAGCATGAATAACAAGGTGGGCAGAGTGGGAAATGGAGAATTGGGTTTGGACACATGGAAGTTAAGATGCTCATGAAATATCCAGGTTGAAAGTTCAAGTAGGAAGTTCTGGAATCCAGGGAGGGGTTCAGGCTAGTAGACATACACATATGACAGTCATCAGCATTTAGATGGTGTTGAAAGCCTTGCGGTCAGATGATTCTCTAAGGAGTGAGGATAGATAAGGAAGGGATGAAGGCTGGCCCCTCTAGGAAATGGCCAGAGATGAGAAGGGAACTGTGGAGGTGCTGAGAAGCAGAAGCCAGAAAAGTGGGAGGAAAACGTGGGGAATAGGATGTGCTGGGGTCACACCAGGTAAGATGAGGACCCGGAACCGAGCCTGCCTCGCACTCCTTCCCTCAGGGGAAGGAGAGGAGGCAAAGAAGGGGGTGGCAGGAAGGAGAGTCCTGCTCCACCACACTGTTTTTCTCCAGCAGCACTGATACTATCCCAGGTGTGAGCACAAAGCTGGGTGCCTGATTGGCCCAGAGTAGAACTGGGTAAGTGCTGAGAGCGGAGGGGAGGGAGACTGAGACTGCTGGGGAGGGACTCTGGTTAGGACCATTGACTCTGAGTTAAGGGAAAGGAGGAGGTGGAGGCATAGAGAAGTGTGGGGGTCAAGGGACAGGGGGTCCCAAGGAATTTGAACAAAGGGCTGGGAATGATTGTCAAATAAATTGGAAGGGAAGCCTCCCGCCAGACAGATTCTGAATCATAAAGCTGACAGGAAACAGTTTAGGGCCATAACAATTTCTAGTGACCCAGCTACTTTAAAGTCTTTAAAGGGTGAGGGGTGAGCAGCACGTAAGAATGTGGCAGCAAGGGGTGGGTAAGCGATCAGACACAGGACACGGGACCGTTGACGGAGCAGGGTTTTCACAGGAAGGTCTGTGGTGGTGGGTGGGGGAACTGTGAGGGAGAGGAGGGGGACAGTGAGGGGAACACATAGCCTGCCTGCCACTCTGCCGAGGGCGAGGGGCGACCTCCTTGGAGGCCTTGGTTCAGTAGGAAGGGAGGCTGGGAGGAGGCACCTCGCGAGGGCTGGGCAGAGCTTTATGATGCAGAGATGTGAGGGCTGAGGAAGGAGGGCCTAGTGAAGACAGGTGCCACGCCTGTAACCCTAGCAGCTTTCGGGAGGCTGAGGCAGGAGGGCCGCTCGAGCCCAGGAGTTAGAATCCACCATCCACCGTTAGTAACACAATGAGACCCCGTTCTCTAAAACCCCAAAAAAGCCAGGTGTGAGACGGTGCCGGTGCCCCACCAGTCCCCTCTCTTTCCTGAGGCTCCAGCTCCAGGCGGTTCTCCTAGGGGCAGGCCCAGCCTCTGGCTGCACTGGGCGAGCGCAAGGCAGATATGGAGGCCCCATGCCGGCGGGATGCCAAGGTCAGCTGGTCACTAAGTCCCAATGGAGTCATCACCAGTGTTACTAAGAAAGTGTGGGGCCCGCGGCACAAACCCCAAGCGGGAGGGAGGAGAATCTGGAAAGCCGAGCCGAGTGGGAGAGGTAGCTGGAAGGGCCGGCTGCGCGGGACTGGGAGTATCCAGAAGGTGGGGCATCTACCTGCATTTTTGTGCGGTGATTTTTTCAATTCAGTCCCGGTGAAGTCCGGGGTGGATGGGCGTGGCACATCTAAAAGGGCAGGAATAGGATGGGTGGAAGGCACGGTTTCCAAAAAGGGCTATGCAATAATTACTACAACAGTGACAAGATTGTAAAGAAAAGGAGGAAACTAAACATTGTAAAATATAGAGGCTGTGCCTTTTAAATAAAGAATAGCCAATTAGCCTATTGTGTTATGTAATATCTCATTCATTAGTCATTGAATTACCTCTGGCTGCGTGTACTGTTTCCCTGATGTTAATTTTTATTCCATTATGAAGGAATAAATCAAATCCAGTGAAAGGAAATCTGACCTCTTTGCTGTCTCCGGGAGGAAGGCCTTGAACCAAGTCTTTTTTGTGGTTTAATATTTTCGGTTTCAACTTAATAAAGAGGAGCCTGAGGGATAAGAAAAGAGGTCAGGTTTTGTCTTTTCCACTTGAAGTACATAAACAGAATAGAAAGAAGTAATGATGTGTTGTCAATTGTAAGGAACATGAAATCAACCCAGAAAATATGAAATGTTGATGGGGATACACAAGCACCAAGTGTTCATGGTACGACTGAGAACAGAGTAATTAGTTCACAAAGTTCTTGTGGATGCCTGCTAACCATCTAGCAGAGCCTTTTCTAGGTGGGAGGCTTCTACAAAGGTAAACAATATGCTGTTTTGTTCTTAGAGCTCACAATCTGCTGGAAAGGCTGACATGAGAAAATAACTCAATACAGGTGCTAAGTGCTGTAGCAAAAGCTTGTTCAATGATTTATGAGAACAATGGGCAGGGCATTTGACAAGTTGTGAGAGGGGAGATGAAATGTTTGCTGTCTTTGGAGGATGAGGATAATATTGCCACACAAAGAAGGTAAGTGAAGCATGTTCTGGAGAAAGGAGACGGCATATTAAAGGCATAGAGGCAGGCAGCATAGGTACATTTGGGGAAATTGCTAAGATGTTCTGTGAGGTTGGAGTGCTCCCTGGGGAGAGTGGTGAGAGCTTTGGTTAGAAAGATAGGTTAGTACCAGTTATATGCCATGCTGAGGCACTGGGTTTGATAAGAGAACCACTGGAGGATTTAATCAAAGGGGAATGCATGCTTAGTTGCATCTTTCTGAAAGGTGGATGGGTTGGAGAGGCGTGGATGGCAGGCAGGTGTGGACTGAAGGCAGAGGCTAAGCCCTTACCTCTCATGTCTGTATCCCCATGTGTTGTGCCCATTATTTGGCATATGGTTGGTACTTGATAAATATTTGTTGGATGAATAACTGAAAGAAGGAAAACGAGATTTCTGATTTGGGGTGGTGGATGTGAAGTTTTAGGAGGTGCCGCATCTGGGAGAGTCATGTCTCTCTCCTGCCCCTGCCAGATTTGTCAACCCATGCCTCATGGGCCCACTGGCTCATAAAAGTGAAGTGTCGATTAGGGAGAATGAGAAGGAAAGAAACACCAAAGAGCTACTATCACAGTAGTTAGGTGATGAGTATTTCAAAAAGAAAGGAGTGATCAACATCGTCCCCTGTAGTACAGATGTCCAAAAAGAACAAGGTCCTTGAGTTGTGCCAAGTCTGAGGCTTCAGTGAGAACAGTTTGGTGGAGTTGCAGCTACAGATTCCAGATGGCAGTGAACTGAGGAGTGAATGGGAGGGAAAGAAGAGGGGTTCAGGAGGGTAGACATTCTTTCCGAAAGCTGGGCTTGAAGGGAAGAAGGGGAGGAGGCAACCTGAGAGGGAGGCGTGATCAAAGGGATGCTTTTTTTCGAGGGTGGTAGGCTTATGAATTTGAGAAAAAACAGTGAGGGAGGGAAGAGGTTAAAGTCACTAGGGAGAGATGGAATAAGAGAGATGGGCTCAAATATAGATAATTATAATTCAGATACTTTTAGTTTGAAGTTTGAAATCTGATTTTTGAAAGAATGAGTAAGTGACAGCTAGGGAAGCAGTAAGGGGTGGAGGGGAGAATGATGGATTGAGGGTAGGAAGCCTGGGTTCTGGTCCCTGTACCTTTCCCGACCAACTGGGAGTGTCCCCAAACTATCAGTCTGCTCTGTGCCTTCGTTGTTTCACCTCTCAGACAAGCAAAGTTCTCTGGAATGATTTCCTTCAGCAACAGAATTCTGTGATTCAGAGTATTGTAAGCTTGGCAATATCTACATTGAAGATAAGACTCTTCCCAAAGTACAGTTTGCTTCCATCATAAATTAGCTACTTCATTTTTGGAATTTTTACTTTATTTATATTATCTTTAAGAAGAATTGAGATAGTAGGTGAGAAAGAACTTTGGAGACTGAAGAAGTAAAACAGTATGAAAGTCACATTTCTGGTTATTAATAATCATGCTAATATTCTTGACCTACAGACCTCACATGTTTTTCCTATTTTGTATATATTACCCCAGAGTAAGAAATCTTAGCAAAAGGAGAACCAAAATTAAATTAGCTCCTTATCTAAAGCTTTTAGATGCCCTGCTATAAACCTCTCAAGGATAATAAACTAATCACTTGCCTGTGGATGGTGAATTTATGGTTTGCATAATTATTTCCTCATGATTTAATTGAAAATATTAAAGATTAAGCACACAGATACCAGGGATCCTAATACCGGATTACGTATTTCCATCTGTTGTGTCTGCAGCACTTGTGGCCTGGAAGATTTAAATAGAAATGCTTGCGAAAGATGATGAGTCAGATGTGGGGCTGGGCCATTCTAGGGCATATTTAAGCACGTGATCACTGGCCGGTGGATGCCATTTTCCGGGGTTCTGTGGAGAGCAGAAGGCTAGCAGTTGCCTTTCCCTACCTCTGGCTTCTTCCTAATCCTGCCCATCAGATCATCCTGCAGGATCTGGCAACGCCACCAACAGTTCACACCCTCAGGCCTGGCAGCACAGGACTTGGCTGGCTTGTTATAATATCAGCCTTATGAACCCACCCACTGCACGGGTCTCTCCTGTATTTCAGAGGCACAACCAGTTGCACCAGCTGGAAGCCTGACAGCCATCTTCAGTCCTCCTTTTCTTTCTTCTCCCATGTCCCATGCATCATCAATGACTATGGATTTTGCCTCCTCCACAGCCTTTCTTCTGTATCCCCTTGCTCTTGTTGTGTTCAGGAGCTGCCTCCTCCTCTTTCTGTTTCTCAGCCTACTCCCTTCATATCCACACACTACTGCCAGGGTGAAGTTCTGGAACTTGGCATTCAAAGTTCCTCCTGTTTTGGCCTCGGATGCTTCTAGAGTCTGGTCTGTCATCCCTTTTACTTTCACATCTATTAATAGATTCCCACAAATGTGGTGGCTCCGTTTTTGCCTAAACTGCCCTTGGTACGTGGCTTTTCCTGCTGCCAGAACTTCATGGCTAATGTCAGCTTCCCTTTTAAGACTTCCTAGTCCAGTTTCTCCAACCAGCTGAAGAAGGAATTGCTAGTTTCTTTGTTCTACTCCTCTTGTTGCACAGATTAGAGGTTCTACATCATATTTAGAGGTTTAGTTTAATCTATCATCACAATTAGACTCTGAGCTTTTTAAAGGCAGGGGACTAGGTCCTACTCATCTTTGTATCTTTAATGTCTAGTATACAATAGGCACTCAATACATACATACTAAATGGAGCTGAATTTTGTTTTATTCTTTCCTTCATTGGCTATCTAACTTTTTCATTTATATTTTCACAAATATGTGTATTAGAATAGACAGTTTTTTACACATCTTCTAATAATACTAACACCAATATTACTACTAATAATAATTGCTTTTATGTATTATGTGCTTCCAAAATGCAGGCACCATTCTAAGAATTTGACATACATTATTTATTTTATTCCCCACAACAGTCAGGCGAATGAGGCGTGATTGCCCTTATTTTATCTACCTGAAGAAACTTAACCTCGGAGATGATGCAATTGCACTAAAGTCCCATAGCAAACACATTGGACAGGCCTGCAGACCTGGGCCCACCAGGAACATGTACCCTTAGTTGTCTTGCACGGGACTCTTACTAATTGTACTTATCATTTCTTGAATGTACTTTAGCCACAAAATATTTATCAATTGTTTTAAAGAAGTTTTGAAAATTGCACAAAACCACAATGAGATACCATCTCACACCACTCAGAATGGCGATTATTAAAAAGTCAGGAAACAACAGATGCTGGCGAGGCTGTGGAGAAACAGGAACACTTTTACACAGTTGATGGGAATGTAAATTAGTTCAACCATTGTGGAAGACAGTGCGGCGATTCCTCAAGGATCTAGAATGAGAAATACCATTTGACCCAGGAATCCCATTACTGGGTATATACCCAAAGGAATATAAATAATTCTACTCTAAAGACACATGAATACATATGTTTATTGCAGCACTATTTACGGTAGCAAAGACTTGGAACCAACCCAAATGCCCATCAGTGATAGACTAGATAAAGAAAATGTGGCATATATACACCATGGAATACCATGCAGCCATAAAAAAGAATGGGTTCATGTACTTTGCACGGACATGGATGAAGCTGGAAGCCATCATTCTCAGCAAACTATCACAGGAACAGAAAACCAAACACCACATGTTCTCACTCATAAGTGGGGGTTGAACAATGAGAACACATGGGCACAGGGAGGGGAACATCACACACCAGGGCCTGTTGGGGGATGGGGGGCAAGGGGAGGTAGAGCATTAGGACAAATACCCAATGCATGTGGGGCTTAAAACCTAGATGATGGGTTGATAGGTGCAGCGAACCACCATGGCTCATGTATACCTATATAACAAACCTGAATGTTCTGCACATGTATCCCAGAACTTAAAGTAAAATAAAAAAAATTGCACACGGTGTTAATACTTTCTCTTATTTAAAAGAAAAGCATCACAGAAAGAGTTCTTTGACCACTGCAAGGGATGAAAAAAAGACTGTTTTTACTACTCTCACAACACATCCTACTCAACATGGCACATCCTGCTTCACTTCTCACTCCAGATGTGCGTGAAGTTTCCCCACACACCAAGCAGTTCTCCACTAGACACCAAGGGGGTGTTCTGATATTCAGTTTAATTCTGACACTGTCTACCTGTAGTCAAAGTCAGATCCCACAGGTGAAGGGCTCAGTCCTATGAGACTACCTGCCACTTGAAAATGCCAACTGCAATTCCTAGCCTCTAGAACACCTGACTGACTGACTATAAACTGGGGGTTTCCACAACCCCCTCTTCAGGTTTGTTCACTTCCTAGTGTGGCTCATGGAACTCAAGGAAACACTTACGTTTAACCAGATGTTATATTAATAAAGCATATGATAACCATACAGATGAGCAGCCAGTTGGAAGAGAAGCACGGGGCATGGTATGTGGGAAGGGTATGGTGCTTCCATGCCCTTTTAGGGTGTGCCAACTTCCAGGCACCTCCGTGAGGTCAGTGTCATGCGCGTCCATGTGAGGAGACCACCAAACAGGCTTTGTGTGAGCAATAAAGCTTTTTAATCACGTGGGTGCAGGTGGGCTGAGTCCGAAAAGAGAGTTAGCGAAGGGAGATACCGATGGGGCCATTTTATAGGATTTGGGTAGGTAAAGGAAAATTACAGTCAAAGGGGGGTTGTTCTCTGGCGGGCAGGAGTGGGGGTCACAAGGTGCTCAGTGGTGGAGATTTTTGAAAAGGAATTTCACAAGATAATGTCATCACTTAAGGCAAGGACCAGCCATTTTCACTTCTTTTGTGGTGGAATGTCATCAGTTAAGGTGAGGACTGGCCATTTTCACTTCTTTTGTGGTGGAATGTCACTTAAGGCAGGGGCAAGGCATTTTCACTTCTTTTGTGATTCTTCAGTTACTTCAGGCCATCTGGGCATATACGTGCAAGTCACAGGGGATGTGATGGCTTGGCTTAGGCTCAGAGCCCGACTGTCAGCAACCTGGAAGATCCTCAAACCCTGACCTTTTGGGTCTTTGTGGAAATTTTGTCACATAGGTATGACTGATTAATTCACTGGCCATTGATGATGAACTCAACCTTCAGCTCCGCTGCCCTCCACAGAGGGGAATGTTCTAATCCTCTAACCACAAGGTATACTGTCACTGAATTGTGTACTAATACAATTGTGTACTAATACTAATAGGGAAAGAGCAAGCTATTTCAGCAAAGAGGTCCCAAATATAGCTGATTAAATAAAGTAGAAGTTTATGTCCTCTCATGGAATAGTCCCAATGTGAGCAGTTGAAGTGGAGCATTGACTCCATTCACATGGCCATAGACCATGATTTAGCCATGTCTGCAGGGTTGAAGCTAGGTGGAAGGTAGTTCCAAATTCCATCCTAAGAAAAGAGGAATGCATAGGGGAGCTCATGTTGGTGTTGTTCTAAGAAGCAGACCCCAAAGAGGCACTCAGCACTTTTCCTGATATGCTATTGGGGGGACATGGGCATTTCATATCTTAATAGATGCTGTCAAATAGCTTTCCATACTGGGCAACTGTACCTGTTTACACTGTTTCCAGCAGAATATGAGAATCTTCTATGTTCTCCTTATTGCTTGATAGTAATGGATTTAATTTTTTTCTACCAGTTGAAAAGATGAAAAATGATGTCTCATTTTTCTGTTGAGCCTTTTTCTTATTGATTTGTGAGTTTCTTTCTATTAGAGTCTGATCTTTTATCTGGGATATACATGCCAAACAACTTCTCTCGGTCTCCAACTTCTCTATTAACTGTTATGATTGGGTTTCTTAACCTTGGCACTACTGACTTTGGGGCTGAATAATTCTTTGACTGGGTGGGGTGGGGGGACTGCCCTGTGCGTTGTAGGATTTTTGGAAGCATCCTTGGCCTCTATCCGTTAGATGCCAGTCAGACCCTGCCTCCCCTTCTGAGTTTGGCAACCCAAATGTCTCCAGGTATTGTGAAATGTCCTCTGAGGCGCAAAATTGCCCCAGCTGAGAACAACTGACTTACACAAAGTGTAATTTTTAGAGCAGTCAAATTGATAAAGCGTTTCCTTATGATTTTGCTTTTTGTGTCTTGTTTAGGAAAGCCTTCCCTACCCACAAATAAAGTATCTTATTTTTTCTAGATTTCAATTGTTTATTTTTCTTTAAAACATTAGGTCATTAATGCTCCAGAATTTTTTTTTTTTTGTATAAAGTAGGAGGTAGGGATCTGTAGCAGACCCAGTTTATGCACCACCCCAGATATGCCTGGGTCTGCCGACTGCCCTGGATCCTGGCTACCTGCCTTGTTTCCTGGCCAGAGCAACCCTGGCAATGGTTCATTCATGATCATAAAGTTATGGCCCCCAATGCCACAGACTGAAAAATCCCCTCTTCAGCATTGACTGACAAGCAGAGTTTGCCACACAGGCCATATGGGACCTGTGAAGCCTCTAACTTCCTTAGCGGCTCTCCAAGGGGTCAGGGAACATAACCAGGAAGTACCAGGGAGTTAAAGCCTCAGCAGGTGGGCTTCTGCTAATGGTAGTGAGGAGGGGAAGGGAAAAGCCAGCATTTAGTTTGCTTCCTTTTCCCATGGTGTTCTAAGATGCAGTGGTTTCCTATGGCCTTCCGGAAGATGTGCTGTGAGAACAGCAATGAGCTGTGTTGGTGGCAAAGCTGTGGCCAGCTCAGTAATTTGCTCTTTGTCCTTGCCACAATGAAGTGTTAGCCCATAGGCTCTTCCTTGGGCCTGTTCTAAAGTCAGACTCTCACTTTAACATTTATCTCGCATGGATAACTAGTTTTCCCCACTTTTTTTTATTGAATTGACCATGGCTTTTTTCACCCTGGGGATGATTTTGGCTGCAAGTAAAAAAAAAAAAAAAAGAAAAAGAAAAAGAAAAAAGAAATTGCAAATGAAAGTAACCGCAAATGAAAGTAACACCCCATTTCCCACAAGGCCAAGGGTACCCATGCAAAGTGAGTCTGAGCAATATCGTTAGGTGTCACAATGGAGATATGCTAATAGTGATTCTGGGTTATGGAAATATCTTTAATGAGATATGTTAAATTGTCAAAATTAAGAGAGGAGGGAACAACTGCCAAATAAAAATTAAAAAAGAAATTGCATCAAGGAAATAATTGCTGAATAACCCCACACTGTCCTATTCTTTTAAGAATATAAACAAAAACACTGTTTTTGGTCTTTGAGAGTTCAGAGTGGGTGTTGGACTCCTCTCAGAAGTCTGGAGCAGTTTCTGAGCAACTCAACAACACGAGAGTGTGGAAAGAGGGACCGAAGAGCCAGGGAGAACCCCGTGTTCAAGAGTATTTTTACAGTATCTCCAGTAATTAGAGATTTGTCTTGTTAACAACCTATTATTAGGGTTAAAGCTGTTAGCAATTTATTTGTTTAGTGTAAATTGCAGGTTTTGAAAGGTAATCTCTTTCCAAGTCCTGGAGAAGATAATCAGCATTGGGATACCAGGAATTTGAGTTGAGGAATTGAGGAAGTAATAATAAATGACTATTATTTACTGAGCACTGAACTGGTCAATTTCCTTGAATTATCTGATCAGGATCTCTTAAGGTGGGTCCTATTATTATTCCATGGTATTTAGAGGAAGGACATGACTGCTTAAAGTTGTACCCCTATTAGTTGGCAGAGTTGGAGTTAGAACCCAGGATGTTCTGCTTCTAGAGTTGATGCTTTAGTTTTGTGGAGCACATCTGGAAAATTAGGGGTGGTGGCGTGGGGCAGGGGAGGAAGACCCAGAATCTGGTGAGAGTGGGATGGAATAATAAGGATAAATTAATGTTATAAATTATTATTAGTATACAGATAGCTATAGTATATTGGGTACCTACTCTTTGCAACCTATAGGGGAAGAAAAATAATTTTCCTTCTACTTTTCTAAATTCTCAGCTGGGCCTCTGTAACAAAGGACAGATTGGTAAGAGAAAAACAGCAGTTATTAACATGTATATCACATATGTAACACATAGGAGTACCCAGAGATGAGTAACTCAAGGTTTGGTTAGAACTTGAATTTTTACAAAATCTTAGCAAAGGGACAACAAACTTTTAGTGATAGACAAAGGAAAAGGACCTTGAGTCTCTAGGGAAAGCAAATTGTGGGATGGCAAATATATGGTAAACTAATAGCATTTGAAGGCTTGTTACTAAAGTTTGTTGTATAGATTCCTCTGGTGCCATCTCTAGGCTGATGAAAGTTTAAATTTGCCCTCCCTGGGAGAGAGGGGAGGAGGGATACCTTTGTAAATTTATGTCCTGCTTTGTGGCAAATAGGAGGAAGGCAGAGAGCTTTTCTTGTGTCTGTTTCTTCTCAGTTGCCTTTAGCTCAAAATAATTCTTATGCCAAAGTGACATATTTTTGGAGAGGCATATTTTGATCTCCTACAAGCCCATCTTATATATATCATATTATTAACCCTCTCAACAACTCTAGGAGGGCTGTGTGATCCCGTTTTACAGATGGAAAAGGCAAGACTGAGAGAAGTTGCGTGAAATTCTCTTAGCCACACATCTCCAAAGTCCAGAAAGCAGCCTGATTGCCAGGCAAAGTAAGATCACCTGACTTCCTTCTTACCAGGGCCACAAATTGCTGGTGCCGTTTAGAGAGGGACATGCTCTTAGAACCAGAAATTGCTTCAGCATTGTAAGTCTGTCAAAAGCTGCCTTGGGAAGCAATTGAGACTCCAGAACTAGAATTCTATTAGCTTATTATCCTACTTTGAATTTTTTACATTAATATATCGAATTAACCCAGAGCCCCATGTAGAGTTTAATTTGTATGTCTTCCCTGGGGAATATTGGGCCTATTGCAGAAATTCAACTTCCACAGGTAGCCCTGAACCCTGGAGGTTAAGGTAGGGAGGAGCTGCAGGAGGTGCCTCAGATGGAGTCCTGTGGTCCCTGGGCTTCCTGAGAGTGGCCTAGCCGGGCTGTGCATCAGTTCTGTGTCATGTTCTCCAGACCTTTGATTCCTCTCAGAACAGCATGGAAATCCCCAAGTTAGTGCTACTCTCAAAGTCACCAGAAGACACCTCAGCCCAAAGTCATTCATGAGTATGAGCCTCTGGGAGGCTGGATGACACTCTAAGGCTCTTTTTAAAAATACGGTAACCTGTTTGCCATTTGTATGTCTTCTTTTGAGAAAAGTCTATTCAAATCTTTTGCCCATTTTTTGATTGGAGTATTGGATTTTTTCCTATAGAGTTGTTTGAGTCCCTTATATATTCTGGAAACACATCGTATACCACATAAATATATATATACCTACTATATACCCACGAAAATTTAAAAAAATAATATATATATATTTTAAAAAGTAGTCACCTCCTGAGCTATAATAATTTGTGCTATGGAAGCTTTTCAGGGGGACTGAGCCGAAGGCCCTGAGTCTCAGGATGGGCTCATGAGTTTTTTGCTGGGGGCTGCAGTGAAGGGGCTCCTAGCACTCTTGCCACTCATGCCAGAGCCTAATCTTCCTTTGTGCTCTGATTACCACCTCCATTTCTTTTTCATGGACTCCCAAGAAAGTCCTGGTTCTCTTGCCATATTACTCAAGTCCTAGGAAGAGGATTGGGTTCACTATTTTCCCTTGGTGTATAAATGCAAATTAAATGCCAAGAGTGATGCTGGGCCATACTCACAGATTTGGTAACTTAATTAACTGTGTTTTCTGGAAATGGAATTAGGCATGCTAATAAGACCTTAAGTCAAACAAACCAGGCTGACTGATGAAAAAGGGCTTTACTGACAACTTCATTAAATATATATAAGGAAGTGAGTTAAGCATTTCAGCAGAAAGGAAATCCAGGAGACAGTGGGCAGGAACTAATAGGAGCACCAGCAGGGCTTAGAGATACATGAACAAGAAAAGCAGAGTTCTGAGGATGAGAATAATTGGCTTTGGCTTGGATGTATGCCATTATAGAGAATTAATGAGGCTTTATTTATACACTCATTGCAAAATATTTATGGAGCTATTTCTCCATCCAGGTGCTGTACTAGACAATGGAAAATGGGATGAAGAACAAGATCTACTGTCTACCCTTTTGGTACTTCCAAGTCTAGTGGGCTAACATTATTGATATTTTATAGACACCTGTAGCTAGTTGATAGTTTGGGCAAATTAAATTTCTAATATTTTTATTTTATAAAATCACTATTTTTGAAATACGCAGTCAAAGGTGTCTAAAACTCAAGCATACAGATTAATAAAAATCATAAATACCTGAATAGCTATGTCTCAGCTTAGAAACAGAATATTACTAAACTTTAGAAATCTCCTGGGACCCCAATCCCAGTTTAATTCATTTCCCAGCCCCCACCCAAATGTAACTCCCCTGAAATTTCACTTAGCTATTCACTTCCTATGGCTGTTTTCCTTTTGTGTGTTTCTCTGCACAATATTTTGGAAATCTTAAAGTACATAAGTGAATCTAAAGATCATTTTATTAACTTCATTATAATATTAACTCTTTCTGTCCAAGAACATGACAGATCTCTCCTTTGTTTAGGTCTTTCACAAAGTCTTGAAATAAAGGTTTATATATTTTTTTTCTGTAAAAGGTTTTCACATCTTTTGTTAGCTTTTCCTCCTAGATAAATGTATCTTTTCTTAAAAATATATATTAAATATATCTTTTAAATTTTGGTTTCTGACTGCTGAGAGTATAGAGCAATATAATTGACATTTTTATATGGATTTGGTAAATAGCAAGGCTAAAATTTGTTATTTATTCTAATTTTTTGTACCGGTTTTGGATTTGTATGTAAACAATCATGTAACATGCAAATATTGACCTGTCTCCCTTTCAGATCTTCATTTTATCTTATTTTATTTCATATTTTTCTTATCTTATTGTATAGGCTAGGATCTCTAGTACAATGTTAAATTGAAGGAGTGGTAAATGGGCATTCATGTTTCGTATCTAAAGGTGCCTGATAGTACAATGCTGAAGGTACTTGTTTTAAGAATGAAGTTTGCTATTAGTTGTTTTCAGATGTCCTGTAGTAAGTTAGAGACTTTCTATTTTTAGTATGCTGAGTTTTATTCTCTTTAATCATGAATGAATATTGAATTTTATTAAATGCTTTTCTTATGTCAAATGAGATAAAAAATTAGATTAATTTATATTAATTAGTGCTTAATTTTAAATCAAACTTTCATTCCTAAGAATGAAAAACAACGTGATCATGTTGTATTATCATTTTACATGCTTTGAGATTCAGGGTGCTAATATTTTCCTTAAGCTGTTTACAGTTGTGTTCCTGAGTAGAGCCTGACTTTTGTGCTGTGTTCATTTGGTTTGGGTGTGCAATTGTAACAGTAGTCCATAATTTGAGTTGAATTTTTTTTGAATGTTCTCTGGAAGAGTTTATGTAAGATTAGAATAATTATTTACTTAAATGTTTGCTAGAATTTGCCTATAAAGCTCTCTGGGTCTAGTTTTCTTTGTGGGGAGGTTTTACAATGTTGATTAAGTTTGTTTAATGGTTATCGAAATGTTCAGATTTTCTATTTCTTTGGTTATTGCTGGCAAGGACTTTTCCCCCCTGGGGGTTGATATGTTTCAAATGACTTTCAAATTTACAAAAAAAATTGTTCATAATATCCTCTAGTATCTTTATGTTTCCTGTCTCAGCCCTGAAATCAACTGTTCTTCCAGGGAACCCAATTTCCTTTGGTGAGGAATAGTATTTACAGACCATAATCAAGGTGCAAGCAGTGTTTATTGGTACTAAAATATTATTGCCTTTAAGTAATTTCAGGGACATAGCTAAGAAAAATGTGTTTTTTGAAAACACAGCAAAAATTCTGAGTTGAAACTGATGGTTTTAATTCCAACTTAACACCCAGTATTTTTACTTCTTTGACTTTCTAAATTGTATTTTTAAAATATCACAGTGAAAATTCTGTTTCCTAATAATATTAATGTAAGTCTTTATTTGATTTATCCCATAGAAGATATTAATTAGTTTCAAAATAACAATAGCAAATATTATATTAACCATAAGACTATTAGATGAGGTTAAATATTTCTTTGCATCCTTATTTATTCTTAGAAAATATTCTACTAAATAATTACAATCAAACCAGTGTATTCTAAAGTCACTTGAAATACTTTTCTCTATGTTATGTAACCAACTGACATACAATTGAGTTCATTTCTGTTTCTATTCAATTTCTACATATTGCTCTTTAACTTAATTATATATTTTAGAATATATAAAACAACTATATGATTCAAAAATAAAACCAATAATACAGTATGTTGAGATAAATCTTGCTTCCAATGCTGTCCCCTTCTCCTTCCAATAATTAACTACTTAAAAAAAGTTTTTGGTTTATCCTTCTTTTTGCAAACATGAGCAAATATATATAACTTGCATTTAAAAAAACAGCCCCAAATCCTAGACAGATACAATATCTTTTCCCCTGAGCCATTATTCCAGTGAAGGATTTCTTGGTTACCACACTGCTAATTCAACCTTTACTTCCAGCCTCTAATCAATTTGAAGGTATTTATCCCTGAATTCAGCAGTCCATACCTTTGTCTGGATTTTTGCCCCCAAACTGAGTTTTAATTGGCCCGTATTGTGCCTAGACTTCTTCAATGTTATCTTTTACTGTTTAAGATTGAGAAGTAGTTGCCTTCTATACTGTGTAAGTCCCAGAATTCTCTTTTCTTCCTTCCTGCAAACCAGCCGAATCTGCTGTGAACTCACACCATCCCTATGGCTCCTTGTTGAATGTAGACAATTGTAACCGAAACATGTAAATAACGTTTTGTTTTCTGAACTCCTCCCCTAGGGTTATAAATTCACTAGACTTATGATCTGCCTTCCAGATTGCTATAATGACAGCTTTATCAAATGCTTCCCACAAAGCATAAAATGACTGGCCACTCTGGCCTCTAATTACAGTTTATCTGCTCCTGACCAATGGACCACTAAGGCAATGTCACATATTGAAGGTTTTTTTGTTATAGCAGAATCCCACTTCTGATACCAATTTTTGTTCCTGTGAAGGTAAGTCTACATTGTGCTGCAGAACCAAATGACTTCAAAATCCCCGTGGCTTAACACAATACAAGTCCACTTTAGGTCTGCAGAGGCTCTGCTAATTCTTACTCCTTGACAAGTGCTTCTATGAGCATAGCAGTACAGAAAAGGATGGCTGTGCTGGTCATTTGCCTTTTTGCTCATGGATCTATTTTTCGTTTCTCCCTTGCCTTGTTTTGTAATGTAGGAAGTTGGCACCTTGTTTCACAGGTTTCCATGTCAGCTGGCTTTTGGTGGGTTTGCTAATGGGAGGTACTGGTTGGAAATTATTGACAATTTCTGAGATTTGACATGGCTGGGATGACTGTCATGCTGTGGATGTTCTCTCATTCCCACGTGTAGTTTTTGCTCTACGACTTGATGCCTATGAAGACTTCTCTCAGTTTCACCAGTTGTTCTCAGGTGTGCTTCCTGGGTTGCCACTTGGATGGGTTCTTCTTTTGGTGGCAAGCATTTGCCAGCATTTTTAGGTTGTTATGTTTGGTTTTCAGGATGAGTTTTGGGAAGCTTCAATAACTTCAGATTGCTGCCATTATTTCTCTTTTGGTACCCCCCCCTTTTTTTTTTTAAAGAGATAGGGTCTCACTAAGTTGCCCAGGCTGGAGTGCAGTGGCTATTTATAGGCAGAGTCATAGCTCACTGCAGCCTCAAACTCCCGGCCTCAAGTAATCTTCCTGCTTCAACCTCCAAAGTAGTTGGAACTGCCCATGTCCACCTGGTTGCTGCCATCATTCTTTTCCAGGGAATCCCCTGGGGCTACTTAAAATTTTCTGCTTGAATTTCTGGGCCACAGAGTTAATACGAATTTAGTCTATGAACCCCCTGAGAGCCCTGTGTGATTATGAGATCTCAATAAAAATACTGTTTTTCCCTTCCATGCATCGTTAAGGTGGAGGCAGATTGTCTCTTTCTGCATGCATGGAGGCATTTATATTTCATTACTTTTATTCTCAGAGCATAGCCCTTTGCAAATTCAGTTCTATAAAGGGGTCTCCCATTTGATTCTCTGCTTTGCATAGTACCTGTGATTTTACCTTTCCTGCCTGTGTACTGTGCAGTTTTTCCAAATGTGTCTCCAGGTCTCCAGGTTTCAGCACAAACCCTCACTGCAGGGTTTGATACTTGCTTATCACTCAGGGTTCCTGCTTTCATCTCATTTTTGGATTCTATAGATTCTTTTATACCCGCTCAGTGATGCATTTAAAATATTTTTTAAACCACATTTTTTTTCTGAATTCTAGTTGATTCAGTTAAGAGAGTTGTTCAGGGTATCTAATTTGTCCATAATGTCAAAAGGAAGACTATTTCTAGTCTACTTTTTGTTCTTTCTGTAGCACAGGAGCAAAACTCACTGGGACAATAGTCCTCATTTTAAAGTGCTGCAACAACACCAAAAAGACAAGGGCAATAGAAAATGTGCTTAGTTGTGGATGACTGGATTAGTACAGATTACTAACTAATAACAAGGTAATTTGATACACTTACCTATTTATCAGTTATCTAAAATTTCTCAGGTCCGCCAGTCTACTGAAAGGTAAGAAGGTATGTTTAATGAATTTAAATAAAACTGTCTTGAAGCCCCACCTTAAATTAAAAAGAGAAATATACACTCCCTTCAGTAGAGCAGAAGGTTCTTGGGTGGAGGAGGCTGGCATTTAGGGTTCCAGATTTAGCCAATAATAATATAATTGTATTTAGCATAAAAATTTCTTAGGTAATATTTGGGATATACTTTATTTTTATAAAAAAATATCTAAAATTAAAACTTAACTAACGATCCTTTATCTGGCTATCCTATTTGCATTTCCCCTAGTCATCTCTTGCTCACATTTTCTGCTTCCACCAAGTTCTTCCTTGAGCTATTTCATCTTTCATGGATATTTTTCTTGCTTTGCTTTTGGTCAACCTAAAGGGAACAGTTTCTTTTTCTTACTTCTATGAAATAAGATGATAATGGTTTGGAGGTTGATGTCAGGTTTGTGTGACACTGCAGCAGAGCTCAGAGAGTAATATAAAATAGAATATTAGCTGTCCCTATTCATCAAGATGGACCACCATGTCCACAACTTTGAATTTCTCCATAGCGATCTCTTCTCTGGTATCAACCTCCTGCCACTGTACTTGCCTTGTCTCTCTATCTTATCTTCTCCCTTAGCTTCTACACTGTTCTCAGACTCCCTCTACCTCTTCCACAAAAGCTTATTTATTATGTAGAACAATTTAGTTCTCTCTACTTCATCCCTGGCCTATGCTGAACCCATCTTAAGGGGGATCTTTTTACAATCAAAAGCCAATATGTTACAAATAAATGAACCTTCTGTTTTAAAAGGATTCTGCCACCTGGTTTTTAAAACGATATTTCTTCTCCCTCCACTCCTCCCCATGTGGTCTTTAATGATTGTAGATGAGAGCATGAAGAAAGAGCAAGGCACAAAAATCTTTATTGGAAGTTCTGAGACTAAGCTGTATTGGGAGGAATCAGGAATACAAGTATTTTGAAATGTAGCTATCTTTTCTAAAATTTATTTTTAAATGGACAAATACAAATTGTATATGCTAATGGTGTTTAACAACAGTTCAAGAAATTTGGCTTTCTTGGTAGAAAAATTATTCAAAGGCATTTATAGGATTGGTGAAGCCAGCAAATGTATTCATAGTTTTCTTCTAACTGGTGTTAAAATGTTGCTTATGAATACAATATATACCATCAAATTATACAACTGCTGTTCACATGGTGAAGATTTATAGTTAAAATGGCATGTTTTCACAGTATTATATGGCTGAAACATTCTTTCTTAGCAATTCTTTTATTTATTGCATCAATAAATCAAAAATGTACAGCACCATAAATATTTCAGTACTTATGATTACCATTAAGTTATATTTGTGTTTTTAAGACTATCAGACTCACATAGTAAGCGTAGTAACCTCTCTCATAAATGGAACTGAGTAACAGAAGCAAATTGGAGCCTTTAAATGAAAGTGACTGTCACTGAATGCCTGTAAGATTATAGTAAGTGCCTCTCAGGGAGCAAATAGAGCTGCTCCTAATACATACGGCCTTTATCTTGGCCACCTTATTATTTATTTAGTTAGTTATTTTTGTCATTATAATTTTAATAAAACGTTGCTCTTAGGTTTCAGATGCATAGCACCAGTATTTCCCTTTGGATAGTAATTTTTAAAAATAATTTCAAGTTTTATTTTAGATTTCAGAGGGTACACATATAGGTTTGTTACATGGCTATATTGTATGATGCTGAGGTTTGGAGTACAAATGATCTCATCACCCAGGTAGTGAGCATAGTACCAATGGGTAGTTTTTCAGCCCTTGCTCCCCTCCCCCTCCCACTTTAAGTAGTCCCCAGTGTCTATTGTTCTTATCTTTATATCCATATGTACCCAATGTTTAACTCCCACTTATAAGTGAGAACATGGGGTATTGGTTTTCTGTTCCTGTATTAATTCAGTTAGGATGATGATCTTAGCCACTTTAATATAACCACCACTCTTTCTACAGTTCTATGTGTTGGCTTAGAGTCCCAAGGGTAACACTTCCACAACCAGTGGATTTCATGCTCACCTCAATGCTCCTAGGGTCAATTGTTCACTACTATGTGGATCTATATTCTTAGCTGACATGGGTAAATGTTTTATGAAATAAGGCAGAATTTTTCACGGTTGTTGGCACTGAAAATTAGAGATTTTATTACGAGCTGACAATGATCCTTCATGAGGGCCTTATGGTAGATTGCATTAATGGATTGCATTATCCAGTTCTTTGCTGCTCCCTACTTCTTTACTCTTGCCATGGCTTCATTGTGGCTGAAATATATTTCCCTACTCCATGACTTTGGGCTCAGCTTTGTGATCTATTCTTGCTAACGTCATGTGTGTAGAAGTGACAGTGTGCTGATTCCAAACCTAGGCCATAAGAGGCCTTGTACATTTCCACAGGCCCTCTTGTGCCTCTGCCATCACCATGAGAAGGACATGCCTGGATTAGCCTATTGGTCCAAGGAGGATGAGAGACATGTGGAGCACAGCTGCCCAGCCATGCCTAGTCTAGATCAGCCCACTTGTAGATGTGTTAACAATAATAAATGAGGGTTGCTTTAAGCCACTGAATTTTGTGGGTTTTTTTAAATATAATTTTTGTGGTAATAACTGACTGAGACCGGCAGATGTTATGAAGTTTCTAAATGAATGATTTTCAACTTCAACTTCAATTTTACCACAATTCTGATTGCTGTTCCTACCTGCAGGATACATTGTCCTGAAAAGGAATCTGAGGTCAGATCTAGGTATAGCACAAAAGTGGTGTGATTGATTAGTAATGCCTGCCACAGGACTGGGAAGGGAAGGTAGAAGGATGCACACTCTATGTCTTCCAACCTCACTTAGACTCATCCTACATGTAACTGGGTATTAATGACTGGTAGGGTCAGTGGACCACCAGGAGCTTTCCAAAGTTGCTTATAACTTGTCGTTGAACCCCAGTTAGCTCTTTTATTTTGTATTTTATTTGTTTTTAAAAAAATACATGTTTCTCTAAGTATTGTATCTATGTATGGCATGGCAGATACCCCTCCACATCCACCCTCATGTCCTTTTAATATGCCTTCCTGTACAGCAGAGGCTAGAAAGCTGAAAACCACATTTCTATCACTCCCTTATGGCTAAGGGTTCTGGTTGTAATGTAGGTTTTTCCCATCAGGTGCAGTTGAGTGCTGTGGAACTCTGCCCAGCATCTCTTGGGCAGAAAGGGACTGTGATGGAGTACCAGGGGTCTTTGGTCAGCGGTCTACTCCTGTGGCAAGTTTCTTCCATTGGAAGGGGAAAGTTTTTGGAGATTGTTGCAGAGGCAGCATGCTTCTGGAGTTGGGAGTTGTTTCTGGTGACTCAGGTCTTCAATCCAGCCATATTTCGGATTTTGTAACACACCCTAATACTTGGAAATGTCTATCTTTCAGTTTAAATTAGCTAGAGTGTGTCCTGTTGTATACAGTGAACTTTAACCTGATACAAGAAGTCTTATCGGGATATTAAAATATAGTAGAAAGAGCACTGGAATTGTAATGAAAAGATTTCAGTCCAAATGACAACTCTCACACTGATTTGTAGGACCTTGGGTAAGCCACTTTCCTCTCCATCTGTAAAATGAGATGAATATTATCTACCACATAGGATTGCTTTAAAAATTAAATGAGAAATTAATAAACATTCGTTTTTTGTTTTTTTGTTTTTTGTTTTTTGTTTTTTGAGACAGAGTCTTGCTTTTTCACCCAGGCTGGAGTGCAGTGGCACAATCTCCATAAACATTCTTTACAAACTGTCAAATGATCAGAAAATGTTATGTATTTTCCCCTTCTTTTGCCATAGAGCAGGCGTGAATTATTTTTCTTCCTTGGCTTCCTCCTGCCCCTCATCCTCAGTTCTGAATGAGTCCACTCCATAACAGATCCGCTTGGCTACTCTAGTGGCAACAGGTGTGCCCCCCCCCAGCCTGAACTTACACAATGACTGTCTTTGTCACCATCCCTGCTATTCCTCCAAGCATCATCGGTGACAGCATTCCTTTGAAAATATTTGATTCTCATTTCTGGAAGAAATCAGGAGTAGCATGAAGTACTGTGAGTCCCATAGGTGCATGTCTGAAAGGGAGCCACACAATTAAGTGTGGTGTTGGAGCGGGCAGCTCCCTGTGGGGCCAAAGATTGCATTTCTAGACTAAGAAAACTCTTTGTAGTCTGATCCTGGGAGTGAATGACCTTATGTAGGTTGAGGGAAAAAGAAATCCAATCCTTATTGCCCAGTTATGTTTACCATTTAATTAATGGGAAAACTTCCTCCCCCTTTTAAAAAATCAATAATAAAATGAAATATTGAAGATAGAACAATCAGATTGCAGGCATGAGGAAATCATCAATAGCCACAGAGTAATGGCATGTTGAGTTGAAAGTGACCTCAGAGGTAGTTTAATCTATCCCACTCGATAGAGAAATCTCATATCACTCTTGAGAGGGCTGATCTCTCACTAAACATTCCAGAAAAGGGGTTGAGAGAAATTACTACTTCATTAGAAAATTCTAATTCAACTCAACGTTTTCCAAAGTGTGCTCCAGTTTGGAAAGTGACCGTTTGCAGAGAAAGTTTCTGAGGTCAAATGCATTAGGGAAATATTTTACAAAATTGTATCCTCTTGAAGAGCCACTGTGTAAATAAGCATAATAAGAGCTCTGAAAAAGCACAGGTTGGGGGCAGAATTTTTCTATTTTGTTTAACTCAGAGTTTTTCAAGCATTTGGTTATGGAACATTTTTTCCCCTCCACGGAAGTGATCTGAGGATATATTTGGGGAAGTACTGCAATAATTATAAAACTCTTAACAATGAGTGAAATGTTGTTTTTGTTTCTTTCCTCACATTTATACCAATTAGTATTAATTATAACCTGGTGTCACAGAGAAGAATGACTAATCTCCATTTTTCATAAAACTTGAAGTCTTGTCTGGGTGTGGGGGAGAGATAGAAAGAAAGGGAGTCATGAGGGACAGAAGAAAAAAGTCAGCCTCTCAGTTTGTCTTTCTCTCAGGCTTGTGACACCTGCTATTTTGTCCTGATTCCTTCTTCACTCTACCCATAGAGTGACCTTTCTAATCTGAGCAAGCTGCCCCCCTCAAAATGTCAGTGCTCCCTGTGATGGAATGGATACATCCCAGCTTCCTTGGTACAGTATATAAGGTGCTGTAGGATCTTGTCCTTTCTTCTTGCATTTTCTTTGTGGGGGTGTGGGAGTGTTAAAATTTTTCACCCCATCTCACTTGCACTTGCCTACAGCAATAATGAATTATTTATTTGCAGTTCTTGGACCCAAAGTACCTTTCACAACTTCCAGGCTTTTCAGAGGCTGGTTCCTGTGCTGGAAGAATATCTTCTCATCCTCCACCCCCATCTTGTTCAGTGGTCTTCATGCAGCCATCCTGGATGCTCAAAATCATTGCTCTATCTGTGAAGTTTTACCCAAATTCTTGCCATCTGGATCCCCAATAGAGTTAACCCCTACTCTGTATTACCCTTGAATGTTATGCATGATTTTATTTTTTGGTCTTTTTACTCCATGTTTGTATGTTTGTCTCTTATTGGACTATGAATTTCTGAAGTTAGGGACTGTATTAATTTCCCAGGACTGTCCTATCAAAAGTACCACAAACTGGGTGGCTTGAAAGCAATAGAAATTATTGTCCTGCAGCTCTGGAGTCTATCAGTCTGCAATCACGCTCCCTTTGGAATGTGTAGGGGAATCCTTCCTTGCTTCTTCCTAGCTTCTGGTAGTGGCTGTCAATTCTTGGTGTCCCCTGGTTTGTACCTGCATCTCTCCAGTATCTCCTCTATCATCCCATGGTGTTCTTCCTGTGTGTCTCACTTATCTTCTTATCAGAACACCAGTCAGATTAGATTAGGGGTTCACCCTACTGCGGTGTGATCTCATCTTAACCGATTGCATCTGCAACCTCCCTAGTTCTGAGTAAAGCCACATTCTGAGGTACTGGGAGTTAGGACTTTAACATCTCTTTTTGGAGGACACAATTCAGCCAATTACTGAAATTAGATCTCGTTTACTTTTACTACAGCATAGATATTTAATAAATGCATATTTAATTGAGATCCATGTCTAAAGGTAGACATTTTGGTTGTAGGATTACCTATACTTTTCTTCCTTATTGTTTAAAATATTGCTATGAACATCTTTGTGCATCTGTTTTTCTTTGTCTCTGCTGAATGAGGCCTAGGATATAAATTCTTGAAACTCAAATTCTTAAATATGGGTTGGGCATTGAATTAGGTCCACCAAAGAAATGACTGCAAAGTTGCAGCCAGGTGGGAAGATGATTCATAATCTATCATTCATTCATCAGTTTTCCTACTGTCTACTAAATAACTGGGGAGTTACCAGGGATGCAGCAGTGAATAATGGTGCCATGGCCTATGCCTTCATGAAGTTTATAACTCAGAGCCCCAAGCACTGTGTAGATAAACCTTCATGGAGCTCCAGTCTAGTGGGAGAGATTTACACACTCAAAGGTAGTTATAATACAGCATTGAATGTAAGAAAAGAAATATGCTGGGATTGCTTTGATGAGGAGCACCTAAACCAGCCAGAGTGGGGAGTTGGGGAGTAAGGGAGGCTTTCTGGAGATGGAGATAGCTCAGCTGAGTGTAGAGTGATGAATAAGAGTTGGGTGTGTTTTTGTGTCTGAGGCTTCATGACCTGGGGGATGGTCATCACTGCATCGCCAAAGCAATCTATGCAAGTTGTAAATGAGAATCAACGTATAATTCCATGTGGCAAGAGAATAAATTGGCAGGCAGGTAGAAGTGAAGATGATTGGGAAGCTAGAGAGTTTCTAGATTATGAAGGATTTCCTAAGCCATGATGCCAATTGTTTTTTCACTGATTATAAATATAATACATAGGTAGGTGATATCCAAATATTAGCAAAATATAATATCAAAATAAGTTCCACCAAATCCAACTCCAGAATAACTATTGTCAACACTTCAGGTCCCATTCCTCCAATTACTCTCTGTACATACTAGAATTTTATCACAATGGGGTTATGTTACATATACATTGTTCTTCAGCTTTCTTTTTAAATTAAGTAATAATTCTTGAGTATCTTTCTGCATTACAACACATGGCTCTACTTTTTGAAAAACTGCCTGGTGTTCCATGATGTGGGTGTCCTGAAGTGTATTTAACCACTTCCATACTGATGAATATTGGTCTGGCTTCCAAGTTTTGCCGTTACAAATAATATTGTAAAGAAGATTTTAAAATGTGTTTTGGGGGGTAGTTGTGGGAGTACAAATAAATTTATATAAGTAAAATATAAACTTTTTAAAAGGAAAAATCAAATTGCTCTTCAAAAAGATTATTAATTTGTCTTCCTATTAATAGTGTGTGATTACTAATTTCTCCAGAATACTATCAATATTTTAAGAATATTTACCAATATAAAGGCAAAACTCACATTCAGTTATAATGTTGCTTAATATAGTAAGAATGATTGTTTTTTCAAAAATTTATTCACCATAATTATTTATAAATTTCCTATTTATGTACTGTGTACCTTTTTCAATTTAAATTTTTTCCTATTATTTACAAGAGCTCCTATATATTATGGATACTAATTATTTGCTTGTTAAACTTGTTGAAAATCTTTATTTCCAATCTGTACTTTTACCTTTTAACTTTGCTTATAGTGTCTTTTGCCATATAGAATTCTAGTTAAATAGTGAAATCTCTCTCTATATATATATATTTTTAATGACTTTTGGGTTTTATGTTTTGTTGAAAGAGTACTTCCACATCTCACAGTATAAAATATTATATATTTTCTTGTAGTCATTTATTTTTATGTTTAAGTTGTTTTTTATCAATCTGGAATAAATTCTTGTATATGATGTGAGATGGGGATTTTGTGATATTTATTTACTTGCTTTCCGATTGGATTATTTTTTCCTGTCCCACTGTCTTGGAGACGTTTACTTTTTCATATACTAAATCCCCATGTATCTGTAGCTCTGTGTATAGGCTCTAAATTTTGTTCTATTGAGCTTTTGTCTATTCCTCCTCCTTCCATCCTACTGGGGTTTTGATGGAACTACATTAAGTTTACAGATGAATTTGAGGACAGTTAATATTGTTATGTATCAGATCTCTCTACCCAGGAGTGTGGCTTGAATCTTCATTTCTTTGGGTCTTTATTTTTTTTTTTAAGCTAAGTTTTGTGTTTTTATTTTCTCATGCACATTAAGCACATTTGTTTTAAAATTTATTTCTTGATATTGTGTAATTTATTTTGCTAGTGTGAATAGTATCTCCCTTTCATTATTATTTTTTATATCTGGCTACTACTTGTATGTAAGAAAATTATCAATTTCTATATATTATGCTTTTAACTGGCCAAATTGTCACTCTTCTTATTAGTTATAATAGTTCATCAGTTGATTCTATTTTCTTGATAGACAATTGTGATACTTTGAAAGTCATGGCAACTTTTTCCTGCTAATCTTTACAATTATTCTTTTTTCGTCTTGTGAGGGTTAGGTTTTCCATAGCAACACTGAAGCAAGGAAGTGACATGGTCAGATTTACAATTTAGATACACCATTCTAGCTAACTGCAGAATAGATTTAAGGGGACATAATGCAGGCAGGACACAAATTAGGAGATTATTACAGTAGTGTAGGTAAACAGATAATGAAGTCTTAAATTGACTGTATGGAAGTAGGGATAGTGAACAAGAAAAATTTTAAAGAAATATTGGGCAGTAAAGCCAGCAGGACTTTGACGACTGTTTAAATCATGTTGGTAAGAGGAAAGCCTCTTCTTGAAGGGATTATTTATATGGTTTAATGGAAGGAAGATTTTGTTAGGGCCAAGGCCCTGACTCGTTGATTGATCTGTCATCTTGTACTCCCATGTGATTCTTGGAAAAGATAGGACAGAGGTAGGCTAGGAACAAGAACTTTATTTTGCTAGAGCTTCAGAATCAAATGTGCATTTAGAATGTCCTTATTCTTATGAATGAGTTGTTGGAGCGTGAATGAAGGCTCTTACCATCCAGAATCTTAATAAATTTTGAATCTAATGTATGATCACATGGAGGTTAGCGTTATTCACGAGGATGACAAAATTCCAAAGCTCTAATATGAAATGGTGGGTTGGTGATCCTGGCAATGGTAGAAGGCAGCAAGTAGTGGGAGGGATAGAATGCAGTACAGCTGGCATGTATATCCTGGAAGAAAACGTTTGGGGAAGATAGTAGAAAGGGAAATGTAGGGATGTTGCAGCTGAGAGACAGAAAAATGTTCTGTGGAATATGAGGTATGGGAATTAAATGACAAGGTAATGAGAAAAGCGTAAGTGTGCAGGTGGATGTGGAGAAGACTCAATGGAGTATAGGTGCTCTTAGAATATGAGAACTGATCACTGGTGGAGGATGCCTAAGAATGAGATGGGAGTCGTGGGTTATCTATCCTATCCTATGCATATCTATACAATAGATACTATACTATATCTATACTGGACTAGACTAGACTAGACTAGACTAGACTAGGGGTTTGGCATGAACAGCTGAGATTGAAAGGGTAATACAGGCTTCATGTTAGCAAAGAGCAGTCTTTGTCGATGAGATGTCTTTTGGTATCCCAGATTGTTAAAGGGAAGGATTAGCTGGTCATTGCAACACTATTTCAAATGGAATCATGGGCCCCTGAGGTAGCCGAGAGGCATAGAATGAATGGGAGGAAGTAACCATTTGCCAGTATTCTCTCCATTTATTTGGGGAAGGGCTTGGTGGAATCCAGGATTCTTATTTGTGTGGAGATAGGCATGGAAGAGGAGTCAGAGTATCTGCAGGTATTTTCAGGTCAGAAATTGTTCTTAAAATTAGCCTAAAGAGGGATAAGTTTTGTGGGCATACGTACTAAGCCATACTACAGGAAACCTCCCTACAAGTTGACATCAATATTGACTTATGCGACTGCTGGGATCAATAGATGAGGAGGAAGGAGCAGGAGGAAGAGGAAGAGGAGAAGGAGGAAGAGGAAGAGGAAAAGGAGGAAGAGGAAGAAAAAAGAGGAGAAAAAGGAGCAGGAGAAGGAGGAGGAGGAGGAAGATGGGGGAAATTCCGGTATTAGTCCACCTGTTTCTTCTTTCTCACTCTATGCCTGCCTCTAGCTGCCCGCTTTAACGTGTGGCTAGCTGTCCTGGATAAAGGAGTAGAAAAGGGCTGTCTTTACTTTCTACATATTGAATTTTCACATTAAGTGCAAAGAAAATGCATATCAATATAAAACATTTTAAAGTAATCCTTGGGTAGGCATTTTAGTGACACCCATGTGATCAAGACCTGATATTCATTATTCTAAGAGTTGTGTGATAATTTAGGACCACACCTGTCTCTAGCATGTTTGGTTAGTTTCATTTGCCAAATTAAGAGGTCACTAGAGTAGTTCTTGATCCATGTGACAAAGAGAAGATCCTGATCAGTTGACAAAAATCTTAGACATGTGGGGTTAGAAAAAATTACTTGAAAATAATATGAAGGCAACATAAACCTCAAAGTAGAAGTTATGTGAGCAATTATTGAGATAACTGAAGGCATATCCCCACTACCTCTTTTTTTTAACTTGTTATATTAAATATCTTATGTTATTGACCTCATGATATAAGAGGAAATTTAAATAGTTGCTTTTTTGGGAAGTGGGGAAATTGGCTATAGTTTATGTCCTACATTTTTGTTGATTTTAGGCAATAGTTATATGAAGTCAGCTTCTAGACATGGGGTATCCACGTAGAGAAATGGAGCAAATAAAATTTTCCTTGACACCATCAGATATTTTTTGTTATGTGAGATAGGATATTTCATTCAAGACCTTCTTACTTTGGTTGATAGAGAGTCCTGGGTCATCTTTAGGATATATAGTGTGGATAAACCATATAATACATTTTCTCATGATCATCTACTCCTCTATTCTGTATAAAGTAAAATTAGATTAAAATGAACATTAATAGCAGTTGTAGAGGAAAAACAAAAACAAAAGCAAAAAACAAGGGTATATGATTGAAAACATATATATATATTTTCTGTTTTCTTTTTTTTTTTTTTTTTAAAGACAGAGTTTTGCTCTGTCGCCCAGGCTGGAGTGCAGTGGCGTGATCTTGGCTCACACTGCAATCTCCACTTCCTGGGTTCAAGTTATCCTCCTGCCTCAGCTTCCCAAGGAGCTGGGATTACAGGTATGTGCCACCAAGCTTGGCCTGAAAACATATTTTTGAACAAGGAGAGGTAGTTTCCCTGGTAGAAGTAACGTGGACTTTGAAGTCATATGAATATGGCTTCAAATCCCAGCTCTGCTACCTTCTTGGGTGAACTTAGATAATATCTCTGAGTCTCAGTTCTCTCACTTGAAGAATGGGGACAATAAACATGTATTTCACAGAATTATAAGGATTAAATTTAGAAATATTGATAAATACTGTGAACTCCTGTAAAACTTATAGTCACTCTTTAAATATCAGTTCAATTTCTACCTCCTTTGAGAAGTCTTCCCTGACTGCTCATGGGCAGCTTCAGCACTACCTCCACTAAGCCCCCACCATATTTTGTGTATACCTCCAAGAAAGCAAGCCTTAACTGTATTGTAATTGTGTATTTGACTATTAGCCTTCCCAAGGGTCTTGGGAAGAGGCCAGTGATTATAAGTTATTCAGGGTTGTATCCCTAGCATCTAACACAGAGCCTCACATTTGGAATATGCATAGCATAATTTATTTTTAGTAAATGAATGCATGAATGAGCACTTATTAGGATTTCTGGTACTTGGTATGAGTTCAGTGAAGATTAATTTTAACTCCCTTCCACTGTTTCTTTTTCTGTCGGTAGGTATATGATGCAAGGATGGGAAGGGAAGGAGGAGTTAGATGGAGACCTGGTTTGGGATTAATTTATACATAAATGTAAAAATATTTTGGTTTTCCCATCCTCTCAGCCTGCTTCCTTGGATGACTGCGTATCTACCTGATGAAAGGAGGGGTGCCTTGCCACTCACTGTTCTGAAAATAGCTTTGATTTCACTCCAGTCTTGTATTCTCTTCCTAAGGAATATTCTCTCATTTCCTTAAAGTCAAATGTTTGTAACAGGAGTTGAATACAATGAAATATAGTTCATTGATCAGGTAATACATTTTGTCCTAAGTTCTTGAATTTTTGGAATCTCTTGAATCCCATATTCAAAAGGATATAGAGCAACCTATACTATCAGGGAAGGAGTATGTAGTACTATTTGGCAAGGGAATTGGGACTCATGCTGGCTTACATCCTAGACTTCCAAGTGCAACATCCATTTAATGACTTCTTGTCATCAGGCCCAGACCCTACACTGATGTAAAACAGTTCCTTGGAATCCCATGTGTTGACCCAACCTTTGGGCCTTGCTATTTGTTAAAGAAAAAAAAAAAAAAAGTGGTGCAAGTTGTTTCTCATGAGGTCAGTGCACTGGGTTTCTAATATTGAAAACAGCTGTGTTTTCTGTGAACATCTTCCTGCCACTGCATCATCTCTGGAGGATTTCCCATATATCCCAGTAGGCCGATATCCATAATTGTCCATTAATTCTCATTTGAGTTGGTCTACTAAGAGTGAATGAATGTGTTTCATTTCTATACATCTCTTATTGTGAAAGGTACCAGAACTTCCTCTGTAATATTTGACTGTTAAATATTGTTTGGGTATGGTCCAATGAAGAATGTATACATCTTTTGCAATAAGCATCTTTCTGCTCTCAGATTATACATAGAGCATAGGCTTTAGCTGTGCTTCAAGGCAGTGGAAGGGTTTGTAAGGACGCTGGGCTAGGAGATAGGAGACCAGAGTGGTAGCTTTTCCTTTTCATTTAATAACTGACTGACCCTGAGCCACATTTTTCAAACCACTTCTGGATAATACTTTTGTAACTGCCAATATTGAACAGATGACATTCAAAGAGAAAAGTTTCTCTTCCTCTAAGAAATGTTACTTTGCCACTCAGATATACAACCTGTTTCCTAACGCATTTGAAACTAGCAACATTTGGAGAATAGGCGAGACTCACTGAGATATTAGCATATTATTACTTGCCAAATCTGACATTGTTTTGGGTAGAAAAATAACCTTATTTCTTTCTAAACTCTTTTGATAAAGTATTTCTGAATTAGCCAACCACAGTGGCTCATGCCTGTAATCCCAGTATTTTGGGAGACTGAGGCAGGAGGTTTGCTTGAGTCCAGGAGTTTGAGACCAACCTGGGCAACATAGTGAGACCCTGTCTCTACCAAAAATAATTTTTTAAAATATAAGAAAAAATATTTCGGAATAAAACATTCTGAAATATCAGTGACTAAGAATTATCATGACTAGAAATGTATAAAGACAATAAATACTGGTTTTAAATATCTGATATCTCTAAGTTTTAAAAAAATAGTATCTTTTACGTTGTGTTCTTTGTCCTTCTGCTTGCATATTTTTAGATCGTTTTAATAACAGTGCACATACTGTTTGGTATTCTGCCTTTGTTTTGGCAATAGGAGATAAAAGAACAAGTACTATAATAAAAAATAATTCTTTTGTTGAATATAATTGTAACTAAAAACATCATTCATAAAATCACACAAGTTGGAGGAAAAACAAAGAAAACAGTGTCTTATTTGTGGAACCTGTTTTTTCTAATCTCATCAGCAGAATATTCTACCCTTCTAGCACTTTCTGAATCTCCAGCTTGTTTGAAAGAAGCTTACATGTGTTTGCAGAGCCCTTGGGATTTCTCCTAGGTGTTTGGGAACCCAGCAGCTTCAGCTATCTCATCCCATATGCCATTTTCTTCTGCTGCTCTGGAGCTAACTTCACAGGCGCTGTGTGCTGCAAAGGCTGCAGCGACCAGCAAGTCCTGGGCAGGTATTTCCCTCTGCTGTGGAGCTCTCTCCCACTGATGGTGGTGTACTCCTGACCATGCTTTGTTGGGCCAAAGCCCCTCATGCGCCATTGTCTTCGATAAGGCATCTGTTCATCTTGTCTAAGATGAAGTAGACAGAATTGCTTCACTGACTGGTGTAATATGCTCTTGGATGAGTCCTAAAGCAGTTTTAGGACTCTATTTTCCCTTTGTGTTTGTGAAAGCAGCTTTTTCACCTTTTGCCTGTGGTATGTTCTGCTATCTCCCAGAAATATTACATCGAAGCTGATAATATGTACCCTAAGGGCCTGTTATCAGTCCATACCCAGAGATGAACTCCATAAACACATTGTTGACTCTCAGCTGTGTGTACTTGTACTTTGGCAGCAGGAAGTTTAATTCTGATGAATGTATTGAGTTTCAATCTTGGATAGAATAGTTGGTAAAGGCAGAGCATGACTCCTAACCTTTGGAGCTATGTTAGGGTGTACAATAAAGAGCTTGAAGATGTGTCAGCAGATGCCTGCTCGTGAACTCAGATTTAGGAGTTTGCCAAGGACGTGAATGAATGTTCAGAAATATTCCCCACAGAGCTTCCAGGAGGGCTGGGGCGACAGGGTTCCTGTAGGATTTTCTGTCCTCGGGTTGTCCCTTTTGTCTTCCTTTCTGCAATAGTGCCATGGTTCTCACCTGAATACTTCAATTCAGACTCCTGAACTTGAAGGTTTTGGATCCTCTGCCATTGATGGAACAGGGCTGACAACAATGGCAGAGATATTTTTGCCCCTGCTACAATTCTGCCTGTCCTACGTATTTTTGAACTAAGGATCTAATAGGGTTGGTGTTTGTCAAGGTGTAACAGAAAGTCTGTATCTCCCAAATGGAGAGCAATTTTATGTTCATGATCCTCCACGGTCTTGCCAAATAAAATTAGGTCATATAGACAAACTAGCACTTTCATACAATTTATGCCATTAATCATGTTACTGTTGATTTCTAAAATATAACAGTGGCCCTAAGATCCCTGGGGCCATACTTTTAAATTGGACCCATACAAGACAGAAGAATGCCATCTTTTCTTTATCTTGGTTGGTCCTACATGCATTTGATAATACCCATGTCTTTAAACAGTCACTGAAAACAACTGGCCTCCTAGCATTTAGTCTGGAATATCCTGGACTTCTGGCTTTTTTTCCCACAGATCTATTTTGGTGCATCTATTCAGAATGCCGTGGTTCATGTTACATCTAAATTTTGCCTTGTTTTTCTACCATAACCGATAGAAGAAGCATATGAACTATGGGATTTAGAGATGATTAGGTGACTATGCCTTTAGGTTGGTCTGGGACAGTCCTGGCTTTATGCCTATTATTCAGGCGTAAATATTAATTAGTAGGACTCCATTTCATGCCTAAGTTATCCTGGTTTGAACAATAAAGCACATAGTCAACCCCAGAGGTGATACACTTAATCATCAGCTCTAATCAGCTGTTAACGTTAAGCAGAGTACTCTTTCTATGGTGTTATTTTCAGGGTGAAGTTTCCTATCTCTCTATTTTATGCCTTTTCCCTGAGCCAGATGGTATTACACTTAGGAAGAACATAATGTTACTCCTTGCTTTGATCTTCTTCCTCAGTTTCTTTTCCCATGCTTCAAAATAGAAAGTTTTCAAGATTTAAACAAGGTGTTCCAGTTGTGACAGCTTTAGGAGAGGAAGCAGGTTTTGTCTTTTGGCAGGATCTGCACTCAGGACAAGGATAAGAAAAAAAAAAAAAACCAGAAATCCCTAGCCTCTCACCTGCAATATTGGGCAAGTACTTTAGATGGGCTGAGGATGTACTCCATTGGCGGGCCACCTCTTACACATCCGTCCCCAATTCAGGCATGCAATTGCTGCCATAACCACCTCTTCCTTATCCCTACCCCTCCTTCAGGAGATTCCGCCTTCCCATACCCCAAGTAGATGGAAGCATTTGGACTTGGGCATGGAATCCCAGTCCACACAATGCTTACAAGGGGAGGGGCTCAGGGGACTATCATAAGATGATTTCAGAATTATGGTGGCTTGTCACAATTAAGCCCTCCAGAATACCAGGCTAAATTTGCCTTTTGGTTTCTTTTGAAACTCTTATAAGTAAAAATTTCAAAGCAGTTTGTAATGTCCCTTTAATTTCAGTTTCACTGGCTCTCATTTCTGAGAGCATCCATACTTTTTTCTGTACAAGAACAGTGCAAGCCAAACATCAGATAATTCTTGTTCTAGATATAGTATGTAGTCTGTGGGGCAAGTGTGTATTGGACAAAGATTCATCATCATTCTGGACAGGCTGCCCGCTGTTTCTCCCCCTCCGCCTGCACCATCCCCCATGCAAGTATAACTAGTGTAGATTGGCAGGTTTCCTCAGACTTGGCCATGCTTACATTGACACTTATGACTTCCAGGCCTCTTTAGCCAAATTAGCAGGAAGGTCAGCTTTTCCCAGCCTCTTTCTTCCACTGGTGTTTCTGAGAATTACAGAGGCCATTCATTTATTCCTAACAGTTGTCCTGATCTTTATATCTGTAGGCAGTGTTGGAACTCAGACACCTTCTTGAGGCCACTACTGGTCACGGAGCCAGTTCCCCAGAGAGGTTATCACTAGCTGGGAATAGCTGGCTCTGAAGCTGCAGAACAATAATGTTGGGATTGCCTATTAATTCCGAGATTCAAATATCGCTCTCACAGGGTGAGAATGGCTCTTTCTCGAAAGCAAGGTTGTTTGTGCTCCAGTGAGTCTGGTGACAGTGGCGAAGTGGCCCTTGTCCTGACCACTGGGACAAGCTGGTGTCACTGCCAGCTTTGCGGAGGCCCTGGCATCCCCTCAGGGATCTGGACAGCTGGACCCCACCTCCTGCTGGCCCTATTACTTGCTCCATCAACCACCATTGCTGGGGCAGTACTTCTCTGACTGACTTTCTGAGCTTAGCAGAAATAAGCCCTGGCCCCTGAGGGCCAAAGCTCTTCTGATACAAATCTGTCTCCAGGACAGCTGAGCTGGGGAGAGTTCTGAGAGAGGCCCCCATCCTGACCTAGAACCAGGCTCCCTTTGATCCTTAACTCTGACGCCAACACCCATCTACTACTCCTGATTCCTCCTCCCCACAGGGGGAATTCCTTTCAGAATTCTCACTACCCTTTTGGTCAGCCCTCTCACCCCAATCCTTCAGACAATTTACAAAAACTTTGAATCTCACAAGTATTTGGGATTTTCTAAAAGTCCTTTCTCTCTTTCTTAATTTAGGGCACATAAACACTGTGGCTAGAGACTCTGTAATTCTCAAGACGAAACGCAAATAGGTGTATGGTGAGTGGCCTGCAAATCCACCAGCCTCCTGAGTCAGGGCCAGCACTTGTCCAGGAAAGCATTTTGTATTCTATGGTAATAATTCATTTAAAAATAAAAATTGGATAATGCTAAATCATCTCTTTTATAACCTTCATGTTTTTCCTTAACATCATGAACATGTTTTTATAACAATAAATATTTTATGGCATCATTTCATAGCTGCATGGTATATGTTGCTGATTCTCTATTATGAGATATTTATTTCCAGTTTTGCCACTATCATGAATAATGATGAGGTGAATATCTTATTATAAGCAGCTTTGTGTACAGTGATGATTTCTGTGGGTAATTTCCTACAAGTGGAATTTACTGGTTAAAAGGGCACTCTGGTTTACACCAACACCAGCAGCCTCTGCGGCTTTGCAAAAGGTTGTCAATAGTTACCTAAAATAATTCAGAAGATGTTCCCCTGTGGCTGTTCTCTTAAATGGTCTATAAGAGAACATAATCAAGGCTTAGGATTGTCTGAACACTCTACTTTTGAGTCCCTGAATGTCACATTAGATAGGACAGTTCAGTTTTCTAAACCATTATTTTGTTTTCTCTTAAAATATCTTTTATTAAATATATTTTTCATATTTCCTTTTCAGCAAAACATAATGACAGCTCTAATACTAATAATTGCCAGGAAAGATTTTCCCTAATCCTCTGAGTATTTGTAGGCTAAAGGAAGAGATTTTATATCCTTTCAAAAGAACAGTAAATATGGTGGGGTGAGGGTGGGGACAGAGTTGTATCTCAAAGGCCCTCCTATTTCAGAGGAGATGCTATAGAGAGGTTAGAAATTATTTACCGGGGGACATAGGGTGATTTTCCCACCATTATCACACCCTTAAGAAGAATTCTGTGTCTTACCTGTGAAAGATGTTTGTCATTTGATTTTTAGGTTATTACCTGGGACCATTTTTTTAACCTTTGTAAAGCATCCTATGGTATTTTGGCTCTAGACTTGTGACATTTTGTCTTCTTCCCTGAAGGCACAGGGAGAGTTAGGGAGCCATCTGTGCTTGCCCTCAATACTGTGTTTAAGAGATAAATAAACAATTACTTCTCCAAGCTCTTTTGTCTGTCAGGAAGCCTCTGTTTTGATCTTGTCTCAGTAAACAGAAAAGGATATGTAGCAATTCCACAGCCATAGTAGCCTGTGGCTGGCCTCAGACTACGTTCATAGAAATACAACATATGGACTGATTAAAGTACAATCCCATTATACTCTGTATATCTTCATTCTGCAAACATTTCCTGTGTATTATGCAGTGGACACTGGGCCACATGTTAAGATTCAGGGCTAAAAAGACAGTCCTTACACTCTAGAAGCTCAGACAGAAGAGAGAGAGACATGGCGACAAACAATTGTCACAGGATGATGTAATGATTTTAATAGGTATTTGTTCAAGGACAGGAGGTGTGTAGGGGGATGGAACACCTGAGGCAAATAGCCAGTGAGCTCTTGGAGGGTAAGTAGGTGTGTTTGCCCAGCACATGAGTGAAGGAGGGGATTCTTGACAAGGAAACAGCATGTGCAAAGTCAGGAAACTATACTAGTTTATGGAGGGTGAAACATCAAGTATTCTAGTTTTGCTATTAAAACATGAAAGGTAGATGGGCAGGAAATGAGGTTAGAGGTGTTGGCAGGAAGAGGAGATGAGGAATCTTACACGTCATGTGTGGGAGAGACTGTTAATTGTTCCCATTATTTATTTTCTGCCCTCTTCAATTGGTGATAGACATGTTAGCTGGGCACAAAGCTGCCTGGATCAAACACTACATTTCCCAAGCTCCCTTGAATGTAGGCATGACCAGCTGACTAAATTCTATAAAGGAAAGTGTCACATAGCAGCTCCAGGGAGTCTGCCCTTAAAGACAGACTGCAAGACAGCATCTCTCTCTTTCTCTTTCTCTTTCATCTTTGTCTTTGTCCCCATTTCCATCTAAGTTCTGGAAAGCAAATAGTGTTGGCTATACAAAACAAGATAGAAAGATCCTGGGTTCCTGAAGCCATGAAAAAGTTTATAGCCATAAATCATTACCTAGATTTCTACCGAAGAGAGAAACATTTCTGTTTTGTTTAAACAACTGTTATTTTGAGTTTTCTGTCTCTTACAGATATACCTAATTTTAATGCATTGAGCAAAGAAGTTTAGATTTCATGCTGTTGTTGATGGACAGATGATGGAGAATTTGATCATGGGCGGCACCATGATCAGAGTTGCATGTTAGAACCAACTCCTGAAGACACTGGGAAAGACTGATTAGAGTGGGACCAATTACCAGCAGGTAGAGCCACATGGTTCAGGGGAGAGACGATGCAAGGAGTGGCTTTGCACTGGGTCAGCTTAGCTAACTGAAAACAGATATCCCAGAATTCCTTTCCCTGGATGGCTATGGTTAGGACTGGGAAGGGGGGAAGTGAGGCAGCAGCCACATTGTCACAGGAAGTCAGCCTAGGGTCAGGAGCTACTGCCGCTCACATGCGTAGTCCAGGATCTGCTGGCTCACCTTCTTGGCATGAGGCAGCAGCTGGGCTTGCAGCTACTGCGACCGCTGCCAGCTCTCCTCTTTCAGTGTGTCCAACTCCTGGGCCAGCCGTGGGTTTAGATTCCTGACAAAGGGTGCCAGCATCTTTGGCAGGTCACCCACATCATTGAAATTGAAAGCTTGGAGGCGATGAGAGACTGACACTCATTCCAGTTTGTCCTCTTGGGTTCCAGCTTGTCCTTGCTCCCCCCCACTTCCTGTGCATCTTTCCTTCCTGACTGCCTACCCTGATGACTTCAGGCCAGCACCAAATGAAGAAGCAACAGCTGTACATAAACCTGTTAACTAGCTCCTACAATTGTATAAGGTCAAATCCATATGCCAAACCTCTTATCACTCTGAGTGGTTCTGCTTTTTTGATCAAACCCTGATTGATATTGAATATGAAGATCCTGAGGGCAAGGTTTGACTTTCTTATTTACCACTCTGTCCAGAGTCTAGAACAGTGCCTGGAAGATAGTGTATGCTCAATAAATATTTTTGAACAATAGGAGATTTTTAGGAGGTAGAAGTAATAGGACTTGGTGATTGGATGTAGACTTAAAAGAAAGATGAAATTAGTAGGACTCTCAAAATCTTTGCTTTGGCAAGTGGGTAAAGTTGGTGTCATATGCTGAGATAGGGAATTCAGGAGGAAGATTAATTCAAAAAGTCTCATCAGGAATATATTGAGTTAAATGAACCACAATAGCTCTTATGTAGCAATGCTTGTGTTCTTAGAGACTTCTTGAAGCTGTAGGATAAAAATTGAACCAGATAGACTTTGCAGTCCCTTTTGAATTAGAATTCCTATCAGAGAAGATGATGAGTTCAGTTTTGAATATACTGGATTTGAGAAGAACTGTGGGATATTCTTTTGGAGATAGGTAGGGAACTGAAATTCAATTCATACATCAGGAAAGACGTCTGGGCTATATTTATTTGGGGGAGTTGTCTGTTAAAAGCAGTATTTGAAGCTATGGGCATGGTTTTTAAAAATTTAAATGTCATTAAGGGACCACACTGGAGCCTTAGGGACCAGCAACATTTAGGAGTCTGGTGGAAGAAGAGAAGCCTACAGAGGACACTGAAAGGTAATGATCAGTAAGACTGGTGATGATAGGTGAGCAAGGAGAGTGTGGCTCCAGGAACTGAGTGAAGACATGGTTTCAAGAAAGAAAGAGTGACTAGTGACTATATTGAGCACTAAATGCTGTAAAGCATTCCAGTAAATGGAGACTTAGAAATATCCCTAGAAGGAGTTTTGGTGACAAGTTGAGGTGAGAAGACAGAGTGAAGTGAGTTGAGGTGTGGGTGGCAGATAGCAAAATGGGTATTGGAGAGTGAAAAGCACTCTTTCTTAAAGCTTGGCCAAGGGGTAAAAAAGACTGATTTGAGATAGGAGTAAAAAGAAGAGTGAGAACTTGACAGAGAATGGTTAGAATGAAACAGTGGGATTTAGTATTTCAGAGAGGAAGATGTTCTGAATGATGACAAAGTATGAGTGTGGTCTTGGGTGTAGGTGTCTGTGGTGGGGTGGCGATGAAGGTCACTGGAGTTGAGATCAAGGAAGTGGAGGCCAGGATGTGGAAACACAGTCTGTGTGGGTGCTGGTCCCCAGGCAGATGATGAAAAGATGGAAGAGAAAGAGGGCAAGCGAAAGTTCATGATGAATATAAGAGAATTGACAAGAGATTGTCAAATGACAAGGTTGAAGGAGCAGAGAGGTTATCATTCTCAGAGGGTGTGGGTCTCAAAGGAACATGAGGCTACTTATTCATTCAATGTTTGATATTAAGTGCCTACGGTAATGACCTGGATGACTGAGGAATCACCACTGACTTGGTGATAAGTTGGGCAGGGAGATAAAACATTTTCATAGCCTCGGGAAGAATCCTGGTTTCCTCACTGGATTTTAACCCTGACTGTCCATTAGAACACCCTGGGAGCTTTTCCAAAGTATCATGCCTGAGTCCTACAGCAGCCCAATTCTATCAGAATCTGTGGGTAGTATAGCAGTATTGATATTTTTAAAAGGTGTGCAGGGATTTTTTTTTTTTTTTTTTTTTTTTTTGAGACGGAGTCTCGCTCAGTCGCCCAGGCTGGAGTGCAGTGGCCGGATCTCAGCTCACTGCAAGCTCCGCCTCCCGGGTTTACGCCATTCTCCTGCCTCAGCCTCCCGAGTAGCTGGGACTACAGGCGCCCGCCACCTCGCCCGGCTAGTTTTTTGTATTTTTTTTAGTAGAGACGAGGTTTCACCGTGTTAACCAGAATGGTCTCGATCTTCTGACCTCGTGATCCACCCGTCTCGGCCTCCCAAAGTGCTGGGATTACAGGCTTGAGCCACCGCGCCCGGCCCGTGTGCAGGGATTTCTAATGTGCAGTCAGGATAGTGAACTACTGGTGAACAAGGAGCCCTTGGGCATAAGGACATTTTTGCGCAGAAGCTGACATGGGCCTCCAGTTGCTGGGGGTGAGGGGGTGGGTGCTGACTGGCACCTACCTTTGGCACCCAGGGATTTAGGGGGCAGGATGTACAGTGGGGCCCCAGGATCTGAACAGTTCTGATTGTCTGCAGCTGAAGCCCTTGGCTGGCAGGCAGGAAATGAAGCGGGGCCCAGAAGCAGAGCATCTTATCATTGCCTGCAGCTGGGCGCCTGTGCAGGTGGGAGGGGGACAGGAAGGGAGGTGGGCCCCAGCATTAGTTCCCACTCGGAGGCTACTTCTAGAGTTTTGTCATCAGTCCTCCGCACCACGCTTGAAAGGTACCATGAGAAATTGGAGCCTGTCTTGAGAGGGCAAACAGGATGAAGACTGAGTTCAGGAAACCATGTCAAATTAAGGATGAAAAAAGGAGGTGGGGGCTGTGAGAAAAAAAACACTCGTGTGGCTCTGATGACTGTCATCAAATAGTTAAAAGGCTGTCATGGAGAAGAGTGATAAGATTTAGCTCTAGAACACAGACCAGAGATTAGGAATTCGATGGAATTCATCTCAGTTTACAGAAAGACGTTTCTAACAATTAGCTTTCACTACACACTTGAAAGGGTGTTCATATGAAGTAGAATGCTATTCTAGAGTTTAATGGGAGGTTGAATGACGAGATTTTTAAGTGGTTATAAAATTATAACCCCACTCTGGGTAAAAGTATGATGATCTTTAAGATTGCCTAGTATTGGATTCTGGAAAATTCTTCAATGGGAATATTAAAGGTAATTAAAACAAAATAACAAAAACCCAATTTGGTGTGTATTGGCCATAGTCTTGGGCAAAATGTAGTCTTAGATTTTAAAAAAATCTAGTGTTACACTGGGGTAACAACATTAAACTATTCAAACTAGCATTCTTTTGGAGTTTAAAATCAAGGACTTGCTTATTTCAACATGTATATTTATAATTTAACACATTAATAATGTTTATAGACCTTGACACTTTCAGAACAACCTATTAGTTAATCCCCACAGTGTTTCTATTTAAGGAGGCTAGTATTTTTACAAGATGAGCATCTATGAGACTTGAGGAAGGTCATCACTTAAATCAGCATTGCAGCCAAGAATAACCGATTGTCATAAATTGACAGGTATATATACGTTTCTCACAGTGAGCCCAAACTGAATACATAATATGGAGCATATAGATAAATATAGTTCCCATTCAAATGGATTTGCACATAAACCAAGGCCTATGACAAAAAAGAAAGAAGATGGGTTATCTTCCTTAGGGAAAGGCAGTAGGTATAGCCTTGCTTTCCTTTGCTGGATTCTTTAAGACCTTGTGAAGAAACTACATTATAATCACAGAGAATGTTTCTATTGTAAGCCTATTTAAAAGTTGGGAGAGGTTAGAAACAGATTTTAAGGAATTACTGGTCAAAATCTGGAATAAAAACAACAACCCAGAGGTGGTTTTAGAGGAAGGCTAATTACTAGGTGATTTTAGGAAATTAATGTGAAAATTATCACAGCTCCCAAGAGCTGCCAAACATGGGAGATGGTAACTGAGAGAGCAGGAACTTGCTTGGCAAGGATACAAACCCTCCCTGTCTTTTTAGGGGGCAGGAAAAAGGCCGTTAATGATACCTGCAGATGTTTAGGTATCCATAGTATAACCAGGTGATGATGATGAAGATTGTTCTGAACTTTCAAAGAGAGTAAACAGGAAATATGAGGCGAACAGAACTACTAATCCCCTCTAGAAGGACCTGGGTACCTATAAGAGCACCCGGTTGTGTGATCAGGAGAGTTAAGAAGGTAAAGGACCCTTTCTTTATTAAAACAATAAAATGCTCTGAAGCTCCTGAGAACAGTGTAGGAAGTGATGTCTCCAGGAAGTTGTGGGTTGCACAGGCCCTGAGATTTCAAACTTCTGAAGCATGAAAGAAAGTTTCTTCTTAGAAGAAAAAAGAGAAACAGCACTGGAATCAGTGGTCAATGTCCAACGATTGATGTTTATAGTGAAACCACTTGTTTTCTACTGGAGTTTTAAGCCTTATTCTAAATTGTGTGCTATGCTGTTTACAAATGGACTTAAGCATTCTCATTTATTAAATACCTATAATTTCATAGAAAAATCATGTATTCTGAATTGTGAGTCAAAAATTATGGCACCCTATATCCTCACCTGGGGAGACCCTGGTCAGGTGGACCAGATGACCGTGGCCCATAGAATCAAACTTTGGTGAGTAAGAATTCATCAAATTGTAAAAATTAGTGAATCCATAAGCTGCAAGTATAAACTTTAGCCCATCCTCAGACATAGGCATCCTCATGTTTACCTCCCTCTTAGGCCTTTGAGAATAGATCACCCTCCTATTCAAATAGATTGCTCATTCTAAGTAAGTGGTGAAAATTTAAAGACCAAAATGTTTGGCTGTGAAGTGAGGTAAAGGGGAAAGTGTCCCTGTTGGTATCTAAGATGCTATAATTGGAGACAAGTGGCTAAGTTGAGATGAGTGGCAAATGATGAGTCTGGAATAATGGCCCTTTAATTTTGGTCTTCATTAGAATCATTCAGAAAGATTGTTAAAAAATACACATTTTCAGACACTACCAAAGTGAATATATGCAAAGAAGTACATAAAAAGATGCTCTAACATCATGCATCATTAGGGAACTGCAAATTAAAACAATGGTATATCACTACACATACATTAGAGTGACTAATATCTTTTTAAAAACAAACCCAATAACACTAAATGCTGGCGAGCATGCAGAGCAACAGAAACTCTGGTTCATTGCTAGTGGGAAGGCAAAATGGTACTTCCAAAGCCACTTTGGAAGACAGGCAGTTTCTTACAAAGCTAAACATAATCTTATCATACTCAATTGAGTTGAAAGGTTTATGTTCACAAACCTGCATGCAGATGTTTATAGCAGCTTTACTTATAGTTGTAAAAACCTAGAAATAATAAGAAATAATAAGATGTCCTTTAATAGATGGATGGATAACCAAACTGTGTTAGATCCATACAATGGAATATCATTTAGCAATAAAAATAAATTAGCTATCAAACTACAAAAGGACATGGAGGAACCTTAAATGCATATAGGTAAGTGAAAGATGCCAGTCTAAAAAGACTACTTTCTCATTCCAACTGTATGACATTCTGGAAAGGACAAATCTATATAGACAATAAAAAGATCAGTGGTTTGTCAGGGACTTGGGGTGGGAGAAAGCATGAACACATGAAATATAGGGATGTTTTAAGGCAGTAAAACTATCTTGTATGATACTGTGACAATGTACACATGATATTATGCATTTGTCAAAACCCATATGACTTTACAACGTAAAAAACTTTTAATGTATGCAAATTTAAAAAGTAATTTAGGAGGTCAGAGATCCCAGGAAAAAATGCAGACTATGACAAGAGAATCTAATTGTATTATAAATGTGTAAAATGCCCTCACTTCCAGCACTTTGAGAAGCCTAGGCAGGTGGATCACCTGAGGTCAGGACTTCAAGACCAGCCTGGCCAATGTGATGAAACCTGTGTCTACTAAAAATACAAAAATTAGCTGGGCGTGGTGGCAGCCACCTGCAATCCCAGCTACTCAGGAGGTTGAGGAAGGAGAATTGCTTGAAACCAGGTGGCGAAGTTTGCAGTGAGCCAAGATTGTGCCACTGCACTCCAGCCAGGGAGACAGAGTGAGACTCCATCTCAAAAAACAAATAATACTAATAACATTCTTATTATAATTATATATATAATAATAATAATATTTAATTCCCCGAAGTGGGGAAAAGGCGCTGACCTAGGTAACTTTGGAAATGGATGGAGTGTGTAAGGCTAAAGGCACATTAAGTAGTGTATTTTATTTTAAAAAGTTGTTTGTCATGGAAGTAAGTATTAACAATTCTGAGACTGCTATACATGTCTGCTGGAATTTAACAAATAATTTTTTGTAAAAGAATTTGCAGATGGTGGGAGCCAGGTTTCTTACTGTTTGAGTGGAAGATGATAGGTAAGTGAGAGAATGATCCACGTGATAATGGACTAGAGTTGGTGACATCAGTAAGAACTCATGTTTAACTTAATGTAGATACATGTGTTTCCATGCAGCCATATTCCTGTATATTTACACACACAGCTTCTCATAGACACATATATTTCTTTGCTCTGTGAGCTAACAGGGTGTAAAAGAAATGACATCCAGTAGTAAGGAGCACACCGAGCACTGAAATCTTGGTTTCTTATACTATTCTTCAATAAAAGGCACCAGGGCTATTTGGAGAAATGGTTGATTCTAGGACTGGGGCAGTGACTATGCGAAATGACTCTAGAGCATTCTGTAGTGCCAGAAGGTAAGTAAATAACACACACACACACACACACACACACACACACAGATGGGGTATGTCAAAAGTATACATGAGCTAACTAAAAGAGCTCCTACTGGCCAAAGCTAGCATATTTTGAGAAACAGCATAAATAAAGTCACTTGAGAGTATCACCCAAAGTATAAAATAAATATCTATGAGTCCATACCGATATAAAGAAATTATTGAATAAATTAATAAATGGTGGAGAGGAGATAAATCTCCTATGCGGGAAAACTCCAAATAAATTATGTAGACTCCATCCTAAAGGAGGGGAAGCATAACTCCCCATTCCTTAGGTGTGGGCTGCATATAGTGACTTCCTTCCAATGAATACGTTATGGAAAGGGGAAATGAAAGAGTAACGTTACGACGTAGAAATCTGTCTAGTACTACAGAAGCCAAATGCTCAAGGTCAACCACATCCATAAGTCATGTGATAACATGTACCCTTTATAAACTATGATGACAGTGGTTCTTTACCTCTGTGATCCTCCTTCCCCAAACTTACAACCCAAGACTAAAACATCAGACAAATTCCAATGTAGGGCAATCCTACAAAACACTTGAATTTCACAGTACTCCTTAAAACTGTCAATATCACCGAAAACAAGCGAAATCTGAGAAATGGTCATAACCAAGAGGAGCATAAGGAGACATAATAACTAAACATACAATATGGGATCCTGAATTGGATTCTAGAACAGAAAAAAGACATTAGGTAAAATCTAAGGAAACTGAAATAAACTATTGCCTTTTGTTAATAATAATATATTAATATCCGTTCCTTAATTGCAAAAAATGTACCATACTAATGTAAGTGTTAATGGGGGAAACTCTGTGTGTGTGTGTGGATAATCTTCTGTATTATTGCCTTAATTTTTCTGTAGGTCTAAAACTATTCTAAAAAATAAAGTCTATTAATAAAAACACCAACTTTAAGAATACACATTTCCAGATCCACCACCCAGGTGATTCTGATATACATCAAGGTATGAAAACTACTTACCAAAAAATGCTTCAAAACCAGGAGAAGACTTAAATTTCAGACCTTTTATTGGACCAACAATTTTAAAAAATCTATAAAGCAACCACAGCAAATATAACATATTGGTAAATTTGTCTTGAATTCTATATTTATTTTTTGGACATCTGTATCCTCAGCTGGATGGGTCAGGTGCAAGAAGCTGTCTGACACTGGAAGGCCAAGTAGAAACTGGAAGGCAAAGCCCTGCAGAGAGGAGGTAAGGGAAATGTGTGGGTTTCGAATCTCCTGCAGTTGTCTATTTCTTCCTACAATTTAGGGGTTATACAGAGCCAGTGGGATTCTTTGTTACTGTATGAGATTTGTGTTAAAAACTGTCATGAACGGTATGTAATAATAAAAATACTCTTAACTTCCAGGAGTCAGCAATTTTCATTTTTCTTCACTGGCTATTGATTATTGAATGACAAGATAATAAAAAGAAAAACGATTAGAAGAAATAATTGGCTAAGCATCCTCTCTTCTCTTGGGTAAAAGCAGCCTATACTTTTTTCCTCTGAAGTTTAGTAATGGAAAATGATCATCTTAAACTCATTCTTTAAAAACAACAACAGCAACAACAAAACAAGCAAATAGGTAAACTGTGTTAAAACTGCAGGATAGATAATCATGGGTCCTTAAGGATGGAAACATCTGACTTACAAATGCCTTATCCATACAAAGGTCAACCTATGCTTAACACCAAATCTAAAAGAGGGATGTTCCCAAGACAGGGAGTTCTATCCTCTTGCAAACCATGAAGCCTGTGGCCAATAAGCCTCCACAGCAGTGATTCTCAAAGTGAGGTTCCAGGACTGGCTGCCTTAGCATCACCTGGAAACTTGTTAGAAATGCAAATACTGGGGTCCCATCTCTGCCTTAACCATATCTGGAACTCTGGAGTGGGATCCAAAATGTGTGTGGTAACATCCCCTCCAGGTAATTCTGATGTACTGGAGAACCACCAGTCTAACAGATGGGAGTGAAATCCTCTCTGTATCATGAATTCCCTTCTTTCATGTACTCCAGACACTGTCACCAAAGTAACCAAGAGAGTTCTAGAGGATCAGGAAAGAAGGTTATTTTCTCTTTGCCTGGAAACAATTTTTTCACTCAAAGAATGCTGTATAAATAGATAGAGAATAGATAGGGATCTTAGTAAGGTCCACATAAGTTTCTTTTATCCACAACATGACTGATAGAGAATCAGATAGGGACCTTAGAAAGGTCCACAGAAGTTTCTCTTATCCACAACATGACTGAAGTACTCATACTGATCTGATCACCATTTAGAAGGTTTGGGATCTTAGAGTTGTATCATGTCTGTTTCCCATATCAGCAATGCTATCCCTTCTACGGGTTTATTTGCAACAAGGGAAGTTTTGTTATAGGTAACAAAAATTCACAGTTAAAAGGAAATCACATTTCCTCAATTTTCAGATGAGTAGTTGTTAATAAGCTAATATTTCTGAAATAAAGATGCACCTTACAATTTGGTGTACATTCAGTGTGCTGGGTTTCTCACCAAACCCTCTAAAATGACTTGTAGATGAAAAATGTGTCTTGCAATTGACATCTTAGAACTGAGGAAATTTAGTAGTCAGAATGTTATTGAGCAACGGGCTTGCTGTCTGATGCACATAGAAGCCAATGATATGGCACCAGTTTTTGAGGAAAGAAAGGATTTGTTGTGAGGTCCACCTATAAGAAGGTAGGAGGATAACTCAAATCTGTCTCTCTAATCTGGGATTTGGGGCAAGTTTTGTCAGTTGAGGAGGGTAGGTTGGTATGCAGAAGCACCGGCAGGGCAGGTTTTGATTATTGGAAGGACTTTAAGTAAGACTATTTATGGTAAGGCAAGGGGAAGGGTCTTATCAGTGAACATTCCTAGGACACGAACTGCTCACTTTTCAAAGTGTTTAGGTGCTGGAGCTCCAGCCATGTCCCAATCTTGAGTTCTGCGGTAGGGACTTTGGTTCTAGGTGTTATTTGAGGTCGAAGTTTTCTTCTGTGTGTGCTCTGGCTGCATAACTTGCCATTTCTTAACTCTGTACCTGCAAAATAACTAGACATTCTGTTAGTAACAGAGCTTGACCAGATAAGACTAGCCCAACACTTGCACAAACATGCTCTGGGAGGTAAAGGCGAAAGCCTCTGAATCATTTCCCCCTGTGAATCCGGTGAGGACAGTGAGGAAGCAATTTTACTTTTTCATCAAATTCTGAAAATGATACATTTAATATCTACTCTTCTTTAGTTGAAAGACTTCTACTTTCAGGAAAAACAAAGTACTAAGGACTGTAGTTAACTCTGTCTGGAGCAACTAGAAAACCAGACAAAATATGGGCAACAAAGAAAAGTGATCACTGAGACATGGAAACAACACAGCTGAGCCCTAGGACTGTCCCGGGGGATGCCTAAGTGTCTCCAGGCTGTGACACAGGTGCCCAGTAGGGCACAAAACTGTCTTCTGGAGTGGACAGGAAGGTTCCATGCCATAGTGGTGGTAACATGGTGATTTGGAGTTACAATGTGTTTTTGTTCATTTGGAATATATTTAAAATAATTAGGCAACTTGATTTTTAAATGTATGATATAGAATATCAAGGTATTGGTCAGGATTAGATATATTTAAGTCTTGCTATTTTCAGGAAAGTGGTGTTATATCAGTGACTTAATCATTCTAGGTTTTTGCCCAGCTGCAGATGGCTTGAGAGAACTGCCTGGTTACAGCTGACGGTGAGTTACAGTCAGTAGGAGTGTGTGTGGGCATGCACACTCAGTAAGCAGGCAGCAGCTGTTTGGTTAGAGAACGAAATTGGCCAATTGGAAACTATGGAATTATTTCGTTATGCAGACCTTACTCAGAACCTCCTGGCTTCTGCAAGACTGGTCTGTGATGTGAGTGAAGAGGTATGGACAAGATTCTACCTTATGGAAATGAAGTTCTTTGACTTGGTCTCTCCAGTTGGACTAAGCTGCACATGGTTTTGAATATGCTCTTGAACTTACCATGAAAGATGTTGCGGAAATGTGGAATGAAGCTGCTGCTCAATTGCATCTGCAGCATATCAGGGAGTGGTCCCTGTAGAGGGCAGAAGAAAGCATGTGTTAAATTGGGAGTCAGTACACTCAGATACCAACAACGACCAGTTAGTTAGTTAGCCTGCAACTAACTAAAAGCTGGGTGCTCTTGGGCAAATTAATGACCCTGAGACCTAGACCCAGTCCAGACCTAGTACCTCAGAATTCCTTGTTTTGGTTCTTGAGTATCAGTAATTATTTAGAAGCATCTAGGTGATTTTAATGTGCACCCAGAAATAGTATCCACTAACTAATAACTGATCTAAAAGCTCCCTTCCCGACCTTAAAATACAAACTGAACTCTACATTTTGGCAGATGACAGATCACTGGCTGTCCCAGCTCCTTCCTCTTCTGAGGCTTTATTTTTTCCTAATTTCTTTTCTAATCATTATCATTTACTCCCACATTTGCAGACGTTTGTAACCTTAAACCCAACATCTGGACAGATACATCTATCTGAGGCCAGATCTTTCTACCTCCCAGGACTAGCTGGAACAATATATCAGTGTCTTATCACTCTTTTCTTATTATTTTAATGAACTTCCTGCTATTTAAAAATTGGGCTGGCAGTGTACCCTCTCTAGGCTCAGTTGCTCATTTCTAACAGCTGGTTATTATCCTAATTAGAGTGAGTGTTGGCTTTCTTTTCAGCCTCATAATTTAGGGTGCAGGGGCTGCCAAGTTGAGGTCAGTTTTGTTTATGGGATCTGAAACATGCCAGAGTAACTTTGATGGCTAAAACCTTGCATAGTTTCCTAAGCCTACTTCTACATTCTTTTTTTTTTTTTTTCTCTCTCTCTTTTTTCTCGGTACTTAGGGAATTGGCTGTAACCAGGTGTATTAAAAGCTTAAAAATTCAGCCAGGTGTGGTGGCTCATGACTATAATCCCAGCACTTTGGCAGGCTGAGGTGGGTGGACTACCTGAGGTCAGGAGTTTGAGACCAGCCTGGCCAATATTGTGAAATCCCATGTCTACTAAAAATACAAAAAATTAGCCAGGCATGGTGGCGGGCACCTGTAATCCCAGCTGCTCAGGAGGCTGAGGCAGGAGAATCGCTTGAACCTGGGAGGCAGAGGTTGCAGTGAGCCAAGATCTCGCCACTGCACTCCTCCTGGGCAACAAGAGTGAAACTCCATCTCAAAAAAACAAAAACAAAAACAAAAACAAAACAAAAAGAAAAGAAAAGAAAAAAAAAAGCTTAAAAATTCCTCAGAATAAATTACTGAAAGCATGAAAACATGATAAATGTCTCACAACAATGTTATTATTATTTCATAACATCCAGGGTATAGAATCATAGGCTCTTAGGAGGGGATTTATATGGTCATCTACATTTTGCCACCAAAAATTCCTTCTATGATATCACCAATGAACATATACCTGTCTTCCTAACACTTCTAGTGACAATTTGTTACTATGTTCACTCATTAATGATTTGTTTCTCCTGAGCATTTATTTAAATTTTGATATTTCAAATATTTATGCTAAATTCAAGAATTACACTGGTTTAGGAAAAGAAACCAGAATTTATGTTCCCACAATTACTGGGGGAAGCAGACAAGATAACAACTATAACAATACAATGAGACAAGTGCTGTTATAGATTTTTCTGGGAACTTCCAAGCTGGGAAATAATTAACTTGCTTGGGACTCATGGTGGGGCTAAGGGGGAGAAAGTTCAGGAAAGTTTCACAGAAAAAACTTAAAGTGAACCGAGTGGCACCCAAGATGGCTGAATAGGAACAGCTCCAGCCTCCAGCTCCTAGCATGAGCTCCCAGCATCACCCGTCTCCCAGAAGACAGGTGATTTCTGCATTTTCAACTGAGGTACCAGGTTCATCTCACTGGGGCGTGTCGGACAGTTGATGCTGGTCCGCGGGTGCAGCCCAACCAGTGAGAGCTGAAGCAGGGCAAGGCATCGCCTCACCTGGGAAGTGCAAGGGGGAAGGGAATTCCTTTTGCTAGCCAAGGGAAATTGAGACACACAACACCTGGAAAATCAGGTAACTCCCACGCTAATACTACGCTTTACCAAACGTCTTAGCAAACAGCACACCAGGAGATTATATCCCACACCTGGCCCAGAGGGTCCCATGCCCACAGAGCCTCAGTCATTGCTAGCACAGCAGTCAGAGATCTAACTGCAAGGTGGCAGCGAGGCTGGGGGAGGGGCGCCCACCATAGCTGAGGCTTAAGTAGACAAACAAACCTGCCAGGAAGCTTGAATTGGATGGAGCCCACTGCACCTCAAGGAGGCCTGCCTGCCTCTGTAGACTCCGCCTCTGGGGACAGGGCATAGCTAAACAAACAGCAGGTGAAACCTCTGCATATGTAAAAGTCCCTGTCTGACAGCTTTGAAGAGAGCAGTGGTTCTCCCAGCAGGGAGGTTGAGATCTGAGAACGGACAGACTGCTTGCTCAAGTGGGTCCCTGACCCCTGAATAGCCTAACTGGGAGACATCCCCCACTAGGTGCAGACCGACACCTCACACCTCACATGGCTGGGTACACCCTGAGATGAAGCTTCCAGAGCAAGAATCAGACAGCAACACTCGCTGTTCAGCAAGATTCTATCTTCTGCAGCCTCCGTTGCTGATACCCAGGCAAACAGAGTCTGGAGTGGACCTCAAGCACACTCCAACAGACCTGCAGCTGATGGTCCTGGCTATTAGAAAGAAAACTAACAAACAGAAAGGACACCCACACCAAAACCCCATCAGTACATCACCATCATCAAAGAGCAAAGGCAGAGAAAACCACAAAGACAGGGAAAAAGCAGTGCAGAAAAGCTGGAAATTCAAAAAATCAGAGCGCATCTCTCCCTCCAAAGGAATGCAGCTCATCGCCAGCAATGGAACAAAGCTGGACAGAGAATGACTTTGACGAGTTGAGAGAAGAAGGCTTCAGTCGATCAAACTTCTCAGAGCTAAAGGAGGAACTACGTAACCAGCACAAAGAAACTAAAAACCTTGAAAAAAGAATGGATGAATGGATAACGAGAATAATCAATGCAGAGAAGACCTTAAAAGAACTGATAGAGATGAAAACCATGACACGAGAACTACATGACAAATGCACAAGCTTCAGTAACCAACTCGATTAACTGGAAGAAAGATTATCAGTGATTGAAGATCAAATGAATGAAATGAAGCGAGAAGAGAAGTGTACAGAAAAAAGAGTAAAAAGAAATGAACAAAGCCTCCCAGAAATATGGGATTATGTGAAAAGACCAAATCTATGTCTGATTGGTATGCCTGAAAGTGACGGGGAAAATGGAACCAAGTTGGAAAACACTCTGCAGGATAGCATCCAGGAGAACTTCCCCAACCTAGTAAGGCAGGCCAACATTCAAATTCAGGAAATACAGAGAATGCCACAAAGATACTCCTTGAGAAGAGCAACTCCAAGACACATAATTGTCAGATTCACCAAAGTTGAAATGAAGGAAAAAATGTTAAGGGCAGCCAGAGAGAAAGGTCGGGTTACCAACAAAGGGAAGTCCATTAGACTTACAGCAGATCTCTTGGCAGAAACTCTCCAAGCCAGAAGAGAGTAGGGGCCAGTATTCAACATTCTTAAAGAAAAGAATTTTCAACCCAGAATTTCATATCCAGCCAAACTAAGTTTCATAAATGAAGGAGAAATAAAATCCTTTACAGACAAGCAAATACTTAGAGATTTTGTCACCATCAGGCCTACCCTACAAGAGATCCGGTACCAGTCATTGCAAAAATATGCCAAAATGTAAAGACCATTGATGCTAAGAAGAAACTGCATCAACTAACGAGCAGAGTAACCAGCTAATATCATAATGACAGGATCAAGTTCACGCATAACAATATTAACTTTAAATGTAAATGGACTAAATTGTCCAATTAAAAGACACAGACTGGCAAATTGGATAAAGAGTCAAGACCCATCAGTTTGCTGTATTCAGGAGACCCATCTCACATGCAGAGACACACATAGGCTCAAAATAAAGGTGTGGAGGGAGAGCTAAGCAAACGGAAAACATAAAAAAGAAGGGGTTGCAATCCTAGTCTCTGACAAAACAGACTTTAAACCATCAAAGATCGAAAGCGACAAAGAAGGCCATTACATAATGGTAAAGGGATCAATTCATCAGGAAGAGCTAACGATCCTAAATATATATGCACCCAATACAGGAGAACCTAGATTCATAAAGCAAGTCCTTAGAGACTTACAAAGAGACTTAGACTCCCATACGATAATAACGGGAGACTTTAACACCCCACTGTCAACATTAGACAGATCAACGAGAGACAGAAACTTAACAAGGATATCCAGGAATTGAACTCAACTCTGCACCAAGACCTAATAGACATCTACAGAACTCTCCACCCCAAATCAACAGAATATACATTCTTCTCACCACCACATTGCACTTATTCCAAAATTGACCACATAGTTGGAAGTAAAGCACTCCTCAGCAAATGTAAAAGAACAGAAATTATAACAAACTGTCTCTCAGACCACAGTGCAATCAAACTAGAACTCAGGATTAAGAAACTCAATCAAAACCACTCAACTGCATGGAAACTGAACAACCTGCTCCTGAAAGACTACTGGGTGCATAATGAAATGAAGGCAGAAATAAAGATGTTCTTTGAAACCAATGAGAACAAAGATACAACATGCCGGAATCTCTGGGACACATTTAAAGGAGTGTGTAGATGGAAATTATAGCACTAAATGCCCACAAGAGAAAGCACGGAAGATCTAAAATTGACACTCTAACATCACAATTAAAAGAACTAGAGAAGCAAGAGCAAACACATTCAAAAGCTAGCAGAAGGCAAGAAATAACTAAGATCAGAGCAGAACTGAAGGAGATAGAGACACAAAAAACCCTCCAAAAAATCAATGAATCCAGGTGGTGGTTTTCTGAAAAGATCAACAAAATTGATAGACCACTAGCAAGACTAATAAAGAAGAAAAGAGAGAAGAATCAAATAGATGCAATAAAAAATGATAAAGGGGATATCACCACCAACCCCTCAGAAATACAAACTACCATTAGAGAATAGTATAAACACCTCTACGCAAATAAACTACAAAACCTAGAAGAAATGGATAATTTCCTGGACACTTACACTCTCCCAAGACTAAACCAGGAAGAAGTTGAATCCCTGAATAGACCAATAGCAGGCTCTGAAATTGAGGCAATAATTAATAGCCTACCAGCCAAAAAAAGTCCAGGACAAGAGGGATTCACAGCCGAATTCTACCAGAGGTACAAGGAAGAACTGGTACCATTCCTTCTGAAACTATTCCAATCAATAGAAAAAGTGGGAATCCCCCCTAACTCATTTTATGAGGCCAACATCATCCTGATACCAAAGCCTGGCAGAGATACAACAAAAAAAGAGAATTTTAGACCAATATCCCTGATGAACATCGATAAAAAAATCCTCAATAAAATACTGGAAAACCGAATCCAGCAGCACATCAAAAAGCTTATCCACCATGACCAAGTGGGCTTCATCCATGGGATGCAAGGCTGGTTCAACATACGCAAATCAATAAATGTAATCCAGCGTATAAACAGAACCAAAGACAAAAACCACATGATTATCTCAATAGATGCAGAAAAGGCCTTTGAGAAAATTCAGCAGCCCTTCATGCTAAAAACTCTCAATAAATTCGGTATTGATGGAACGTATCTCAAAACAATAAGAGCTATTTATGACAAACACACAGCCAATATCATACTGAAAGGGCAAAAACTGGAAGCATTCCCTTTGAAAACTGGCACAAGACAGGGATGCCCTCTCTCACCACTCCTATTCAACATAGTGTTGGAAGTTCTGGCTAGGGCAATCAGGCAAGAGAAAGAAATCAGGGGTATTCAGTTAGGAAAAGAAGAAGTCAAGTTGTCCCTGTTTGCAGATGACATGATTGTATATTTAGAAAACTCCATCATCTCAGCCCCAAATCTCCTTAAGCTGATAAGCAACTTCAGCAAAGTCTCAGGATGCAAAATCAATGTGCAAAAATCACAAGCATTCTTATACACCCGTAACAGACAAACAGCCAAATCATGAATGAACTCCCATTCACAATTGCTTCAAAGAGAATAAAATACCTAGGAATCCAACTTACAAGGGATGTAAAGGACCTCTTCAAGGACAACTACAAAACACTGCTCAGTGAAATAAAAGAGGACACAAACAAATGGAAGAACATACCATGCTTATGGATAGGAAGAATCAATATCGTGAAAATGGCCATATCGCCCAATGTAATTTATAGATTCAGTGCCATTCCCATCAAGCTACCAATGACTTTCTTCACAGAATTGGAAAAAACTGCTTTAAAGTTCATATGGAACCAAAAAATAGCCTGCATTGCCAAGACAATCCTAAGTCAAAAGAACAAAGCTGGAGGCATCACGCTACCTGACTTCAAACTATACTACAAGGCTACAGTAACCAAAACAGCATGGTACTGGTACCAAAACAGAGATATAGACCAATGGAACCGAACAGAGCCCTCAGAAATAATACCACATCTACAGCCATCTGATCTCTGACAAACCTTAGAAAAACAAGAAATGGGGAAAGGATTCCCTATTTAATAAATGGTGGTGGGAAAATTGGCTAGCCGTAAGTAGAAAGCTGAAACTGGACCCTTTCCTTACTTCTTATACGAGAATTAATTCAAGATGGATTAGAGACTTAAATGTTAGACCTAAAACCATAAAAACCCCAGAAGAAAACCTAGGTAATACCATTCAGGACATAGGCATGGGCAAGGACTTCATATCTAAAACACCAAAAGCAACGGCAACAAAAGCCAAAATTGACAAATGAGATCTAATTAAACTAAAGAGCTTCTGCACAGTGAAAGAAACTACCATCAGAGTGAACAGACAACCTACAGAAGGGGAGAAAAGTTTTGCAATCTACTCATCTGACAAAGGGCTAATATCCAGAAGCTACAAAGAACTCAAACAAATTTATGAGAAAAAAACAAACAACCCCATCAAAAAGTGGGCAAAGGATATGAACAGACATTTCTCAAAAGAAGACATGCATACAGCCAACAGATACTTGAAAAAATGCTTGTCATCACTGACCATCAGAGAAATGCAAATCAAAACCACAATGAGATACCATCTCACACCAGTTAGAATGGCAATCATTAAAAAGTCAGGAAACAACAGATGCTGGAGAGGATGTGGAGAAATAGGAACACTTTTACACTGTTGGTGGGATTGTAAACTGGTTCAACCATTATGGAAAACAGTATGGTGATTCCTCAAGGATCTAGAACTAGAAATACCATATGACCCAGCCATCCCATTACTGGGTATATACCCAAAGGATTATAAATCATGCTGCTATAAAGACACATGCACACATATGTTTATTGTGGCACTATTCACAATAGCAAAGACTTGGAATCAACCCAAATGTCCATCAGTGACAGACTGGATTAAGAAAATGTGGCACATATACACCATGGAATACTATGCAGCCATAAAAAAGGATGAGTTCGTGTCCTTTGTAGGGACATGGGTGCAGCTGGAAACCATCATTCTCAGCAAACTCTCGCAAGAATAGAAAACCAAACACTGCATGTTCTCACTCATAGGTGGGAATTGATCAATGAGATCACTTGGACTCTGGAAGGGGAACATCACACACTGGGGCCTATTATGGGTGGGGAGTGGGGGAGGGATGGCATTGGGAGTTATACCTGATGTAAATGACGAGTTGATGGCTGCTGATGAGTTGATGGGTGCAGCACACCAACATGGCACATGTATACATATGTAACAAACCTGCACATTGTACACATGTACCCTAGAACTTAAAGTATAATAAAAAAAAAGAAAAAGAAAAAAAAAAAAAGAAAATCTATCCTAATGCAAATAATCCTAAAACAAAACAAAACAAAAAAAAAGAAAATGTGGCACATATACACCATGGAATGCTATGCAGCCATAAAGAAGGATGAGTTTCTGTCCTTTGTAGGGACATGGATGCAGCTGGAAACCATCATTCTCAGCAAACTATGGCAAGAACAGAAAACCAAACACCACATGTTCTCACTCATAGGTGGGAATTGAACAATGAAATCACTTGGACACAGGAAGGGGAACATCACACATGGGGGCCTATTGTGGGTAGGGGACAGGGGAGAGGGATAGCATTAGGAGATATACCTAATGTAAATGACGAGTTATTGGGTATAGCACACCAACATGGCACATGTATACATATGTAACAAACCTGCACATTGTGCACATGTACCCTAGAACTTAAAGTATAATAATAAAAAAATTAAAAAAAAAAAAGCTTAAAGCATGCATACATTTTCAGGCAGAAAATATAGAGTGGAAAGAGGGTAACCTCTCACAATTAAAACCCCACTTTTATTCTTGGAATCCATCTAATTTCTTCTCTTTCTGTCTCCCTAAGACAAAGAACCGTATACATCTTTGTTACTCAAAGTTATGGTTTGTGGACCAGCAGCCTTGGCATCATCTGGGAGCTTGAAAGAAATGTATAATCTCAGATCCCACTCCAGATCTGCCAAGTCAGTAGGTGCATTTGAATAAGATTCCTGGGTAATTTATATGTACATTAAAGTTTGGGACACACCAAGCTATGGCTGATGCCTCTATTTCCTTGCTTCCCATTCAGTCTTTTAAAAATTTTTCCTATTTTATATTTAACTAGTACATATATACAGTTCAATAGTCACTTCTGCAAGGCTCATAACAAAAAATGGCAGGCCCCTTTTTAACTCCTCCCCATCCCTACTAACAATTCCTAGAATCGATCAACTTTTACATCTTCAACTATTTCTTCCAGTATTTACCTCCAATTCTGAAATAAAAATAATTGTTACTCTTTATATGTTTATCCGTTTTAAAACTCACCTGTACTTTTTACAGCAGGTGAGAATTTAACTTTCTTATACTACCACTTTGACTTATCCATCCCCTGCTTCCAACATAATTATAATTTTGATTAAACAAATATTTAATGTTTTAGTGTTATAACTATACACCTTAGTCATTAAACCAAGTAGAGTACCCTTTTATGTTTTTCCGGTAGTTAGTTATTGCCTTCCTTTTTTATTTGTTTAGATTTTTATGTCTTTGTTTGTTTGTTTGTTTTGTTTTGTTTTTGTATTTTTTTTGAGATGGAATCTCGCTCTATCACCTAGGCTGGAGTGTATGCAGTGGCACGATCTTGGTTCACTGCAACCTCTGCCTACCAGGTTCTAGTGATTCTCCTGCCTCAGCTTCCCCAGTAGCTGGGACTATAGGCATGCACCACCGTGCCCAGCTAATTATTTTGTATTTTTTGATAGAGATGGTATTTTGCCACATTGGCGAGGCTGGTCTTGAACTCCTGACCTCAAGTGATCCACCTGTCTTGGCCTCCCAAAGTGCTGGGATTACAGGCATGAGCCACTGCACCCAGCTGTACTTGTCTTATATCTAATTCTTTCTTATCTTTCCAAAAGAACTGTAAAATTCCTGTCAACATAGTCACACTATTCTATAAGTTTCATTTGTTTTCCTTAAAGTCTTCTCTTAAATTTCTTCATCCCTCTGTTCTAATCTGGGTTGGCTGCTATATAGGCAACTAATATAGCTGTTATCCTAGGACCTTCTTTTGTCATCATCTGGGAAAGTTCTTTTGTCTCTCTTCTGTCTTGAATTCTGAGTTTCTAGGGTCTCATGATGTCTTCCTTTTTGGTTTAATCTTTCATTTTGTGGAGGATATCCTCCAATGACTTCTAGAAAAAGTGTGTGCCAGGTATCTGTCTACTGGTATTCAGTACCTTTCTTTGTCTTTCCTGTATAATAGAGGCTGTAAGCCTGGAAACTACATTTCCCAGAATTCCTTGCTATCAATGTTCTTGTTTAGAGTAGGTCAGTGAAATATGTTTGTATGATACTTAAAAGTAGGAAGTGAGGTAGGTTTAATTCTTCTATCAGAAGTAGTGACAGACTAGCATGGGCTTTTACAGTGGCTGTCTCATATTTCAATATGCATTACCAGCGGCTGTAGCTTTACCAACAGATTTACGTGGTTTCCTGATTATTGTGTAGCATCCTCCTACCCCTCTAGCCATTTCAGCAGTATGAGATCAGTATATTAGATTATTTCCTGCTTGGACTACCTAGAATAGATTTTTTTTTTTCTATTTGAATGCCTACCAAGAATGGCTTCAAGAAAAAGATCTTCAAAAATATGAATTTGACTTAGTTATTGGACACCACCAATAACTACGATTTGAAGCAGTGATGGTCTCTGAGATATCAGTAGTTCATGGCAAAAAGAGTTACATAAATTATTACCTATACTTGAATGGAATTAAGTGCCTAATATTAAAGATACAGTTTTGGGAGACAAAGATGCTGTTGCAGTATTTGCATACTGTTTTAGTGAAGACTACAGAGACTGTGTGGTGGGCCGGATATTTCTGAGTACACTGGAGAGATTACAGAAATGACCTCAGGGTTTGAAAATGTTTGCTTAGGCATTATCAGAAAACCAGAAAGCTTCTGTTGTGACTGCCTCAAAATAATACCTTATCTTTTAGAGTTATAGGACTCTACATACCAAAATGTACCAAAACTAGGACTCCAAATACCAGTATAACCAAAAGCCAGACCCCAAATTTGATCTTGCGTACTGGAGATCTGCAATTGACTGCCTCACCAGGTCTACTATGTTAAGACATATTAAGAAAGAAGAGTATATTGTGGACTGAATTATGTCCCCCATCCATTCATATTTTGAAGACTTAATCCCCAATATGACTATTTGGAGATAGATTCATTAAAGAGGTAATTAATGTCAAGTGAGGTCCCTATCCATTCATATTTTGAAGACGTAATCCCCAATATGACTATTTGGGGATAGGTACATTAAAGAGGTAATTAATATCAAGTGAGGTCCCAAGAATGGGGCCTTAATTCACTATTACTGGTGTCCTTCTAAGTAAAAGAAGAGACATCAGGGATGCACATGTAGAGAGGAAAGGCTGGGTGAGGATTCGATGAGAAGATGACTGTCTGAAAGACAAAGACAGAGGTCTCAGGGTAGAGAGGAAAGGCTGAGTGAGGATTCAGTGAGAAGATGGCTGTCTGCAAGCCAAAGACAGAGGTCTCAGGAGAAACCAACCCTATCTTGATCTTGAACTTCCAGCCTCTAGAACTGTGGGAAAATAAATTTCTGCAGTCCTAGCCAACCAGTCTGTGATATTTTATTACGGCAGTTTTAGCAAACTAATGCACACTCTTACTACATCTCATCAAAGATATCAAAGGATACTACCTTTATCAAAACATGGGGAAAAACATTAGTCAGAGGCACTCCATCTTTCTTGGAAAGCCCTCTTGTGTCCATCCTGGAAGGCTGAGGATGATGACTGAAGACGCTGCTATAGAAATAGGCTCCTTGATTTCAGTGAGGATGAAGGATTTCAGAGTGATAGAAACTAAGTGGCAGCAGATACTGATAAGACAAGGTGGGTGGTACTGATTAGTGATAATTAGAACAGTTTAACCCACACATATTTTTTATGATGGCTAATTGATCATAGTGTCCTTAAGACTGAAATAGATGGGCAATTTTACATTTATGTAATACGGTTTTACTTTATATATAAAATAGAAAAAGTTTTAGGTCATGAGTACAGGCTTAATTTTAATCACAATGGAGAGTTAACACTGTTCACACCATTTCCAGACCCGAGCCACTTCTCAAATCTGGAATCCTAGAATGGAATGGAAAGCCTATCTCCTGGAGGAAGAATCTTCTGACATTGCTACCAGTATATGTTGTAAATATTCTACAGAGGAATTCCAAGAGTTTTCTGGAATTACTGTATACTGCCTCTGAGACGACATTACTCCATAGGGCTCCAACATGTCACTGTGTTCCTCCAGTCAGGGTGGAAGTCCATGCAGGTCAGGCAATCCTATTACTATTGTTGAATACTCCATTTTCTTTCCTTGCAGTGCCTTCAAGATGGCAGGATTCTATGATGCCATTTTGAACTCAGGAGTGGATGTGTGATTTGCTTTGGCTGATAACATGTGGGCATGTGTCATATGTCACTCCTGGACAAAAGCTTTAAGACACTGTATGTTTGTCAATGTTTCTTTTTCTTCTCCCACAAGATTAGCAGTGCTCCAGATAGCAGCTACCAGCCTAGACCCTGGAGCAAAGAAATGTAGGATAGAGCCATATCCAGCCCATGATGGACATGTAACATGCACAAGAAATTATCTTCTGTTTTTGTAAGTCACTGATATTTAGAGTTATTTGTTTTTCTGCATAACATAGATCGTCTTAACTAATACAGGTGTCAAATGCCCCAAGCCTCTATCATGGTGGGTCCAATGGGTTCACAGATCTAACTAGTGGTTTTTCCCCAGGACCTGAATGGAAAGTTAGAATAGGCATACTAAGCAACTAGCAAAATATTCGCTGACTTGTAAAGATCTATTGTAGTAGAAGGATAAATTCACAATCCAAAAGCAATACTGAATCCTTAAGAGAATAGTCCTACTCTCCTTGCTCTGGGTCTTAGCACTTGGTGGTGACTATATTGAACTGTATCTGGCATCTGGTTGTTACCTCACAGCCATAAAACTAAGATCGCCCACATGTTCCCCTTAAATAAGACATCTTGATGGATCACAGGTCTATCACCCTATCCTATCTCTGCTATCAACCCTAGCAGAGATTAAGGTTGCCATTAAAGACATGCAAGATGCATGGCTGGTGATTCCTATTACTTCTTCATTTATTGTCGGTGCAAGAAGACAGATGGATCTTGGATAATGACAGTAGGGTATCATAAATGTAATCAGATGGTGACTCTAATTGCATCTATTGTTCCTAAAGTCTTATCTTTGCTAGAATCAATTAGTGTAGCCCCTCACATCTGCTATTGATTTGCAAAATACTTTGTTTCTCTAAACCGAATAGCAGAGACTAGTAGAGCAGTTTGCTTTTACCTGGCAGAGACAGTAATGCATCACTCTGTCTTTTTTGCTGATTGCTTCCCCAGATCCAATGCTGCATTCTCTACTTTCTAATCTTGAGTCTGGACCTCTCTTGGTTCTCTAAAGAAGAATGGCTGTGCCTCTACTTCTGCTGCCTCTGCTATTCGAGACTTCTGGGAATTTTGTTTGTTCATCTATTTTTTTTCCCACTCTGGCTATGTGTTAATGTGATTAGACTCACTTTGTCAACAACTCTATCAGACACATCTGTCCGATGCCACCTTGTTTTACTTCATCACATCGATAAATTTATTCTTTTTGGGGTCATGTGGTAGAGAATTTCATTCACCAGAAATTCTCCAAAAAGATTTGAAAATTTGTTAGAGTGAGAAAATTATACTTCCTAGGAAGCTCCACACATTTTCTTCTTGAGGAGAAAAGTGGAGAGACATTGTATTTTCCAGAATTCTGAAGCTATTTGATGAAGCTCACAGGGAAGAATAGAAGTTTCTATTTGTAAGTGTTGCTACTTGTAAGTGTATAGTAGGGAGATATAATAGTGTGTAGGGAGTGGAGGAAGGATAAGAACATGAGGGGTAAGTATCTGGGAGAGTTGGGACAGACACACACACACACACACACACACAGAGAGAGAGAGAGAGTACTGCTGCTACAAGTGGAGAAGATATAGAAGAAGATGGAAAGAGGATATTGCAGATATTTGCTGTGACCTAAGAATGCACTTCTTACTATATTGTCGGGATTCTTTTTCATTAAGGAAGACACCATGTTAAGGCTATAATTCGGGGCCCAGATGTTTGTTTGGGTTATATTTGTATATCTTTATTCTATATCAATGTGATCTGATGGAGAGGAAGTCATACATGTGCCCATTCTGTTCTCTTGAACTATTTTACTTTGAGGACCACTCTCCTTTATTATAGTATTTAACATGCTTATCTTAATTTAAAAATTTGAACATCATTCTTTATAATGAATCTGGAAGCAAAAGTGGATGTGTCTTCTCTATCATCTGTTGAGATTATACCATATTAATCTCATTATATAGCATATCAATATATTGATCAATAATCAATATACTATATCATATATATCAATTATACATTAATTAATTAAATATTAGTTGCCCTTGAAGTTTGTGAACTACTTATGGAAGTTTTTTACTTTGTGACACAATTTTTACAGATACAAAATTAAGGAAAAAAGCTATTTCTACCCTCACGAAGTCTATACTTATAAGAGGTTATTCCTGGTTTTATGCCTATCCTTTTTTAAAAAACGTATAGTTTTGAGTCTGAGCTAATTAGACACTTCTGATTCACTTCTGTGAAATCTTTTATTTCTTTAAATGCTACTCCACTTTTCTTCCAAAAAGGATGGGATTGTGACTATTTATCTAGAATTTTATACTTGTAAAATATCTGAACCTGCATGTGCCAAATTCCTTTTCAAGATCTCCAGTCATATCTACATTTTCTCTAAAATAATTAAGTGTCCTGTTGTCTAAAGCCTATGGTACATGTCCAACAGTTTGCAGCTATCCTTTCTTTCGCTATTACAGGCTCCAAAATGACATCGTCACTTCCTGTCACATTCAATCACCAACCACATTTCCCTTATTTCTTGGAATTATGTATGGAGTATCAGTTCCCTTTGTGGCTTCCTGTGCCTCCCAAGAGATGATATTACCAGCAGGACAAGTAAAGAATGAGTCTGTTACTTGGTTTTCAGTAGAAAAGGACTTTTAGAAACTGTTGATGTCATTAGTTCATTAGTACAGTTGAATTCTGCCATGGATTTTTTTTTTCTCTTCTTTTTAACTCATATTTTAGGTTGAGGGGTACACGTACAGGTTTGTTATATAGATGAATTGTGTGTCGGGGGGCTTGGTGTCTGGATTATTTTGTTACCCAGGTAATAAGCATAGTACCCGATTGGCAGTTTTTTGTTCTTCTCCCTCAAGTAGGCTCCATGTTGTGTCTGTTGTTTCCTTCTTTGTGTCCATGTGTTCTTAATGTTTAGCTCCCACTTATAAGTGAGAACATGTAATATTTGGTTTTCTGTTCATGCATTAGTTTGCTTTGGGTAATGGCCTCCAGCTCCATCCATGTTGCTGCAAAGGACAGGATCTTGTTCTTTTTTATGGCTGCCTAGCATTCCAAGATGTGTATGTATCATATTTTCTTTATCCAGTCTAATATTAATGAAAGTATAGGTTGAATCTGTGTCTTTGCTATTGTGAATGGTGCTGCGATGAACATACATGTGCATGTGTCTTTATGGTAGAAAGATTTCTATTCCTCTGGGTAGATACTCAGTAATGGACTTACTGGGTCAAATGGTAATTCTGTTTTACGTTTTTTAAGAATTTACCACACTGCTTTCCACAATGGCTGAACTAATTTACATACCTACCAGCAGTGTATAAGCATTCTCTTTTCTCTGCAACCTTGCCAGCATCTGTCACTTTTTGACTTTTTAATAATAGCCATTTTGACTAGTGTAAGATGGTGTCTCCTTGTGGCTTTGATTTGCATTTCTCTAGTGATTAGTGCTGTTGAGCATTGTTTCATATGATTGTTGGCTGTGTCTATGTCTTCTTTAGAAAAGTGTCTGTTCATGTCCTTTATCCACTTTTTAATGAGGTGTTTGTTTTTTGCTTGCTGATTTGTTTAAGTTCCTTATGGATTCTAGATATTAAACCTTTATTGGTTGCATAGTTTGCAAATATTTTCTCCCATTCTGTAGGTTGTCTGTTTACTCTGTTGGTATATTCTTTTGCTGTGCAGAAGCTATTTAGTTTAATTAGGTCTCACTTGTCAATTTTTGTTTTTGTTGCAATTGCTTTTGGCATCTTTGTCATGAAATCTTTGCCAGGGCTATGTCCAGAATGGTATTTCCTGGGTTATCTTCCATGGTTTTTATAGTTTAAGGTTTTATATTTAAATCTTTAATCCATCTTGAATTGATTTTTATTATGGTATAAGGAAGGAGTTCATCTTCTGCATATTCCATTAATTTTTAATCTCTGTTAGGAAAGCAATGACTTTCATGTAGCTTGATGTTCTATAAAGCTTCCCATGGACATTTCATTTGTATCCTTTTTCTTTTTATCCCCACCTAAATATTTCCTAATCTGTGTGTATTATCAGAATCATGGATTCCCAGATGGGGTTTTACCAGTTTACCCTAGAGTGTTGCCATTTCTCTGCCTGTTTGCTTTTTATTAATAAGATATATCCTTTCAACACTGGGTTACGCATTTCATCTCTCTAAGCTCAAGAGCCTCTCTAGTCTCTAAAATCTATTAATATCTTTCACATATCTCATTTTTCCCATGAAGACTCCTTTATTGAATATATATTTATCTCTTTTCTAACCTCTACAACACCCTCACTTAAAATATGCTATCTGTTTTCTAACCCTGCTATAACAAATTACCAAAAGTTTAGTGGCTTAAAACAACAGAAACTTATTATTTTACAGCTGTAGAACTCAGAAGCCTGAAATGGGTCGGGAGGGCTATGCCTCTTATGGAGGCTCCTGGAAAGAATCCATTCCTTTGCTCTTTCTAGTTTCCAGAGGCTGCCCACATCCTTTGGCTTGCGGTCGCATATCATTCCAACCTCTGCTTCTATTGTCACATCTTTTCTAACTCTGATTCTCCTGCCTCCCTCTTTTAAGTACTCTGTGAGTACAGTAATCCCACACAAATAATTTAGAGTAATCTTCCCATCTCAAGACCTGTAACTTAATCATATCTATAAAGTCCTTTTGGCCATGGAAAGTAACAGGTTCTTGGGATTAAGATGTGGACATCTTTGGGGAACCATTATTCTGCTTACCAGAAATATTCTATACACATGTAACTATAATACATTTTAATCCATAGCTGTATTTAATTTAGCTCCATTCTTTATATAATTTATAATTATTTTGGGTATAGAAGTGCCATTTTTCCTCATCAAGTATCAATTCCCTGGAGGCATATGTCTGTCAGAGAGCTGGGTGCATATTTACCTATTGGTTTTAGAATTTCATTCTCTTCATTAACAAATATTGTATATTTCTTTGACATGAACATAAACACCAATACATCTTTATGTTTAATTGACTACAACAAAAATTTATTCACTCCCCTTGTTTCTCAGGTGTCTTAGTTCTCATCTTGTGATAAAAATATATAAAATCTTATAAGCCTAAGATAAAATGCAGTTTTTATCTTTTAATCATGTTTTAGGAAGAGTTAATAATACTTGGGCCTTTTTGGCAACAGTAATGGGATATTTGAATTCTGTAGACTTTCTACATTTTGTTTTTAAATGTCTCTTGTTTCATTAATTTTAGACTTTTTATTGTAAAAATCTTTCAACATATAAAAAATTAGAAAAGAAGTTTAGTGAATATCCACTTATTCACAACCTAGATTTAGCAATGTATGCATATCTACATGATCTTTTTGCCAATGTATTTTAAAGTAAATTACAGTTAAATAATTTTTATTCAATGCCATAAAGAAGTGAGAATTTATGTAAATTTCCTATGTTTCTTGAGACTTGTCAAGTGATGGCTGGAGTAGGAGGACACCTCAATATATTATAAGTTTTCTCCTTTTATAAAAGACTCTCTGGTCTTCTTTTCACCTACTATAACATCTGTAAATAATTTTTTTCTTTTTTAAACACATGACTGACTTTGACTAAATTTTATTTTAATAACTATGCCTTTAATATTCCTCTTAGTTTTTTAACTAGTTTCCTGGAAAAAAAAGTCACCTAATTCCATTTTATTTGGGGTCAAATCTCCTTTCAACTCACTGCAACAATGCTTCATGCTAGAAGACTAAAGGGATAATTGCTTTGGTCTTGATGTTTTCTATGCTGTCACTTTTGTACCACATTTATACCAGTTTTTGGTTGCTTTATTTCTTTCCCAGAAAAGAAAACTTGGATATAATTTAACATCTACTTATGCAATTACTTTGCTCTTGTTTCTGCTAAGGGAACCGTGGGTGTTCTTCAAAACTGTCTCCAAGAACTTTTGGCATTATTAGAACTACCCAGTGCCAACCGTATGAATGATGAAAGTATCGTTTTCTAAGTAATGAAAGCCTCCTCTACTTTTGCTCTATTTTTTGCTCCACTTTCTCCTTTCGTAATAGCAACAAATCATCTCACAAACTTATGTATCTTTCACTTGAAAATTTAAATTCAGCAAAAATCTCTTAAGAGTTGCTTTGGCTGTTAGTATGTCAAATTGTTGCTGTTACCGAAGATTTGGGTTTTCTGAATGAGCAAAGCATATTGCTTTTGAAAATATTTGGGAGATAGAACTGAGCTAAAATTCTCTCTCTCTCTCTTTCTGTTTTCTGTCTGAAGAGGCTTGAACAATTTCAGAGGAACATTTCCTCCAAGAAAGGAATGTTTTACATTTGGGATGGTAGACAAAATGCTTTGTGAAAAGAGTTCAAACTACAGGGTTCTCAGAAGAATCTTATTGTTCTGACTCCAGTTCCCTGACACCAGCTGGATGTCCTGCAATTCAATTCCATTCTGACAGCAACTACCTAGAATTAGTGTGACTCCATGGTTTAAGGGTTCAATCCCACAAAACCGCCCTTACTTCAGATGCTAGCCACAAGCCCCGGGAGCCAACCCTATTTCTGACAACCAGCAATATATTTGAAGGGTCCTACAATCCTCTCAGGTTTGATAATTTGTTAGAACAACACACTTAACTAACTAGAAGCATTATATTTACAATTTTATTATGAAGCATACAGATCAGGAATGACAACTAAAAGAGATGCACAGGGCAAGGTCTTGAATGGGGGCCAATGCTGAGTTTCTATGTCCTCCCCTCATGAAATCCTGGTGCATCAACCCCCGGCTCATCAATGTGTTCACCAACCAGGAAACCCCTCCAAGCTTGGGTCCAGAGTTTTCACTGGGGATTCATTACCTAGATGTCCTTGATTAAATCATTGGCCATGTGATTAAACTTAATTTCTAGCACACCTACTTTTCCTGGAGGTCCAGTGGGCCCAAAGTCCCAATCCTCTAATCACATGATTTGTCTCTGTGGTGACCAGCACCCATCCTGAAGCTATCAAGGTGCCTACCAAGAGTCCCCTCATCATCATAACAGACACTCATGCTACTTGGTGTATTGGTTTGCTAGGGCTGCCATAACAAACTACCACAGACTGGATGACTTCACTAATAGAAATTTATTTTCTCACAATTCTGGAAGCTAGATGTCAGAGAACAAGAGGGTATGGGAAAGGATGGTTTCTTCTGAGGCCTCTCTCCTTGGCTTCAGATGTCTCTTTTCTCCCTTTGGTTTTGCTTGGTCTTCCCTCTGTGTATGTCTGTATCCTAATTTCCGCCTTCTATAAAGACACCAGTCCTGTTGGATTTGGGACCCACTCTAATGACCTTATTTACTTCGTTAACCTCTGGAAACACCCTGTCTACAAATACAGTCACGTTCTCAGGTACTGGTTAGGACTCCAACACATGAATTTGCGGGGGTGGGGCGGGGACATAACACTGGGGAAATGCTAAGGGTTTGCAAAGCTCTGTGCCAGAAACCAGGGACAAAGGCAGGATATCAGCTTCATTATTCCACAGTATTCTTTACACATTCCATTTGCACATCTCCTTCCAAGAAACACCTTTACATTTTGGCCAATAATGATGTGCTTGAGATGAAAGCAAACCAAGTGGTTGTGTTTTGCTGCCTAGGGAGAGGTGGGGCAGACCACTTCTCTGGAGGTGACACATTGCCTGCTCCTGTAACTCATATTCTGAAGTCCCTGAGAAGCATCACATCTAATTCCATGAACAGGACCATACTGAGAGGTGGCTGAAGCCAGGACTCGTTTGTTTCAGGATACTCTTTCTGCTTCTCTATTTCTCAGCATTTCTCTACTTCTCAGCATTTACGCATCCTTTCTCCCAACCTAGACTTTCTCCTCCACTATTTAAACAAAGGTTCGGGAATAATCTTGTTCATATTTAAACTGAGCATGCATTTAAATCAGCATGTTACCTCTCCCTAAGATATTTGTATTAAAATCTTATTTTCTTACTTCCTTGTACTCTTGAAATTACTCCCAGGTGAACCTCTTGTGGGTAAGGTTTGTGCTCCCTACAAGGGAAGTAATAGATAATACTAGGATTTTATTTTCTCCCATCAGAAGTTACTTTGAATCTGAACCTATCAACTGTAGGATCAAAAAACTCCTTAAATTCATTTTACCTTTTTAGTATATCCATACCTTGTCAAAGGACAAATGCCATTCTTTTGATAGAAAATACGTCCATGTTGTTTGTTACAAACTCTGAAAACCTTAGTTGGGTCTTGCCTTCTCTTCAGCTATTGACACTTTTGATGAGGGCAGACAGCTTGTTGGGAAATAGCAGAGAGGAGCAGGCAGGAAATGGAGTTGGGGGTGGGGCTGTTTTCTTATTAGTTTCCCAGGGTGAGATGGGCAGATGAGCTTGACTTAAAGAGCATCACGGGATCACTTCCTTTTAGAACTGGGAGGGGAGAAGGGCACACGCACTCCCCAGTGTATGGGGTGTAAGTAGTAAAATAAACGTAGGAACACAACATTCTAATATGGCTAATAAACATAAACTTACATGTTTATAAGAGCCTAGAGGGAAAGGGGTAAACTAGAACTAAATGCAAATTTAGTTTATTCATTCTGGCTTAATCATTTGAAGGAATAATTTTATCCTGATGCTAATTCAGAAACATGGCAGCCTAGGGCAGCAACCCAGGGTCTCTTTCATATAACATCTTGAGAATGCAGAGAAAGAAGCCAGATTATTTTTCTTTTGCATGAGTTCATTATTTTCCACCTAATTCAACAAATATTCATAAAGAAAATTCTACATGCCAAGCATCTGGCAAAAATAAACTGTCTTGTTTAAAGTAGATGGTCTAGAAGTTATTGAAGAAATTCTCTCTCATCATAAAAAGTGAGGGTTTTATTAGTTTTTAAGGATCTCAGTAATTATCTAGAGGAGATAAGTCAGGTACTTTGTCCTCATCTATAAAATCAAATGTTTTATCAAGAGGAGATAATTCATATACTTCTGTCCTCATCTATAAAATCAAATGTTTTATCTAGATGATCTTCAATGTTTTTCCAACTCTAAAATTCTAGGATTCTGTGGTCTCTGCCATGATTTCTATACCCCAGAGAATGAAGTTCAAATACAGTTGATGCTTGTGGGGTGGAATTCTTTCCCAACTGAAAAGCTCATAAAAAAGTGAACCTGATTTTTCAGTATTGCACTGAGTTGTAAGATGCTGGTCTTAGGCAGCATCTTAAATCAGGCGGTAGCTAGTCATAGTTACTGTTTCTTAATATAGATGTCAAGACTTTTGGTCATTTCTGCAAGGTCATGGAGGGGGCTGGTCTTAGGATGGCTTTCTTCCCCAAACAACTCTTAAGTCTGCCATGAGACCAGAAATGCCATAATTAGAAATGTATTCCTGTTGCTGAAGGCATGCCCTCTATACAGCCCATACCAAGATATGAATAACAGACTAGAAGTTTCTGGGTTTTCCATTGAATCAGTGAGAATGCTTTTGGCTGTAAATAACAGAATACCCAACTAAAAGTGACTTAATCAATAAAGCATTTGTTTTCTCCCATAGTGCCAGAATTGGTTAATTGGATTCCAGGTCAATTCCTTTCATATTTCTTGGTTTTCCCTTCATGGGCACAAAAGGGAAATCTGCTACAAGCATTGTGTCCTCCCATGATAGTGTCCAAAGAAAGAAAGGACAGTTTGTCCCCATACAGCTCTTTTTTTTTAACTTTTATTTTAAGTTCAGGGGTACAAGTGCAGGTTTGTTACATACGTAAATGTGTGTCATGGGGGTTCGTTGTACAGATTATTTCATCACCTAAGTATTAACCCTAGTACCCATTACTTGTTTTTCTTGATCTTCTCCCTCCTCCCACCCTCTACCCCCCTAAAGGCCTCCATGTGTGTTGTTCCCCTCTATGTGTCCGTGTGTTCACCTAATTTAGCTCCCACTTATAAGTGAGAACATGTGCTATTTGCTTTTCTGTTCCTGCATTAGTTTGCTAAGGATGATGGCCTCCAGCTCCATCTATGTTGCTGCAAAACACATGATCTCATTCTTTTTTATGGCTGTGTAGAATTCCATGGTGTATATGTACCACATTTTCTTTATCCAGTCTACCACTGATGGGCATTTAGGTTGATTCCATGTCTTTGCTATTGTGAATAGTGCCGCAATGAACATTCGCGTGCATATGTCTTTATGGTAGAATGATTTATATTCCTTTAGGTATATATCCAGTACTGGGATTGCTGGGTCAAATGTTATTTCTGTCTTTAGGTCTTTGAGGAATTGCTATACTGTCTTCCACAATGGCTGAACTAATTTACACTCCCACCAACAGTGCATAAACATTCCTTTTTCTCCATTACCAGCATCTGATTTTATTTTTTTTTAATTTTTTGCCATTCTGACTGGAATGCAACTCTTTTTATTAGAAAGGAAACCTTTCCTTGAAGCCTCCAGCAGACTTCCTCTTACTGACTAGTAAGAACTATGTCAGATTCCTGAGCCCAAGGCTGAAGGGGCTTTCTGTTAGTCACAGAGGGAGTGGTGGGAATACATCAAGTAGGCAGTCAATCATGTTTGCTTCATCTGGTGTGGCCAAAATCTTCAGAGCAGATCTAACTGGAAGTGAGGATTTGCAAGGTATTTTGTCCATATGTATAGATGTATGGGGTTCCCCCTTCTTCACGCTTTTAGTCCACTACCCTTAATTTTCAGGGGTCCTGGATAGCCACTGGTAAAGCTGAAGTTAAGCCTGTGGATGGTGTGATGTAAAAGCAAGGGACTGGGAGTCATATGCAGGGAACTGGACTTGGGAGGCCAGGTGGATGTTGGGAGCGAGGCTGAGGCTAATGCTGAGAAAGGCTGCAAGCCAAGTGGCATTGGTGAGTGGGAGTTCTGTGGCCCTCCATTCTCTGATAGACCATCCATGTGACTCTTGCTGAGCATCAAGGACATTTTAAATAGATTCCTGTGAAAGCCTGGACCAGATTGCAGCTCCACTGACATATAACACATCTATAGAATATTTCATCTCAGATAATTAACCAGAAAGTATATAATTATCTTAATTCTCTGATGTATTGCCCAGGGGTGGATGATCCAGATACAAATAATGGTCTTTTGACTTCTGATGTTGAACTTGCTTTCTTGGGATTAGAGATCAGCAGAATGAGTGCCATTCTATTTAAAAACCTATTTTAGTATTACTGTAACAGGTAATTAACTGGCTCATATAATTTGGTCAAGTTCAGTCAAGTTTTTGACTTAAAGTCATCGTGCAGGTTAGTGTAAGAGTGCTTTAATGAGAGCACAAGCATTCCAGAATGAAAGATTGGAAGGATTAACTGAAATATGCAAGAGAGGCTGCTTAGCATATTTCCTGGTACATAGTGGGACTCAAGAAGTATTAGTTTCCTTCTCCCAGTTGGGTTTCTTTCCTAATTACTATTTCCCCAAAATCTCAGCAAAATTGTCTCCCCTTCTATTTTGGAGCTTCCCTTACTCCCACCTCAAAAGAGCAGGAAACATATAACCAATATTCTAAGACAAAGTAATAGAAAATAGAAAAATAGAGGGAAGGAAACGGTTCTTTTATCTTGGATAAAATAAATATAATGCATGTGTCAGGGATTCCAAGAATTAAGACACAGCCTCCTATCTGAAGGGAGGTCACAGTCTAGAGCAGGAGACCCAGGGAGAACTAATCTGAGGACAGAAACTGCAGAGGGTACAGCTGAGCACTTAGAAGGAACACCTAACTTACACGGGTGGGGGTGGCCAGGGAGGCACATAAGGGACATCTTCCCTGGGGAAATGATTCCTAGAAGCCATGCTTGCCCCTCAGGACACCTGCTGACCCAAAAGGGAGGCAGAAATAGAAGGTATCTGTTTTTCTAGGAGTCTTGAAAATATAAAATCCCAAACTATAAAAACCCTAGAAGAAAATCTAGACAATACCATTGAGGACATAGGTATAGGCAAAGATTTCATTAAGAAAATGTCAAAAGCAACTGCAACAAAAGCACATTTTATCACATTGCTCTCTGCTATCATGTTTAGTTTGTAAAATTTTCCAAATTAAATTTAGGTTATTGTCCTTTGATGAACCTATTAATCAGTATAGGCCTAGAGGATCTCAAATGCTTTGAGAGGAAGTAACCCTAGAAACTCAACTTCAAAACTGGTAGATTATGTATACAGGGCTGTTTTGGAACATCTGACCATTTCAAGGGTGGAAATGATGTGTGTTGTCCTTACGTAAGCAAGCATGAGTCAGATAAATGACAATAGGACTGGGAACTGGCTGCAAAGGCTTCCATAGTACCTGGAGTCCTGCAGAGAGAGATCCCCTTGCCTAAGTTCTGTTTGGAACCATGAGCCCAATTAGTTTCCTTCTTCTCATCCCTGTGATACCTGGCCAGCACCAACAATGCAAGCCATTTGAACCCGCATCCTCTCATGTACTCTTATTCCTATATTGTTTTGTGCATTTTAGTGCCTGACTCATCATCCCACTGCTTTGCTTTCTGCCAGCCTTTCCAGTGTGTCCTCTGGAATTCCATTCAGTTGTAAACTCCCCACCCTCACATATACTTGTCACAGAACATTCCCTCTACTTCCTCATCTTAACTGAAACCCAGCTCTTCCCCAGGACAAGGTTCTCAAATAGAGGTTGCCTTTTCTTCCAGGTCCCACAGACCAAACAGCTGGGTAGTGACAGCAGCATTCTCCTAGCTTCCTTCTGCTACTTGGCATTTTTCCACAGTTACTTGCTCGCAAAACCTTCTCTTTTTCACATACCCACACATACACACAATATAATAATAAATAGAATTATGAGAGCAAATAATTTCCAATTCCAGGATTGTATCCGATACGTAAAAAGGGGTATATATGGTTGTCTTAAATGGATTTCTTTCCAGGGTTCACAAAGTGTTCATTGCTGAATTCCAAGGCAGGCAAATGCAGGGGTCAAATTGCCTTATCCACTATTTGTGACCTTGGACAGGTAACTTAACCTTTCTTAACTTCTCATAGGGGTTTTACTAGAAATAAATGAGACACTGCATGCAAAGGGTGCTTGGCACAATGCTTGGCAGTCAGCACTCCATACATGATCATTGTCATCGTATCTTCATATTATTTCTCACATGTATTATAGCTTTCTAACTGGTCACACTCATTACTTCTGCCCTTTCTCTTCCCCCAATACATTCTCTATGCAGCAGCCAGAAAGTCAAAAATTCAAACCAGATCATGTCACTCTCCTGTATAAGGCCCTTTCCCTATCACTGCTTTCTCATTGCACCTAGGATAAAGCCAAACCCAAACACCTTGCCATATTCTACCAGGAAGGCCTTGCAGACTTGGCATTGCCTGCTTCATAACCCCCTCCCTTTGCCTGAACTCTTCCCTGTGCCCAGTCCTGCTGGCCTGCTGGCTGCTCCTTGAACTCCCCACTCTTGTTGCTGCCTTACCACTGTTGACCCTGTTTGTCCCCACCTGGAATGTTCTGCCCCTGATTTCTGCATAGTCGATTTCTTCATATCATTCATATCTCAGCTCAAATGGCATCTCCTGAGTCTTCCCTGAACACCCAAACCAAGTGACACACCTGGTAGTTATAATTTCATCAGCTTGTTTTATTTTCATCATGGCACAAACTCTCTGTGCATTTATTGGATTTCGTGTTTGTCATCTCTCTGCACTGGCATGTGATCTTCCTGAGAGCACGCCTTTTGTGTCTTGTTTAACACTAATTCCCAATGCCTAGAGAAGAGAGCAACACATAGTATTAGGAACTCAAGAAGTATTTGTAGAATGAATAAATGATTGATTGAATGGGCTTGATAATTACACCCTATTCAAAGACAGGCCAGGCTCCTTCCAGAGTTCAAAGTGCTTTGGGTGAAAAAAAGGCCCAGAGTGCTAACAATGAAATTTGACACCATTAGAATGTTCTGGCCTGCCAATTTCTGAGCTGATTTTCTTTATACTTAAAGAATCCCAGATTGAACAGCATTTCTCTGGGACTTGTGGGGTCTTGAAAAACTCAAAGGGGGCCACAGCTTTATGGGACATCAAAAATAACTACATCAAAGAAGCAAAGCAGAGGCACTGTGCAGCAAACACAATTAATGAAGAGCCATATAAACCACTCTCGGGAGAAAAGGGGAGGGGAGAGGGTCTGCTCTCATTCTTCCTGTGCACGCTTCTGACATAAGCATCACTTGTAAGTCACTTGTGGAGCACTCGCTGCTCTTTCAGAAGCCTAGGCCCCTTTTGCTTCCCAAGTCAGCCATTCCTTTCCTTCTCAAATTCAATTAAATCAGCCCTAATGAGTGGCTGCACACAATGAGAGTCCTTGTTTACATAACGCAGGGAATAATAATGAGCCAACATCAATTAGGATTGTTATGAGAAATCAGAAAAATTGATTTGCTGCCTCGACAGCAGGCAGATTTCTGCTTTCAGACACCAAGTCTCACAGACTTGAACCTCAAGCTCCCTCTTGCACAGAGAGAGGCTGTGGTCTCTGTTCATTGCTGTGAAGCAGACTTTAAAGACCAGAGTACCACTAAGTTTTTCCTTTGTTCTACTACTGACTCGTTTCAATTTAGCCAATCATGATTCACTATTTTTCCGGCTGTTGCCACTACTGAGTTTTCTGAATAAACACAGGCAACCAAATTTTAACCACATTGATAAAATACTGCTTTCTTTCTTTTTTTTTTTTTTTTAATTCTGTAGGCAAAGGGCCATGGCAGTAGTCAGAGGGTTTGACATGCAGATCATGTTTATCCTTTGATCATCTGTCATTTTGTTAGAAGAAAGCATATGCCATCCTTTGCTCTGTTTTTAAAATAGATTCAGAGGAAGTGAGGAATTAATCTTAACCTTAAACACATTGAGCCCAGTATTTCCTATCCAACTGTAGAATGCACTATCTAGTTTCCTACACCTCGCCCTTGCTAAGTTTAGGTTCTTCGGGCCAGCTGTTAAGAAGGAAAAGAAGGGGGAGGGGACGAGTACTTTAGATGGACGAGGCGTTACACTGACGATGATCAATCCTGGCTTATTTCCTAACTCCTCCATCCCCCATTCCCCACAGTGACAGAACCAAGCAAGACCAGAGCCAGTGACCCTTGTGATTTTTTGGACATTTGTTCTCAAATGGGATTGGCATGAATCTCTTTCTCACTGTGTTCCACTTTGGCATTATGTGCTGTGCTACTACGAACACTGAAAATTAGCACATCAACAGTGCATATCTTGATCATCTCAGTATTCTCTAGAAAAGCAAAGTTTCACCTTACTTTTTAAGTGTTGTTGCCAAGAAAGGAAGCTGGGTATCATCCACTCACCTCCTCCCCACAGCAGGTGGAGCAGCAGGATGCAGGAGCAGCAGCGTTCAGAGAATTTGTCTTTTACCAATTCTTCTTCATTAGATTAACACTACTCACATGACTGATTTGCGGACAATTCAGTCAACATTCTTCAACTTTTAAGGACAATTAAACATTAGCTCTTGCAGATGGTGGACACTTGGAGTCTATGTGTCTTGATCTTGACACACTCAGTGCTGAACACCCTGACCTGGCTCATGAGGAGGGTTCAAAAAATGCTTCTTGAATTGAACTTGTGTTAGTATCTAAGTCCCCCTTCCCAGTGCATTTCAGTGGAGGGGTTGCTCCTGCCCTGTGTTTTTTCACCCTCTTCAGCCTGCTGCCTACTCATTTCCTATGCCCCTTGCCTGGACACCGCCCTTCCTCTGCCAGAGCAGGCTTCTGCTTTCCACACAAGTACAGACAGAATCAGAGCACACTTGGCAATATCGGCATGCTGCTGGGCCCCACGACACAGAGACACGGTGAAGCCTGGTGACAAGGAAATGAACAATGTAAAGGAAGACTAACTAGGAAAAAACCTGTATCCAATGAAATCAACATTTACATTTTCCCTTTTTAATAAAAATTTTAACACAAAACGTAGGAGAGATAAATACAATAAACACTCATGTACCCATCATCCAACTCCAACAACTGTCAACATTTTTGCTAGTTTGTTTTATTTATGAACTCTTCCATTTCTGTGTGCCTGTGAGAGAGAGAAACCAGTGAGACTTTGCCTTTACAGTGTCCTATATATTCCTCTAAAATTTAAGCAAAAATAAAATTTAATAAAGAAAAACGTTATTGTTGAGTCTTTTGTTGTTATGCCCTATTTTTAGGTCCTGGGACTAGAGGTTCCAGAATGTTTCAATTAAATGCTAGTAATGCTGAAAACAGCCTTTTCCAAGGTCTCATGTCCCCTGCATCAGTGGAGTTCAGCCACTTCCTTCTGTTTGGTAGAATTCTTAGACGTGTCCCTGGTGGCTGCTGGTGGAGCTCATGCTGCTTTGTTGGTCTGTCTGCTGCTGGCACCCACATGCTGCAAGTACAAGCTTCCTTTGGGCATTTGAGACTACTGGAGCTCAAATTTTTCTTAATTGCTGTATTTTCAATGAATGTCCTTTTGTCGCAGTGCAATGACCCATTTTTTTTTCAACCACAGAGCTGATGGAGCTGGGCTGCCAAGTCACATGGGGGAATGACTCAGAGAAGGGAGTAGTGGGCAGCAGCCCGCACATATTATAACTTGGGCAGTGCTCATTTTTATGGAGCACTTTCATTTGATTTTGTTCTGTTACTGATGCCATTGAGAAAGATGAGGTGATATCATCTGTTTTGATTTACATGCTCATAAAATAATGAAAAATAAAATGAAGTCCAGAAAATTACCAAACCATCTCATGAAAATTACTTCTTGACCAAATGCCATTCCGTGATTCCCATGATTAAGCAATGGGATTTGAATGAATCAGAAGAGAATAAGCCTTGTTTTCATTATATACATGGGGGCATGTTTGCCCCCAGGTCCTTCCCTTGTCCTCTGCAGGCTGTATTTCCCTCACTTCTCTGCCACTTGGCTTCCTGTTGGGTTCAGCTGGTGGCAAGATTGAACTACAGGAGAAAGGGGCGAGCCGGATGTATCCATTTCCTATTGTTGCTGTACCAAATTACCACAAACTTAATGCCTTAACACAAATTTATTATCTCATAGTTTTGGCAGTCAGAAGTCAGAAATAAGTCTTATGAGACTAAGAGTATCAGCAGAGCTGCATTCCTTCTGGAGGCTCTGGGGGAGAATCCATTTCCTTTCCTTGTCCAACACCTAAGGGCTGTCTGCATTCCTTGGCTTGTGACCACATCACTCTAACTTCTGCACTGACATCATATTTTCTTCTCTAACTCTGATCCTCCTTCCTCCCCTCTGTAAGTACACTTGTGATTACGTTGGCCCCACCCCAAAAATGTGGGATAATCTCCCCCTTGGAAGAGCCTTAACCTAATCACATCTGAAAAGCCCCTTTTGCCATGTAAGATAACCTTTCACAGGTGCCGGAGATTAGAATGTGGCCATCTTGAGGGGGAGATTATCCTCCTTACCACACCAGGTATTTCTCCTCCTCCATGTGTAATGTCACCTGGGCCCTTGGTCTCCGGTAAATCTCCTCCTTTCTTGTCCTTATAGCCTAGGGGTGGCAGTGGCTTCCTACTATTGCCAACCTCTGGGTTGCTTCACTGTTCCCAGTTGGCTAATCTGCTTCTTTTGTAACCTGTGTAACAAATTCCCTGCATCACATTCCCTTTGTTTAAAAGGCTGAAAGCTTTCTGCTTTCCTGGCTTGGCTCTGATGAGATGAGGTGAGGTGATGATGCTGGGATACTGGTGGTCTCCACTGGAGACTGGGGAGGGGAACATGTGGGGCACCTCAGACTGTTGGGAAGTTATGTCAGGATTAGCAGAGGCCCAGCCTTACATTTGACAAGAGCTCTTTCCCTCTCTCGCCCTCTCAGGCCAGGATATACAAGCAAGTCAGAGCTGTCAGAAGAAGGACCAAGGGTGAACCATCTGAGGTACACCAGGACTCGAATTTAGACCTGTTCAGCATCTTAGTGCAGGTAGAAATAGTTCTCTCACTGAAGATTCTGTACAATGCTAAAAGACAAAGAGAACCTGGCAAAAACATTTGTGGGAAGAGGCGTGACTTCCTGATGGAATACTTGAATTTAAGTTCTTCCATTCACCCTCTGCATGGTCTTGAACAAATCATCTAGTCCTTCAGCCTCGAGTTCTCATATGTACAATCATACTTAACTTAAAGGTTTGATAAAGATTAAATGAAGACTGCATAAAGACTAAATGAAGCAAAGTATGGGGAAGTGCTGAACAAACATACATCTTCTATTGGTTAAGGAATTCTAGAAATACTTATTGAGCACCCAACCATGAGCTGGATACTGTGCTAAGTCCTTGCTGTCCTGGAGTTTTTAGTCTATTGGGAAGACAGGCATTATTCGGAGTCACACTAGTACATCTCCATTACAGACACAGCTTCAAAGGAAAGGCTGTTTGAGGACATATGAAAAAGGAAACCTGACTTTAACCAGAGGCTCAGAAAAGTTCATGTTCCCCTCCCCAATCTCCAGTGGAGACCACCAGTATCCAGGCATCATCCCCTCACCTCATCAGTCGGGGCCAAACCGGGAAAACAGAAAACTTTCAGCCTTTCAAGCAAAGAGAAGGTGATGCAGGGAATTTGTTACACAGGTGACAAAAGAAGCAGATTAGCCAACTGTGGGACAGTGAAGCAACCTAGAAGATGAGCAGGAGTTATCTAGGCAAAGGGATGGGCAACAGCAGGTACAAAGGACGGTTCATGTTGTATTAAAGACCTAAAGGAAGCTGATGTGGCTGGATCCCAAAGAGCAAGAAGAAAGCAGTGCAAGATAAGGCTGACGGGGTGAGCAGTGCCAGACATGCAGGGCTTTGTAGGGAGTGTTGCTTTTGTGCTAAGAGCCAATGGGAGCTGCTGAAGGATTTTAGGGAGTGTGTGTGTGTGTGTGTGTGTGTGTGTGTGTGTGTGTGTGTATTGGTGACAGGAGAAGGTCTGTGACTTAGCAGATCACCCCTCTGGCTGCTGCATGGAGAACAGATTGGAGAGGGGTGAGAGGATGAGGGAGACCAGGTGGGAAGGGCTGTCTGTGGCACTGGTTGGAGCCTGGGTGGTAGCTCAAATTAGAGAATGTGGAGGCTGAGGGTGAGGGAGAAGGTTATCTAGGGTGAATGGTGGTGCTGTTCTTAGAGGAAGGGAGCATTGGAGAGGACCTGGATTGGAAAGAGACAGTCATGAATTTGGTGTTGGACATGCTGAGGTTGAGGAGCTTTAGAGATACGCAAGAGGAGATGCTCCATTAGGAGAGGTCTTCCCTGGAGTTAGAACTTTGTACATCATGGGCTTATTCATAATAACTAAATACTTGGGTACAGATGTGATCATCTTCCAGACAAGCTCACGTGTCCCGAAGGCATATTCTGTGCCAGTCACAAGTCTGAGTACTTTATTTGCGTTAACTCATTTAGTGTCCATAACTAGCTTTTGAGATATTTCCTCCATTTTGCAGATGAGGAAACTGAGGCAACAGAGAGCTTCCACAACTCACTCCAGGTCAAACCAGGATCCAAACCCAGGCTGGCTCCAGGTCCCACCTCACCACACTGCCTGTCTGTTTCTCTGTCAGGGCTAATAGCTCACTCCTAGGACACAGGCAAGTTCTAATACATGGACTTTGTTGCAGAGCTGTGCCATTCATTTTCAGGGGGTGCAGGAGATGTTGGTGTTTCTGGTTGCCATGGTTTGCATAATATACATTCCTCACCTGCTGGAATCCTACTGCCCTGAGTTGCAGCTGCCAGGAGCTGCAGAATGAACACATGCCAGCAGCAAGGCAAAGCACATGGAGAAGAGAGCAGGAATGAAGAGAGGCACGCAGCGATGATCCTTTCAAGCAAAAACATGTTTGAAATGCCTTCGGGTGACCAGAGGGTTCCATGTCTTTCCACAGGGAGGCTGACCCCACAAACAAGGTAACCACTGTTGATAGTAAAAACTGTGGTAATTAAACTTACAAAGCGGGGATACGTAGTTTTAAAGTTACACAGTGAGCTGTCTGCATTTAACCTGGAGGCTGGGAAAGTTATGTTGCCACAGGGAAAAGTCTCACCAACTTTAAAACCCTAACAATGTGTTAGTGCGACACGGCACCTTCAATAGGTGCCTGCCTACAGCTGAGTGGATGTAAGTCCACGCTCCAGAGGGAAGGTGGAGGATGAGCCTAGGGTAAATTATATAAACTGTGAATCAGAGATTCATAGAGACAGGTTCCATAAGTGTAAAGTGCTTTATCATAAGCAGGGTTGTGTCCTTTCCTGGAGTGTTGTTGCAGCTGGTAACCGTTCAGGCAAAGGCAGCTTAATGCCCCATAAAATGATTAGATAAGGATGAAGGTGGGATCAGTTTTGTCAGTCCTGTCGCACAGCTGAAGAACATTAAATACAGCACACGGTGTGCAGGATCCCCTTGCAAAGTATTCCGTTTGCCCCGCATGCTCAGAGATGCATAGTGAGCCGTCTAACTTTACAAGGAACAGAACCGTGTCACCCTTTTCCTGTCTATCACATGCCCTTTATCTTTGCCATTGGCATGTCTCACTGCCTCGCAGCTACCTGCTTTTTTGCCATTGCTGAGCCATTTACTTAAATGATTCCAGGGCCCAGAAGGCAATTGGAACACAGGGAGCTCATTCATTGCAACAAAACTTGAGCACCGCCGGGCGCGGTGGCTCAAGCCTGTAATCCCAGCACTTTGGGAGGCCGAGACGGGCAGATCACGAGGTCAGGAGATTGAGACCATCCTGGCTAACACGATGAAACTCCGTCTCTACTAAAAAAATACAAAAAACTAGCCGGGCGACGTGGCGGGTGCCTGTAGTCCCAGCTACTCGGGAGGCTGAGGCAGGAGAAGGGCGTAAACCCGGGAGGCGGAGCTTGCAGTGAGCTGAGATCCAGCCACTGCACTCCAGCCTGGGCAGCAGAGCGAGACTCTGTCTCAAAAACAACAACAACAACAACAACAACAACAACAACAACAACAACAACAAACTTGAGCACCTACTATGTGCTCATTACAAGAGGAACTTCAATGAAGAAGGGACAGGTCTGCCTTCCTGGTCTGGGGTCTGGTGGGGGAGATTGTCAGTGACAAACCTAAGGTGCACTGTGACTGGGGACATGACATACTAAGGTGGTGGCATTTGACATGCATCCAGAAAAACAGGTAGAATTCTGAAAGGGGACACCAGAGGAGGTGGATATTCCAGGTAGAGGAAAAAATTCAGTTGGTTTCTGCCTAATATAGGAAAGGTCTTTCTGATAACATGAGCTGTCCCTAGACAAGGTGGGTTGTCTTGTGAATGAGTGAGTTTTGATGGCATTTGCATAAAGAATAGAAGCCCACATGTTAAAGGGACTCCCACTCTGAGATTTGGACTTTATAGACTACAGAAACTTCCCTCTTACTCAAGGTTGTATTTTTCAAGCCCTTCAAATGAATTTTTTTTTTCTTCTGAGGATTTTTTAGCTTGCTAAGCAGTTGTTGAAGATAAATATGCAGACAAAGATAATGTAAGGGTTCAAAAGTTTTCTATTCCATATTGGGAGACTACATGGGTATTTAGTATCCTCTAAATATAGTGTTCTATCCTCCTGCTTGGCATGAGAGTAACATCAGGAGAAAGACGGAGATAATATTTAGTTTCTGACATGTAAATAGGATCACGCTGCAGGAGAAAGGCTTTGCTATGTTCCTTTGGCTACTGCTCTCTCTTGCATATTACAACCAAGCCCGGATGACCTAAACCATAGAGTTCTCTTTGGTGTAGAGAAGATGCTCATTCCGTCTTTAACAGCAAAGCATGGAGACTGCTGCTCAGCAGGTGCAAGGGTATGTATATGACAAAAGGAAGCAAAATAAAAGCTCACTCTCTGCCTCAGAGGAAGTGGGACAGAGAGGAGAGGGGAAGGAGGAAAGTGAAAGAATTAAATGTAGGCCCCAATTTACTGTGCATTTTATAAGTTGAGGGAGCAACCAGCCTCCAGGAAGTTTTTACTCCCCACCTCCAAATCCCATTTGGGAACCCTGGGAGGATGCTTCTGTGCACAGTGGGGCAGCCCAGTGAGTAGGAAGGGGACGCTGAGTGGTCCTATCAGACCCAGAAAAAGGTCTGGTTGTCACTTTCTAGATACCCCTCCATTCCTAAGGTGTTCATACTGAGTTGAAGGCCAGCAAGTCTGTAATAGGGTTTGTCATGGTGGGACAAGGTAATTTGGCAGCAAAGCCACGGACAGGCTGTAGGCCAGGGCTGAATGGGGTCTGTGGCAACTGCGTATGGGTAGTTGGCCATCAGAAGCTAAGGCAAAACCTCAAGGCCTGTTAGCCAAGGAGGCTCGGGATCGCCGAGCCAAGAGATGAGATTGAGCTAAAGTAGTGGTATTCTGCAGCAGTGGATGCTAGCAAGACAGAGCAGTTTGGGGTTTACTCCAGAGACCAGAGGAGGAGGCCACTACCATGCTTGAGAGCACTTCCTCTTTTTTGCTGCCAAAAGATCATGTCGGATGCCCTGATATACCGAGCTGCCATTCTGATGAGAAAAGTAGTGGAAGGGGAATTATGTGAGAGATGTAACACTTTTATTTAAGAAGACTGAATATTACCTAAATTATGATTGCAGACTAACCTTTAAATCAGATCGAAGAGTAAGTTAATCTTTTCCCCACTAATCAGTATAGTATGACTAGAAGAGTGAGAAGCTAAATAAAGCAATTAGAGTTATTTGTACATAGGAGTTGTAAAGTGAGTTAAAGTTTGTGATCCCTACTGAACGTAATTTTCCATTGAGTGACTAAAGCATAATGAATTTACCTATTTCCCTCTGGCTGAAATAGAAGGTTTTCTAGTTTTTTGATTATTAGGAATTTTATATGAGCATCGATGTGCATGTAAACTTGTAGCACACAGTAGTCACTAAATAAATAGTCCATCAGTGAAATTTGAAATGAAATTGTCACTGGAAATGTGAGATGGCTTATGTATGTGATCTGAGCTTCCATATTGCAAGGCAGTACTTTGCTTCTTGTGGCAGAAGAGGAGCCCCTAATAACATGGATTGGTAAGAGAAAGCATAACGGAAGAGATCATCCACTGTCTCTGCATTAGAAATCAACAGAAAGTTTGAAGTGTAGGCAAAAGAGAAAAAGAGGGAAAAAGGCAAAGAATGTGGTGGAAGACTACCGTCCACATCTGAGAGTGACCATGATACTTTTAGGAATGGAGATGTCTATCACGGAATTTTAAGTTACATGTGATGTGTACCTTGTCATCGACAATCTTTGACAAAGTCTTCTATTCATATAAATACCTCAGAAATGGTTTCATTTTGTTGGTTTGTTAGTTGATAATGGTGAAAATCAGAGAAAAGGCTGAATCCAATATTCAGGTCACTATGATGAGGAATTGGGACCACACAATGTGATGAGCAATCATGATCTCTAAAACAAGTATTTCAGTGTAAGCGACAGCTCAGAGCTGAAAGTGACTATAGGAGGTTCAAATCCCTGTGGCCCCAGGAATTCATCATCCAGTGGAAAAGGAAAAGGGGGCTTCCCCTCACTTGTTTTGGAGAGCCCCCACCCTCCAGTGTCCTCTGTGGCAGAACACACACATCACCCACCTATAGAAGGATAAAAACAATAGCATAGTGGAGAGAACTCATGGGAGAAACTATGGACTGTATGGGAATATAAGTACAATATCTTATATAATTTATTTTTGGTAGCATAACTTAAAAGGCTTTAGACTCAGCCTGGTGGCTCACACCTGTAATCCCAGCACTTTAGGAGGCCTAGGCAAGCAGATTGCTTGAGTTCAGCAGTTCGAGACCAGTCTGGGCAACATGACAAAATCCCTTCTCTACAAAAAATACAAAAATTAGCCAGGTGTGGTGATGCATGCCTGCAGTCCTGGCTACTCAGGAGGTTGAGGTGGGAGAATCATTTGAGCCCAGGAGATTAAGGCTGCAGTGATCATACCACTGCACTCCAGCCTGGGTGACAAAGAGAGACCCTGTCTCAAAAAAAAAAAAAAAAAAAAAAAAAGGAAAGAAAAAAAAAAGTCAATAGGCCAATTAGCTCTTCCAGGACTGCTATTTTCTCCCTATTTCTGTGCCTAGTCTGGGCTAATTTAACCCATTCTCTTCAGGGAAGAGACATATATTTTTTAGAGGTCTTGGGTCTACTTCTTGGTTCTAGATCGAAACTGAACTCATGTATATTCAAATCTCACCAAATTTTCCAGTGTAGAAATTTCCCTTAACAAGTTACTTTCTTTCCCATCACTCACCCTATATTTGACAGAACAGCCCCATGTGTTCTCTATCTTATGCATTCGAGCCTTTCTAGAGGTTTTGTTTTGGTCACTTAACACATCCCTTTTATGGTGGCCCCATGAATCGCCTGGCTGCCCTCTCACCCTCTATTTTCTCACCTTTCTGTTTCCTTTGTGCTTCATTTCCTCTCAGTTTTTCTTAGGCTCTTTGTTCACCATCCTCGAGGCAGGAGGTCAAGTTGGTTCATATCTGTGTTCGTTATCAGCGCAGTAAAGCCCGTAATTGAGCTTACAATCTTCTTCATAGTAAAAATGGCTTACAATGTAGTACGCAAGCATCTGGGGAGACAGATTTCCCTCGAAGCATCTTAAAAATCGAAAAGTAGGGAAGTCATCACATTCTATGATTAATGGAGTCTGAACAGGGCTGTCAAAGCAGGCTGAAATATTGCCCAAAAGAGAAGATTACAGATTAGCACACAAAAAGTGGTAAGCTTAGTTTTAAAAATGACTAAATTTTATTAACTGCTGACGTTCCTTAAGCAGCATTTCTGGAGCCAGAGTCAACTTCAAATTCCTTTCCTCTTGCCTGAAGCGTCAACTGTACTTGGCAGAGCAGGCTGAGAGTTAAAGCCCCTGCCTCGTCCAGCCAAATGCCTTACCTCTGCCAAAAGCCTGGAGTTGAAAGTAGCCTGACAACTCTACTGCAAGCAATCTGAAGCTTGGCATAATTGTATACCATGGGGCCCTTGGGAGGCTGATGATAAGCCCAATGGCAGACCATCCCTGCCTTCCTAAAGGGGGAGCGTAGAAAGAAAGAATATGTAAAGAGAGGTGGGAAAGGAAAACAGAAGTATAAGCCCTCCTTGTTGCTTTCACCTTCAGAAATCAGAGCTTGGTGGATGTTTGGAGGGTGGGAGTGGATAGGTGGACAGAAAAAACCCACAATGACTCTGTAGAGCAAGAATCCATAGGAAATTTTCTTGCACTGAGACACCTCTGCTATGTTACATTCAAAGGAGTGTTGCTCAACTGGTGAACTTTTTTCCTTTCCTTCTTTTTTCTATCCCAGTGCCCCATATGTTTAGTGAATGGAATGAAACCTTTTTATTTCACTGTACTTTAGTGTTTTAGGTAATGTTTAATATCTGATGATAATAAGATCAAGCTGTAGACGGACAGAACATGATACATTAGTAATCTCTTTTATAGCACACAGCAACTCATGTTATCACAACCACCAGTTGTGAGGTAAACAGGGCAGATATTATTCCATTCCATTCTACAGATGAGGAAACTGAGGCCCAGTGACTCACTTGCTCAAGTTTAAACAACTGCAAGCAGTGAAATTGAGGCTCATATTTTCAGATTTGGAAGCACTTGCTTTTTCTATTGTTAAATCTCTGTTCACATAGGCTTTTAGCTCCTTGTAACAAGGATTTAATCATATGAACTCTTTTCTTAATCTTAGTTTGTCTTAGTGTAGAATGTATACATGCTTGGATTTTTTTTTTTCCTGTGAATGTGAAATTGGCATTCAGCAATTATTTAATAAACATGGCAAAGATCTGTTAGGGTCGGACATTAAGCTTAACCCTGGAACTACTAAAGACCAAAAAGATGCAGCCTCTGACATGAATTTTGTTTATCCTAGAAGATATGGCCATAGAAATTATAAAATAATTCAGTGGTTACCTTAGACATATATAAACAAGAAGATGTGGAAACATTGAAGATACAGCATCTAGTTCTGCTTGAGAGACTGGAAAGTGGAGGTGTATCAGCACTTTGTCTTCAAGAAGGAGAGAGGTCTACCAGGCAAAGGAGGGAAAAAGTATTATATTCCAGGGAAAGGACCCAGCATATGCATAACACAAAGTGAGCAATGGGCACGGTGGGTCTGGAGCATGGTGTATGTGGTAGGGAGCAGAGGCTGGATAGGGGCTGGCTTGTAAGCTCTCTGTAGACCAAGCTAAGCAATGTGTTTTTATCACATAGGTAAGAGAGGACCCCCAGAGGATTGTAAACAGGTAATTTGACATATAGAGGAAGAGTCAACAAAAGGAGTACTTTGATATAAACCTTTTGGAACTCAGTGTTAACTTGGAAAATGAGTTTTCATACATCTGGAGGAATGGTTCTCAAACTTCAGTGTGCACCAGAGTTACCTGGAGTGTTGCTGAAACACAGATTGCTGCACCCTGTCCCAGAATTTCTGATTCAGTAATGCTGGGGTGGGGTTGGAGAATTTGCATACCTAACAAGCTCCCAGGTGATGCTGATGCTGCCAGCCCAGGGTCATATTTTGAGAACTACTGCTCTAGAGCTCTTGGGAAGGCCTCTGCCTGGACAGGACATAGAAAGAAAAGCTCTAATTTATTAATAAAGCAAACTTGAAACAAAAGGTTTCAGACATTTGAGATCTGATAAAGGTTTTCTTTAAAAAGTCTTAACAGGCCGGGCGCAGTGGCTCAAGCCTGTAATCCCAGCACTTTGGGAGGCTGAGACGGGCGGATCACGAAGTCAGGAGATCGAGACCATCCTGGCTAACACGGTGAAACCCCGTCTCTACTAAAAAAAATACAAAAAACTAGCCGGGCAAGGTGGCGGGCGCCTGTAGTCCCAGCTACTCGGGAGGCTGAGGCAGGAGAATGGCATAAACCTGGGAGGCGGAGCTTGCAGTGAGCTGAGGTCCGGCCACTGCACTCCAGCCTGGGCGGCAGAGCGAGACTCCGTCTCAAAAAAAAAAAAAAAAAAAGTCTTAACAAAGGGTTGTAATCATCATCTAATAATATGAAAAATGTATGTATTTGTGAGGCACTGTGCTAAAAGCTGTGCATGGGAAGCTAACTGGCCATGACTCGTCACTCAGGGGTTCCTGATAATGCTCTGGGGATGGTCGGGACAGATAACTGGCCATGCTGCATTTTACGTCTAGTGGGGCTTCTACTGTTTTTGTTCCAGAAAAGACAGAAAACAACTGCTGCTGAGACAGAAGTGGTCATGCATTCTAAGATTTTCACCAAAATTATTCTGTCGTGTTGGTACAATTTTGGGAGAAGGGAGGAAGTATGCAGCAATCACGGACCATCTCATTATGTGACCAAATCGTCTCATGACTGAGAATCATCTGACAATTAATTGGGTGGAAACAGAAAGAATACCAGGAGCTGAGTAAAAATAGGAACACCGTCTGGAGTGGGGAACGGAATCATGTCATGAATGTAAGACAATGTAGGGCCCTTTGTTTGTTTGTAAAGTAGATGTCTCTCTAGAATCGTCTCTTTAAACCCCTTCTCTAGGATGTAGCATCCTTTGTGTTGGCTGTAGGCAGCCTCTGAACGTGACATCTGTGGGTTTCAGCCAAGCCTTCCAACATCAGCCGTGACTGACCCTCTCTGACCTTCAGTCTGTACTCCCATTCTGGGGAGTCTGTTTCATGAAATATTGATAGAGGCGTTTACTCCAGAGCAATGTTTACAGAACGAATGATGTTTCTTTGACATGTTAAGCTGTCTTCCTGCTTTAAAGGTTGTGAGGCAAAAAATAGAAAATAAAAAGGAACTGTTCTTAGGAAGAATACTCACTTGATTGGTACTCGTGCTGAAATATGCAAGATAGATTTCAGACCTCTTTTCTGGTAAGTAGTACTAAACCAGCACTCCCCAATATAACACCCCAAAGCTCTGGCCTGGGCTGAGTGTTCTATTTTCACTACATAGGAAGACACCATTTTTCACCTGCATTATAGTCCGCTAATATCTAATGCATCTGTCCCTGTTCCCCCTTGTCTCCATTCCATGCTTTTTAGAGCAGTGGGTTTCCCCTGGTGTGCTCAGGCATACAGGTGGTCTGAAACCCATTATGGGCATAAAGCCACATTTTGATTAGCAGATGAAAATAATTCTGGCTACAACTAAGTACAATGGTAACAACAGCAGCAGCAGCAGCAACAACAACAACTAACATTTATATAACCTTTACTGGGTGCCAGGCACTGCTCTAAGCACTTAGCCTAGATTAATGTATGAAATCCTCATAAGGGACCTAACAGAATACATTCTGTTGTTGGTCCCATTTTCAGATGAGAAAACTGAGGTGGCACAGAGAGGGCAACTAACTTGCCTAAGGGTCCAGGAAGAGTAAGTTGGAGGGCCCAGCTTCAGAATTTGTGCTCTGGAGGCATTCTTTGAAATAAATGCTCTTTCATCTCCATGTTCACTGAGTCAATTGCAGTTCATCCTTCAAAGTCCAGCTCAACTGTCTTCTTCTTTGCAACTTTCCCTGCTTCCTTCAACTTCTCTCCAGAAGAAGGAATTGATCCTGTATCTGTGCTCTCAAAGCACTTCATATACATGCTGATCATATGCTTATCCCACCACCGATATTGTTGATGCATTTATCTTTCTGCTAGTTTGGGAGCTCCACAAGCCTGTGATTTATTCACGCCTATGTCCTTCCATCTCCTATAAGGTCTAAAGGACCGGTGATATGTAATTTCTGTTGTTGAGTTGGAAGTAGAAATTATTATCTTTTATGTATACTTTTTAGAAGTAAATTATATCTCATTTCAAACATATTTTGAAATCTGACCATTTGAATTCCGAATTCTATTTCATGCAGTTATGCAAAAAATATTAACAGAATGCCTAAGATATTGTTGGATGCTGTGCTAGGTCTAGGGATACAACAGGGAACAAGGCAGACAGAGTCCCTGCCTTACAGGCCACAGAGATTGGTGAGGGAGGACTATGGTGCCAAGTACTGAATATGATAATAACACATAGTTTAGGAAATAGCCTGACCTGAAAGGCTGAAAAGGTTTCCCTGAGTTAATGACATCTTTACAGAGAACAAGGAGTGACTAACTATTAGTCAAGTGAAGAATGAAGAGAATTATATTTTGAGCTCTGACTTGCCTATAAAAAGGCAACATTCTCACCCATTCTGCAGATCCTAATAGTTTTTCAAGCTTCAGATAAAATTCTGCTTTCTCCAAGTACTTTATCTGAATATTTCAGCTTTATAACATCTTTTCTTTTAACAACTACCTTTGATAATGTTTTAAAAGAAGTGTGAACCTCAGAAATGTGTCCCACATTGGAAACACTGAGTTATTTCACTGAATCTTGAAAACAACCTTATGAGTTAATCATTAATATCTTGCCTTTCCAGATGATAAAACTGAGGCTTACTGAGCTTGAATGCTTTTCCTAATAACTCATAGCTAGTGAGAGCTAAGGGAAGAGTTGGATTTCAAATGTAGGTCTGTTTGCCTGGATTTAATCTTCACAACCATTCTAATAGGTATTATCAGTCCCATTTTACAGATGGAGAAACTGAGAGCCAAAGGACAACTGACTCAAGGTCACAAAGCTCCGGGATGTGGCAGTATCTAGATTCCAATTCATGTTTGTTGGGGTCCAGAGACTGTGCTTTGAGAGGCTAATACTAAGACAGGAAGTATTTCCAAAGCCTCCCTCTCATCTGAGCCCATGCAGTGCCTCTGTGATTCCTATCCTGAGGCACGTTGCGGCTCCAGAGACTCCAGACTCACTACTCCAAGTTGGCCCTCCACGGACCAGCAGCATTCTCGTTATCTGGGTGCTTATTAGCAAAGCAGAGTGTCAGGCCTTACCCTAGGCCTACTGGTTCCAAATGTGTATTGTAACAAGATTGCCAGATTATCCTAGACAATTCACATTACAGTTGGAGAATCTCATCCGGAGATGAGATTGTGCCCTAGAATCATTCTTGCAGTTATAAACCATGAAATATGGACCTTCGGGCTTAGAGCCAACACCAGTCCAGTTTTGAGACTCTCATCTTTCAGGGAGAGACCCAGGGCTCCGGATTGAGCTCGTCTTCCTTATTGACATCCAGAAGGTCCTGGGTACCTGTGGAGACTGAGTTCATAGTTGGGATCTTTGGTCTGGTGTCCAAAATACAAAAGGCCCCTCTAAGGTTACTATTCCCCAGGAGCTGAAATTTTTTGCTGTGGGCTTTAAGTTACAGATTGCAATAAAAGACATACAAAATTACATGATGATTTATAGCATTCTTGTGAGGAATAAGGTGATAAATACCCTTCCCAAATTATAGAAAGACCTGGGAGAGCCAAATGACATTTCCCATAAAACCTTGCAAATTTGTGGTAAATCTGTAATTATGATCCTGTTCATGTGACCCCCTTGTCTGCCTTCTAGCCAATACAAGTCTATAGTAACATTACTGTGTTTTCCTTAAATCTGTCATCTTTATCTTTATAGTTGACCATTCTCTCTTTTGTTATATATTCATTCATTCATGAACACTTGTTGAATGCCTACTTTGTGCTGGTACTTTGTGCCAGGTACTTTCCTACTCTGTGAACAGGTAACAAAACTTTACTAAAGTTTTAGTAAAACTTTCTTGTCCTAAGAAAATTATATTTTTTTAGTGGTCACTATAGCAAAGACTTCAAAGACTGAACAATTGCTACATGGAGAGGTAACTGGATGATTTAACTTACATTTTTTAAAAAAATATTGATCCTGGGCCAACATTTATTTCAAGTTTAAGTCCAGAGCCCAGCTCTGTTGCTCTGGGGAACAGAGCAAGACCACATCTCTACCAAAAAAAAAAAAAAAAAAAATTAGCCGGGTGTGGTGGTACATGCCTATAGTTCCAGCTATGCGGGAGGCTGGAGTGGGAGGATCACCTGAGCCCAGGAATTCAAGGCTCCAGTGAGCTGTGTTGCACCCCAGCCTGTGTGAAAGGGCGAGGGGTGAGACCCTGTCTCTAAGTATACACACACACATATATATATAAAAATATATGTATATATATGAGAGGGGTTCATTTCTTTTTTAATTGGAGGCAAAGAACTTCAAAAATAGTGATGCTTATGGCACTGTGTATATTAGTATTTCCTGCTGGATGTAGTATAAGTAAGAGAGATAAAAATTACATTAAATAAAGCAAAGTCCTAGAGACCAGATTGCCCTTTTTTCTGCTTTGATCAGATTTTCAGTCTAATTCTCCCTAATGAGAACCTGTCCCATTTAGGAGTCATGGTGTTGAGTGTGTGTGTGTGTGTGTGTGAGAGAGAGAGAGAGAGACAGAGACAGAGACAGACAGTGTATGTGTGTGTGCACATGTGCTCATAAGTCTGTATGAAAGCCAAAACTGTCTAAGTGGTTTGTTTTTATTTCTATTCCTTGTGGGAAACAGACTAACTTCCAGCCTCGAGTGCCAGAACTGACAGCAGGTATTTAGCATTCATTTATTTCTCTCCAAAATTTAGTCTATAGGGATGAAAACTGTGGTTGTAACATTTAACAGTTTAAGTGCACTATCCCTGTGCCAACTAATACGACAGAAGGGCTTTTCTAGGATACATCAGGGAGGCATGAGGTCCAGAAGCGCTTTTCTTCCTTGTTAAAATTAGATTATAACTAATTTAAGAGTTTGGGTGACTTTGAGTTTTCTAAATTGCCAAGATCTATGACTCTGAAAAGACAGCTCAGGGACTGTCTATGCAGTCTGTCTACGAGTTGTTTACACAGCAAGCAAGCAAACATGGAAATAATAAGTTGGTTTGCAATTTGAGCTGTGCTAAGTTTGTTTTGTTTGTTGAGGACAACTCCACCCATGGTGGAGGGGCCCTTTGAGCTGAAAGTTACAGGATGAGTCTAACTTTGCTAGTCCAAACAAAATCCTTTTCTCATTAGGTGACTCTACTATGGTGGAAATCATGCCACATCAGTACATCCTTGTATCGGGCTTTCTTTTACTCTCAGCAAAACATCTCTGCTGCCCTTATAGAGACCCTTGATGAGTAATTTCTTTCTTTAGAGAGTCAGGAGAGTATAGCAAAGTAGTGGTCAAAAGGATAGACTTGGAAGTCAGAGAGGCTGGGAATCATATATAGCTTTACCCCTTATGTCTCCGTGACTTTAGGAAATTGGTTTAACCTGTCAAAGCCTCATTTTCCTCCTATAGGATAATAACATATATCCCATGGGATTAGTGTAAAAGGTTTGTGAGATAAGAAATGGAAAGGATTTAGCCTACTGGTACCTAGAAAGCCTCAATAAATGCAGTTATTATTATTCACATATGAATTCAGATACAAAATGTCCTCTCTACCTACTTCTCTAAGCACTTGGTAGAGATGCAAGGAACCACCTTCAAGAACAGCCCATTCTTGCCTAGCTTGTAGCCACCGGTTGGTTGATAAGATGTACCTGAATTTAATGGTTTCTAATTTTAGTATGTAGTTGGAGATTTAAACTTTGGAATTTTAACAAATTGGATCATTTTGCAATAATTCAATTTATACCACATGGACAAAATCAGAAACAGATTTGCTAAGTAATCAAAGCAAACATATGTAGCTCATCATATCATCACAAATGGGCTACATCAATGTAAGCTGAGCTGTTGGCAATTCTCATCACTTGGGGAGTTGGTAACTGATTGATGGCCAAGGGTAACAAGTCTGTGTTTCAGTCCAATTCTTTAGCCTCTTGGCCTTTGGTCAACTTCTTTTTGTATTTGCCATGTTATCCTTATTGATTTCACTCACTGAATTGATGATCACCTGTTACAGTAGCAGCAACAGATATTCTCTCCTTATTGCACAAACCTCATAAACAGCTTCATTCATTCATATCCTCATTCAACCACTATTTAAATATTGAATATATTAAAAATACCTACTACAGGGGAAGCAGATAGTTCCTTGCCCTTAAAAGGTTCACAGTTTGGTGGAAAAACATATTTAATGAAAGCTATCCAGCAGTTATAACACAGTGTGGTGAGTGCTCTAATAGGGGTGAGCAAGAGGTGCTGATGGAGAGAAGAGGGACACCTTACATGGCCTGAGAAATCAGGAAAGCTTCCCTGGCAGCATTGAAGAAAGGAGGAATAAGGACCAACCTGGCAATGGAAAAACAAGGACATTCCAGGCAAAAGGAACAACATGGGTAGTAGAGGTTTGGAGTCAAAGGAATTTTGACCTATACATGAATAGAAAGTAAGTTGACCTCATTGACATGTGGCATGTGCAGAGGAATGGTGTGACTTGTGCATGGAGAGGTAGGCCCAGGAGAGACTGGAACACACTAAGTTTTAACTTTATACGAAAGGCGATAAGACCCTTCTGAAGGATGAGAGAAGGAATCCGTTTTCTGTTTGGGAAAGATCACTCTGGCAGCAGTGAGAAAAATGAATTAGATGGGAGCAAGACTGAAAGGAAGGAGAGAAGTTGCAATCATTCAGATAAGGAAATAGGAAGACCTGAGGGCAATAGGGAGTGGGAGGCAGGGAAGGTTCGAGAAGAGAGAGAATGCACTGAGCTTGCTAAGTAAATGCTGGTGGATCACAATGCCATCAAACAAGAATGAAAACAAGAGGCACATTTGGGGCAGGGAGAGAAAAGACAGGATTGCCATTTATTTCCTTCCCAACTTTGTTTTCATGATGCTGTTATCTCTTTTTTTCGCTTTTCTCCTTGAATAGACTTTCCTTTCTCTACTCTGTGTGCAAAAGATTAGTGTAATGGAAAGAACATGAGATTTGGATTGAGATAAATCTGGATTAAAATGTTAACTTTGCTACCAGCAGCTTTTGGTTTGTTTGTTTTTGCTTTAGAGATAGATAGGGTCTCACTCTGTCACCCAGGCTGGAGGGCAGTGGTGATCATACTTTACTGCAGCCTCCAACTCCTGGTCTCAAGTTATCCTCCCACCTCAGCCTCCTAAGTAATTAGGACTACAGGTGCACACCACCACAACTAGCTAATTTTTAAAAATCTTTTTTTTGTAGAGATGAGATATTGCTATGTTGCCCTGACTGGTTTTAAACTCCTGGCCTCAAATGATCCCCCTGCCTTGGCCTCCCAAAGTGCTGAGATTACAGTTATGAGTCCCCGCACCCAGCCTACTACTAGCTTTTTAACCCTTGGTGAGTTAATTTATCTCATTCTTCCTTGCTTCTTCTGGAAAATAGTAACAACGTTGTGTAGAAGGAGAAAGAGCTGCAAGTGAAATGGAAAAATAGTTGCCACAGGGGCAGTTTTTGTCAGAAAGATAGAAATCACTTTTGGTATTACAAGTGGCAAGGAGTTTAACACAGGAGACATTTATGAAACATTAGAAAGGCCAGAGGAGCAAAGTTCACTCACTGAAGCACCCTCTCCTGAGCACTGGAGACATGGCCTTTCCTACCTTTGCTGGATGGTGTTTTTCTTATCATTATTGTTATTGGTTTTTGTTTGGCATCTAACCCCATCCTTTTCACGCTCTCCCTTGTATTCCAGAGCCTACTAAATCCGGGTAACTAAATTTCCCGGCATCCCTTGCCAGCAGGTTCCTGCTTTAGGTCCACTGATGAGAGGTATTTGTGTGAACTTTGGGAAGCAGAAGAGAAGCAGATGTTGTTACTTCTCCTCCAACAATAGGCACATGGGAGGTTTATAGCCGCCTCCAGCATTCTCTTGCAAATCACTATCTTTAAGTAGCAGGTAGGTGTGATCACTGAAAGTTTTTGCAATTTCTTGCAATGTTTTAATTTTCTGAAAGTTAGCAGTAAATCTGAGAGCAGCTTTCTCTGCTCTGTATTTTCCAATGGATTTGTGAATAAACTTCCTGTATAAATACCATTCTATTTAAAAATACCTAGGCCAGGTGCTGTGACTCACGCCTGTAATCTCAGAACTTTGGGAGCCCTGGGAGGGTGAACCGCTTGAGCCCAGGAGTTCGTGACCAGTCTAGGAAACATAGCAAGATCCTGCTTCCACAAAATAAATAAATAAATAAATAAATAAATAAATAAATAAATAATAGCCAGGTATGGTGTCATGCACCTGTAGTCCCAGCTACTCAGGAGGCTGTGTTGGGAGCACTATCTGAGCTCAGGAAGTCAAGGATACAGTAAGCCATGATCATACCACTGCATTCTAGCCTTGCTGACAGAGACCCTATCTCTAAAAACATTAAAAGTACTAAAGTGGTGTCTCTTTTCCTGACCAAAATGTCAATGGAAATCTTTCTGGTAACTATTTTTCAGTGTCCTTTGCCACCTTTCCCCAGCCATTAAAAGTTGAAGACTTTCAACCAGGTGCAGTGGCTCACGCCTGTAATCCCAGCACTTTGGGAGGCTGAGGCGGAAGGATCCCAAGGTCAGGAGTTCAAGATCAGCCTGGCCAACATAGTGAAACCCCGTCTCTACTAAAAATGCAAAAAATTAGCTGGGCGTGGTGGCGGGCGCCTGTAATCCCAGCTACCTGGGAGGCTGAGGCAGGAGAATCGCTTGAACCTGGGAGGCAGAGGTTGCAGTGAGCTGAGATCACACCACTGCACTCCAGCCTGGGTGACAGAACAAGACTCTGTCTCAAAACAACAACAACAACAACAACAACAACAACAACAATTGGAGATGGAGACTCTCAGGGCTTTGTTTAGACCCTTTTCAAGCTACACTCCCTTGGTGAACTTATTCAGTCTTAAGCCTCTAATATATTTCCTATGGTCCAACAACTCCACAAGTTATATCTCAAATATCCCAAGCCCAGACTTTCCCTTGAGATACAAATCCATATATTCAACTTTACCTAGTGTCCACTTGACTGTTCAGAGTCCTCAAGCTCAGCTTGTATGAAATTGAACTCAAGGTCTCCCTCTCTCCTGTTACCCTGAACCTCCTTCTCCTTCAAGTTTCTCTTTCTAAGAAGATGAACTCACCCTTCTCTCTGGGGCTTAACTAAAAATCTGAGAATCCTTCTCCTTCTCCTTCTCCTCCTTTTTTTGTTTTTTTCTTCAGATGACTTCTTGCTCTGTCACCCCAGACTGGAGTGCAGTGGCACAATCTGGGTTCACTGCAAACTCCGCATCCCTGGTTCAAGCGATTCTCCTGCTTCAGTCTCCCGAGTAGCTGGGATTACAGGTACCCGCCACCACACTTAGCTACATACTGTTTTTTTTTAGCAGAGATGGGGTTTCACCATGTTGGTCAGACTGATCTTGAACTCCTGACCTCAAGTGATTCACCTGCTTTGGCCTCCCAAAGTGCTGAGACTACAGGCATGAGCCACTGTGTCAGGCCTGAGAATCATTCTTGATTCATCTCTTGCACTCATCCCCCTCATGCAATGAGTAACCAATCCTTATTGATTCTGCCTGCCCACATCCTGAATCTGACCACCTCTCTCTGTCCTCACTGCCACAACCCTCTTCTGATCCAGCAGGCTTGATAAGGGGAATACCAGGCTTGATAAGGTGCACAACCTCACTGGTCTCCCTACTTCCACATCTACCCACTTGAGTTCATTCTCCACAATAGTACCTGAGTGATCTTTTGATAATAGACCATGTCATTACTCTGCTCAAGGTCTTTAATAGCCTCCAGATGCTTTTAGGGTAGTTGTACATCCCTATTCTGACCTGCTTCACCCTGGGACATTCCTGCCTCCTGCCCAACCACCTTCCCATCGTCTCTCCCTCCCTTTCTGCTGCCTTCGTGCTGTTCTCTGCCTAGAACATGTTCTCCTACTCTTCCTCCACCTAATTCCTGATCATCCTTTGGTCTTTTTTACAGATCACTTCTTCAACTCACTGAGTTAGAGTAGATCCCTCACTATTCACTAAAATGGCAATATGTATCCCCTCTTAGTAGTCATCACAAGTGCAGTAACTTGCTAGATGTCTTTTTCCACCCCCAGCTAGAATGTACACTGCATGAGAGCAGAAAACCTTTCTGTCTTGTTTGTGATCATAGCCTTAGTTCCTGGCACAAATAAGGCATTTAATAAATATTTGTGCAATGAATTAATAGTAGGTAAGAAATGTTCATTCTTTCCCTTCCCCTTCTTGCTTCTTCTCCCCTCCTTTTCCTTTGCTTGCTAGTGCCACTCTGCTGTCACTCCTGCTGTTGTTTTCCCACTCGTTCTCTGTCTCCCTCCCTCCTTTTCTGGGGCAGCCAGTGTTCATGTGGACAGCATAACCCTGTGTTAGCTCAGGTTCTATTTGTCTCCCTGTGGTTCTTCTGCCTTTGGGGTTTTTCTAAAAGGGGAATCATTTGTTAACCTCTCAGGACACTTCATGCTTGAGGTTGCAAGGGACCGTTTCCAGCAGAGCACAGGATATTTTTCTCAGAAATAATCAACCTCTGTCTCCTGTTGCTTTGCCTTTGTCTTGAAATGGCCACCTCAGTGCCAGGAACTGGTGATTGATGAGGCCTTTGATGTTCACTGTAGAACAAGGAGCATAGTACAGAAATGTACTCCATCTCATTTCCAAAATTATATTAGACAATATTATAAGGTTAATAAAATAGAAGGAAATATTGAGACTCTTCAAAAAGAGAAGCATGCAAATATACAGAATTGCCTGAGAGCTAAAATAATTAGTTGAGTCAATTGTTTCAACTAACTGGCAGCCAGGGCAAAAGGAGAAACTACATAAACAATAATACTGTCAGAAAATGAGCAAGCATAGCTGTTCATCAAACACTTTACGAAATACCACCTTGAGCTTTTACTTTCTTACTACGTATTGTATTTATTGCATCCTGTGTGTTCAATTCAATTCAGTATATATTTACTATATACTATATATCAATATATATCCTATTCGGTTCAATTCCACATCTTTTCAGCACTTACTGGGGTCAGGCACTGTACTACTTACTAAAGGTTCAAAGACAAACAAGATATCATATCTGTTCTTGTAAATGTAATCTGAGTGATTTAAAATTCAAGTCTCCCATGGTTTTGTCTTATTTTGCAGTCTCAGATTTTCCTCTTCTCCTCATAGTGTCCAGCGGGGTCTTTGTCTTCACCCTCTCACAGCTCAGGGCTTTCATCATAGTTCTTACTCTGAGTAAGACACAGCTCAGATCTTAGTGAATCTTTTAGTGGCCAACCACAAAATTGCATTCTACATTTTCTAATATCAGCAGGTAAGCTATAACCCCATGGAGTTCTTTTCTGATTCCTCCTTCAGGAATCCAATGACTATAAATCTGGGGAAAAGACTTCTGAAGGAGAGAGTCCATTCTCTTCTAGGGTCCTGCTTCTACAGAATGAAAATCCTATCTCCACCCACTCTGCCATCTGTGACTTCTCAGTTACTCTCTTACATTCACATGCAGCAGAGCATTAAAATGAGACACTCTTAGCCTCCGTTCACACTGAAGATCCAAGACATGTATTTGCCCTGCATATCAGCGTAAGGTACTGGATTTCCCAAGCAGGAGATGCAGACAAGGATTGAGAATCACAGCCCTGAGAGGATATCCAGCTCCAAGAAAGAAGTGGTATGCTAGAGGGGGCATCTCTTTGGAGAGAATTGTTAGTGTACCTTGAGTCTTGACCTTCTCCATGGAGAAAGATGGGAGTGAGTCTCATCTCCTTAACTTGGTGGGAATAGCTTCAAGGGAAAGACACAAAGCTTTTCTATGTCCCTGGAGTCTTCGGGGAAACCAAGGCTGGTGCTCAGGGGGCACTTGTAAGCAACAGCTGGAGGAGGAACAGTTTTCCATAAAGAGACTGGAAGTGACAGGAAATAAGAGGAGGAGGCAAATGTCTCTGAAGAAACCACTAATGTGTTCCTGAAAGAAGCAACTGCCAATACTCGGCTTTAAATATTCACCAGATGTTTAAACATTAGAGAAAGCCAGTGCCAGTTTCACTGGTGCAGGTCAAATAAGGTCTTGCCTGCCTCCACATCCTCCTTTGCCCCTTGCTACCACTTCCATTCTCAATAAGCCAGGAGCAACCTGCTGAGTGGGGGGAGTAGGCAGGGAACTAGGGAAGTCAACCCCACTGCCCGTTTCCACCTTCAGCACGTCTAAACTGAGAAGGAGAGAAACTTGAATTTTGAATAAAATGGGGAGTTTTGATTATGACATAAGATTGTACATATTAATAACTAAAAATCAGACTTCTTGCAATTAAAACAGAGGACTTTGTTATCTAATAGTAACTGAAAAATTTGTACCTTAGATTTCATAAATGGATAGGGGGAAGATCCAGCTCCACAAAATATGTTTGCAAGGGCTGTGTGGGAAGGAAGACTGTGCTTAATTGCCCCTACAAGTCCTACTTATTCAGTGTATGCTTGGACGACCTTAGTGCCTGGTTTGCTGTCTTCTTCCCCATCACTCATGGCACCATTCTGGTGTTTGCAACATCTATGTTATGATAGTTAGAATTATTGCTCAGAAAATATTCACTCTCTTCCCACCCCTACTGTGGGCAGAGCAAACATCCCTGAACCATTGGTATTGGGTTTGGTACCATGTGACTTGCTTGGACCAGTGTAATGTTAGAAGACCTGGGGAATGTGCTTCCATGATTAGGCTTGGCTCTTACCATGGTAATCTACATGAGATGAACGTGCCCCAGGTAGTTAGTGCCCCTTCAGCCTGGGTCCCCGAACAAACCCGTGTGCAATACACTGGAACCAAACCCAATAAACTATGCCCTGAGACCAGCCGGGATTAGCTGGGTGATCTTCAGACCTGTGAACATCACATTAAATGTCCATTGTTGGATGTCATAGAGTTTTGTGGTGGTTTATGATACAGCACTATTGCAGAAATAGCTGAATAATTCATATGCAGATAAATCCCATAACCTCTTAGATCTGTGACTTCCTTGCCTCTCATGATCTTTTCTTCTACCTTACCTTAGCCACCCATTTCCATGGTCATATTCTAGACTATGTCACCATCAATAATTACACCACCTTGATACACTGATTTCAAGAGTCTCACTTTCTGGCTACCTTCTTTCAGCTCACTTGCTTTGTTACGCCCTACTCATACACCAACACCTTATGTGACCTCCAATCCACTGGTCCCACCACTTTTTCACTTTCTAGAATCCTTATCCTTTCCTTACTTCCCACCTAACTCAGCTTAAGTTTTATGGCCCATCACAATAATCACTCCCTTGCAAAAATAATAATAGCTATCACTTACATAGTGCTTACAATGTTCCAAGCGCTGTTCTAGGCACTTTATATGTGGTGTTAACTCGAGCTCCCCTGAAAACTGAGCATGAGTCAAAGGCATTCATATAAGTAGTTTGTTTGTGAAATGATCCCAGAAAGTGTGTGTGAGAGACAAAAGCCAATGAAATACAGAAGGAGGAAAGCAATACAAGGGTGCCTTATTTGGGGGCTACCACTATGGGCACCTGGTGCTTGGCAGGAAGCCTTATAAATGCTTCTCAGAACTATGTACCCAACAGAAAAGAGAGGAATATAACTATGATTCCTATTCCTCACAGGCCAAGGGTAGACACATGGCTTTAGTTCCCCTACATTGCTAGATTGTTCATGTCTAGAGCTCTAGAGTTCAGAGTAAGTTCCATAGGTGTCCTATGCTGTGTTATCAGAGAGGCCCTGGGCAGGAGGCAACAGGTATGCAAGGAGGGCCAGCAATGAGGCACTGTCAAGTTGCCCTAGGGAAAGCTGCTTAAAGCCTGAAAAGGATTGATCATTGCAGCCATAGCTAGAGCAAGCGGAAGCCCCAAAACGACTTGGAGAGATGCTATAAGATGGTGGAGACATGCACATACTCATTCAGTCCTCACAGCAACCCCATTAACTAGGTACCATCGTTCACCCCATTTTTCAAGATGGGAAAAGTGAAACACAGAGGTGGTCAATAGCTAGCTCCAGGTAACATAAACAGTACAAAGCAAAGCTGGATCCAAATCCAGGCAGCCAGGCTCCAGAGTCTATGTCCTTAACCTCCACTCTGTATGTGTCTCAATGTGTGCACACCATTGACTTCTTTGCCCTTTTTTCTCTCTTTTCTCACTTGTCAGGAAATTGACCTTGTCAGTTTTAACACAAAGTCAGATAAAGCCATTTGAGGCATGCAAAATTCAGTGGGATATCATTTTAAATATTGATAAGATATTTAATATCATCAAAAGAATATGAAAGATTTCAAGATTCTATCAAGTTAGAAAAAAAGTATATTTATGTAACTTAAGGTTCCCTGCAAATTCAAGTCTGTAGAGTTAAAAGAAAAATAAATATACATATCTCAAGATCTAAATTAAATGATTACAAGAGTGGAGTTACAGACCTCTGGAGGAGACATAAAATTAGTTTTCTTGGCCATGAAACTGTCTCTGAGATAGCTCTTAACTCCTACTTCTCTTTGCTCCTGTCTGGCACTAAGCAATTTTGCTTCTTTTAGAGAATTCTTCATATTCCCACCACCAAATCTACCAACTTATCTACAACTTTATCTGTATAGTCTTTTTCCTTTTTTTTTTGAGACAAAGTCTCGCTCTTGTCCCCCAGGCTAGAGTGCAATGGCGTGATCTCGTCTCACTGCAACCTCCACCTCCCTGGTTCAAGCGATTCTCCTACCTCAGCCTCCCGAGTAGCTGGGATTACAGGCAACTGCCACAACACCCAGCTGATTTTTGTATTTTTAGTAGAGATGGGGTTTCACCATGTTGGCCAGGCTGGTCTCGAACTCCTGATCTCGTGATCCCCCTGCCTCGGCCTCCCAAAGTGCTGGGATTACAGGCGTGAGCCACCGTGCCTGGCCTAGTCTACCTTTCTGAGATGAACTGGATCTTGGCATTTGGAATAAATTCTGACTCCTGGTTATCTCTCTGATCCGTTCTCCTATCACTACACCATGCTCCTGGGACAAGGACATTTTTTTTTTGTTCCCCACACACCCAAACTCGTGTCAGTCTCAGATTTTCACACTTGCATTCTGTGTGCCCAGAACGCTTTACCTAATAATCTCCAAGCTGACTTTTAGCATTTAGATCTCAGCTCGGATATCACTCTCTTAGACCTTTCTCTGACCACCTATCTAAAGTAGCATCTCTGTTCCCTCTCTACTCCTGAAAATGCAGGGTTTGTCCCCAGCTTAGAACAATGCTTGCGGTCATTGAATGGACCAATGCCTGAATCCACGTGGGCTTTATTTTTTCTCTCAAGGTGCTGAGGTCTTGTTTGGAAGACCCAGAGAAGTCTGTATGTTTCCCTTATTTTTAGTTTCTAATATAATATAATCATACTATTACATAATAGTTTTGTGATGGCTAATACTCAGTGTCAACTTAATTGGATTGAAGGATGCAAAGTATTGATCCTGGGTGCATCTGTGAGGGTGTTGCCAAAGGAAATTAACATTTGAATCAGAGGGCTGGGAAAGGCAGACCCACCTTTAATCTGGGTGGGCACCATCTAATCATCTGCCAGCATGGCTAGAATATAAAGCAGGCAGAAAAACGTAAAAAGGCTAGACTAACTTAGCCTCCCAGACTACATCTTTCTCCTGTGCTGAATGCTTACTGCCCTCGAACATTGAACTTCAAGTTCTTCAGGTTTAGGACTCGGACTGGCTTCCTTGCTCCTCAGCTTGCAGACAGCCTATTGTGGGACATTGTGAACATGTGAGTTAATACTATACATATATTAAAAATATATATATATACACACACACACACACTATATATATATATGAGTTTATTATCCTATTAGTTATATCACTCTAGAGAACCCTGACTAATACAGATTTTGGTGCCAGGAGTCATTCTAGAGTAATAGAATATTAAGGATGGAGCTCTTTCATTGGTTTTGGGGTTTCTGGAGTTGTCTCCTTAATATGGTTACATCCAAAAATGCTAAGGACTCTACTCCTAATAGTATGGAGAATGCTGATAGTCCTTGGCATGAACTGTTTAGAGAGTTATGAAAAATAAATGTATTTGATACTCCTGATTCACCGCTCATAAGAGGCAAGGAGTTTAGTGACTCTGTACATAATACCTTTGACTATATGTGGAGAACCAAGGAACATAATGAAACTGGTTTGTTGCTCCTAAGTTCACTGGACAAAGTGATGAAAGAAAATGATGAACTCAGGGATTCTAACTCCCAGATTCAGAAGCAGATACTGAGCCTCAAATCCGCTAAGATTGCTCTGTGTGAGAGTCTTATTTCCTGTAGAGAAGGAGCTGAAATTGTGGAAAAACAGAAACAAGCTCTTATAATGAGAGTGGCTGACCTGCAATGAAAGGTGCTTGCACAGCCTCGCCAGGTGTCTACTGTTAAAGTGAGGGTGTTGATTGGAAAAGAATGGGACCCTGCAACTTGGAATGGGGATGTGTGGGAGGACCCTGATGAAGCTGGGGACACTGAGTTTGTAAACTCTGATGAACTTTTTTGCGAGAAGAAACAGCTTCCCCATCTCCGGTAGTGGCAACATCCCCTCCCTGACCCACGTTGCCATCAGCGTTTGTCTGAGGAGATAAACTCTGAGCTGCCTGAGGCATCAGTGATGGCCTCCACTGAGGCAGTTGCCAGGCAAGATAATGTCGATTCTCCTCAGGAACTACCCCCAACACCCCTGTTTGCTTCTAGACCTATAACTAGACTGAAGTCCTGTCTGGCCCCTAGAGGTGAGGTTTAGAGTGTGACCCATGAGAAAGTGCACTACCTTCGAAAAGAACTGCTTGAGTTTTCTAATTTATATAAGCAGAAACCTGGAGAACAGGCATGGGCATGGATATTAAGGGTGAGGGATAATGATGGAAGGAACAGAGTTGGATCAGGCTGAATGTACTGATTTGGGCCCACTAAGTAGTGATTCTGCATTTAATGTTGCAACTTGGAGAGTTAAAAAAGGTTCTAGTAGTTTATTTGCTTGGTTAGCTGAAATATGGATTACATGGTGGCCCACTGTGCATGAGCTGGAAATGCCTGATCTCCCTTGGTTTAATGTAGAGGATGGGAAATAACACTACAATTCAGGGACCTTCTACCCCAGTAAAATTTCTAGGGGCCCAGTGGTGTGAGGCCTGTTCAGATAATCCTTCTAAGGTGAAGGATAAGTTGCTGCATTTGGCCTCTTCTACAACCAAGAAAGAGACACAACCTAGTGGGCCTATTAGATTTTGGAGGCAACACATTCCTCATTTGGGTGTGTTACTCCACCCCATTTATCAAGTGACCTGAAAGGCTGCCAGTTTTGAGTGGGGTCCAGAACAGAAGACGGCTCTGCAACAGGTCCAGGATGCTGTGCAAGCTGCTCTGCCACTTGGGCCACATGACCCAGCAGATCCAAGGTGTCAGTGGTGCTTGAGGCCACATGACCCAGCAGATCCAATGGTGCTTGAGGTGTCAGTGGCAGATAGGGATGCTGTTTGGAGCCTTTGACATGCCCCCATAGGTGAATCACAGTGGAGGCCTCTAGGATTTTGGAGCAAGGCCCTGCCATCTTCTGCAGATAACTATTCTCCTTTTGAGAGACAGTCCTTGGGTTGCTACTGGGCTTTGGTGGAAACAGAACGTTTGACTATGAGTCATCAAGTCACCCTGTGACCTGAACTGCCTATCATGAACTGAGCACTTTCTGACCCATCTAGCCATAAAGTGGGTCATGCATAGCAGCATTCCATCATCAAATGGAAGTGGTATATACATGATCGGGCTCGAGCAGGTCCTGAAGGCACAAGTAAGTTACATGAGGAAGTGGCTCAAATGCCCATGGTCTCCACTCCTGCCACCCTGCCTGCTCTCCCCCAGCCTGCACCAGTGGCTTCATGGGGAGTTCCCTATGATCAGTTGACAGAGGAAGAGAACACTAGGGCCTGGTTTACAGGTGGTTCTGCACGATATGCAGGCACCACCCAAAGTGGACAACTGCAGCACTACAGCCCCTTTCTAGGACATCCCTGAAGGACAGTGGTGAAGGGAAATCTCCCCAGTGGGCAGAACTTTGAGTGGTACACCTGGTTGTGCACTTTGCATGGGATAAATGGCCAGATGTGCAATTATATACTGATTTATTGACTGTAGCCAGTGGTTTGTCTGGATGGTCAGGCACTTGGAAGAAGCATGATTGGAAAATTGGTGATAAATAAATCTGGGAAAGAGGTATGTGGATGGACCTCTCTGAGTGGTTAAAAACTATGAAGATATTTGTATCCCATGTGAGTGCTCACCAACGGGTGACCTCAGCAGAGGATGATCTTAATAATCAAGTGTATAGGATGACCCATTCTGTGGATACCACTCTGCCTCTTTCCCCAGCCACACCTGTCATCGCCCAATGGGCCCATGAACACAGTGGCCATGGTGGCAGGGATGGAGGTTACGCATGGGCTCAGCAACATGGACTTCCACTCACCAAGGCTGACCTGGCTATGGCCACTGCTGAGTGCCCAATTTGCCAGCAGTAGAGACCAACACTGAGCCCTCAATATGGCACCATTCCTCAAGGCGATCAGGTTGATTATATTGGACCTCTTCCATCATGGGCAGGGCAGAGGTTTGTCCACTGGAATAGACACTTACTCTAGTTATGTGTTTGCCAATGCTTCTGCCAAGACTACCATCCATGGGCTCATGCTCATGAAATTCACTGGTCTTACTATATTTCCCATCATCCTGAAGCACCTGATATTGATAGAACAGTGGAATGGCCTTTTGAAGTCACAATCACAATGCCAACTAGGTGACAATACTTTGCAGGGCTGGGGCAAAGTTCTCCAGAAGACTGTGTATGCTCTGAATCAGCTTCCAATATATGCTACTGTTTCTCCAATAGCCAGGATTCATGGGTCCAGGAATCAAGGGGTGGAAGTGGAAGTGGCACCACTCACCATCACCCCTAGTGATCCACTAGTAACATTTTTGCTTCCTGTTCTCTAGACATTTTTGCTTCCTGTCCTCTAAGCCAGCAGAACTGGCTTAGAGGTCTTAGTTCCAGAGGGAGGAACACTACCACCAGGAGACACACAACGATTCCATTAAACTGGAAGTTAAGATCCCCGCCTGGGCACTTTGGGCTCCTCCTACCTTTACGTCAACAGGCTAAGAATGGAGTTACACTGTTGACTGGGGTGATTGACCTGGACTATCAGGATGAAATTAGTCTTACACTCTACAGCAGAGGTAAGGAAGAGTATGCATGGAATACAGAAGATCCCTTGGGATGTCGCTTTGTATTACATGCCCTGTGATTAAGGTCAGGTGTACATTACAACAGCCTAATCCAGACAGGACTACAAATGGCCCAGACCCTTCAGGAATGAAGGTTTGGGTCACTCCACCAGGAAAAAAACCATGACCTGCTGAAGTCCTTGCGAAGGCAAAGGGAATACAGAATAGGTAGTAGAAGAAGGTAGTCATCAATACCAGCTATGACCACATGACCAGTTGCAGAACTGAGGACTGTAATTGTCATGAGTATTTCTTCTTTTTGTTAAAAACATGTTAACGCATGTAAACACAGTACTAAGAAAATATCTTCATTTTATTTCCTTTTCCTTTATCATGTGACATAGATTTATTGACTTCATATCAGTATTTAAGTATTGTTAACTTATGTAATAGCATTTGGGTTGCGGATTTGTGTATTTCCGACGGATGAAGGACAGTTGTGTGATGTTAGGCATAATTATGACATTATTGTCTTTATTTGAAGATTATGTATGATCTCAGGAGATGTGTGTGGATTCAAGTTGACAAGGGATGCACTTGTGATGGTTGGTATTGAGTGTCAACTTGATTGGATTGAAGGATGCAAAGTATTGATCCTGGGTGCGTATGTGAGGGTGTTGCCAAAGGAGATTAACATTAGAGTCAGTTGGCTGGGAAAGGCAGACCCACTGAATCTGGGTAGGCACCATCTAATCAGCTGCCAGTGGGGCTAGAATATAAAGCAGGCAGAAAAATGTGTAAAGGCTAGACTGGCTAGGCCTCCCAGCCTACATCTTTCTCCCATACTGGATGCTTCCTGCCCTCGAACATCAGACTCCAGGTTCTTCAGGTTTGAGACTCAGACTGGCTTCCTTGCTCCTCAGCTTGCAGACAGCCTATTGTGGGACCTTGTGATTGTGTGAGTTAATACTACTTAATAAACTCCCATATGTATATATATGTATATATGGGAATTTATGTACAAGTTTATATATAGATATGTACATAGATATGTATCCTATTAGTTATGTCCCTCTAGAGAACCCTGACTAATACAAGTTTATCTACATAATAGTTTATCATTCTATGATTATAACGTATTTTCGTATCAGTAAGTATGAAAAAATGGTAATCAATACTTTGAAAAGCAATTGAACACAACCTTCACCAGGAGGTGGGAATTGAAAGTAGAAGATAACAGTCCACTTGTACATTTTGGGGAGAAAAAGGTTGAAGCAAGTGACTTTGTTATTGTATAATTGAAAAATACCTTATTATAATTAATGTATATTATGTAATAGAATATTTCCTAAATACACAAACTAAAATGTACTGTTTTAAATGTGTAATTCTGGTAGGTATGTAAGCTTGCTTTATTTCATTTAATCCTTCTAAAAAGGTGGTCATTATTATATTAACTTTACAGGCAAGGAAACTGATGCCATGGCTAGGGCCAGCCCTGGATCTAACGGCACAACTGAGAAGATTTAGTCAGACACTTGGCTTTCCTGTAGCTCATTCCCTAGATTGTTTTCACCCAGTTCAAAAGCCCTAGTGCCTATTTTCAAGGAGGCTTATATGGCTCGTAACTGACCTTTGCTAACTCCTGCACCCTTCACCTGGACTCCTATACTGAACCCATACAATGCATTCTGCTACCAACTCTGCTCAGCCCAGCCCCTAGTTTCCATCCTGCTCAGCTCCAAGGCCCAGGAGCTTGTCCAGAGATCCACCACCATCTCCTCAGAACCTGGAGCTTTGCTGGTCAGTGATTCTTTAGGTAAGTTAATGAGGGGATGAGCAAATGAGCGTTGTGGGCTGGAAAGGGCTGCTTGTATCATTGGTGTCTGTGTCGTGGGTTGCCCAAGGACCATGGGCAGGTCTGGAGAACTTTACTAGTTCTGGAGATAGAGAAATTAAAATAAAGTTGTAATTAATTTGCTTTTTCTCAGCAGTTGACTTTTAGAATAAGGAGATGTGAGTTGTATGAAAACAACTCAAATGAGCAAATATTTATTTTTAAAAAACCCAAACTCCAGAATATGTTTTAGACAGTTTTGTTAATACATAATTCACATATAAACAATTCACTCACTTAAAATGTACAGTTTAATTTTTTTAAGACTATTTATAGGGTTTTGCAACCATCCTTACAATCACATTTTGGAGCATTTCTGATTCCCTTAAAAAAAGCCTGAACACAATTAGCATTCACTCCCCATTCCCACCTCTCCCCAGCTCCTGAAAACAATGAATCTGGCTGGGTGTGGTGGCGCACGCCTGTAATCCCATTATTTTGGGAGACCAAGGCCAGTGGATCACCTGAGGTCAGGAGTTCAAGACCAGCCTGGCCAACATTTGATTTCTTTTGTTTGCTATCCTGTCTTCCCTCAATACTCTAATCTCAGTGATGTCTGTCTCTGTTAAGCATCTATACAGTCTAAGCTATCTATTTTTCATTTGCTGGGTTATTATATTAACTTTCTTAATCTCTCCCCACTACATTATTATGCCATTCATATCCCCACCACAACACAGAGTTTGCCCTGTGTAGCCCCTGTTGACAGTGTGCATTGCTTAGTCATCTTCAACATGATTTCCCTGCAGTAGTATAAGATTCAGAAGCCTCCGAAGAGAGTCATGGCTCTCAGAAGCCGGATGTGGATTGCATTCCAAGTTAGAAACTTTTCAGGTGTTGAAATGCCAGATGGAGGAAGCCAAGTGGAACATTGGTGGTGTGAGAAAGAAATAATAAGCACTCCCAGGATGACACTTGGGTTTGTCTCTGTAGCAGGATGCTTATCTCTCTGCAGTGGTGACTCACTGGCCGTAATTGACAGCTGGAACAATTGTGGGTAGGAGAGATAGGCTCACCACCCAGCTAGAGACTAAGCAGCTGGGTTTTGATTATTTTCAGGGAATGTGTGAGCAAATCTTATGGTTTGGTGAGTTTTATCATCAGTGTTTGTCGGCCTTTCCCTCTCTGCTGGGACAGTGAAGCTGCAGCTAAATTGGTTGTGAATTGTCAGCCGTCATTTTGGTCACAGTGTAGAGAAACATTTTCTTTTTCTTTTTTTCTTTCTTTTTTTTTTTTTTTTTTTTCGAGATGGAGTTTTGCTCTTGTTGCCTAAGCTGAGTGCAATGATGCAATCTAGGCTTGCTGTAACCTCTGCCTCCTGGGTTCAAGTGTTCTTCTGCCTCAGCCTCCTGAGTAGCTGGGATTCGGGTGCCTGCCACTATGCCCAAGTAATTTTTGTATATTTTTAGTAGAGACAGGGTTTCACTATGTTGGCCAGGCTGGTCTTAAACATCTGACCTCAGGTGATTCAACTGCCTCAATCTCCCAAAGCGCTGGCATTACAGGCATGAGCCACTGCGCCTGGCCTGGATAATCATTTTCTATTGGGAATGATCACTGTACTTTCAGCAGAGTCCTGAGCGAGCACTTGTGCAAGAATTGTTTTGTGGCTTAAGGCACTGTTTATTTGGGCCATTGTTTCTCCATTTTGAGGGCTTTAGATCTCAAGGATTTAGGTGTTTCTGCCAGATAAAGCTGAAACCAGTGACTTGGTAGAGTTGTTCTGGTCTCTCATGTGTCACCATTTTGAATTTTCCCTTAAATCTTCTCAGTCCCCTCTCTTGGCGATGGATACCTAAAGCTGACCAACCATTCTCACCATTGGATTACAAATATATGAGTGTGTGTGTGTATGTATACATTTGTAGCTATTATCCTTGCAGATGTAGTTGAATATAATTATTTTTTCTTAGAGCGAGGAGATGAAGAAAGTGAGATCTAGGACAAAGCCTATTTATAGACCAAATACAGGCAAATTTTTCAATAGCATGAGATACTGGGTATTTTTTTTTCCCTTGGGTGGACCAGGCTGAGGGTGAGATAAAGATGGAGACAGAAAGGAAAGATCCAGAAGGATGTTGCTGTGGAGCTCTAGTCAGTGGAGCCATCATGGATATCTATCATTTTTGCCTGCAGTATCTATTCTGGCTAGAGTACTCTGATTTTACTTTGGGAAAAACCACTGCCTCTCACTGTATTTATGTCTGGCAAGAGTCAATCACGGTGCCTGTCCTTCCCTGCTCAAAGCTGGAGCAAGTGAAAACACCCTCCCTATGTTTGAATCCTGGAAGAGATGCAAAGAAACAGCTAGGTCCCATTATCCCAAGGGCAGCTCCCTCCAGAGTCTCTTCATTAGGTCCTGACACCAGGATTCCCAGGGCTGCTCTGGTTCCTGTCCATTCTGAAGTCCAAGTTCAACTTTTCTTTAATTATGTGAGTTACCCCATATCCTTCTAGTTGGTTTTTTGTCTAAGTGACCCTGAATTGTTTTTTGCCAGTTGCAACCAAAGGATCTCACTGATGCTGGGGTGCATCTGTATGAAGGCTTGGGTAGGCAGGAGGCAGCAGACTAGACCTCAGAGACGAAGGTCTCGGGGTGAGACACCCTGGGAGAAGGCAAAGGGCACTAAGAAAAGAAAAGGGAGGCACCAACGACACCCTTGTCCACCTAGAATTTGCTCCAGGTGACAATCTCATTTGCTTTTTAAAGCTTCCTCTTTGTCAATCAAGGAATCACTTCCATTTCTGCCTGGCCTGGAGTTTCCACTGTGGAAGTCCATCTTTTGAGACAACAAAACCTGGATTTCTACTAAAATCACTCATTCCAAAAATATTCACCCAGCACCTACTGATTGCCCACCCCTTGGCTAAGTACGAATGATTCAAAGGTGAGCAAAACACAGCCCTTGTGCTCAGGAGTTATAATGTCTAGACCTGCGTGGTCCAGTTTGGTAGCCACTGGCCACCTGTGGCTTTTATATTTAATTATATTTAAATATTGTAAGTTAAGTTTCCTTCCTCAGCTATACTGTCCACATTTCAAATATTCCAATAGCTCATATGTGGCTGATGGCTACCATTTTGGACAGTGCAGATATAGAGCATTTCTATCATGACAGCATTTTCCACTGGACGCTGCTGGTCTAGACAGGTACAAAGAGAGAATGATATAGATGATATAAACCAGGGCATTGGGGATCACATAGGATCTAACTCAGACTTTTATGGAGTCAGGGTAGACTTCCTGAAGATAATGACATCAAAACAGACCTGGAGGATAAGTTGGAGTGTCCAAGCTAGGAGGAGAAGAAGAATTCCAGGCAGAGGAAACAGCATGTACAAGGGCCCTGAGTTGTCTGAGGACAAGCTGAAGTGTACTTAAGTGACCAGATGAGAAGAGAAGGCCTTTGCACCATCAACCTGCTCATATGCTTTGTTACTCAGATTACATTCTCTTGATTTCAGATGTTGAGGGGCAGGGACCTGAGGGGATTGGCCATAGGAGCCACCTATTCTGGCTGGCTAAATTAAGGGAGCTGTATGCCTCAATTTTGGAGGACTGAGGTCATATGAAAGATATTTGCTAGATGAGAGAAGCCAATGGATTTGGAGAGAGGCAATGACACATGAATAAAGAGGTCTAATTTAGAACTCTGAAGATTGGCCACTGTGACCCCAAGTAAACCATCTCTCACATCTCAATTCCTTTTGTACCTAAAATCAGTTCATCTTTCTGAGCAGAACCCAAGTTAAGGAAGCCAAGAAATGTGTTTTACACATGGTGGATTTCCTATTCCAGTTGAGAGGACATATGTTGAACATAATTGCAATCATATTTGGAGACAACTAGTCAAGTCTGGGCTAATTTGACAGCTCCATGTTATGTTTAAAGTGTAATTCTGTGCACATGGGAATATTAGATGAAAATGTGTGGCTCAAAAACTAGCTTCTGATTGAATAATACTCTCTTTAGGAAAGACTACTAAGAGGAAGACCCCCTGAACCCGAGGGTTGGGGCCCCTTTGTCAGGAAAGGATAAATGGACACTTGTTGGGCACCTCCTGTGCCCCCAAAAGCTTCATCAATTTTCTCTCTAATCTTCCCAAAATTACCCAGGGAGAGGAAGATACAGAGGGACTGAGTGGAGAGCTCACTTCTTCCTGCTATGTGTTAATCTTGTAGCTATGAGAGGATCAGAGAGAACCTGATTTCAGAGCCCTGCTTTGCTTAGGAGAACCAGAAGGCTGCCGGGGCAGTGGTGAGTGATGGGAGTACCTCTGTAAGTGACAACAGAAGGAAAGTGTAATGGTCAAGCCAATGTGTCAACTTTACCAGGCTAAGGGATACCCAGGTAGCTAGTATAACATGATTTCTGAGTGTGTCTGTGAGGGTGTGTGTCAGGAAGAGATTAGCGTTCGAATCAATAGACTGAGAAAAGAAGATCTGTCCTCACCATCATGGGCAGCCATCATCCAATCTTTGAAGGACGCAAATAGAACAAAAAGGCAAAGGAAAGTCCTCTCCGTCCTTTTAAGCTGAGATATTCATCTTCTGTCCTTGGATATTGGAGCTCCTGGTTCTTGGGCCTTCAGACTCTGGGACCTAGCAGCCTGCCTGATATTTGGGACTTCAGCCTTGGACCGTGAGTTACACCATTTGTTCCTCTGGTTCTCAGGCCACTAGACTTGGACTGAATTACACAAGCAGCTTTGCTGTTCTCCAGCTTGCAGACCACATAGCATGGGACTTCTCAGCCTCCACAATCACATGAGCCAATTCCCACAATAAATCGTCACGTCTATGTCTATATATTCCTATTATTTCCATTTCTCTAGGGATCCTACTAATACAGAAGGGAAGGAGGCCAACCTGGATTTACAGATAAGGATCTTTCAAAGAGCAATTACAGTCAATGCCTGACAGAGCTCCTGCTGAAGAAAATGGTTCCTTAAGCCCTGGGGCTTTTCAACATCTCAGAGACCTTAAGTTAAACAGTTAATAGTCTTTTCTTAGAGGAAAAAAATGGAAATGAAAGATACATTATGTTATATGATGTATATATCTGGATCACAGAATTTTAGAACTGGAAGGGGTATTAGAGAGAATCTAATTTAAATGTTTCATTTTGCAACAGAGGCCTTGAGAGGTGGAAATAAATTGCCCAACATAGCTCGTCAATGGTAGAATTAGACCTAGATTTATTAATTCCTAATGAAATGCTCTTCATTTTGACTTTACTCTAGGTGTTTGTTTTAATTTCAATAGGATTTTATGGAACAGGTAGTGTTTGGTTACATGAAGAAGTTATTTAGTGGTGGTTTCTGAGATTCTGGTGCACCCACCAACCAAGCAGTGTACACTGTACCCAATGTGTAGTCTTTTATCTCTCATCCCCCTCCCATCCTTTCCTCGAGTCCCCAAAGTCCATTGTATAATTCTTATGCCTTTGCATCCTCATAGCTTAGCTCCCAAATCTAAGTTTTTAAATATTATATGTTTAAATTGTTCCTTTACTTAAAGGGTAATATTAGGAAACCACTATTTTTTAAATTTCTGGATTAAATGTAGGGAGACCTGAAAGCTGCTCTTAGTTCTCTACCCCCAGCAGGTGGACTGGCTCATCTGATGCTAGAATAGCAGGTAGAACACCTGGAAAGAAACAATCATGGATTGAAAATCTTGGCCTCTCTCAAATGCAACCCACCACAGTGCATTTGCATGCTTAAAAAGGCCACACTGTTCAGTGGAAAAAGCAGGGGATTTAAAGAAATCCCTGGTGTAAATACTTTCTGCTAGTTTTGTAATTTTAGACAAGTTATTTAAATTCTCTGTATCTAAGTTTCCACATTGGTAAGATATAAAAAATATGATCAACAGTCTTCTCCAGAGACTGTTCTTCTCCAGAGGTGGGTTTTTAAGGTCAGAAGGTCACTCTGTGGCTGGAATGGGAACGCTCTTCAAGTATGAGCTAAGTGCACATCTGAAACCCCAGCCCTGGCACCTGGCATCAGTTAGTGTTTGTTGAGTGACTGACCTACTGACTGAAAGATGCTAAAACGCCCACTGCAGAACCTGGCTAGGAGGCGGAGGTGTGGCTGTTGAGAAAAGAGGAAGCCAGAGAAGGCAACTAGCTCCCTTTCTCTGGGGTATGGCCTTAACACGAGACTAAGCCTCTTTCTTGTTCCCCATTTAAAAGAGTAAAAATTACTGAGGAAACAACAGACAAGTTAGTAATGAAATGAAGTCAAGCAAATACAGCAAAAAACGAAAATGGTAATAAATATTCTGTTAAATGATTCCATTTCTTTACAAAGATCACTCAGATCTGTTGATGATAATGAAGATGGATGAAGCTTGCCTACCATGACCTGCTCAAGCCACATGACTGTGATGGAGTTCTGGAGCAGGGTTACTTCTGAGGGCAGCACTGAAAGCCCAGAACCAACTCTGAGGCGCAGCTCAGTTTGGAGAGCTGAGGGCAGGGGTCCTGGTCTCCTGCCAGGGCTGGTCTGTTGGGGAGAAACCAGCAAGCTACCATGAAGGAGCACATACTTCACTGATTTCTCTCCATCCCTATTCCATTCTACTCCCTTTCCCTCCTACCTCCCCGCCAGTCAGTTCCGCAGCTAAAGTAGCCACCTTATAGCCCTGAACAAGCTGCCTACCCCACCGGACATTCTCTCATGTCACTGCCTCAACATTCCTGCAGATTTTGATGAGGGATGGACATTTAGAAGCCCGAGAAACTGCTGCTTCATCAAAGTTGTATCTCCTACTTTAGTTTGCTGTTGTGGACTAGAGTGAAAATGACAGAATTTATACACCTCAGTCATCAAGCTGGGACAGTTGGTCTGGAAGGGCTGTTACTCTAATGGTTGGCCTCTATAGACAGCCCAAGCTGAATGGGACATAAAAACGTGTGACCAGCCAGAAAGTGAAGTCTGAAGGCCAGGGGAAACATGTGGGCATGGTTTGTAGTTTGTGTAATTGACAGGGCATAAAAAGAAGACAACGTTGGCAACTAGAGTGAATAGTGGTAACTATAGTTTTCGCCTGCTCAACAAGCTTTCCTATCCTCTTCTGCTGCTTCCTTTGTTGAACTCCTCCTCTACTCCACATAGTCTGAGTAAGGCTGTTAATCAGAGTACATCTCTTCCATACTCCATCCTCACCCTGCAGCACTACAAAGCTCACAGGGATGGGCAGATGGCCGTGCACCTAGGTCAGGCCAGTGTTCTCCTTGGAATATCTCTGTGGGAGTCAGCACGGAAGGCTGCTGGGAAAACGTCACAAACAGCAGAGACAAATGGGAGAAAGAGAAATAGGTGGGTGGGAAGAGAGAGAGAGGAGACAAAGAGTGAAGTGATATTGACATGGTTAGAGCTTCTGGATCCAACCATGCTAGATCTACCTCTTGACTTCCCAGTTATTTGAATCAATAAACTTCTTTCCCCTTGCATAAGATAGATTGAGATTGATTTGGACCAAATGTGTCCTGATGAATTTACCAAGGTGGGCCAGAGGACAAATGGAGCAAGATTAGATGATTTAGGAACTGATGAATCAAATACTGGGTGTGTTTAGGAATCTCTACTGTGAATCAGAGATAACTCACCAAAGGAGCTCTACTTTCTCAGACAGAAACAAAGCTTATAAAACCCAAGACTGTGAATAAGGAAAAAAAAAAAAAAAAAAAAGAGGTCTTCAAAGCTTATTCAACTTTTGTTGAATTCTTCCAACAGTGAAATCTATCTATACCAACTGTCTGTGTCATAGGACATTGTTTTGACCTATCATACTGAAAAAGACCCAGCAAAAAAAACTAGGGCTGGTGTGGGATCTCTGGGTGAAATGGGTGTCATGCACTGCTGCTAGAAGAATCAATTGGCTCACTTTCTAAAAGAGCATTTTGTACTATGTACTAAAATCCTAGAAATGTACCTATTTTTGGCCTAATAATTCTCATGTTTCAGGTCTAGTATAGGCTCCCATCTGCCCAAGAGGGACTTTGGAGAATGAATTTCCAAGTTAAAAGAATCCATTTACATAATGATAACAAGAATACCTAAGTTGAGAGCACTCGTGCCATTTGTTACCACAATTCCACTTCTATGTTGGAGGGATCCGGCAAGCACCGCTCCTTATTATTATAGCAAAGGTCATTGCTTTTGTAATTTTGGCTTGCACTTTAAGTACTAAATGTACTCTGGAGAAGGTATACACTGCAATCAAATGAATAAACTACGCCCACCTCCCCTCCTCAAGGACCAGGATTTGTGTTTAATTTGTTTACTATTTTGCCCCCATTACCTGGAACAGTGACTGCAATAAATATTTGTTGAATGAACTAATGAATAAGCATTTTTAGAAAATGACTGGGAAAGAAGAAAATCACTATTGTACTTCCTTTTTCCTGTGAGTGTTGTGGCTATACAGTACTATAAACATTAGTGCTTTATACATTTTAACTCAGAATTATGTATATGGATTAATACAGTAACAAGTAGAAGGTTAGAATTTTTGAACTTGACATGTTTCTGGAATGTTTACAGTTACTTATATGTTCACAATTTTTAGGAAAAAACTAAAACTCTTCCTCCTCTGCAAACATTTCTACGAATATTATATTGGGTTAATAAATATGACAGGTTATTGTCCTTGATTGTAATTAGGGTACATGCCTCAGGCTTTTGTGCAGGTGCCAATCAGTCAACAGAAGGTAGACAGTCGGCTCATTATGTATGCTCATTTCAGGGGAGCTGCTGATATTTCATAGGAGACTAAGAATCCAGTTTTAGGTGTTATGGATACCTAAGCCTTTTAGTTAAAGAAATATACCCTTAATGGCAAGCTTGTAGGTAGTCTAACTGCAATTACTGGCAGAAGTCTCTATTAAATGTTGAATGCCTACATTTATTTAATTTCAGTTTCAAATCTGCTTGGGCACAGAAAGTGAGATTCTATTTCTATTTAAGGCCTCTCCCACCCTGGTTCTATATATACAATGAGCTCTTAGTAAGTTGTAGTGGGTAATTTTACTTTGAAGCTCTGTGATATTACAGTTTTCTCCACTTCCCAGACAGCTCTTAATATTAAGTGTAACTATATATTCTATATTTTGGGGACAATCATCAATAAGGTTCAAGTCACTCTCTTCCAAAAACAAGTTTCTGGGTGGTGAAGGTGGGAATGGGGCTGACTTTACCCTCCACTGGGGTGATCCAACACAAGGAACCTGTTGCCTTGGCCTGGCACTATCTGTGGATCTGAAAATCCAAGACAATACATTTCCTGGCACTTTACCAAGGATGCCTGTTACTTTCTGGGCAGAAGAAATTTGAAAAATCATCCCATAAGGGGGAGAAAGGAATGACATAAATGGTCCCATTAAAGGGAAGTCACTATCTGAGATGATTGCAGAACAACTACAGGCAATCATCACAGAGATTAAACTCCTGAAGGCATAATACCACCGACCTCTTCACGAGCTCCTCAGAGTAAACAACCTGCCCACCTCTTCCTCCTCCTCCAAATGTGTAGCGTATGCAAGATGCATTTTAAAAGACTGCAGTATAGAGAGAACTTCAATGTGATGGGGAAAAAAGTCCATTCAGCACCTATTCTGCAGATGAAGAAAGCATCAGGCAGCGATTCTTTACTTAGAGAAATAGTTGTTTCAATCTTTCTTTCTAAAGGTTGAGCAAAACATAGGTAAAGTCGATCCTTTCTGGTTGACTCTAAAGTGAACTGTTGGAATCTTGCTTGAGGTAGTGCAGCAAGAAAAACAAGTTGATCATCCCCATCTGTTAGGCAATCGGACCCGGGGTATCAGTAGCTGTCATGTTCATTAGGCATTCAAAGATAGCCCTAAAATAGCACAAATAAATTATTCTATTGATTCAAAAGGAAGCTATTTTGTAGCTCCTCCATCAGGACACTCCACATTCACCAGGGCCCCAAGTGCATCCTTGAGTCAGGAGCCTCACAGAGACAGTTTTGTCCGTCTAGTTTAGACTCTTTTTTTTATTTTATGGGGCACCTGAACTGATTCAATCTTATTCTCAGCTGTACTGATTGACTTGACTGCACTATAAGGCTTGTTGAACTGTTTTGATATCAACAATTCTCTCTTCTCAGTAGAAAGTCCAAGGCTTTTATTTAAAGCTTGCTTTCTCTGTCAGAGAACACCTGAGATATTAGGCTTCTTTTTTGTTTTTTTGTCTTATCTAGTATCAGTTCCCTTGTTCTTCAGACAACTGTAGAATCAGACTTAGCCTCACACAGACCCAAATTCTTGCCCTTATGGTAAATAGCATATTAGGAGCAGCTAGCCAGATGCCCTTTGTGCTGGCGTCAGGCAGTTCCTCACCAGTTTCTAACATGGGTAACTGCTTCCCTTTGGGCTTTCTGCTGGCCACCTGAGCTCCCAGGCTGCTAAGATCAATGCTTGATTTGTGCGTAGCTAGGGACTGTGAATTTGTTTACCATCATTCTTTGCATTTATTTGTATATAGTTTACAGTTTATATTCCATTTTAACCGCTTAATGTTAAGTATTTTTTATTTTATTAAAACATCCATAATATTTTAATTGGCTCAATTGATTTTTATCTTATGAATATTTAGGTGATAGCTTTCTAGTCTTTTCCTATGTACATAGTATGAATATTGTACAATGTGAACATGAATTTCATATAATGTGAATATTTTTGGTGTTAGTAAATGTTAGCTGGATCATTATTTTTAATGACTGCATCATATGGATGTGACTTACTGGTCTTCAGTGGTTGATATCTAGGTTATTTCCAATTTTTCACTATCATAAATAATACTGTATGTATTATACTTACATAAAGTTTGCATTTCATATTATTTGCTTATGATAAGCTCAGTTTTGGAATTATTAGGTCAAAGGGCCTAAACATTTTAAAGACTTTTCATACTACATTGCCAAATGGCTTTTGGATAAATCATACATACTTTTGGGTAAATTATATATTACATTGTAATCTTATCAGGATTCATATTATTTTGATAATTCAATAAAGTAAAACCATATCTAATTAATGTTTTTAAATCACATTGTGAGATTGACTTTTCATTTATTTAGTGGATATTAAACTTTTCTCTTCTGTGAATTGCCTATTTAGATTCCTTGTCAATTTTCTGTAATGGCTTTATGTTTTTTTTTTCAATCATGAATGAAGTGTTTAATATTTTAAGAATACTTTCCCCTCAGCAGCAATTTCACTGCATATTTATTTCAGTTTGTTGTGTGTAGCATCATATTTTGCAATACGCTTTGATGTGCTAACAGTTTGAGTTTTTGTGTGTTTAAATCTGTCACTCTTATGCTTTCTTTTATTGCTTTTGCACTTGGTCAGTTATCCCTTGTTCAAATATAAGATAAACATTTATTTGTATTTTCTAATTATTTAATCACCTTGTACCTAATTTTTGGTAAATAGTAGCTCGAAGTTGATTTTTTTCTGGAAAAAAAAAGTTTTCCTAACAACTTACATGACATAACCTATTTTTCTGACACTGATCATTAATGAATTTATTTTTTTATATAGCACACATGCTTAGATCTGTTTCCAAGATATTTTTTCTATTCCATCAATTATTCTATCTCTACTTATGCCAGAGGCATAGCATTTTGATTATTATACTTTATAGTAGTTTTAAAGAAAACTTTTCATTATGGAAAATCTGAAGCATATGCAAACATGGTTATAAAAATTCACATATACTCATTACTCAGCTTCAATAATTGTCAACTCATGGGAAATCTTGTGTCATCTCTGTCTCTCCATCTACTTCTCCCTCCCATATTTTTTGAAACAGACCTCACACATCATGTTTCATCTGTAAATATTTCAGTATATATCTCTAAAAGCTGGATACTTTTAAAAAACATAACCACATCCTTTTATCACATCCACAAATTAATAGTGATTTTTAAATATCAATATCTAGTAGGTGTCCAAAATTCCAATTGTCTCATAAATATCATAAATGTTCTATTTATGTTATACTTTATCATTTGAATCAGAATCCAAATAAAGTCTACACTTTGAAATTAATTAACATCTTAGGCTGGGCGCAATGGCTCATGCCTGTAATCCCAGCACTTTGGGAGGCTGAGGTGGGCGGATCACCTGAGGTCAAGAGTTCAAGACCAGCCTGGCCAACATGGTGAAACCCCGTCCCTACTAAAAATACAAAAAGTAAGCTGGGTGCGGTTTTACACCTGTAATCCCAGCAGTTTGGGAGGCCGAGGTGGGTGGATCAGAAGGTCAGGAGATCTAGACCATCCTGGCTAACGTGGTGAAGCCCCATCTCTACTAAAAATACAAAAAAAAAAAAAAATTAGCTGGGCATGGTGGCGGGCACCTGTAGTCCCAGCTACTTGGGAGGCTGAGGCAGGAGAATGGCGTGAACCTGGGAGGCAGAGCTTGCCGTGAGCCGAGATCGCACCACTGCAACTCAGCCTGGGCGCCAAAGCGAGACTCCATCTCAAAAAATAAAAATAAAAGTAAAAAATAAAAAAAAGTCGTCAGGTGTGGCATTGTACACCAGTGGTCCCAGCTACTCAGGAGGCTGAGACAGAAGAATCGCATGAATACGGGAGATGGAGGTTGCAGTGAGCCAAGATTGCGCCACTGAATTCTAGCCTGGGCGACAAAGTGAGACTGTCTCAAAAAACAAACAAACAAACAAACAAAAAACAAAAGAGAAGGAAATTAATTCACATATTTTAAATCTCTTAATCTAAAGGTTTCACTATCCATATTTCCCTCTTTTCTCCTTGAAATTAATTTGGCTGAAATTGGTTTATTTGTCCAGTAAAGTTTCCCTAGCACATACTAGTATCATAAGTTCTCATTAAGTCTCAGGTTCTTCTTTTTTCCATAAAACTTTGAAAATAATAATTCATATCACATGGTTGTTATGAGGATTAAAGAGATAAAACATGTATATCACTTAGTGAAATCTCAGGCAGATAATAAATGCCCAATAATGTAACTAACAAATGTAATTATAATTATTAACTCATTGATATGGTGCTGAGACTGTTTGGAAGATAAATCTTGGAAATTTTCTTTGTTTCTTGAATAGTTACTAAGAGCTAAGAGCTTTTTCTTGGATCTATTCTTTGGATTCATATTTCTTCATTTCATTTTGATTTCTATTTTTTCAGGAAACCATCAATTTCATTATGATTTTCAAGAGTTTTAGCAAATAGTTTAGCTATTTTGCATTATACTTAATTATGATTTCTTTTAAAATGCCTTTAAATCTGTCATTAAATCCATACGGTTTTATTTTTCTATTTTGGATTAAGTTATCCAGAGATAGTTTGTTCCCTTTCTTCCTCCAAATAATTATCTCTTTAAATTGATCAATTCTACCATCAGTTGCATTTAAGTGTCTATAGCAGGCAGCATATGCTACTTAGCAAAGTAAGCAAATGGAATATGCCTGCTATTAGAGCCATAGATGTGTCAGCTAAATTCCCTTTACTTCTTCCACACCTCCTTTATCTAGTTCTCTACTTACCTCTTTAAATGGAATGTCTAAGGAGTAACCAAATAGATGTCTTCAGTTTGAAATTTTCCATTTTTTAAGCAGAATCGGAAGTAAACCTTTTCATTTGTATTCTGGAATTTTATGGCAGCATAACTGCTTCTCAGAACAGTGTGGTACTATGAACATTATAATTAGATTAGAAATTGAATTGCTAGAGTTCCTTTCTAAAATATGTGTATTAGTCCATTCTTATGCCATTATGAAGAAATACCCGAGACTGGATAGTTTATAAAGGAGAGAGGTTTAATTGACTCACAGTTCTGCAGGGCTGGGGAGGCCTCAGGAAACTTACAATCATTGTGGAAGGGGAAGCAAACACGTGCTTCTTCACATGGCAGCAGCAAGAAGTGGCAAGTAAAGGGGGCAAAGTCTCATAAAACCATCAGATCTTGTGAGAACTCCCTCACTGTAATGAGAATAGCATGAGGGTAACCACCCCCATGATTCAATTACCTCCCACCTGGTCTCTCCCATGACATGTGGGGATTATAGGAACTATAATTCAAGATGAGATTTGGGTGGGAACACAGCCAAACCATATCAATATGTGTGTGTGTGTGTATGTGTTTGTGTGTGTGTTTGCCTGTGTGTGTGTGGGTGTATTGCCCACACCTCAGGCTTCAAAACCCATTAAATCTGACAACAAATGAACAATTATCTTCCCATTTATTGCCTGTACTTTTTCAATGAAGTCTTGACCAAGTGCAAGTTATGACCATTGGGAATGACACACTAGTGATGGGTGTGCTTGGGCGATTGCTGTTGCCTGCAACCTAGGTTACAACCAACACATAGACAGATGGAACCTGTGGTTGTCCTGCTTGCAACAGTGAATACTCCCCATCTTTACTAAGATTCCTGATGTATTCCTATGTCAAGTACATGCCAAAGATCCTATTTATACTGCTGGAATCTCTGCTGGGCCACTCTCACTCTTCAGAGAGTGAGAAATGTATTTCAGATGCTCTTTTATGCTGACTGTCATGTAGAATAAGTTCTCCATCCACAGTTAAAGAAATTTTCTAGGAACCTGACAAAGGAGCAAAGATCAAATGCCCAATTATAGTGCTTCTGTCTAATTGAGGCCATCACCCAACTGGGTTACAAATTGGTAGACAGAGCAGTTCTTGTTTTATATATATTTGTTTTTCTAATTTTTCTTGCCAATCAATAAAGTTCTTTTGATTCTTTTAATTGAATAGTAAATAGTATACATTGGAGCACATATGCGGTATTATTTCTAAAACCTATATATTCCTATTTTGCCTTCTTAATTTTAACTTTTGGTTCTCAATATAAATACATAGGAAAAAATATGCCAGCACTAATGTTTAACATTTTCTTCCTCATAGCCTAGCCTATTAAGCATGAGGCTAACATTTTCATGCTATTTTACTTATCAAATCCAAACCTGAACTGCAAAGCAATAGAGTCACTAAAATGGTAAAATATAATATCTAGGACAGTGGAGCATTATGGGTCAAAGTAGGTAATATTCGCAATGGCTCTTCACCATTTGGACTACATGAAACTGTGGTAAACATTATTTGCTTAGCTTTTCTTATTTAGTCTGCAAAGGGAAGGTCAGAGTAGGGAGTCTGAAGCTCTCTGACTTACAAAAGTATCTATACAATTTACATAGTAGTGTGTTAGTTGACACAAGCTGGTATTTACATTTACAGTTTAAATGAATAACTTCTATTTCCTATAATGATCATCTATAGATTAAATGACACAATGTTTTACAAGCTTTGTTGTTATTATGTGTGTTGCAATAGGAGGTTCATCCCTGGAAGATTAAACACTACTTTTGTAGTTAAAAGTTGATGATTTCAGGAGGTCTCTTGCTTCTCCATGAACATAACACAATGATAGAGTTCCTTCATGTTTACATTGTTTCCTCACTTGCCCAGTTTCTGAACAGGGCTGTTTGTTTCCTCTGGTCTGGTATGCAAGGGATGTAAATATTATCTAGCATTCTATTTGTTTTCTTCTGAGAGCACAACTAGTATACTTCCTTGAGAATTTAAAGTGCATGTAACAAAAGGAGTCTTCTTTCCTACCTTTTATCAAATATAACTCTAATTTGCAGTTTTAACACAGATGGAATGAAAGAATATATGCTTTATAATTTTTCTCTATTATCTCAGTCTTCTATTTCTAACTGTCTTCCTTCATTCAACCACAATTGCCCAGTCTCCAGAAAGGAAGGGCTTCTCTTTCTTTTTCCATCTAATTCATGGTCTCTTTTGCTCTAACTCCAGATTTGTGGCTAAGCTTTGGTGAGAAGAACCCCATACACAACTGGGAAAACTGTATCATCTTATTCTTCCTGGTTTGTTTTGTTTGTTTTTGTTTTGAGACGGAGTTTTGCTCTTTTTGCCCAGGCTACAGTGCAATGGCACGATCTTGGCTCACTGCAACCTCTGCTTCCCGGGTTCAGGCGACTCTCCTGCCTCAGCCTCTCATGTAGCTGGAATTACAGGCGTGCACCACCACGCCCAACTAATTGTATATTTTTAGTAGAGATGGGGTTTCACCATGCTGGGCAGGCTGGTCTTAATCTCCTGACCTCAGGTAATCTGCCTGCCTAGTCCTCCCAAAGTGCTGGGATTACAGGTTGGAGCCCCGTGCCCGGCCCCAGGCTTAGTTTTTAGTATGTTAAAGGAATTAAAGATATATTCTTCTGCCAAGGACCATTTTTAAGCATATGACCCTGCTCAGGCATGAGAGAGGATGTCTAAATCCTCTCAGTGTACCTACTTTATTCTGCGCTGGGTCTTTTTTGACTTGGAGTCAAAAGTGGAAGAATGAAGTGAAACACTTTTTTGAGAGGTAAAATGTATTGATCTATTGTTTGCTAAAAGATTCTTTTCTCAGCACTAAATTCTGGTGGTATTTTCATCTTGAAGACCTGATAAACATCATTCCTCAGTTCATCCCAATAGCTGTTTGGATTTTCATTGGAACTGTGCATGCCAGGGAAGGTTGTGCATTTGATGCAGGTGGCCCTTCTGTTCTCTTAATTACATGTAGACCAGCTCTGAAGAAGGAAACATCACTTGGGAGATGTGGGTGAGTCTAGGCCCATTTTACAAATTGGTGATCATTTTTGGTCCCCTAATAAATGTTTTTATCCTCAACTTCTTCGAAATGTCAAATCCTAGCATGATTTATATTAATATAACACTGTCTTAAGACTTTAAAATTGCCAGGCACAGTGGCTCACATCTGTAATCCCTGCATTTTTGGGAACCGTGGCAGGAGGATTGCTGGAGTCCAGGAGTTTGAGGAAACAGTGAGCTATAATCATGCCACAGCACAGCAGCTTGGGTAACAGAGCAAGACCCTGTCTCTTAAAAAGAAAAGAAAAAGACAAAAAATTCAAAATTACAAAATAAAATAGAGGAAAAAGGATAGTCAGAAGTAGTATTTCTAAATTATAGTATTCATTTCTAATTCTAAAATAAAGTTTTTGAAATTAGATTGGTGTTAGAAAAACCACACATTTGAGTAATGTTAAGCATCCACACTAATTGTAGCATTCTAGTTTACTTTATGAAGTGCTCCTTTACTTGTTCATTACTTGGAAGACCTTTGGCATAATTCAAACATATTGTTTCCTCCAGAATTAGAGTCTTCAAATAGGAACCATTTTTGAAGAGCTTATCTGTGTCCATCTTGGGACATTAGTATTATATCCCAAGGGTAAACATAATATTTACCCTAACATGTATACTTTAACATGTATATTATACTTTTTGTTATATTTTAAAAATACTTTAGTTTGAGAACAAATGTGTCTAGAATATTTACAGTGAGCCGTGCCACAGAGACTGAGTTACCTGACCTTGTGACAGAGTCAAAATTCAAACTCACAATTTGTTAATCATGTGGTATAATTCAATTTTTGGCTGCTTTTGGATTTCTGGTTATTCGGAGGCTGTTTGATTGTTAGTGATGGCTACAAATTATAAACTGCTTTCATGCTTGACTATTAATCTGTATATGCACACAAGTGATATAATAAATCATCTATATCTGGAAGAGATAAAATCATTTCTCCAAGCCTTTTATTTTCTAGGTGGGGCTGTTGACATACAAGTGGTTAAATGAGAGGCCAGGAAGAGACTGAGCCAGGACCAAAACCCAGATTCCTGGTGTCTAGTCTTCATTCGTATACTCCATTCCCTCGTGGTATAGTCTAATTTCATTTGTTCATTCATCCATCCCTTTCTTCCAGTGCTCTTTGTATCCAATCTGGACTATGTGAGTTCAGATCTTCCTGTGAATTACTGGTGAACTGAGTGTGAGTTTGCAAAACATTTCTAAAGCCTTTGCAGTGGGATACCATTCTATCCGAATACATACAGGCAAAAGGACAGATATTCTTATGTTAAAGTATAAGTATAAAATGCTGAGCTTTTTTCCCTAGAAATTCAGCAAAAAGATACAGGACACCTTTGGCAGTCCCAAGAACAGGCCAAGTCATTCTGCTCAGCTATGAGGCCCATAGGCCGGGCCTTTCCTGAATGTCTCCTGACCCAAAGGGCAGCATGGCTCAGTGCCAGCTGATCTCTGCTCCTACAAGGGTAATTCCCCAGCTTGGGGCAAAGTGGAGGGGAGGCCAGCTTCAAAGCCTCCTTTGGCTTGTGGAAAAGCACAGTCTGGAGTGGGACAGCTGCCAAGTTCACCATAAGAACATTCATTTTGTTTGGCTTATAGTCAAGCAACAGCAAAAAGAAAAAAAAAAAAAAAAACCCACAACAGCAGCTTGGGAGTGAGTAATGGGTTACCCTGGCTCTTGGAGTTTGTCATCAGACTGGGAGAGATCTGGCCTGGAGTGCTCCATGGGAGGCCATAGGGTTCTCAGTTGTGGATTTGTTTTCCAAGCCCATTTGTGACCCTGAACATGGATGCTTTATTGATGCCTATCTGCAATAGATCTAAGGCAATGGTTTTAGACAGGCCCTTGATTCCTTCTTTGTGCCACTGAAAGATCACTTAATTAATATTCAACTGCAGTGTTACAGGCTGGCCATCTCCTCTGTGGGCTAGAATGGACTGAAATTTGCGAAGGCAGAATAGGTCAGGGTATTATTATTATTATTATTATTATTAATTTCATTACTGATAGCAGCAGTGGCAACTGCAACAGCAATAGTATTAAAGAAAACACACAGTAGTGCAAAATGAAGGATTGCAGGGAAGAGACTCCATCTAGTACTGCACAAAACCATGAGGCTCTGTATTTTCAGCTGCTGCAACCCAGGTGAGCTCTCAGCTAGCTTGCTTTTGCTGCCCCCTTTAAGGAAACCTGGCCTGATGTTAACTCCAAGCTGCCCATCTTCTCCTATACTCCCTCACTATGGAAATTTAAACTTAGGGTAAAAAAAATTGCCCTCTTAAAATATATGTGGATTTGAGAGGTGCTCACACAAGGCTGAGGCAGGATAGTTGAAATCTAAACTTGGGATTTTTATTTATTTATTTATTTGCAGAAAGGAAATAAGTCAGGTTTAAAACATGCTGACATTGTGTACTAACTCTTGTGCTAAGATAATGAGGTCTGGAGAGGTCTATTATGAGAAGGTAGGAGTTAGAAGCTCCCAAACCATGACTGAAGAAAGAGGATTTCTTTTGAAAGAAACTTTGTATGCTTTGAGGAAACAATGAAATCCAAAAAGAATGTATGAATGTGTAAAGGAAGGTAAAGGAGTAGAATGAAGGAGAGGAGTGGCTTCTCTCAGATCTTTTTGAATACCAGGAAAGAGGAGCTTTTTCAGAGATTTTTGAGACTCGGGTGAAATATGGGAAAACCATAATTTGGGATAGATTTGGTCCCAGATAGGAAAGAATGTTTCCGTAGTGTACAGGTGGTTAAACGAAATCACTCTGGTATCAGTGTGGAAATAGCAGTAAAGGTAGATTTGCAAGGCAAGCCTTCCCTGTGAAATCCTCCCTTATTTTCCCACCCACATCCTCCTCTGTATTCCTAGAGCATCTTTGGTGTACCTCACTTATTAGAGGATATTATACTTAATTAGAGTCATATAGTACAATGTTCAGAGCATGCTCTGCAGTCCCACAGTCTGGGTTCAAATTCTAGTTGTGACTTTCAGATATTGATTTCTACAGACCATTGCCTACTAAAGGGAGTCAGAATTCTTTGGGGGAAGTGGTCAATTCCGGGTGAGGAGTATAGAAATATGCTTCTGGAATATATTATTGTGCTGGAAAGCAAGACATGCTCAGAGAATCATGAAGAAATGACCAATGTCTTGGGCTCCCTTTGGTTAAATTTGGGAAACATTTAAGCTTAAAATAATAATAATAATAATGAATTATAATATATTGATTTTTAAAAAATAATCAACAAGTCCATAGGGATGTTCCGAAGAGAGACAAGAGAAGCAGAAAGAAGTTTTGTTTTGTAAAAGAATGACAGCTGATAAATGTAAGAGAGATGATAGAATTTGAACATTTTCTATTTTTCAGCCATCAATATAATAAATTATTCTAAAAAGGTCAATGGATACTGAAACCATTGGATAAAAGATTGCTAGAGAACAGGATATAGTATTTCAAAACATCACCCTGAAGATTACTTGAAAATTAAAAAGGAGAAAAAGGTATTCTTGCAATTAAAATATCTGATGGACACTACTTCAACCAAGGAACTGGAGTTAACCTGTCCAGTATTGGGTCTAACTGATATTAGATTCCTGATGTGACATGAAATGAAATATACATCATTACTGTAAAAATTCTTTCAAAAATGAGATCATCAGCCATATCCAAAATGTAAGGAATTTTCCTAAAGAACTATCCTAGATTCTTCAAATGATGCCAATGTCATGAAGGATTAAATACAAAAAAAAGCAGGGGAGCTATTAAAGAAAACTAAAAGTGAAGGAACTTGATAACCACATACAATATCATGTTCCTTGATTGGAACATGATTTGTTGGGGGTGGGGGAACCAGCTATTAGGCTGTTTTTGAGTCAACTGGGGATTACAAAACATATTATTATATCAATGATAAATTTCTTGGATTTGATAAAGCTGTTGTGCTTATGTAGAAGGATGTCTTAAAAGATACATGATGATGTATTTAGGGATGATGTATTAACAATTGTTGAATCTAGATGAAGGCTATAATCATTGTACTAGTCTTTCAACTTTTCCATAGGTTTGAAATTTTTCAAAATAAAAAGGTGAAAGAAAAAAAAATTCCCAAGTTTGGGCAAGTTGTTGACCTCACTAAGATTATCTTTCCTGTAATATATGGGTTATGATGGTGAAAACCTCATTGAATTGCTTTGCTACATGTTATCTCATGTACAGGGAGCACATAGTAAGTGTTCAGTAAATACTGGTTGCATAATTCTCTTCTCTTCTCCTTCTTCTGGATTGCTGGTGGAGCATGAGTTGCAGAGGATGAAGTCTTTGTCATCTCAATATCCCCAGTGCCTGATACATGGTGGAGGCTCAGTAAATGTTTCTTGACTTAAGAAATGAAATAAAACTATGAATAAAATCACATTAAAATTTTGGTTTTAAATGGGAGATATCACAATAATGTTTGAAAAGATTGCACTGTAATAACCTTTATGATATATGGTTCATACCAGCCCATTGTTATTCCACTACAATAGTTTATTTTACTCCCCAAATGGCTGATTGTGCATGTCTGTACTGTAAAGCAGAGATTCTCAACTTGGGGCATGCACAAGAATAATCAGGGGGCTTATGACTCACTCCCAGAGGTTCTCATTCGGTGCCTCTCAGGTGTGTTCTGAGAATTTGCATTTCTAACAAGTTCCCAGGTGACGCTGTTGCTAATGCTGTTAGTCCAGAGGTTTTGCTTTGAGAACCATTACTGATGAGGAACTCGTGGAGTAGGAGGAGCCCAGCAAATGCAAGGGAAATGCTGTAGCTCCCTAGGCAGACTCTGCAGGAGAAGAGCTTCCTTGATCTTTGTGAATATGTCTTTGGAAAGTAACCAAAGAGGTGAAGGGAGCTGGTTCCTGTCACTCTGCATCAACATCTCCCTGGGGTAAAATGGCCTTTCAACATTTAGACAATAACATTGCATAGAGGAAGCGTGATTTTTTTTTCTTTTTCTTTTCTTTTCTTTTTTTTTTTTTTTGACGGAGTCTTGCTCTGTTGCCAGGCTGGAGTGCAGTGGCGTAACCTCGGCTCACTGCAACCTTTGCCTTCCAGATTCAAGCAATTCTTCTGCCTCAGCCTCCTGAGTACCTGGGACTACAGGTACGTATACCAACACCCCCAGCTAATATTTGTATTTTTAGTAGAGACAGGGTTTCACCATATTGGCAGGATGGTCTTGATCTCTTCACCTCATGATCCGCCCGCCTCGGCCTCCGAAAGTGCTGGGATTACAGATGTGAGCCACTGTGCCTGGCCGTAAGTGTGATTTTTATTTTTATTTTTTTTTTATTTTATTTTTTTTTTTTTGAGAAACGCTGTTGCCCAGGCTGGAGTGTGGCGCGATCTCGGCTCACTGCAAGCTCCGCCTCCCGGGTTCCCTCCATTCTCCTGCCTCAGCCTCCTGGATTACAGATTTTTTGTATTTTTAGTAGACGGGGTTTCACTGTGGTCTCACTTGTGATGCCTCCCAAAGTGCGATTACAGGCTTGAGCCACCGCGCCCGGCCTAAGTGTGATTTTTAAACATCTACAACATGATTGTATATTATATACTTTCATCATAGACAGTATACATACATATTCATAAATGTATACATAAAATCTAATTTCCTAGTTTGAACCTTAAAACTAGATTTAAAAGGTACAAGTGCCATTCCATTAATATATTGTGTAGTGGTGAAGTCTGGACTTTTAGGGGAGCTATCACCCCCTAGTTTGAGTCTTTATAAAGCAAAATAAGAGAGAAGGAGAGAGAGAGAGAGTGATAAAGAGAGAGAGAGAGGATTACCATTGCTGACTACAAGAATGTAACCACAATAGTAAATTCCCTGCATTAATGTACACTTCAACAGAGAGACAAAACCAAGCTCACAGAAGTTAGGACAATGATGTGGCCCAGATAGCAGCAAAACTAGAAAAGAATACCAGGTGTTTGGGTCTACAACTAGGTCACACTGCTTGCTGCAGTTCCTGGAGTGTGATGGCTTTTTCACTTCCTTTCCAGGTCTCTTTCAGTGCATGGAATAGAAATGCTGCCCTACTTTTTCTCCGAACCTGAGAACTTTGGGCAGAGTCCATAGTCAAAATTAATAAAATTCAGAAATTAATTCTTATTGAAAATGCAATGATGAGAGTAATGAGATTTTGATTTTGAATTGTATAAAGGAATAGCCCTTATGAATTATAATACTTGCATTTACTATTCCACAAAGGAAGGAAAATCACAGTTTTACAGCCTTCCAAGACAATTTTAACTTAACTTCTGTTTTCTGGCTGTTTGTAATAATGACCTTTCTCCTTAAGATTTGTCATCAGTGAGTAATAGAATGGAGGAACAAAGAGTCATGTTCTAATAATTAATATATGCAATGTGTAGAATCCCTTTAAGCCTGTTGCTCCCGGTTCTCCTAAGAGGGAAATGTCCTTGGCATCTCTTAAAAGAGTCATGTGTTCCAATCTGGCTAGACATCCAAAGTTCTTTTCTATGAGCCCTAATTTTAATTTTCCGATGCGCTAGTATTTTTTAAGAAAATCTAATAAAAATCATGAAAGAGTGAATAAGAAATGGAATGATCATTTCGTATGAAAGCATGTACCTACCATGAGTATTTTAATGAAAGGAAATGTACCTTCCAAATCCCAGGAGTTCCTGAGAATGTGAACCATTGTCCATGATCTGTCTTTGGGATCTGGACAACCTGAGAGCTCCCAGGGCTGAGCACCTATCATTGCTAATTATATAGATTAAGTATATATTCCTCTTAACTTTGCAACACAATGAAAGCCACAAACTCCTTTTTCAGCTCCTAAATACAGCCTCCTTAATATAGCACAGTAAGGAAAACAGTATAAGTAGACCAGTTAGGTCACATGCTAATTCCATTACCTTAAGTGCTTCCCCATTGTATATTGAATACCGAACCCATATATGGGCTTTATTAAGTGCTAGGCACTGTTTGAGGCATTCCCACACTTCAATTCTTTTTAATGTCACAAAAGAGGCTAAGTAACTTGCCTAAGTTCACATGGAGCCAGTATTCACACTTAGGAAGTCTAGCTCCAGATTTCATGCTCTTAATTGTTAATATCAGAGTGAAGTTCTGTGGCTTTGGTGTCTTGTCTTCTTTCCTTTTCTTTTCTTTTCTTTTCTTTTCTTTTCTTTTCTTTTCTTTTCTTTTTTGAGATGGAGTTACGCTCTTGTTGCCCAGGCTGGAGTGCAATTGTGCAATCTCAGCTCACCGCAACATCCGCCTCCTGGGTTCAAGCGATTTTCCTGCCTCCGCCTCCCAAGTATCTGGGATTACAGGCATGTGCCACCACACCTGACTAATTTTGTATTTTTAATAGAGATGGGGTTTCTCCATGTTGATCAGGCTGATCTCAAACTCCCGACCTCAGGTGATCTGCCTGCCTTGGCCTCCCAAAGTGCTGGGATTACAGGCATGAGCCACTGCACTTGGCTTTTGTGTCTCTTTCTAATCTTGATTTCCACTACATTCCTCAAAGTCCTAATGCTGCACCCATACGGATTTACTGATTCTGGCCCACATAGATAGATCCTGTCACTGGGTCTGGACATATTGCTGCTACTCAAAAGCTTAGGCCTTCTTCCTTGTCTATACACATTTGCACACACATTGCCCCATCAAAGACCTACTCTTTCTTGAGAGCTCAGATAAAGTCCTATCTTTTCTGAGAAATCTTCCCAGATTCTTTAGACAATATTAAGTATTCCTTTCCTACAGTCCGGAGGCATTACTGTTAGAACCACTGTCATTGCACCTAGTGGAATTGTTTATATTTCTGTTTTCCTTGGTAAATGAAATAAGTGGTGTGCTCCTAGAGGGGCAAGATCCTTTCTTTTCTACCTCTATATCCCACTCAGCACCAAACACACAGTAAACATTTGCTATAGCACTGAATTGAAGGCAAATATGATGGGTATTGATATATGAATGTTCAGTACATGTATGTTCACATCTCCTGTGTAGACTCTCTATGAGCATGTAGTCATTTGCCTATGGTTATGTTTAGTCACTATTCTGAATATATGTGCTTTTCACAAGGGAGGACTGCAGAGCAAATACCAAATACAATCTCATGTCCAGTGTGGAGGCTAAGGAGTGTTCCATAGATCATCACCTTTGTTTTAGCACAACTACTGAAATAATGAAAAAGTTAAATAATTCTTGGGGAATCCTGTAGTGCCCTGCTCATACTGACCATTGTTGCTTTCCTTTGGCTACCTTTGGCAGTTGTGTAAATGTCAGATTTCCCCTTGTGAGCTCCTTGGAAATGACTGAGTCTTTCTCTGTAATCACTATGCCTAATAAATATGTAATATTGATGAGTGTCAAGATGGTATCATAAAACATTGAAACATTGTATTTATGAAAATATTTATATTTGTTGAATGAATGAATTCATAAATGCACACCTCAGGCAAGGACTTGGAGATTATCTTATTCTAATTCATTATTTCATTGCTGCAGCATCTGATGCCAAAGACATAAGGTCTTGCCATTGGTCTCAAGGCTGACTAGTGATGGAACTGGGATTCAAATCCAAGCATTTTGCCTCATTGCCCATGGCAGTTCTTTTTATCTGCTGGTAAATTTTGGTGTTGGGAAGGAAATGATGTTTTCTTTTTAATAATTACATAGACTAACCTACACAGTCAAGGAACTATGTGATGGAGTTTTCTAGATAGTCCCTTCCCCCCACCAAAAAAAAAAATCAACTTTTTTTAAAGCTTACTACCTAAAAACTTTGGGAAATGAGTACATTTCCCTGCCTAAGTAGGATATCCTAAACTTAATTGAATCTTTCCTCAATAATTTAAAATCTCACAATGCTTTGGGTTTATATCAGAAATCCTTGTTACAACAGTGTAATGGAATCGATTAAGGAAGTTAGGCTAATTATTTTACCTCATGGCAATTTAAAACATTAAAAACAATCATAGGTCCTAGTTGTTTTGTCACTATTTGTTATCCCTACAGGCTAAGAATGTGATGGTGGCAGAGAATGGGAATATGGTAGAGAAGAATCATTTAATTCAATATTTTAAATAGTTGGGTTCCAGCTAGTTTAAATTTAGTGATTGGTGACTGGGGGTGGCGGGGGGTGCAGCTTGGAGGCAGTCTCATTCTCTTACCCAGGCTAGAGTGCAGTGGTGTGATCTCAGCTCACTGTAATCTTTGCCAAGGTTCAAGTGATTCTCCTGCCTCAGCCTCCCAAGTAGTTGGGATTACAGGCATTCCTACCACGCCCAGCTAATTTTTTTTTTTTTTTTGTATTTTTAGTAGATATGGGGTCTCAGCATGTTGCCCCGGCTGGTCTCGACCTCCTGAGCTCAGGCAATCCATACACCTCAGCCTCTCAAAGTGCTAGGATTACAGGCATGTGCCACCACACCCAGCCAAATTTTTCTATAATTTATGTATTACAGAGTAATCCCAGATACAGATGCATGTGAAGTAAAATAAATACATGCGAAATTTGGAATAGAAAGAACAGAGGTTTTGGAGTCAGACAGCCCTGGCTTTGAATACCAGCTTCACACTGTGAGACAGAGAACTGGTTATCTAATTTCTCTGAATTTTGTGTTCTTTCATACAAGGTGGAGATAACTATAAGAATCCCATAGATGCAGATGAAATAATATGCTCAGTTCACATTAGGAATTCTGTAAGTTTTGGTTCTTCAAATCCTCCACCCCTTGTCTTCCCAGTAAAAGATAAGGTAGTTTTACAATGTAATGCCATACACTGTAAATAATAGGAGTAATATAATATTGATTTTCTATATAATGGATTGCTCGACTAGAGTGCTCCTTAAATTAATATTGCTTGATTTTTTTTTATTTTTAAGGGAATTACAGAGACTTTTAGATATTTGTAGAATTAAGATGAAATGTTAATGGTATATATTCTTTTGGTTCCATTGATATTGTCATTGACTGAAAATGATGAATCTTACAAAATGGGAGATATTGAACAAAATTAATTCTACTTAACTTTTCTTTAGCAGATTTGAGGAGCTGCCCTTGGGAGCATGTGTGAGCTGCTAGCAGAAGTTTCAAAGCTGGATGAAATGAAGAGTGATACATATTTTTACTACCAGGCACAACCATCCCATCTTGCTGTGACCCTCCATGGGTTGCCTCTTTCTGGAAAGGTGTTAAAGGCACAGGATTCCAGCTTGAGGGAGAAAGAGAGTCATTGGCAGCCTAATCCATCCTGGATCAGCCACGTGGAATTTCTATGTGGGGGAGAGAGGAGTCCAGTTTCTATGACAATCACAGCTGCTCGGCCAAGACCGCCAGTCAGGGTGCCGGCACTGCTAATTGCTATGCAGACATCCGTTCATTAGACTTTGACCTAGAATTACTGTTGTCTTTCACAAGGTAGGCAATGAATCATTGTGTTTGGCCCTTGCTTTGTCTCCCTCAGCCTAGGTTTCATTAGGATAAGAAATGCAATCTCTGCAGGTCCTTACCTATCTTAGGAATGTTCCTAAAGTGCATCTTTTACAAAAGGCTAGGGTTTTATTAGAAAACAGAATATTAGTTACCAGTCTAAGGGCTTAGAGGCAGCTGGTTGTAATCCAGCTTTGCCACTCAGTGGCTCTGTGATCTTGGGCAAATTGCTTGGCTCCTCTAACCCAATTATCTCATCTGTAAAATGAGGATAGCAATGTGTCTATTCTCAGGGGATTGCTATGAGGTATGAGCAGGGATGAGTTGGAAAGATTCTCTGATGCCTGTGTTGGCAACTAGAATGAGGAGGGGAAACAGGACAGACTGATACCTAGATAACTGGCACTCAAGATCCACTCATGGCCAGCCACCATTTACATCACTTGGCTCTCTCCATTAATGTTGCATCCTTAGTATTTCAGTTTACTTCTCTTCATCCTTTATCCCAATCTGTGAAGAAACTTGTGACAATCAAACAGCAATGTGAATTCAAAACAAGTTTTGTTAGTTCTCTCAGTAACCAACAAAAAAGGTTCATTTTATGTTTTTGTAGAACTCCTATTTTAGATTCCAACCTTACTCCTAGAATTCTAGAGAGAGAACTACAGATGTGGAGTGCTTCACTTTGGTTATGGAGTTGGAATACACCAGGGGGAGGTAAATTCAGGTGTGTCCTACTTAAAGAAGTAAAACCAATGACAAGAATAAACTTTTAGGGGGGTTTCTAATAATATGTGCCAGATACTGTGGACATAGAGAGAGTTATAAAAACTGGGGTCTTCATGATGAGGAAACACATTCGTCTAACTCTGTCAAGGTCACCTAAGATTTGCAAAGAAGTGGGTCAGGTTTGAATCCCAGCTTCTCTACTTACCAGCTCTCTGATGTGAACTTCTCCCACGTTTGTTATCTGCAAAATTAGACGACACCTGTAAAGTGCTTAGCACAGGGTCTGGGACTCCAGGTAAGCAATATTTTCTTATCCACGTACCAAATGTAAACATTGTTATGAGATTCATATATGAAGCCACTGGAAATGAGTGCTAGAGTTCCTCCAGGGAACTTTTAAGAGTGAGCTGAGAATTCAGCACCACTAACCTCCTGTGGACCATTTCTGGAGGGGCAATGTGACGGCAGAACAATTTCCAAGTGGAATTTTGTTGATGTTGAAAAAGCAACTGGACATGAGCATAGAAAAATATCTTTGGAAATTTCTATATTTTAAAAATTTAGTGCAAATACCCAAAGAAAGTTTACTTTTTTTGCTGAAGTTATATTCTGACTTTGAATGAAATCAGTTAATTTTCATTGTGTCCATCATTGTACCCCTGATGCTGGAGCCAACATTGCCCCAACCATGACTCGCTGGAAGCAACTGTACAGTGGAGGGATTGAGCCTTGTGTTGCTAACTGTTGCAACTTGTGATTTTTGTTTTTCTCTGTGAACATGGATCTACTCTAAACATGAGTATTTTATCTTGCCATAATACTATATCTACCTAAATGTCAAATGTATCTTTCTCTCCAGCTGCATCAAAAACAATTTTTAAACTCCCCATACCCCTTTTCTTCTGCTGCTGTTCTCTGCCTCTTACGCAAGGGACCAGAGCACAGATCCTAAGAGTGCTAAGAAGAGGCAGCAAAGTCTCAACATGTTGATGGTGTGGGAGGAGATTCTGTGGGTGAGTTGTCTGCCACATCTGGGGGAGGCCTGGATGATGAAAGATGGCAGCTGTGATAATTAGAGAGGAACCAGTTTCTGGGAGGCAGGGACAGGCTTCTCTCTTATTCCTTCCACCTCTATCCAAATACCATTTGTGTGAATCAGCTGCCACTTGGCTTCAAGGGACGTCGCTGCCAGATGCTCCCATTCCCCCTTCTTGAAGCAACAGCCACCACCCTTCTGACCCCTCCACCTGCAGTAGAAGTCTTCTAGGGCCACTTGATGGTCTCGGGGTGCAAGCACAGCAGCAGGCTTTTTTCTTCCACAGAATGTGTACAGGACTTTGATAGTGACAATGAAGGAATTGGAGCAGTCCCTGGTTGCGTCAGTGAGCATCTTTGCTGGCACTTTCTCTAACTTTGTTGAGCACTTCATGCGCGTGGGACTCTGTGCTAAATGCATTATGTGCAACATCTCATTTATCCTCACAGCAACCCTGTGAAATGGCTACTGGGCATCTCTGGGCTTCGCAGCTGTGGCAAAGGGGAAAGGAATTCAAATTCCAGGCCGACTGTGCTGTATGGCTTCCCTTTACAAACAATTACTCCAGAATGTGAGGTCCTGGAAGATCCTGCTGTTTGTAGGTCTGAATATGGAGGTTGTAGAAGACCCCGAAGAGTCCTGAGATTAGGGTCTCTTCCCAGCTATTGGAAGTGTGAAAGTTGTCAGAATCAAAATGAAGTCACTTGTGTTGAAAAAACCTTGACAAATAGAGCTGGGAAAGGCTACAAAGAGAGAGAGTTCTCATACATAAATATTTGATAACCAAAACTATCACAAGAGACTCTGAAAAAAAACACAACTTTGCACAGAGGCCATTGCAAACTCACACACCAAAAATTTCTATGAGAACATCTGCCCAGCGACTGCCTGCCCAAACTCAAACTGCTGTCACCCTTGTTATTGACCCTTTAGCCAAGGATAATTATCTCAAAACTATTATGTAATCATCTTCATTTTTCTTACCTCCCTGAATACACACATTGTTTACTATGGCTCCTGTACTGCAATGCCCTTTTCCTGAATAAGCACTATTTTCTTTTAGAGAGGTGTTCTCTGTTGGTTATTTAGGTTGATAGAGGGTAACAGCAGTGACACAGAGGAGCCTCTGAGGCACCTGGATTTCCCTTAGAACACTCCCATTCTCTCTGGGAAAACAGCCTGTGAGGACACCAGGTCAGAAATGACAGAAAGCCTCCTGCAATGGCTGAGCAAGTAGCCCTCAATTCTGGCACGTGCTGCAGCCAATACTTCCATGTCTTCCCTGGTGGCTGCGGCTGGTTACTCCAGGGTGCTCTGCCTCATCCATCTTATATTGCCCTAAATATTTCCTGAATGGCACCTTAGAGTATGGACTCCACCTTATTGTTCTGCCTTTTCCTGAGTCATGGCGGTGACTCAGTTTGTCCATGGTACTGCCCTCTGACTGCTGTGCCTTTCTCATAATGCTTCTTATAACCTGAATTAGTGCCCAAGAGAGCCTCCACTGGCACATGTTTGCAGGATTTTCCATTCTATACGGTCTTCCACTACCCATTTCCTCTTCCTCATATGCCATTTTGAAGCAACTTGCAAATTCTAGTGAGCTTTCTAGAAAGCTATAAACTTGGTATCTCTGTCCAGGTTCCCCTCATCTGTCTTACCCTTGTGGCTGCCCTCCTGATGGTTAAACTAGATTCACAAGATACTGAGATGCATGAACTGCCATATATCATTTGGGATTTTTTTTGTTGCAAGCAATAGAAACTATTCCTGGCTAACTTAACACAATGAAAAGGAGACAGATGGAGGGAAAGAGGGAGGAAGAGAGAGAAAGAGTGAGAAATAGAATCAACCCCAACAATTTCCTATACTTCTGTCATCCTACTCAATATTTAATTTTTAAGAAACAGAGAAGTGTAGCTTGATCCATGTGTCCTTGATAGGACACTTTTGCTGACCATCCCACCAAGACTGCATGCCATGAGGATAGGACGCGCCCTCAAGGAGCCATTAGAAGAAGAGGAAGTGAGTGCTACACAAGAAACAACAAACACCCACCAAAGGAAAGAGGAGGTTCCTTGAGGACCTTTTAAAGCCTCTCTAGACATCACTGTGAAGCCTTCTCTTAGGTTTAGTTTCTTCACAGCCTAGAGTTCAACTTGGGTTATGAAAATACATAATTTTCTCTAACAACAAAAGTTGCTCATGAATCATAGTTGTAACTCAAATTTTAATGAGCCAGACATTTGTTTTTTTGTATTTATTTATTTTTATTTTTAACTTTTATTTTAAGTTCAGGTTGACACGTGTAGGTTTGTTACATAGGTAAACTCATGTCACGGGGGTTTGCTGCATGGATTATATTTCGTTATCCAGGTTCTAAGCCTAGTACCCATTAGTTATTTTTCCTGATCCTCTCCCTCCTCCCACTGTCTACCCTTTGATAGGCCCCAGTGTCTGTTGTTCCCCTCTATGTGTTCATGTGTTCTCATCATTTAACTGCCATTTATAAGTGAGAGCATGCGGTATTTGGTTTTCTGTTTCTGTGTTAGTTTACTAACGATAATGGCCTCCAGCTTCATCTGTGTTCCTGCAGTGGACATGATCTCATTCTTTTTTATGGCTGCATAGTATTCCATGGTGTGTATGTACCATGTTTTCTTTATCCAGTGTGTCACTGATGGGCATTTAAGTTTATTTCATAATTTTGCTATTGTGAATAGTGCTGCAGTGAACATACATGTGCATGTGTCTTTATGATAGAACAATTTGTATTCCTTTGGGTATATACTCAGTAATGGGATTGCTAGGTTGAATGGTATTTCTGTTTTTAGCTCTTTGAGGAATTCCCACATTGTTTTCCACAGTGGTTGGACTATTTCACACTTCCACCAACAGTGTACAAGCGTTTCTTTTACTTCACAATCTCACCAGCACCTGTTATTTTTTGATTTTTTAATAGTAGCCATTCTGACTGGTGTGAGATCGTATCTCGTTGTGGTTTTGATCTGCATTTTTTAATGATTGGTGATGTTGAGCTTTTTTCCACATGCTTGTTGACCACATGTATGTCTTCTTTTGAAAGGTGTCTGTTCATATCCTTTGCCCACTTTTTAATGGGGTTGTGGAACTGTACGGTAGCATCTATGTTCCGTAAAGAGTCTAGAAGAAGAGGGACTTGTGAGAACCTGTGCACTCCGGGGCCACATGCAGAGGGTTTTTGTGTATCCTGTTAGTTTAGATAGCATTAAAACGTTTAAACTGACATACTTAAGGCTGAGCCTTATACCTCTCTTAAGTGTCCATACACATTCATTTGCATTAGTACTTTCGCATGGGGCAGGTATGGCCTTATGCTAAGAAACTAGTAGGCAATTACCCTTCCTGAAGTCTCCAAGGATCTTGGATCTCTCCATCTCTGTTTTTATGAAGACCTCTGTTTCCCCAAGTCAATTATAAAAAGGTCTCTTTAACAGCTTGGTTTTTCCAGCTTTCTTCATCTGAGAAGGCAAGCATAGTAAGGTCTTATGTGCTGTATGTGTTGTCTCCTCTGAGGTAGCTATGGAATCTTGTTCTAACACATTTCATTAGAAAGTGAAATTTAGGCCAGGTGTTATTACACGTGACTCACACCTGTAATCCCAGCACTTTGAGAGGCCAAGGCAGGTGAAGTGCTTGAGTCCAGGAGTTCAAGACTGACCTGGGAAACATGGCAGAACCCCATCTCTACATAAAATACAAAACATTGGCTGAGACTGGTGGTATGTGCTGGTATCCCAGCTACTTAGGAGGCTGCAGTGGGAGGATTGCTTGAGCCCAGGAGTTAGAGGCTACAGTGAGCCATGATTGCACCACTGCACTCCAGCCCAGCTGACAGAGTAAGACCCTGTCTCAAAAACAAAAAGAAAAAGTGGAATTGAGCATAAAGTTTAAATTCTGCTAAGGGTCCTCATTAGTAAGATGTCAAAAGAATCTAATTGTAGGGTGGTTTCACCTAACAGGAGTGAGTTTTAGGGCAGCCTTCTTGGGAGGCTCCAGGTTCTTTCGTGGACCTTTTATAGTCCATCCCTGTCTGTCTTTCTGGCCATTTTCAACTGTTAGTTTCACATAAATCTCTCCCTTCACTTCATACATCAAAATTTTGGCCCCTCCACAAACCTGACTGATCTCTGACTATGTGTGTGTCCTTGGCCTTCTGACTTTTTGTGTGTGCTGTTCTAATAATAGTCATCCACCTACTCTCCCCTGCAGGTGAACACCTTCTTGCACCCCCTGCTTTCTCCCTTCTTGTGATGATTAATACTGAGGGTCAGCTTGATTGGATTGAAGGATGCAAAGTATTGTTCCTGGGTGTGTCTGTGAGGGTGTTGCCAAAAGAGATTAACATTTGAGTCAGTGGACTGGGCGAGGCAGACCCACCCTCAATCTGTGTGGGCACCATCTAATCAGCCGTCAGCGGAGCTAGAATGAAGCAGGCAGAAGATGGAAGAACAGACTTGTTGAATCTTCCGGACTTCATCTTTCTCCCTTGCTGGATGCTTCCTGTCCTCAAACATCAGACTCCAAGCTCTTCAGCTTTTGGACTTTTGGATTTAAACCAGTGGTTTGCCAGGTGCTCCCAGGCCTTCAGCTATAGACTGGAGACCGCAATTTTGGCTTCCCTACTTTTGAGGTTTTGAGACTCAGACTGATCCACCACTGGCTTCCTTGCTCCTCAACTTGCAGATGGCCTGTCGTGGGATTTACTTTGTGATTGCATGAGTTAATTCTCTTTAATAAGCTCCCTTTCATATATACATATATCTTATTAGTTCTGTCCCTCTAGAGAACCCTGACTAATACACTCCTCCTCTCCATCCCAGGCAGCAGGTCCTTCCCTCCCTCTGTGCCTCTGTAGCAATATGAATCCACCTCTACCCTGCCACTTCTTTGTTTACAATCATACTTTTGGGCTGTCTTCCCCACTAATGAGCCTTGGCACATAGTACATGATTAGTAAATTTCAGTGACCATAATGAGAAGTCGTTTAGGGAAAATATCATCAGCATAAATTCCTAGAGGTTCTGAAGGATCCAAGTTAATTATCAGAACCTAAAACTATTGACAACAGTGCTTTGAACTGAGATGCTTTGATTATGAAGGGCTTGGGGTTTCCTGTGTTAATTTTTTTTTCTGGTAATAAGTAGCATTTATTAAGAACTCTGTTGGTTTATATCACATTAAATGAGTCTCTTGTTGGATCTGTGCTTGGAGGCCGAGAAACTAATGGAAACAAGCTCTAGCTATTGGTACCATAAAGGTCATGTTGATTATGCTAAAATCACATGTACTATTAAAGAAAGTGAAAAACATATTGTGATTGTACTTCTCACTCTGCTATTGGAGCTAACCCATCACTTTGTGGTTTACTACTGTGCTCTATGAAAGGAAAGAGAGCCCCTAAAAACTTGTTAGACAGAGACATCTCAAAGCATGAAAATGCAGAGAGCCTCTGGGTTAAATTTTGAAAACTGCTTCTTGAAATTTATCAGAAAACCATAGCTTTAGATAGAAAATTTCAGTATCCCCAAAAGGGAAGGAGAGATCTAGTTTAGGGATTTACTACAGCAAAAGGGAATTCAGAGTCCTGTTTTGTTGTTGTTAATCTCTGATTCTCACATTTCTCAATATGACCTTCGGAAAATATTTTGTTGTCCTCATTTTAAAATGTAACCACTTTGAAAACACTAAACTATACCATTTAAAAAAATGTCATGCAAACTAAAAACACATTTATACTTTTTTAATTCAATTGTAGATTTCCTTCTCAAACTGGGAGATTCAACAGTTTGTTAGTTGGAATTATAACTTTTGAGTATTAAGACATCTGATGTGTGGCTCCCATTTGTACACTTGCTCAGGCCCCAAAAATATACCAGGCAAGTTTGCTCTACCTAAAAATATTTTCCTTCTAGTTGGTCAGACTATAGCAATTTTTCCATCTCCTGACATGTGAGTTTACTTAAAGCAGGATATCCCGGGATTTAAGAGCAAAGTGGAGGGTTATAAATAACCAGAGTATCTTGATGCTGCTAAACTAATTGTTTTTAAACAATGACTATTGAGACCTTTACATATAAGATACATTAAAAATACAAAATAAAACTATTGGTTTATATCACATTAAATGAGTCAAGCAGGTTTATATAATGAATAATAAAGATTATATAAATCGAAGAAAACTATAATGAGTGTTAAATGAAAAACTAAGTTATAAAATAGGGTGTATAGTAAAATGCCATTTTTATTTTTAAAAGTATATATCACAAGAACAAATGGAAAGAGTACACACTAAAATGTAAAAGGTAATTATATTACAAAGATGGAATTCCTGGTTATAGATGGATAAAATATAAAATATATAATTATCTTTCTGCATTGAGTGTATGTTACTTTTGTACAAATGAAATTTAAATAATTATACAGGAGAAAAATATTTGATTGCTACAGTGGTAAGAGGCATTGGATTTCTTTTCAATCTTAACTATATGATTATAAAATGGTTATATTTTGTGCTATGTTCCACTCAAAGAAAATCTTTTTATAGAGTCAGATCTGTGGGAGCCTAGGAGGTTTCTGCTGAGTTTTTATAGTGTATGTTTAATTTAATTTTAATTGTAAGGAAGGTCAAAGGATTGAGTCAACACAAATATGACAGAATAAAGAGAGCTTTTGCTTTTATCTGGACCTCCTATATTGGGAGGTTTGCTTGCTTCTTTATGAGGAAGTTAGTGGACTCAGATCGAATTTCACATAGCATAAAGAATATCAAGGTTTCCATCATATTTTGTTAATCTTGTGGTCATTAAACAAAATGCTGAAACATTTTTAGATGGGTGTATTTTCTGTAACTGTTTCACAGATTTTTCTGAAATTTGGGCAAAGGTTATAAAGATGTTATTTATTGAGTTCTATAGTTCACAGACCCACTAGCATTTTCATGAGTGGTTATCATAAACAGATTGTTCATCAGTTTTCCATTGTTTTTATTAAGGGTATTAAAATACTTAGATTTAAATTTTTTGACTAATCATCTCTACTGGCCCCTAATAGAGTTCATGCACCTTTATAAATTAGTAACATCTTCAGTCATTGCATTTATTGGCTAAATTATTTTTTATAAATTGGATTGTCTATGAACATAAAAGATTTGATTCCAAATAAACCAAAAAAACAAAAACCTGAAAAGTTCTCAAAATTTCCTGATAGACCCTTACACTTGCTCTCCTGTTAGAGACTCCTAAACTGGCTGACACATGGGAGAACCAAAAAATTTATTAGTTATTTAGTTTATTAATGTTGATCATTCCAAAAAAAAAAAACATTTTCCAACTTCCCCTTGAATCATTGCAATATTTTAAATTGTCAGTACTTTCTTTTTAAGCAACCAGCTCTTTGTGAATATCTAATGTTCCCAAACTGGGCCTGGTTGGAGCTCTCAGTAGGTGTGGTGAGTACAAAGCAACAAGAGTCAATCATAAGGAGAAATTACGCATGTGTCGTGGGTTGATCTTAGATTCTGGCATCAGATAGACCTGGGTTTGAATGCCAGTACTGCTACTTACTGGCTTGGGTGCATGACTGTGGCCAATTTAACTAATCGTTATAAGCTTTAATTTAAAAAGCTTAATAAAACCCACCTTCCAGAGTTGTAGTGATGAATCTGAATAGTGCATATGACTGCCTGGCATATGGTTAAGGTAAGCCAGGCAGTGGGACCAGAATGAGAATCACATAAAAGCAGCTATGGAGAGGGAAAGGAAGAAGAAAGGCTATGGTAAAAACCTAAGGCAGTTATAGTCAAACGTGAACAGCAAACAATTACCAGGGGGGTTTCAAGGGCACTTTGTATTTTAAAGATCTTTATGTAAGTAACTGTCATCTTTTCTTTTCTGGGGTTATTAGTCCTTGTTCGTTAGTCTTTCCTCCTAATCATCACTTTCCATACCTTTAATAATCATTATGGCTTCTCTCCACAGTTTCGTATTTCTCTCTGGTTGTAAACCCCAAGAGTTTGAACAGTACTCTGTGCCCATGAAGAGGGTGGGAATAACAGTGGTATCATTCTTGTTCTCCCCTTTACTTTCCAACTATTTAAGAGAGATAGAAGTGAGTGGTAGAGGACAAGTAAATACATGTGTCTTGGCCGACTCAGTGGCTCACACCTGTAATCCTAGCACTTTGGGAGGCTGAGGCGGGGGGATCACCTGAGATCAGGAGTTTGAGACCAGCCTGACCAACATGGAGAAACCCCGTCTCTACTAAAAAAATACAAAATTAGCCGGGTGTGGTGGCACATGTCTGTAATGCCAGCTACTCGGGAGGCTGAGGCAGGAGGATTGCTCGAACCCGGGAGGCGGAGGTTGCAGTGAGATTGTCCCACTGCACTCCAGCCTGGGTGACAGTGAGACTCTGTCAAAAAAAAAAAAAAATACATGTGCCTTAATGTATGCCACTGACCAAGCATGCCACAGGGAGCTGGTGTATTGATGAATGCAAACACTTTTAGAGTGCCTACTGTGTGCTGGCCACTGTTCCAAGTAATTTACACTTATTAACTTATTAACCTCATAGTGACTCAATCCACTAGGTTTCAATAGGGGTCTATTTTATACCCACTCTGTAGACCAAAGCACAGGGAGATTAGATAATACATCCGAATTTCCAGAACTAACAAGTGACAGAACCAGGAGTTGAACCTAGGCAATCTGGCTTCAGTAAAGGCACCTGTAACCACTATGCTATGCTACCTCATACTAGTTGAAGGCAGGAAGTCTTGAATAGTTGAATAAAGAGCTTGAAAAACATGCAGAAGTTTATTTGACAGGCTAAGAATGGAAGTGAGAATGAGTAGTTTTGAGATGAGAGACAACGGCAAGTAGAAGGTTGGAGTAGAGAAGAGCCAAGGGTCTCTGCTGTATTGGAGAAGTGCAAAACAAGGTCAGATTGATGAATTGGAGCCAAGTTATTTCACACAATGTATTATATTATCATCTTTTATGAAGAGTCTACCATAGGGTAGGCTACGGGGAACACTGAAGATTCAGAGTTAGGAAATCTGATGAGAAGTAGATGGCATGGGAAGAATGAATTTAACAGTTACAGACCATGCCTAAGAGGATAAGGCAAAGATGGAAACAAACAGACGATGCTTGGTGATAATTTGGATGAAAACAATGTAGTCAAATTTTCCATAGTTTTGAGTCTAATGGACTGAGAGAGAGTGGGAGTGCCTATAAAATCAGAATTTTGCATTGGGATGAACTTTACAAATAATCTAGTCCCATTTACTTAATTGGTAGAAAAACAACAAAACAAAACAATACAAACAAACAAAAACCCACCAAGATCCAAGAGATTATCCCATGTCACACAGCCAGATGTGAGGGAGGCTTAACTAGAGCCCTGGTTTTCTGCTCTCAGTCTCCTGTGTTTACCATTACATTGAGCTGGTGGACACTTGCTAGAACTTACGACATTGCTTCAGCAAACAAACATCATTAAGACCAGCTATTTGGCTAAAATGGGAGGGAAATTGAGAAGAGGAGCCATTTTGTGGGAAATTTCCTGGGTCATTTTTGGATGGAAAGGGTAGAACTGGGCTGTGCACAATTATTTTGTACTTACAATTTCTCTGAATATAGAAAGGGAATGTCAACTGTGCTGTTAAAGTTCTTTCTCAGAATTTAGCAGATTTGGATGAATTCTGATAAAAACCAGTTTATTTTAAATTTGTATTTATTTGTTTATTTATTTATTTATTTGAGACACAGTCTCACTCTGTCACCCAGGCTGGAGTGCTGTTAAAGTTCATTCTTAGAATTTGGCAGATCTGAATGAATAGAGTTTGTTTTTTATTTTTGTTTATTAAATTTTTTTTTTTTTTTTTTTTTTGAGACAGGGTCTCACTCTGTCACCCAGGCTGGAGTGCGGTGGCAAGATTGGAGCTCACTGCAACCTCGACCTAACGGGTTCAAGTGATCCTCCGGCCTCAGCCCCTTGAGAAGCTGGGACTACAGATGTGCACCACCACACCTGGCTAATATTTGTATTTTTAGTAGCTTCGGGGTTTTGCCATGTTGCCCAGGCTGGTCTTGAACTCCTGTGCTCAAGAGATCTACCCACCTCAGCCTCCCAAAGTGCTAGGATTATAAGTGTGAGCTGCTGCACTCAGCCAAAACCAGCTTATGTTTAAGGGAGAGCAGTTTTCTTTTCACTTCCAGAGATTCCGAACTTTAGATATTATGCATGAAATTTCACTAAGAATCGAAATAATTATTCACATAGAAACTGTGCAAAATTCACTTTCATTTAGAGAGTACATTAATTACTAATCACTGTATATCCTGATAATTGTTCATAACCCTCTGTTGAATTTCTGATGCACTTTATATTCTGCGATAATTAGGTACAGTCAGAAGATAGCAACGTGTAATTTTTGTTCTATGGGATTAATTTATGACTTTCCTTCTACATAGAAGCCTCAGTGTTTAAAAAACTTCATAATTGAATATTTATTGCTTATTTAATTGAAGTTACAAATTCCGCATCTAAAATAAATCAAGATAAGGTAATCCATATTGACATGAAAGTTTTCTTTAAACATGTGTTGGTGGGAATTTGGGGGCACTGGTTTTACTTTACGGGAACAAAATCCTTTTGCTCTCACTCCGTGAACTTTATACATTGTAACGTGAAAACATGTTCTTGATGAGAGCCTAACTGCTGTAGAGCCACGAGAGCTACAAAATCGATTTTTACATTTCAGTGAAATGGATTTTACTTTTCTTGACCATAGAGCAAATCTCTCTGTTCTACATTGAAATGAAATATATTATTTGGTCCCTTCCTTTTGCGGTTGAAAACATCTCTGCCTCTCATGAAAAGCAGTTTTTAATAGCAGAGGAATTGCTTTCTTATTATACAAAATGTATGAAAGATAAGAGGAAGAGAAAAAAGAAAATAAGATAACAGCAATTGCCATATACATTTTTAATAAAAGATTTAAACTTCTGACTCTCGAAAAATTAGAAAAAGAACCAAGCTTCAAACTGAGAGCAGCATTTATTTCTAATATTAAACATCATGTCTGTGGGTAACTCTTTTTCCCCTGCGAGCCTCAGGGAAGCAAACCATTTACTTTTCATCGGTGCTTCTTGAAAGGAAATATTATTTCTTTTGAAATCATTCATTTTAAAAATATTTGACTTGGACTTTAGCCCTGTTATTTTTGTACAATAAAATAATATTTTTAAAGAAATATTTTTAAGGTTTGATTTGATTCATCATTTTCATAATTGAAAAGATTCCTTATAATTTTATAATTAATGTTGGTTAAAAAAGAAAAGAAGATGTCTAGATAGCTTAAACAGGGAGTCTTCCCTAAATGAGGGTGAAATTATTAGCTCAAACATTATTAGGAAAATAATAGAAATGCTTATGCCTAAAAGTATATGACTCAAAAAATATCCCTACCAAAAGTGTATCAGCAGAGCTAGGTAGGTATCCCTTTAAGCACGATACTTTTCTTGAAAAAAACATTGTCTTAGATAAACAGAATCCAATTGACTACAAGTGGGAATATTTCTTTGGTTTTTAAAAAGGAACGTATAGAATGGTTTGCTCTAGCTTTTCATACATGACTGGGGACAGTGTGAGATGGCACCAGAGGACCTGCCAAAATAGAGGTGAGTTCTCTGAGTCCATCACCCTATCTTTCTTGAAATTCTCTCCTATCTTGATTTCTGAGCTACAGTGTAACCTGTATACTAGAGGAAAGAAATAAGTATTTTCTGTGCTGCTTGCAGTCATAATTTTGATTTTAAATTCTCCTCTCTGGGCTCAGAATTTGAGATGGGTTTAAAGAGAAGTGCAAATGCGTATGGAGATGGGCGAGAGTTTCTTGGAGGCGGGTGTCATTCTTCCTAGTGGCACTCAGAGAGTAAGACGAATTGTTCCAGCAGGGAATAGCGTGAGAGCAACTACAAGGGTCGGGGCCTTGGGAGGGAGGAGAGAGCACTGAGGTCTAATAGCAATGAGGGGGTTGGTGTCATCAGTCTTAACAGGAAGAGAGGCTGCTCAGGGAACTGGAAATGTGGCTTGTAATGCCACTGACCCTGTGGCTATTTAGATAAATCTAGGTGCTTTTCTTACCAGGTAGGGGAGAAAGTGCAGCTTTGGACACAAAGTTCCAATGTGCACATGGCCCAAAAGGCAATTACAAGGATAGCAAATACATTCTCTACAACTAGGAATAATAGCATGCTTTATTTTGGATGTGTACTTTCACAAAACATTAGATATTGAACAAAGTCAGAAGGAAATTGCGAACTCCATGAAGAATAAGATTTTTGTCTGTCTTATTTACTCCTAACTCTCTAGCAATAGAAAAAAGGGTCATCTATAAATATTAACCCATAAATGAAGTAATTGTCACAAACTAATTTGGAATCCTAGAAGGGGAACGAATGGATTCAGACAAGGAAAATCAACCCTTAAAGCAGAATCGAGACCTGTTTATAGCTGCTGCTATCAGAGATCTGCTAATCTCTGCAGAGGAGGAATTATACTTCAACAAGACCACTCCTGTATGAAACCTATGTAATAGGCCTAAATAAATATTTCACGAAGCAGGTATGGTTTGCCACTAAGTTGCCTCAAATGTTTTTCACTTATTTCTTTTTTCCATTAAAGATCAAATTTAAAGAACAATTTTGGGCTCTATAAGTCAGATATTGAATCAGGATTGGCCCGAAGTGATTATCCAGAAATTGCTACAGAAATGACATGGCAGTGGTTTCTGCCCACTTAGCATCAGTCAAAGCCAGTTGTATAAAGGGCGTCCTCACAGGGACTGACACTAAATAATCCTCTGGTGGGCAGTGATCTGAATTAGGGTGACACCCAGTGACAATCCCTCTAGGGTTTTCATAGCTCCTCTGCCTCCTCTTCTCCTCTCACCCCTTCACTGTGAGCAATCCTCAGAATCTCAGTTATTATTTTCCAACGAGTCTTACTAACTTTGATCATGTGGCTATCACCGTTTCAACCATTTCCTATGCTGATGACGCTGAACGTAGCATCCCCACACTAACTCTCACCCAAGCACTGATCTCATATCTTCCACGATTTTCACTAAAACTCAATATTGCTGAATTCTTCTAGCTACCCAGTTACAAGACCACAGTCATTTTTAATTCATTCCTCCCTCTTTTCCCCACCACATCCAGTTGATCCTATGTCTCCCAGATCTTGATTCTTTTCATCTTATGCCTGATTTGGTGTAGTCATTTCTTAGCTGATCACCCTGCCTCTTGAATCTCTTTTCCAAATATACTGTGGCCAGAGTTTTCTTCTTTTTTTTCCCCCCCTGAAACGGAGTCTTGCTCTGTCACCTAGGCTGGAGTGCAGTGGCGCTATCTCGGCTCACTGCAACCTCTACCTCACGAGTTCAAGTGATTCTCCTGCCTCAGCCTCCCAAGTAGCTGGGACTACAGGCACGTGCTACCACGCCTGGCTAATTTTTTGTATTTTTAGTAGAGATGGGGTTTCACAGTGTTAGCCAGGATGGTCTCGATCTCCAGACCTTGTGATCTGCATGCCTCAGCCTCCCAAAGTGCTGGGATTACAGGCACGAGCCACAACGCCCGGCCCAGAGTTTCTTTCTATATTACCACCTTGATCATATTTCTCTCCAATTTAAAAACTCCTGGTGACTTTCTGTTACCCTCATTCAATCTTGCCTTTGAGAGTTTATGTGATTTGATTCCCCAAGCAATCCAATATGGGCTTCCCTTGTCCAGCCAGTCTGCTTTTTATTCCTGAGCTCTCCAAAATTAATTTGTTGATTCTGAATATTATGTTTTCATTCATGTTATTTTTCACTTGGAAAGACCTTCCTTGCTGAAGGTCCAGGTCAAGTTGTGTCCTCCATAAAGACTTTTAAAACTGTTGCATTCTTTGATCTCCTGCTTTTTAATATATGGTTGTGCTTGTTGTCTACTTTTTTCGCCTTTTTTTAGAGACAGGGTCTTGCTCTGTTGCCCAGGCTGGAGTGCTGTCGTGGCATAATTGTAGCCTGCTGCAGTCTCAAACCCCTGGCCTCAAGCGATGCTTCCACCTTGCCTCCCAAAGTGCTGCAGGATTGCAGGCATGAGCTACTGTGCCTGGCCCTACTGTCAACATTTTGGTCCTTTCTCACAGGCCACTTTGAAATATGATTTATCTAGTTCATTTTCTTGTTTTAGTTCTCAGCTTAATACTATATGAACATGAAGGACCCCAATAAATATATATTAATGCAATGAATACAACTATGATTAAATGGAAAGCAAACCCTACTTGGAGTTACGTATTTCAGATTTGGTTGCCAGCTCTGCTGCTCCACGGGTAAATGACAATGAGAAAGTCACTGTTCCTTACTGGTTCTCAATTTTATTATTTTAAAGAATCACCTGGATCAAGGGCAAAGTCTGAACAATTAAAAAGATACTGCAACTTTTGTTGATACCTGTTAAAACTGGGTGATGGGTACATGGGGATTTAGTAACTATTCCATCTACTTTTGTATAAGTTTTAAATTTTAATAATAATGGATAATAATAATAATCACCCAGGAGCACTAGTTAAAAATGCAGAAATTACGATTTAATAGATTCCTAGATAACTCCTGTAAATTCTGATTTAGTGGTTTGAGGTAAGGTTTCAGGAATCTTGTTTTTATAGCTACAGTGTTATAAACATTGTCTACCTCCCTGAACTTTTTTCCTAACCTGTGAAATAGGGACATCATATCTACCCTACAGATCTATTGTAAAAGAAATAAGATGTATAAAACATGTAGTTCAGTTCCTAGCTCATAATCTGAAGTCCAATACATGTTCAAAATAGCAGAAGTCTGGACCCTGCAGAAAGGACTCATGCTTTGATAAATAACTAGTGACCATTTATCCCTGAAGATGAATTTAGACACCTGAAGCCAAGAATGAAAAAGAATAAAAGAAGTGAAAGAATTTGATTAAGAGTAGTAGTGACACATCCTCTCATTTTCACGCTCTGCTAAGTGATTTGACCCCTTCTCGGAATGAACTGCAATGCTATTTAATTTAAAGAGCTCGGAGGTAACAAATTGCCAACAACCAGGGTATTTCATGGATGGCCTCACTAGACTGGTGACTAAGCTAATTTTGAACAGCTGGAAGGGCTTATCCCGCTCACACAAATCATGTATAGTTCAGGCATTGTGGAGAAAATCACTCTGAAAAGTAAACAAAACACACCTCTTCTAAGCAAAGTGTAATTTAGGATTATTGAAAAAGGAATTCTTAGACTTCTAGTAGACATATTTTTGTTTTAAGCCACATACATATTTGTTTATAGCAATTGCTTATGAATACCTAAATAGCATTTAACACAACAACTGCACTTCATTTTCTTTAGAATTTTGAAATGATTTTGTTTTCAGTTGAATGAATCATACCATTCTGAGTTATATCTGTCCCTTGCTTCGACCCACACCCCTGCCCGCATCCCACTTGATTCCTCATGGGGTCCTTCTTATACTCTTCTTCACACTGTCAGAGAAAACTGTTTCAATAAGGTAAAATCTAGACAGCAGAAGGTTAAATAAGCACAAGAATGCTGGAAATAATGCTACTTAATAAGTTAAGCTATTTTATGTGGCTTAAAATTGGAGGTAGCATTGGCCATAGTAATAGGTTTGACACCATTCATTGATTTGTTCATTCATTCAATAAATACTTAGTGAGCTCTTGGGAATTCTCAGATGAACCAGACACTGTATTTCCCTAGGATACCTCTTAAGACCAATACAAATAAGATAAGGTTGAAAGTAACACAGGTGGGCATGGGTGGCTGCTGGTGGTGGTGAAGCCAGCCAAAGTTATCACTCATCAGGATAGGCCTACCTGAGGACGAAGTCTTTTACCTGGGCTTGCAGGAGTCTCATGTGGGCTGGGGGAGCTGTCCTAACCTAGCTGAGCCCTCCCAACTACCCATAGTATGCGTTGGCTACAGATATGGTTTAGGTTAGAGCAATATTTTGTAGCCACGGAGAATAGCAAGACTTACATTAGAATGGCTGATGTAGAACCGAGTCCACTGGCAGCATGTATTAAACAGCTGCTCTAATTTGCCACAGTGTGGAACTTGAATGAGATGCTAATTTAGTTTTTAATCCTGTTGTAAATTGACCATTGCTTAGCTTATTCCTGACAGACCCTTTGAAAAGCAGAATTCAAGGCTTAGATTTTTTTCCAGTTTATCTGAAGAGTATAGGAATATTGCGAAGAAATTTTGAGTGGAGAATCCGAAGGAAAAGACAGATCAGACATAGACAATATCTGAAAACTCATATATTGGATAGGTTTTTCCAAACAGTAAAATATTGCCTATATCTTTAAATATAGAGCAGCAAAAAGTGGTAGTTAAAGCTGACTTCAAAAATAATTAATTTACTTAATTTCAAAAATAATTACATTATTTTAAATAATATGAGTCTTTACTGATACTAGTTTCTGGCTATTTAGAAATGATAAATGTTTTAAATCTATAATGAAACTATTGCCACATTCATATATGCTCCACAAGACATTTGTAAAGAATTAAGCTTTTAATGTCTGAATATGAAAGATGTAGTGAGCATTAGAAAAGCAATTATTAGATACATGCCTACCATAAAATGTTCAAACTGGATGTAGCAGCAAAGAAAAGACCTTTCTAACTACCCTCAGTTCAGAATCAGAGACCCACAGGCTCTGTGATAGAAATGTCTGTCTCCTTCTCACTTTTACTAAAAAGTAAACTGTGGGTCCAATGGAGGTGTTGGGGGCACATCCAGATCCCAGGGAACAGCCTTAAGAAGAAATCTCAGTCAGTGGCTACATCTTCCCAGACACTTCCAAATAAGAGACAGATCAAAATGAAAGGCATTGATAGCAGGCCAAGAGCAAAATCTCATTCACTTTGATGCCCGTAACTCAATTCCTCCTAAGTGTGATCAAGATAGACTGGGAGGCTACAACCCTTGTACTGTGGATATTGATCACCTGTCTTTCCCAGTGGCTTCTGGCAGCCCCTCTCCCATTGTATTGTGAGAGAGCTGAACCACTTGGGAGATTACTTCTGACATTACTTCTGACACTTGGAGGGCAAGGGGCTTCATTAGTCAGGATTTTCAACATTTTGAAGTATTTTTCTCTCCCAGTTTTATTAAGGTATAATTGACAAATAAAAATTACATACTTATAGTGTACAGTGTGATGTTTTGATGTACATGTATATTGTGAAATGATTAAGTCAAGCGAATTAATATATCCATCATCTTACATATTTTTTGTGTTTGAGAACATTTAGGATCTACTCTTATAGCAATTTTCAAGTATGCAATACATTATTATTAACTATAATCACCATACTATACCACAGATCTCCAAAACTTATTCATTCTGTTACACTGTAACTTTGTACCCTTTGGCCAACATCTCCCCATTCCTGCTTCCCACCCTGCCTCAGCCCCTGGCAACCACCATTCTACTCTGTCCCTATGAGTTCAACATTTTTAGATTCCATGTACAAGTGAGATCAGGCAGTATTTGTCTTTCTACGCCCAACCTCTTTTACTTAGCATAATGGCCTCCAAGTTTATCCATGTTGTTGCAAATGAGAGGATTTCCTTTTTTTTTTTTTTTATAAAGGCTGAATAGTATTCCATTATTATTATAGTACATTTTAAAATCTATTCATCCATTGTTGAACTAGGTTGATTTTATATCTTGGCTATTGTGGATAATGCTGCAATGAACATGGAAGTGCAGGTATCTCTTGACATAATGATATCATTTCCAGAAGTGGGAATACTGGATCATATGGTAGTTCTATTTTCAAATTTTTGAGGAACCTCCATACCATTTTCCATAATGGCTGTGCTAATTTATATTCCCACCAGCAATCTACCAGGTTCCCTTTTTACCACATTCTCACCAACATTTATCTTTTGTCTTTTTTATGATAGCCATTCTAACAGATAGTTTCAATTCCATTTCCTTGACAATTAGGTATTGAGCATTTCTTTCATATCCCTGTTGGTCATTTATATGTTCTCTTTGGAGAGATGCCTATTGTAGATCTGTGGCTCATTTTAAAATCGGTATTTGTTTTCTTGTTATTGAGTTGTTTGAGTTCCTTAGAACATTTTAGAGTTTTCAACTAACACCTTCAACTCATTTTGCTTTATCAAATTGCATGGCTGTTAACATTTTTGTGCCTGGAGCCACCCCAGAAATTATTCCTGGTTCCTGGCACTTAGAGTGATTAAGTAGACAGAATGAAAGGAACAAGAATATGGATGTATTAGGATTTCAGAAGATGGTAGTTTTGATTTAGCTAGACGCCCTCCTAAGACTACAGTGGACTTTCTGTGTTCTGCCTGTCCAGCAATCCCTCCAGCTCATGCTGGTTCATAAGTTTCCCCGTTTCGAGTGCCATAAGACGTTGACATTGAACACTCCCACACAGAAAGAGCTGGGGTGCCTATAAGTTTCCTCGTTTCGAGTGCCATAAGAAGTTGACATTGAACACTCCCACACAGAAAGAGCTGGGGTGCCTACTTTGTGCCATCTTTTCCTACTCTCATCTTTAAGTGTTAAATACATTTTCACAGGGATTTGGTTTGGGAACACTGTTTTACTTTCACGCTGTAACCCCACACAAAATGTAGAAGAGAGTTTTTATTCTTTGGAAAGTGCAAAATTAATATTTACTAAATGAGGTAGGTAAATCAGATTTTATAGGTTAGAGCAGATTGGGCATTTACATATATATGTAAATTTTCCTATTTTCTTCAGGCCTACCAATTTCATCCTATTCTCTCTTTAAAATAATCTGAATGATTATTGTTCTCCCAGAGATATCCTCTTTAGCCTTATCTCTTTCTTTCTTGTACCCCAATGATATATTCTGATTTAAATAGCCTAAGAAATTAGCTCCCGAGAAATGTCAGCAAAAGGAGAAACAAAGCTAGCAGAACATATGAGTTATTCCCTAAATCTAGGAAATTTCCGAAAGAACAGATGAAAAGTTGTAGCCAGTATCAAAACAAACGACGAAGCAAGAAAAGCTACTGTGTTTTCATCCTGACCAGATGAGAACTCTTGGTGTGGCCAGTGAATCTTACTTTTTCCATTCATGTGTGCAACAGAAACCAGTTTATGATTTTACAGGTAACCTAATGCCAAGATTGCAAAATGGAGCATAAATAGTCTGCAAAAATATATAATTGTCTAAGTGTCTGCTGTGTGTGGACGTATGTGAGATTAATATGGCACATTAGATTTCCATTTTAGTGCTTTTTAACTTTGTCCTGTCAGTTCCCAGAAAAGCTGGTCAAGCTTTTTTTGAATCACTACTGCACTGTTATGATTCTGATGATCAAAAAAGATACCCACAGGTTTTCTAAAGCACAGCATTTCACAACCTTATGTCAGTCTGAAACAAAATGAAACAAAACATAGCAAAATAAAACAAAACGCTTACGTCAGAAAAGAGTAAATGAAATGCTTAAAGAAATTTAGAAACATTTAAAACTGGAATATTTTAAGAATTAAAAATAAATTAAAACAAAATTGCTTTACCAAACAAATCTTGATTCTTTTCTTGCTATTTGAATAGCAATGGGGGGAAATTTCACTCATGTAAATAAAATGTAAAACTGTGTTTTGTTAATGACTTTCTGTAGGGTGTGGAATGTTAAAAATTGGCTGTGTATAAAGCCATCTTGTTGGTGTCTGCTCTTAGGGATCCCTCTGTCTTAAATCTCCAGGGAGGCAGAATGACATCATGGTTAAATGTGTGAATCTTGGCATCAGGATGTTCCAGGTCCAACGCTAGCTTTGCTACTTATTGGCAAAGATAGTTGCTACTTAGGAAAGATAGTTGAGCTTTCTTAGAGTCGGTTTCCTCATTTACAAAATGAGGTCAATAATAGTAACACCTCAGAGAGGTTACGAGAATCAAATAAAAGCATACATATGAAGTAGGTAGTTCAATAGCTAGTTGTCAGTGCTCATAATATACTCAACAAATAGGTAAACCCGATCTATCCTTCAGAATCACTTTATTTTTCCAAGGACATTGTTGGTGGCAGGAATAAATCTGAGTGACATGCCAAAATGGTAAATGAAATTTTCTCCTCTCTCATCATTACTATAATAACATGGTTTACATCCCTTTTCATCTCATTTCTTCATCCACCCACCCCTTCATCCATCCAGTTATCCATCCATCCTCTACTAAGTGCCAGGCGTTGGAGTAATGACATGAATACAGTACCATCTCTGTTTCCAAGGACCTCAAAGATAGTCAGGGTTGGAGCAAGGAGGATGGTGGTAGTTGTGGTCTCAGACTCTTAAAGAGATAATTATTCTGCAAAAAACTTAGTATAATGATTGTGATATACACAGGATTATGTGGAAAAAGGGACATCAAGGACTTTCCACAAAAGTTTCTTTGCATTGGATTTTAAAATTCACAATCTCTGTATAAAGAGCTTTCTCCTTGGTAATTTGTTTATTCCAACATGCAAATGGATTTAAATATTCTGCAAATTAGATTAAGGTCCTTAGTTGTTGACAGGAATACATAGAGCTCTTTAGCTTTTCCCTGTAAGTTTAACCTCCTTAGTTATCTTTAAAACATAACATATGTGTGTATCACCGCTAATGTTCTGAAAATGGACTAACATCTAATCATGGCTTGAGAGCTGCAGAATGTTTAATGTGAACCAGACTTTGAAAAGACCCAGCTGAGGTGCAATTAGCTCAGTGAAGTAAATCTTTGGAGCCTAATTTTCTGTGTGCGTGTGTGTGTGTGTGTGTGGAGGGGGGGGGTATATACTCACAGAGTGGGAAGAACATTTGTATTTCCTTTTATTTCATTATTTCATTTATTTGGACATCAGTTAATCAGTCTTTTATTAATCCATCCTTTGTAACACATAGACTTACAGTCATGTTCTAATCCTCCTTTTAAAGCTGCTTCTTTGGAAGCATTTATTTATTTATTTATTTATTTATTTTTAATGGAGTTTTGCTCTTGTCGCCCAGGCTGGAGTGCAATGGCACAATCTTGGCTCACTGCAACCTCCGTCTCCTGGATTCAAGTGATTCTCTTGCCTCAACCTCCTGAGTAGCTGGGACCACAGGCAATTGCCACCACGCCCGGCTAATTTTTTGTATTTTTAGTAGAGGCGAGGTTTCACCATGTTGGTCAGGCTGGTCTTGAACTCCTGACCTCAGGTGATTCACCTCCTCGGCCTCCAGAATTGGAAGCTTTTTGTGTCATAAACTATCTCAAGTAAATTTCTTCTGTTAGATGGTAAGTGCCATTTAGAGTAAAGGTTATTGTCACTGTTGTTGTTACTGTTATTATTATAATCAAGGACTTGAACATGTCAGAAGAGAAAAGAAATCCTGTGATCCTAACAAGACCCTGCTCAGTTGTACCTAATTCCAAAATCTTTAAATTCACACTGATTTGCATACATTTATTAAAGGAATGTTATAGAAATCTTATTCTATCCCTCCAATACTTTTCTGGTATTTACTCTAAAGACAGTATCAAATGACCAGAAATGTAAAGCCCACATCCCTAATGTTTATGTGAAACCAAACTACATTTGATTGTAGTTGAAGGAAATTAATCCAGCAGTCTGGATTTCAGTTTGCAGTTTACAATATTTATATTTCTGCATCTTTAATTCTTTCATAAACTGATTTATCTTCGATAGGTTATGTACCATCCATGATTTACTTATGACATAAAATAAGAAATACAATGAGTAATAAAGAAAAAGGCTGGGCGCATCGGCTCACGCCTGTAATCCCAGCACTTTGGGAGGCCAGGGCGGGCAGATAACCTGAGGTCAGGAGTTCAAGACCAGCCTGGCCAACATGGTAAAACTCTGTCTCTACTAAAAATACAAAAATTAGCCAGGCATGTGCCTGTAATCCCAGCTATTGGGGAAGCTGAGGCAGGAGAAATCACTTGAACCTGGGAGGTGGAGGTCACAGTGAGCTGAGATTGTGCCACTGAACTCCAGCCCAGGCGACAGAGTGAGATTCCGTCTCAAAAAAAAAAAAAAAATTGTTTTTCTGACTTTCCTGATGGTAGGTAGATCTTAATGTCTTTGTAAATTCAAGAGTTGGAAGAATAATAAGAAAAAAAAATCAGTAAGGATTGGAGTGACAATACACATGGAGCAGGCAATGAATTGATGTGGCTTTCAGATCGTTTACTTCACAGTTTTTTGGTACATTCGGCGTGATGTGGAACATCCTATGACATAGGACATAATTTTGAACATGGCAAGGGACCTAGTATGTGATATCCATAATCTGTTGTGCTTGTCTTCCTGCAGCTCAGGATGCCACTTACTCCATTTCCCGTTTTTATACAGTGTAGAGCTGAAGCCAAGATCCAAACAACACTGTGATACAACAGAGAAACAGAGGGCAGCCTGCTCATCTTGGAGGGCCCAGAAAGACCAGTGAGACACACACAAAAAAAGCAGGGCCAGGCACGGTGGCTCACGCCTGTAATCCCAGCATTTTGGGAGGACGAAGTGGGCGAATCACCTGAGGTCAGGAGTTTGAGACCAGCCTGGCCAACATGGAGAAACCTGTCTCAACTAAAAGTACAAAAATTAGCCAGGTATGGTGGCAGGCGTCTGTAATCCCAGCTACTCAGGAGGCCGAGGCAGGAGAATTGCTTGAATCTGGGAGGCAGAGGTTGCAGTGAGCCGAGATCGTGCCACTGCACTCCAGCCTGGGTGACAAGAGTAACACTCCGGCTCAAAAAAAAAAAAAAAAAAGCAGATCTTTTTTCATGTTGCTCTTATGCCTTGTACAGGTAATGCTGGCAAATCCTTCCTGATCTTTTCACCGACAGAAAGGCAGGATAGAAAGGCAGACAGGGGATGGAGGGAGAGCAAGAGGGTTAACATAGTTTATTCATTTATTTACTCACCAAACTAATATTTATTTTTTGTTATGTGACAGGCACCAAGGTTGGTTCTGGGAATTTGAAGATGAATGAGTTACCACCCCTGCCTTCAAGGTGTTTCAGTCTAGCAGGGAGAACGATGTTTAAACCAGTAATTAAGCTTGATAAGGCAATTATTTTAATGGTGAGCCACAGCTCTGAACAGAAGCACAGATGTGGAGACACAAGCTCATCCTTTCATCGAGTTCCCTAATAAAGAGCAATATGCTTAACTCTGTTGATCTCTAGCTTCTTCATTAAAATGGGTGGGAGAGCATCTTCTCACTCGCAGACAGTGCGTGTAAAGTGCCCAGGAGAGTGCTTCACACATAGTGGGCATTCAGCAAATGATAGAGGGTGGATGTGCTACAGGGGCTATGAAGGACTCAAGGGCAGTAGGACCACAGGACGGGTCCTGAAGTCCACGTCAGATACGCAAGAAAGGCCCTCTTGCACGCCACAAGAACACTAGGTACTACGATTAGCGAGGAGTTGCCACTGACGAGTTGGTCTCTATTTCCCAACTTGCCTTCACTAGGTGGAACATTTCCTTTAAGATTGCAAAGGGAGGCCAGTGCGATGGCTCACACCTGTAATCCCTGCACTTTCGGAGACCGAGGTGGGCGGATCACTTGAGGTCATGAGTTCGAGACCAGCCTGGCCACATGGTGAAACCCCGTCTCTACTAAAAATACAAAAATTGGCTGGGTGTGATGGTGCATGCCTGTAGTCCTAGCTACTGAGGAGGCTGAGGCAGGAGAATCGCTTGAACCCAGGAGGTGGAGGTTGCAGTGAGCCGAGATCGCACCACTGTACTCCAGCCTGGGTGACAGAGCCCTGTTACCTGCACTGGACCCCACTCTCTCTCCCTTGTCCTCCCCAGCTTCTGCCTCCTGCTCTCACCTACTGCTCTGATGACCAGCCAGGGCAGACCTGGAGGCCAAGGTCAGTGGTTTGTTGGGACAAGGGCTGGGCCCCAAAAGGTCCCACAAAAATTAGCCAGGTGTGGCAGCATGCCTGTAGTCCCAGCTACTCAGGAGGCTGAGGCAGGAGAATAGCTTGAACCCGGGAGGTGGATGTTGAAGTGAGTCGAGATCTACTGCACTCCAGCCTGGGTGACGGAGTAAGACTCTGTCTCCAAAAAAAAAAAAAAAAAAGTAAAGGGAAAAGACTGCAATTTTTTCCTTTAGTAAGGATAACTCAGGTGAGAAGCCCATTGCATTTTTATTGCACCAATTTCTGACACTTAAATGTCTTCCACATGAGTCACCTATTGGCACTTAGCTCCTTGTTTACGTGAAGAATCCCGTGTCTCCACTAACCTCCTTTTCTTCTAGGCCTTCCATATATTTTCCTGTTCCCCTTCTATCAGCTCTGTGGTTTACTATATTTGAGAAGCATTATGTTTTGAAGTCATATATTATATTATATATAGAGAAGTGAAATAGAATATTTGGTCATTGTTGCCACTTGTGAATGAAAAGTGGCTACTATTGGGTAATATTTACTGAGCTCTTATTATCAGGCACCACACATTCTATGCATTGTATCAGTGCTTCTTAGGTTTTGATGGAAATACAGGGGATATGGAGATCTTAAAATTCAGGTTCTGGTTCATTCAGTATGAGAGTAGAGGCCAAATGGCTACAGTGCTGACAAGTTCAAGGTGATGCCACTGTCCACAGGCTGCATTTTGAATAGCAAGACCTTGTATCATTTGATCCTGACAACAACCCTATTAGTTAGAAATTACTTCTTATGGCCAGACGTGGTGGCTCACGCCTGTAATCCCAGCATTTTGGGAGGCCGAGGTGGGCAGATCACCAGGTCAGGAGATTGAGACCATTCTGGCTAACATGGTGAAACCTCATCTCTACTAAGAAAAAAAAGAAAAAAAATTAGCCAGGCCTGGTGGGGGGCGCTTGTAGTTTCAGCTACTCAGGAGGCTGAGAGGGGAGAATGGTGTGGAGGCAGGAGAATGGTGTGAACCCAGGAGGTGGAGCTTGCAGTGAGCCGAGATAGCACCACTGCACTCCAGCCTGGGCGACAGAGCGAGACTCTTTCTCAGAAAAAAAAAAAAAAAAAAAAATTCTTATTTCATATCTACGGAAACTGAAGGGTAGAGAATTTATCCAAGGTCATGTTGCTAGAAAGCAGTACAGCTCCGGCTCTAAATTCAGATTTGCGTCCTGGGATAGTGTATATAATCTGGATTTTGGAAATATTCTCCAATATCCAAAGGTGATCTGATGCTACCTGAATCAAAATTCATAGTTTTAGTGTAAATTTCGTCCCAATTAATGAAATTTCTTTCTAATTTCTCTTTATGAAAGACTCTGTTAAATGGTGATTCAGATGTGTTGGATTTTGCTTCTAAAGGTATGTAGAGTTTAGTATGATTTACTTGCCAAACTTATGGCCTAGGAAACGACGTGCTATTGATGGAATCCGCACTGAACACAAGAGGAAATTGCTAGGGAAGGATGCGTGTGAGGAAAGGAAATCCTCAGGCTGATTTATTGTTCAGCACTGAGTGTACACAGTGTGCTATCCTTGTCACAGCCAAGTGAAAAAGGACGCAATCCCTGTCCTGAACAGATCATTCTTTTAAAAATAATATTTTGGCCTGCTTATAAAGTATGGTTCATAATAAAAAAGTTGGGCTACAGAAATATAATTAAATTATCCAAAATCCCATCTTTTTTTTTTTTTTTTTTTTTTTTTTTGAGACGGAGTCTGGCTCTGTTGTCCAGGCTGGAGTGCAGTGGCTCCATCTCAGCTCACTGCAACCTCCGCCTCACGGGTTCAAGCGATTCTCCTGCCTCAGTCTCCCAAGTAGCTGGGACTACAGGCGCGTGCCACCACGCCCGGCTAATTTTTTGTATTTTTCGTAGAGACAGGTTTTCAGCGTGTTAACCAGGATGATCTTGATCTCCTGACCTCGTGATCTCCCCGCATTGGCCTTCTAAAGTGCGGGGATTACAGGCGTGAGCTACTGCACCGGCCTATTTTCTAATTTTAAGTGAATGCATCTCAAAAGGTTGAGGAAGGACCACATTCATATCGCACAGCAAGAATTCAATGTGGCAATATCTTGCCACAAATAATTTAAACATTAATTGTGGTTTTGAGGGGCAGTGTGCAGTGGGAGTAAAAGGGGTACGGTTTAGAGTCTCCAAAAGATTTACTTAAGAAACACGAATGCACTGCTTGTGTACTGCGCAAAAGTTCTCGGGGTCTACTTCCAACTTTCACTAAAGATCCCAGAACTGCCCGCCAGGAGCTGCCCAGGGCGTTTTGCTCTCAAACCCGGCCGCCAGTCGCCGACGCATGCGCAGTTTAGCACCGTGGCACAGGCCTTTCTCAGGCAGGTTTTTGTGGGGTCAGCAAAAGAGCCAGAACTGCAACGGCGAACGGTTCCGAGCCTGACAGGGGAGGGGGAAACCAGCTCCAAGTGAAAATCACCTTGCGAGGAAATAGGCTCAGGGATGGGGGCGGTTTCTGCAGGCGTCTCCACACACGCACTCTCACTCACTTTTAGGGTGCCAAAACACCACCAGGGGCAACTAGGAGGAATAGGTTGAGGAATCAGCTATAGAGAATGGAGGGGATAGAGCTGCAAGGGGCGAGGGGGCGACGATCTCTAAAACTTTAAGCGCCGTGCTCTACTGATGCTTTGGGCACTTTTTTCATTTCTCTGGGGAGTCTGGGTGCACCAATTAATCGGTCGCTCCTTTGAGCATTTGTTTATAGGGGTTCCTGGGGGACCCTATCCTATTCCAGTATTCAGCCACACTCCCCTCAAAGCCGGGAAACCGCCCCGAGAGAAGCCCCAGGACGCCGGGGGTTGCGTGAGCCCCGTGAAGCTGCAGGCGGGGGCGCGGGATCCCCTTTGTGGCCGCCGCCCCCCTCCGCCGGCCCCTCCCCCGCGCCCCGCCCTAGGCCACCGACCCCAGCCCTGGCCGCCGGCGCGCTCCCACCCGCGCCTCTGGGGACTCGCGGACCGCAGCGAGACCGGCCGGCGCGCTGGGCATGCTCAGTGGCGGGCCGGGCGCTGGAGTCGGAAGCCTGTGCGCGGCAGCCGCCGCCGAGCCGGCCGGGGCGCACGGAGAGCGCGCGGGACTCGCTGCAGCGGCGGCCGGGTCGCGGCGCACCCGGGCCGGTACCGGAGCCGAGCCCAGCGCGGCGCCCGCGACCCGCCGGCCGCGGCGCCTGCTCCCTCGATCCCGCTCGGGGAAAGGGCAGGCGGCTGCTGGCGTCGGCGGGGCGCGGAGGAACCGCGGCGGCGGCGGCGGCGGCCGCATCCTCGCCGCCCGCCCCGGCCGGGCCGCGTCCCAGAGCCGTCGGGCATGGAGCCGTGGAAGCAGTGTGCGCAGTGGCTCATCCATTGCAAGGTGCTGCCCACCAACCACCGAGTGACCTGGGACTCGGCGCAGGTATTCGACCTGGCGCAGACCCTCCGCGATGGAGTCCTGCTCTGCCAGCTGCTTAACAACCTCCGGGCGCACTCCATCAACCTGAAGGAGATCAACCTGAGGCCGCAGATGTCCCAGGTGAGGAGGCCAGCGCGGGCGCCCCGCCTCCAGCCGGCAGCTCCCATTAATCATGCGGCTAATTTCTTTGTGTAAATGCAAACGTCTAGGTGCGCTGAGCTTGCTCTGCCTCCCAGCCTTCTGCTTTGGGACCACTTCGGCACCACTTTGGCTTTTCCTACCTTGACTTGAAATGGTTTAGTTCCTCAAGCTGAATGCGAAAGCCTTGCGTCCGGAGATGGTGTGAGGATTTCGTAAAGGCTTTCTGTGAGGCGGGAAAGAAATAAGTTGTCTTAGGGTGCCCTTCACCTACTCTGTGTGTGTGTGGCGCGACAAAGGGAATTTGATCAAGCTCTTCTATAATAACGAAGGGGAGGTGATGGGGTAATTTGCTTTTAGTCTTTTCTTTTGCTTTGCGTCTTGTACTCATGTTTTCTTGAAAGAGGAACCATGACATAAATGAGGACTCGAGGAAGTGAAGGGCGTTTGGTCCCGTTATCTGTCCAGGAGTGACGCTGGTCAAAGGGAAGAACAGGGAGCAGAACCCAGAGGCCGCCCCCAGAACCCCTGAGCTGGTGGCCAGACGGCAAGCTCTGGTTTACAGCTCTTCCTAAACCATGTGAGAAGGAGCGAGTCCAGCCTCTCTCAGCAGCGACAGGAAATGAGAAGTTTCACTAGAGATTCCGCTTTCCTTCCTGCAGTGCCCTGCTCAGGTGCTGTGGTGCCGGTCGGCTCCTGGGACTGGCGCTGCCTCTTTGAGGGGTAAGCCAGGCACCTCTGGAAAGTTGGGTGCACCCTAGAGTCAGCTCAGAAGTCACAGTTCAGTGGAAAAGTAGTTTATTTTTCCTGTCGGAAAATTTTTGTAGAGAAGGATGTTAAACTTGGTTCACAGCCTCTTTCTCTTTCAGAATGTTAAAACAAAAAAACCAAACCGCTTTCAACTTAAAAGGGAGAGGACAGAGCCCTCTCCATGACACATTTCAGCACTAATCCTCTATGACGCAGAGCCTCAGCTACTTAGCAACCAGAGCAGTGCCTTTTAAGAAGGAACGGACTTTATATGATTTAATAAGTATGTATTTAAAGTTAGAGCACACACAGTCATCTCTGATTCTTGGTGTCAGTGTTTCATCAGGGTCTCTGCACTTCAGATTCTGCATTCCTTGCCTGTTTGCCTTCAACCTGCTGCTGGGCAGTCCCTAAGAAAGAACAAGCATGGAAGTAGGGAGAGCCATATGTATTTAAAAGTGAGATAAATTATTTTATACCCCCGTAAACCTCCATGGTGATTGCTACCTCTCGGTACCTCTTCAGAGTTGTCTCAACTCTGGATATTCCTTTGAGGGGTTTAGCAGACTTTTCTATTATGGTGGGAGCTGCAATCAGTTAGCTACTCTTACACATTCTCATTTTCCACTTGGCCTGTAGCCTCAGGAGGCATCGTGGGTCAGGATGCCTTGGCCCACCAAGCAGGGAATACAGTACTGTGCACATTTCCTGGAACTTGTTTCCCGGAACTCTCAGCAGTTGCTCTCAATAATCACGTTTTCTGGACAGCCGAAGAGCCCTTTTTAAACCTTGAAGCCTTTATTTTAATGCTAACAATGGATGAGAATTGTTTTGAATGTGTTTCGCTCTTCTCATCTTATAGTATGTTAGATGCAATTTAATCTTTCTGATGACCAAAGGTTGTCATTACAAGCATCATTAATGAAAATCGAGCACATACAATGCTCTAAGGGTTCTGTTCCCTACTGGGGGTAGGTAGCACAATGAGCAAACCAGGATACTTGCCCTAAAGGAATTATTACACTATGCCATCAGATGATAAATCACTGGGTTATAATAAGGTAAGTAGGACAGCTGATGACCTTCTTTGTGCCGTTGCACTTTTGATTTCTTAAGTTTGTTCAACCCTGAGGTTTCTGGTTCCAAATTAAGTACAGTTTCTCCTGTAATGTCCTATGAGAGGGTACTTCCCTCAAATGTGAATCCTAGAAGGCTAGTACCTGAACCTGGTGATGTCTGTTTTTGCTTTCCTCTTGGTTCTTGGCCTCATTGCAGAGAGGCAAGGCTGCTGAACAAGTGGATGCTAGGCAGATGAGTTTGTATCATGCAGGTTCTCATTAAATCCTTAAATGAGATTTATGAAATGATTTTATGAAACAACTTGACATATTTAACATGCTTATAGTGCCTAGCACATGTACTTAATATGTACTTAATAAATGTTTACTATTAGCAAAATTATGTAAAACATTTTTTCTGCTATTGTTATACTAAGAGTGATAGATTTCAATAGAAATTTTAAAAGAATTGTAGAGGCCTACCGGTTCCTTTGGGCTGATATCCCTAAACATTTTGCCTCTAACTACTCATAGCTTTCTTGGAACAGGTTCTAGCTGTAGTGAATAAGCTATTAACCTGGTACAAACCTGTCATGTCCCAGGAGAATGTATTCCCCTGGCATTAGAGATGTCATTACTAGTAGTTGTGGCTTTTTGGTGTGTCTGAGAGTCATTCTGTCTACTTGACTTAGGTTCTGTTGAAGATATTAATTTGAAATAGACTGTTTTTTATAGCACATGATCTCCTAAGCTGAGAAATAACTGGAAGCTGTCACTTCAGACTTTTGTGACATATTGAGACTGTAAAGAGCAGATGTTGACAAAGGAAATTTTAATTTATTGATGTTTTGTTTGTAGGCTGTTTAGCTTTCCTGAAAGAGGCTATAAAATGACCAGGCTTTTAAAATGAGTGTTTATTCCAGTGAATGGGATGCCTTTCTATTATTTGTTAGCCTTCTGCCTTGTTTGCATTTAAAAAAATAAATAACTGCAAATAATGACTGCTCAATTATAGGTCTGATTCTTGGAATCTTAACAAGTTAGTTGATTATCTTTCAAAATAAAAGCATGGATGGGATCCCAGTTTTCTTATTTATTGTTCTTTCTGGCTGTGGACATCAGTTTGTTTTTGATCTTGCCATCCTGGTAAGAGGATGATCTTCAGTTCAAAAATAATAATTTGTTTTCATGCTGATTTAGCTTTTGTTTTTATTTATGATGGGTTAAAAAGGTAAACATTAATCACATTTAGTTATACATTTAACATGTTCTTCTTATTATAGAATACAGTTAAGTAAAATGCAGTTGGCCAGTAAATATCTAAGAAATTTGGTGTCTGAATACGTTAGATTTTAGTGTCTATATTTGAGATTTATTTTTCATCCCAAACAGTATTCTAGCCAGGACACAAAACACGTGAATGATTCCGGAAGAGAAGAGCCTACTGGTGATAGCTGTACTGGGTGGGCGGCACATGCTGGGGTTGGGGCAGGGTGGGGGGTGTGCCTGTGGAAGAACATGAGTTATTGGCTTGATGTCACTTTTAGTGTTTAAGAAGATCTTCATGAATGCCTATAACCACCCCTAGATCTATCATGAATGAGAGTACCTTAGTCTTAGTTTGAAACTTAAAATTTTGCTTTATACTATGCTTTATAGTAGGGGTAATACATTCAGTGAGTTTACTGGCCACTGTGGACAGTATATGTAAACTATGAATTGTCTAAATGAATAATTCAGACTTCAAGGATTCCTTCAATGAATATTTACTTGTTCCTACTATGTTCCAGGGACTGTTTTAAACACTGTCTTGGACAAACTCAACAAAGTCCCTGCCCTAAAGGGATTTGGATTTTAGTAGAGTTGAACCATAAATAAATGACTATATAATGTATTTATATATTTATAATTTTATATATAATTATATATATATTTGTATATAATGTGCTATGAACCCATTTGAAGCTGAGTTAGCTAGAAAGAAATGTAATACAATTTTATAGAAGGTAGTCAAGAAAGTCCTCTCTGAGGGAGTGACAATTACGTGGGACCTGAAGTGAGTGAGGGAACACGGGAATGTCAATGTTTGGAAAAAAGAATATTCCTGGCGGAGGGAATACCAAATGCAAAGCTCCTGAGGTCATTAAATGGCAGGCATACTGGAGGAACAGCAGGGTCAGTATGGCTGGAGGAGAGTGAGTGTGGGAAAGAGTGGGAAACATGAAGTCAGAGAGAAAATGGAAGCTCGATTTTTAGGACTTGTCGGCCACTTTAAGGACTTTGGATTTCACTTTGAGTGAAAGGAGAGGTCAACAGAGGGTTGAGCAGAGGAGTGACATGGCCTGATTTACCTTTTCTTTTCTTTTCTTTTCTTTTTTGAGATGGAGTCTTAACTGTGTAGCCCAGGTTGGAGTGCAGTGGCCCGATCTCAGCTCACTGCAGCCTCTGCCTCCCAGGCTCAAGTGTTTCTCATTCCTGAGCCTCCTGAGTAGCTGGGACTACAGGCACGTGCCACTACTCCTGGCTACTTTTTTGTATTTTAGTAGAGAGGGGGTTTCACTGTGTTGCCTGGAGTGGTCTCCAACTTCTGAGCTTTGTCAGTCCACCTGCCTTGGCCTCCCAAAATGTTAGGATTACAGGTATGAGCTGCTGCACCCAGCCCTGATTTACCTTTCCTACAGTTACTTTGGCTACCACATTGAGAGCAGACTGGAGAGCAGCAAGGATAGAAGTGGCCAGGCTAATACATCATTCAGACAAGAGATAATGGCAACTCTTACCAGAGCAATAGCAGGGCAGATGGTGGGAAGAGTAGGCTCTGAATATATTCCGAAGGTGGAGCCAGCAGGGATTTATTGATGGACTAGATTAGGGATGTGAGAAGAGAGGAGTCAAGTTTGTCTCCAGAATTTTTGACCTGAGAAACTGGATGATGAAGTTCCCATTCACTGAGATGGAGAAGACTAGAGGAAGTATGGTGTTGGGGTGTATGTGGGGAGATGGGAAGGAATATCTGGAGCTAGTTATGATTGAAATGCCTAGTAGACATCTAGATGGATATGCCTAGCAAGGAGTTGGAGATGTAGGTATAAAGTTTGAAGTCATCAAGGTGAAGATGGTATTTAAAATCATGAGACTGGGTGATACCATGCAGGAAGTAGTGAAGAAAGAAGAAAAAGTCTGAGTGAGCCATTGGAGCATGCCTATTCTTGAGGGTAGAGAGATGGGGAGAACCTGTGAAGGAGTTAAGAGGCAGTGGCCATGAGGTAGGAGGGAAACCAAGTGAACAGAGTATTTCTGGGAGGAGTGATGACATGTCAAATGCTGCTGATCAAGTGAAATAAGGACTGAGGATAGAAGATTTAAACAATGTAAGGTTCCTTGGTGACCTTGACAAAACCAGATTTGGTGATGTGGTGGGCAAACACCTGATAATAAGAGAGGGTTGAGACAGCAATATAGACATCTATTTAGGGAGTAATTTTGCTGTAAAGAGAACAGGAAAATGGGGTAGTGGCTACTAGGGGAAAAGAAATCAAGATATGGGTTAATTAATTAATTAATTAATTTTAGAGACAGAGTCTTGCTCCGTCACCCAGGCTGGAGTGCAGTGGCGATATCTTGGCTCACTGGTTGAACCCAGTGGCGAGGTCTGCCTCCTGGGTTCAACCAGTTCTCCTGCCCTAGCCTCCCAGGTAGCTAAGATTACAGGTGTGTGCCACCATGCCTGGCTAATTTTTATATTTTTAATAGAGATGGGGTTTTACCATGTTGGCCAATCTGGTCTTGAACTCCTGATCTCAGGTCATCAGGCCGTCTTGGCCTCCCAAAAGTGCTGGGATTACAGCTGTAAGCCACTGTGCCCAGCCTAGATATAGTTTATTTTCTTATTACACAATTCTTATTTTATACCTATTAAAAGAGCTCCTTTAGATGGACAGATTTTCTCATCTGGTGCTCTTGTGTATATGTGTATGTGTGTGAAAAGGTATCTCTGTGTATGAAGAATGAGAACACACGGGCACAGGGAGGGGAACATCACACACCGAGGCCCGTCGGGGGCTGGGGGACAAGGGGAGGGATAGCATTAGGAGAAATACATAACGGAGATGACAGGTTGATGGGTGCAGCAAACCACCATGGCACATGTATACCTATGTAACAAACCTGCACATACTGCACATGTATTCCAGAACTTAAAGTATAATAATAAAGAAAATATAAGTAAAATTTAAAGTGTTTTAAAGTCTTCTTTTTGTTCAGATTGTGACTATTCTGAATACCACTGGAACTTAGAGTCATTGATTGCCATGTGTTTTCATAGTGTTGCCCTTTGAACACCTAGTATTGGTGATGCAGCATTTCTAAAATGATTAATCACTATTGCCTGTGAGATTTCCTTCTAAATTGAGTTTTGATGCTGCTGTTATTATTTTAAATAAAGGGTTAAATAGTTTCTGCTATACACAACCATACATTGTTTTAAACAACTATGATTATTAGTTTTAGCATTGAGGTATGCATTCCAAATACATGTCTACACACTCCCTCCTCCCATACAAGGTGGTGTGACTTACAGATTTTTGGGTTATACAAAAGGGAAGGAGGAAGAACTGTTATTTTCCAAAAAGAATGGTGTGCCTAGTAACATTTTTAGTCAGTTTGTTCAGAATAATGTCATTCCTTAGTCTTCTCAGAAGTCAGTAACCTCTTTGCAATTTGTTAGGTTATTTTCTTGGATAATCTGCCAGCATAATTTTAAACTCAACACCAATCAGGATCTTTTCATGTAAAGTAGTTATGGCATCTTTAGGCATCTTAAGCACTTGTTCTGTCTGCACGATGGTTAGCTTAACCTAGATTCTCTAGAAAACAGAGCCTGGGGTAAGGCACTGAAGTACTGAAACCCTCTTGGTGAGGTACAATTCCATGGCTTGCCAGAGTGAGGAAATGAGACGGTGTCTTTTTTTTTTTTTTTTTTTTTTTTTAAGATAGAGAAAATTATATCATGTTTGCAATACAAATGGAGTTGATCTAGTATAGATCACCACATATTTTCTAATTTTCAAATACAGTGGATTGTTTTTATTATTCTCGAATCCTCTGTGGCAATTGACGTTAGTGATCATCCCCTTCTCCTAAAACTCTCTCTTCCCTTTACTCTCACCACACCATACTCTCCTGGTTCTCTTGTACCTCTTATTATTCCTTCTCAGTTTTTGTTTGTTTGTTTGTTTGCTAGCTTCTCTTTATTGAAAAATGTCTTAAACATTTTAGAGTTTTCTCTTTAGTTGTGTTTTCATTTCATATTCGCCTCCCTGTAGCATCTCATGACATCTGCGGTAGTACCTACCTTGCTGAATCCCAAATTCATACTGACAGCCTCAGTCTGCCTATTTTACACCTCTGCCTCTATAGTTACAGTTGCTCCATAGGTATGAAGTCTGATCATTGTAGAAAGTTCACTCCCAATAGAGAGGGGTGGATTGGATGGGATGAAAGTAGGTGTGAGCAGGACTGGTACTGAAGTCATTCAACAGAAGATGAGGCCAGAGAAAGGAGGCGAATAGAGGGATTATGAGGAACAAAAAAGATTAAAGTGATAATTATGAGTTGGGATGGATGGGACTTTGCAACCTTTTAGATACAGGGAAAGACTGGAAAGTATCTAGGCTGAGACCCAGGTTTCAGTATCAGGTGACAGGAGTGCCATAAAGAAGGGGCACATTTTAGTGAGAAAGGGAGCACATTCTGTCTTGGACTCTGAGTTGGAAGTTATTACCAGTTACCCTCTCTCTTCTCAGTTTCATGCATCCCACTCTCTTAATACCCCTTTCTTTCGGGTTTATTCTACTAATATCTAAAACCCAACAATCCTTTGAACTCATTGCTTCTACCACCTCTTAACTGCCTGCTTCAGTTTTCATTTTCTTCCTACGTAGCTTAAATGCTATAGCCATTATAATTCCCTGATTTCCCTTGATTTGTCCTGCTTGTTTGGATAAACAAAACCCTGGTTAAATTCAACTTATTGAATTACTTATTTCCTGCTTTCAACTGAGCTGCTGAATGTAATGGAGGAAAACCCGCATTACACTTTAAGTTCACGATCCCTAACCTCAAGTGGGCATCTTGGGCCATCCAGTCATCTGATTACATTTCTCTAATGCTCTCAAATGGTCTAGAACTACTGGCAGCCCCTGAAATGCTTTTAGGGGTCCCACAATTTCAAAACTCTGTTTATAGTTTTATTTATAATTTAATAATAATAGATTATTTCCCCTCATTCTCATTTTGTAATGTGTGTATAGAGGAGTTTTCCAAAGGCTGTGTGATAGTGCCCATGCCGTTGCTGTGGTTGACTGTAGAATATATGCTTGTGTATGTTTCAAAGGCTTATCAGTTTAGAATTCCAATAAGTTAAACATTAATAGCTATGAAACCTCAAACAAAAGCTGCTGAGGATTCTCAATCACGTTTTAAGAGTGGAAAGGGGTCCTGAGGAAAAAAAAAGTTTGAGAACTGCCTGAGACCATTTACTTTTTGACTCTCCCAGGTCATTCTGTAGTACCTTTTTTTTTGTTTCCTTAAACCTTCATCACCCATTTCTCCCTTCTTTCTCTCAACTTGTAACCTTACTTCCTATTCCACTGAGAAAAAACAAAATTGGAGGAGAGCTTCCTCAGGCTCCCACCTTCCTGCATCTGTGCTCGTAGTTGATGCCTTCTCTCCTGCACTATGAGTTAGTTAACAGTGCTCCTGGCCAAGGCAAGTTTCTCCTTCACTGTTACCCCGATGCTCTTCTGCATCATCACTTCTCTCTTGGATCTTTCCCATTTGCATGCATGTATACCATTCTCCCCTTCATTTGATGTAAGATATATTTTCAAGGTAGAGATAGAAACATGTGGATGAACATTGAGTGTGATGGAAAGTGACTAAGGATGCCTAGGGTTTGAACTGAGCTACTGGGGCAGGTGATCAGACAACCTCCTTATAACTTTAGTGGTTCCTGATGGACCATGGGATAAAATCCAGCCTCCTTAGTATGCAAGAGCTCATGGTCTTGTCCTGCTTCATCTCTCAAACCTCTTCTCCACTCTGTGCTCCTGACCTTTTTGCAGTTTCTTGAAAACACTATGCTGTTAAATGTCTCTGTGCTATTGCATATACCTTTTTCTGTACCTGAAGTTCCTTTTTCATTTGTCTACTCGAAGATTCAGTTCAAGAGTCATCTTTGTATTGTCTTCCCTGACTTTTCTCCCAGGTGTGGCTGAGCACATGCTGCTTTCTGCCACAGTGTCTGGTGGAATGCAGCATTTCTTGCTGTTTTGCAGTTTTTTTTCCTTATCTGTCTCCCTTCCAGGCTTTGACTTGATTGAGGATGCCATAGGCTAATTCCTTTATATACAGCAGTAGAAATGGACACAGGGAGTCATACTTAATAGGCGTACGTAAATAGGCATAGATTAAATTCATCAATGGGATGAAAATGGTGACACTTTATTTACTACTTTTTCAAACGTATACAAATTTAAAAAAAACACAGTCAGCACTGACTGTCATTAAAAACCAAAAATACTTGTTAAGTGCCATTACTAATAATAGCAGGTAACATTACTTCACCACTTACGAACTGAGTGACTCTCAGAAAGTGACTAAACCTGTCTTATCTGTCTGTTCTTTAGCTTCCTCATTGCTAAAATAGGCCAGATAAAAGAACCTACCTCCTAGGGTTCTTGTGAGGGGCTAGCTGAATTAATTAATGTGACTGACTTAAAACAAGTGCCCAATAGATGTTAACTATTTTTTACTATAATGATTATCACTGCTTCTGTGGAAGCATACAAGGCAGTTACTAAAACCTTCCATGCATTGTCTCATCTAATTGTCCAACACCATGAGGCAGGCACTGTTATTTATCCCCATGTGGTGGATACTCTGAAGCTAAGAGGGATTTAGTAACTTGCACTAACAAATGGTTTGTAGTAGAGCCAAACTTAGAACATTAAGAGTGAACTGAATTCTTGTCACAAGGCTATCGGCACATCTGAATGTGAACTGCAATGAGGACTGAAATGAATTTTTCCCCTGCATTGTATTTTGCTCTCGTGTGGGGCTCCCTTGGAGCAGTGTTCTGATTGGCCTTGTGGCTGTTGTTAATAGCACCTCCTTACTAGCCGGATATTGAGTTAAAATTTTGCCTCAGGACAGGAGAAGAGTTTGAACCCGGGAGGTGGAGGTTGCAGTGAGCTAAGATCATGCCACTACACTCCAGCCTGAGCAACAGAGTAAGACTTCATCTCAAAAAACAAAACAACAACAACAAAAAATTTGCCTCAGGATACTGATCTGGATGATTTCATACACATTTATCACACTATTCAGTATAAAATGGGTGTTAGACTTTTGACAGGTATGTAATGGGAAAAGGAAAGGAAATCAGGAAAACTAAGGAAAGTTAATGAGGGGAAGAGACAAAGTGAGTGTAGCTGTTCCTTTTTGGCCTTTTAATGTTGTGCGTTGTGACAGCTGGTCTCAAGCACATGGTTTAATGCTCTATTCTGGAGTTAGGAGTGCCTACGTTTCTCTGGGAAGCAGGAACACTGTTGTTTAAAATGATGTGCTTTGATATGGCATTTTTTTCTATTATAATTTTTTTTTTTGTAAATTCACAGACAACCTATTGTTAGCTATTATTTGGAGCGTTATTTTATCATATTTTCATCCTCTGTTAACATAGACCCTGCATGGTGTTAAAGCCAGTCACAAGTTGACATTCTGGTTTTCCTTAATCTTGGGCATTTAGTGGATAGAACCATCAACAGCAAAGTAGTTCCTTTTGATTTCCATGTAAAATTATTTTTAAATTGTATTTTGTGCTGCTGTCTGAATGTACTTTCAAAATCTGTGTTGCAAGAAGCGTAGTCAGCTTTCGAGTTGCTTGCTTAACAGGAAGCCAGCAGCGCATGCTACTCACATAAGAGTTCTTTAAAGGGTCAATTAATATGGAATATTTAATGATACATTTGATACTCACCTTCCATGGTTTTCAAAGTGCCCATCTTAAAATAGATCTGTAACAGCTGGTCTGAATAAACAAGCGTTGTGCTTCCCTATGCCTTTTCCTGGGAGCATGGGGGCAGCATGGTTTAATGGGAACACTTAAGGTCAGGAGTCAGGAGACTTGGGTTCTAGTTCCAGCTCTGTCTCTGACAGGCTGTGTGACCTTCGTGTTTCCTTCTCTTTGCCTCTGGCTTCTGTACTTATAGCAATAGCAGTGGATGCTTACATGTGCAATAATACACCAAATAGCAACTAAAATGTTTTATACATCTAGGCAGCATTATGGTTTCATGATCAGGGATCAGGCAGAAATGATTGAATCCCAGCGCTGGCACTTAACAACACTGCCCCTGGGAAAGTTACTTTACTTATTGAATCTGTTTTCTCATCTGATAGGCAAGAAATTGTGGAATTTCTTTGCAGGATTGTGGTGAGAATGAAAATATTTAAATGCCTGGTACATGGTAGGTACTTGGTAAGATTATTTCCTTCCTTCTCCCCACTGCCTCCCCAATCCTCATGTCTATGAGACAGGAAGAATAAGATCTTATCACTGCTCTACAGAGGAGGAAATGGAGATGTGCCCTGGCTAAAGGGCTTTTCTCAAGGTCACACAGACAGGAAGTGGTGAAGACAGGACTTCAGTCCAACTGTCCTAATTCCAAATTCGGCGAAGTTTCCCATTCCTGCTGCCAAATTCAGTGGATAGATGGCAAATTGCATGAGGAAATGACTGGAAGAGTGCTTTCAAAAAACAAGGCATGGCCTGGAAATGTAAAATGAGATTGTATTATTTTGCACTGAAAGTTGTTCTATTAAAATGAAACATCTAAAATAACAAAACCTGTTTTCTGTTATTTTATAGTCTGATTAGTTTGTGGATTATTTGCTTTTTGGTAATTTTATAGCCCCTCTACTTTCTGTTTGGTTCTGTTTTCATGGAAATTTGTGCAAGTGAAGCAGTTATTTAAATCATCACATTGTCTGCTAAATGTTGGACTTTGCGGTAGATGCTGGGTATTCAAATGTGAATGAAACTCAATCTCTGACCCTGTGTTCCTTTTAGGCTATACAGTATGGGTTTTACTTCATATTTTCCCTTATAAAAGACTGGATGGGAATGGAGCCATTTGTGTTAGAGTGAATGGGCATGGCTAAAGTTTGGTAGGTGGGTAATGCTTTTCTGGATACATAGTTAATTTTGCTGATGTGTACATTATGCCACTAATGTCACAAAACGAATTTTTTTATGTGAGTGCATGGCTCAAGGTATTTCTCTCTTGTCTTTCTTTTTTTTAGGTTGAATTATATATATATACACACTATATATATATGTGTGTGTGTGTGCGCATATATATATAACTTTTATTTTAAGTTCAGGGGGACATGTGCAGGTTTGTTACATAGGTAAATGTGTGTCATGGGGGTTTGTGGTGCAGATTATTTCATCACCCGGGTATTAAGCCTAGTACCCATTAGTTATTTTTCTTGATCCTTTCCCGCTTCTCACCCTGCACTGTCTGATAGGCCCCAGTGTGTGTGGTTCCCCTCTATGTGCCCATGTGATCTCATCATTTAGCTCTCACTTATAAGTGAGAACATGTGGCATTTGGTTTTCTGTTCCTGCATTAATTTGCTAAGGATAATGGCCTCCAGCTCTATCCATGTATCTGCAAAAGACATGATCTCATTCGTTTTTTATGGCTGCATAGTATTCCACAGTGTATATGTACCACATTTTCCGTATCCAGTCTATCATTGATGGACATTTAGGTTGATTCCATGCCTTTGGTATTGTGAATAGTGCTGCAGTGAACATATGTGTGCATGTGTCTTTATACTAGAACAATTTATATTCCTTTGGGTGTATATCCTGTAATGGGATTGCTGGGTCAAATGGTATTTCTTTCTTTAGGTCTTTGAGGAATCACCACACTGTCTTCCACAAATGTTGAACTAATTTACACTCCCAACAGTGTATAAGTGTTTCTTTTTCTCTATAACCTTGTCAGCATATTTTTTTTTTGACTTTTTAATAATAGCCATTCTGACTAATATGAGATGGTATCTCATTATGGTTTCGATTTGCATTTCTCTGAAGATCAGTGATGTTGAGCTTTTTTTCATATGCTTGTTGACTGCATGTATGTCTTCTTTTGAGAATTGTCTATTCATGTTTTTTGCCCACTTTTTAATGGTGTTTGTGTTTTTCTTGTACATTTGTTTAAGTTCCTTGTAGATGCTGGATATTAGGCCTTTGTCAGATGCAAAGTTTGCAAAAATTTTCTACCATTCTGTAGGTTGTCTTTTTACTCTGTTGAGAGTTTCTTTCACTGTGCAGAAGCTCTTTAGTTTAGTTAGATCCCATTTGTCAATTTTTGCTTTTGTATTTCTTTCCTTTCTATAGACATTTGTACAGGGTACAAAAGCATAGAGATAAATCATATGAAATTCCCATTTTCAGGGGACAAAGAGAAAATGGGGTTCATCTGGGAGTCAGGCTTTTGCAAGAATGCAAAAATAAAGTTATTGGATGTTATAAGACTGGTACAAAAGTACATGCAGCTGGGTGAGAGAGATGAGACCAAGAAGAGGACAGAGACATGAATGGTTACTACAAAGGAAGAAGGTTTGAGAAATAAAACTGAGTGGAGAGAGAGTTATGTGAGATGAAGAATGTGAAAAGATATTCAGATCTCAGTGATGTCTCTAACAAAAAGCTATTCTGAACAATGATGTAGGACCCTTAATAACGTCAGTACTGGAAATCTGGCCGTACCATTTGCATTTGTCAGGAAAGATATTAAAGTACCTGTCTTTGGTGGATAGGCTGGAGCATGAGATGATATTCTATTCTCTTGAATATCTTGAAAGTTCAGGGAGCAAAAACTATAGAATCAAAATGCTTAATGGGCATCTAAAGTGCTGAAAGTAAAGATGCTTGCTCTCTCTCCCTTCTCTAACCTCTAGACTTGCTACTTCTCCCTCCCTCACACCTACTGAGCCGTTATCCTCCCTATGCTCTTTAGTTGACTGATACCTCTCCTCTCCTGGTCCATCTGGTCTTGACTATACTCCTGAGTCCTGTCAGAATTTATGGTCAGCCTTTCCATTTTTACTCCAATTCCCTGCACCTTCTGTAACATGAGATATGCCAGTCACCGGACTCCTAGAGCACTCTCCTTCTTAGGCTTTGCTGCCCTTGCCCGTGAGCAGCAGAGAGCTGTTGGAGAAGGTGGCTCACCACCCGGCTTTTACTGTCCATGTTCACTGCAACTTGACGCTGCTTTCATTCACCTCTTTGCAGTGCCTCATAACAACACCCTCTTGGCTTCCTGTCATTCACCTGGTCATGTTCCACCCTCCAAATCCCAGACACCCTGAATCCCTAACTCTCCCTTCGTACCAGCAAGCTCAGCTAGTCCTCATCATTACCACCCAGTCCTCCTGAATCCTGACTTGTCCTCAGTTCACCCCATTCCACATGCTACAATGATGACTATTTGTTACTAGAAGTAGCAGTAGCAACTGTGCCAAACTTTACAAGTTACATTTGTATGCACATTTTTGCCTTCTGATTCCCAGAGAGAGTTTTGGGTCTTGAAGTGGATGTTTAATAAATTAGAATCTCAGAACCAGGTGCTATGAGAACTCTGATTCTCAGAAGTTGGACACTATAGAGTAGAAGTACCTTTTTTTTTGGTTTCTAGTTTCCAGAAACCAGTGGTATGCTTGGGGAGCATTTTCGATGAACCAAAAGCTCTCAAGTCACATTTTTCAGTTCCCAGCAGCACCCAGGCTGTTTGTCCCCTCTTGCAACCAACTCACAGCATCTGCTTTATTTTTGCAAGCCTGTTTTCAGTAATGTTGTGGTTCACTAGTGCAACTTTCTCTTAATCATATAGGTCATACCTCATAGAGAAAGTTGGTCTAGTGTAATTCCATCACTTATCAATACTCCAAAATGTAGGTTTAGCAGAAAACCTTCAAATATGAGAAAGCATTTGTTGGCTAAGGAAAGTTAGTAAACTTAGTTCAGTCAGCCACACAAGAAATGCATAAGTTCAGATTATTATGACAAATAGAACTGTGTGTGTGTCCATACGTGTACTTTGGGATTCCATAAAATATAGCGATTAATTCATCCTCAGTAAGGGGGAAGCAGGAATTGAGAGCTCTGGAGCTCAGAATGAGTGGTAACACAAAAGATTTGGGTGCTTCCAGAGACACTGTTTAAGAAAAGAATGTTCAGGCCTATAATCCCAGCATTTTGGGAGGCTAAGGTGGGCAGATAGTTTGGGCCCAGGAGTTCAAGACCAGCCTTGGCAACATAGAGGCTCATCTCTACAGAATTTTTTTTTTAATTAGCTGGGCACAGTAGCACATGCCTGTACTCCCAGCAGCTTGGGAGCCTGAAGTGGAAGGATCTCTTGAGCCTGCAGGGCCAAGGCTGCAGTAAGCCATGATCATGCCACTGCACTCCAGCCTGGGCAACAAAGCAAGACCCTGTCTCAAAAAAAAAAAAAAAAAAAAAGATTTTTCATAAGTAATTGTTGAAAAATAAATGAATTAGATGTAAAAAATAAAAAGGGAATGTGACATAAAATGTTTCTTAAACTACATATAAATGCAACAAGCTAAATTTCATTTATGCAAATGTTTAGAGAGTTTCTAGATTATGACTTTGAGCCTAAGGACTTTTAATTAATATGCTATTCTAATAAGCTTGTGAGGCAGCATGTTATAGTAGAAATTGTAGTTTCCATTCCTTTTCATTAAGCCTGTTTAAGTCTAAGGGGATATAGGTCATAAGTTAAAATGGGAATGAAGCATAGTTGAAAGCTAAGTTTGCAGTAGTAAATATTGTAAAACGTGGGTTCAGTAACTAAAAAACCATATTAATCTTGGACTAGAATGGTCCTATTTGAATGAACCATTGTGGCAATTCAGTTTATTGTTTTGTTTTTTTTGTTTGTTTATTTTTTTGAGATGGAGTCTCTCTCGCCCAGACTGGAGTTGCAGTGGCGTGATCTCAGCTCACTGCAACCTCCACTTCCTGGGTTCAAGCGATTCTCCTGCCTCAGCCTCCTCCTGAGTAGCTGAGATTACAGGCACATACCACCATGCCCAGCTAATTTTGTATTTTTAGTAAAGATGGGGTTTTGCCATGTTGGCCAGGCTGGTCTTGAACTCCTAACCTCAGGTGATCTGCCCACCTCGGCCTCCCAAAGCGTTGGGATTACAGGCATGAGCCACTGCGCCTGGCCAGCTTTATTGTTGAAAGAGTGATATACAATTATAGTGCTGAAAAAATCTTACAGATAATTCTAGTTCAGCAACTTGGTTTTAAAAATGAGCAGTCTAAGTCCTCTGATGTGTATATAATGGTTTGACCAAGGTCACTTGGTTTGCCAGAACCAGTCTAAATGCAGGTTTTCATTACAGAACACTAATGACCTGGGCCCTCAAGAGAGGTTTAAATCATGTTTATTCTCTTAAACTTTTTTTTTGTGTGTGTGTGTTACAAGATTAGGAAGTACTTCAGTTCAGAATTTCTCATGTGAAGCACTTATTATGAAGACCTTATTTTCTCTCACTCATGTATGTTTTTTGTTTTTTGGATGCAGTATTTTAGGGGAATCTGTAAAGGTGGGGGTACAGGGTCTCAGACTTTGGAGCTTAGAATGTCCTGGGAGAATTGAAAAAGCATTGCAAAATGATTAATGAAAATTATGAAATCAAAGATCTGATGCTTAAAGGAGTAATTCCGCAGCTATCCAAAACTTGGCCATTCAGCATTACTCAGTTCCTAAGAGAGCTGTTTTGCTATTTTAAGCCAGATAACAAAAATGTGTCCCAAATTCCCAAGAGTATGTGTATTCATGTATGTTTAAGTGTCACCATAAGTTATTACTCCTAGGTTATGAGTTCCATGAAATTAGGGACCGTTTGTTTGTCAGTTTCCTGTTCTTGGCTCAGTACCTGGCACAGAGTGACTGCTCCCATGAATGGCCATTGAGTGAATATTTAATGAGTCCTTCACATTGACCTTAATGTTGGTTGCATGAGAATGCTAGATGTTATTTTTTAATCATAGGATGAAAAAATTATGATATTCTGCCAGTTGTTCTGCAGTGGGTGGCAGCATGTTCTATTGGAAGAATATGGACTTTAGGATTGGCCAGACCTGGGTTCAAATCATGCACCATTAGGTGAATGACTGTGGGCAAATTCCTTAATCTCTCAACATATTAATTGTCTTTCTTATGAAGTGGGGATAATTCTTACTGCAGAGTGTTGTGAAAAGTAAGTGAGCTCAGATGGGCCAGATACCTAGCACAGCACCAGAGACGTAGTGGACAGTTAGTAATCATGTGAGATTCTTTCCCTTCTCCTCTCCCACTCCATTACCTGATCTTCTCATAGTACAGGGCGTTCCCCACAGTTCTTTTGGAACTCTGTGACTTTGCTGGTCTATGGCAAACTTTTCTTCTCTGTTGTAGTCATCTTTGTGCAGATGTTTTATTAGACTCATTGAATATAAGACTTGAAATATTGTGGCTTTAAAAAATGATATAATTGACATATTTTAATCTGTCGATTTGTCTGTTGACAATTTCATATGTGTAACACTCTACCCAAAACTGGGAGACCTGCATTCCACATGGCTCCGTTGCCGATAAGCTCAGTGATCTCTAAGTCTCCATTTTTTCTGTGATCACAGGTGGCATTTTATAGTGAAAAGGATGTAGGCTTTAGAGTTCAAATTTTGGATCTGCTGTTAATTAGCTGGATGATCCAGGGCAGGCTCTTTTACTTCTGGGTTCCCTTGGCTTCCTCTGGAGGCCACCACTGTCTATGCTGTAGGCTGCTGTCATGATTTGATAAGATAAAATATGACAAATTCCTGCCTCAGAGCTTTGAACGTTGTAAACTCTTAATAAAAGAGTGGCAAAACACCTTTCACTAAATACTATTATGGTTAGTATTATTAATGTCTATTTCCCTTAGGTAGCTGAGGGATCCAGTAATAGAACATAATTATTATAGCTGAAGAATTTTAGAAGACACTGAGCAATTTCTTCAAGGTCACATAGGAAGTGATAATGGAGTAGCATGTAGTTGTAAAAATGAGGAATAGTCTATCTTATTAATATGCTCTCTGTTTGTGGAATCAGTTATTTGGATTATTTCCAGTTCTTCTCTTTTATGGATAGCATGACTGTCCATGTCCGCCAAAACATTAATCTTATTGAGGGAACCCCTTTGTAACTCTTAGAATGCTTCCCCATGCTTGGAGTGTGGACCATGCTGCCCTTCCCAGCCTCAACTCCCTCCTCTTGCTCATTCCATAAACAGCCATTCCCAGAATTTATCACACAATTTTTTTCTTCTAGAGTTGGAACTTGCCATTTTCTTTTGTTTCTTGGTCTCCAAATACCCCTTGTATACATCTTATCCTTTTAAATATTGTTTTTGTGACTGATTTTTCTTTTCTTTCTTTTTTTTTTCTTTTTTTTGAGATGGAGTTTCACTCTTGTCATCCAGGCTGGAGTGTAATGGCACGATCTCGGCTCACTGCAACCTCTACCTCCCAGGTTCAAGTGATTCTCCCACCTCAGCCTCTTGAATAGCTGGGATTACAGGTGCCTGTCACCATGCCCGGCTAATTTTTGTATTTTTAGTAGAGATGGAGTTTCACCATGTTGGCCAGGCTGGTCTCGAACTCCCTACCTCAGGTGGTCCGCTCGTCTTGACCTCTCAAAGTGCTGGAATTACAGGCGTGAGCCATCGTGCCTGGACGTGACTGATTTTTCTACTAGATCTAAGCTTCATGATGGCAGGGGCCACTTACATTTTTATTCACTGTTGATTCCTGGGGATCAGCACAATGACCAGCACTAGTGCTCAATAAATATGGAAGAATGTATAAATAACTATATAACCACTGTTATTAGTAGCAATAAACAAGAGGGAAATAATTTTAGATATTTGTTAAATGCCTTTGTAAGTTTAAATTGCTCTGAAATTAAATATGTAGGTGTTTTTCAAGGGCCTCTAAAAATTCAAATGTATCTTGTAATTAAATAAGATCTTGGTTTTTTCTTATATAATCTTTCATGTTAATGAGGGCAAGTCTGAAGAGAGGGCAAATAAACATAGTTTAATATCTGGCAGTCTTTCATCTTAGCCAACATTCTTCACCCAAGACCTATAATAACATTTACCTAAACTATCCAGGTGGCTGGGCACAGAGTCAATCTTGAGCCAAATAGCAGAAGGATTTAATGATGAAGTTGAACATTCTTAAAAGATTAGATTATGCCTGGTACATTTCCTTTCATCCGAGACCTCCTGCCATTTTTGGTTTGCATGCCCCAAAAGTGCAAGCTATTTCATATTCCACTCTTCTGCAGGTTCCAAACTGCATTTTGTGGCTGGGCGCAGTGGTTCATTCCTGTAATCCTAGCACGTTGGGAGGCCGAGGCAGGTGGATTGCCAGAGCTCAGGAGTTTGAGACCAGCCTGGGCAACATGGTGAAACCGTGTTTCTACTAAAATAGAAAAAGTTAACTGGGCGTGGTGGTGCACGCCTATAGTCCCAGCTACTCGGGAGGCTGAGGCAGGAGATTCGCTTGAACCTGGAAGAGGGAGTTTGCAGTGAGCTGAGATTGTGCCACTGCACTCCCGTGTGGGTGACAGAGTCAGACCCCATCCCAAAACAAACAAACAAAAAACTGCATTTTGTTTATTCAGAAATAGAGTTCATTCTTTCATTCATTCAGCATTTATTTCACACCTACAGTATTCAAAGCCCGTATTAGGCACTGAAGATATAACAAAGAATTCAGGTTCTAAGAGAGGTATATTTTGGAGGATACACTCTCCCTATAGCTCATGTTTACCTATGGAAGAACTTTTGTTAGAGTATTAGTATATACCTGGGTATGTATATGTTACTTAGTTTCTTCTGGGTCTTTGAGACATACTTACCTGCAAAGAGGGTGGTGGTTTTCATTTGTATGACAAGCTAAGCAGAGTAGGTCATGTCTCCAAGGGAAAGGCTTACTACATGGGGAGAGGGTAGTAGAAGATGAGAGAGGGTCCTGCATCCTTAAGCCACGGTTTCCAATATATGTTAAGTTTTGTTAATAAAAACACCTACATTTCAATCTGTTTTCAGTATCTTTGCTCCTTGGGTTTTTCACTCAGTAGGAAAGAGGAGTATTTATTATTTTGCCCCGGGAGACTGTGAAGCTTATGGCAGCCTAGCCCACAGGCAAATGACTGTCAAAACCAGGCCCAGCTGTTTGTGATGGGTGTTCAGGCCTTAGCAAGTGCAGGATGCGCTGGTCCTGGCAAGTGGAGCCATGCTGGGCTTTGTGGGTCGGCGTTTTGGGTTTTGTGGGTACTGCTTAGACTAGACTCATGTTACAGGTGAGGCTGAGGAAGGGGTTTGACATTTTTAGTCATCTGGGGTGGAATAGCATTTGCTGTTTTTACTGTATTTCAGTCAAGGCTCTAGGCCAGGACTTCAAACTGTAAAAGCCACAAAGGTGTTTTTTTTTTTTTTTTTTTTTTTTTTTTTTTTTTTTTTTTTGACAGTCTCGCTCTGTCACTCGGGCTGGAGTGCAGTGGCACACCCTCTGCTCACTGCAAGCTCTGCCTCCCGGGTTCACGCCATTCTCCTGCCTCAGCCTCCTGAGTAGCTGGGACTGCAGGTGCCTGCCACCACGCCTAGCTAATTTTTTTTTGTATTTTTTAGCAGAGACGGGGTTTCATCATGTTAGCCAGGACGATCTCGATATCCTGACCTCGTGATCTGCCTCCTCGGCATCCCAAAGTGCTGGGATTACAGGCGTGAGCCACCACACCTGGCCAATTTTTGTATTTTTAGTAGAGACGGGGTTTCACCATGTTGGCCAGATGGTCTCAATCTCTTGACCTCATCATCTGCCTGCCTCGGCCTCCCAAAGTGCTGGGAAGTTTTGAGAGTGCTATTGTGCGAGGTTCTTTCTTTAAATTGTGAGAAACAAGCCAAGGAAATGATAAATTGGCTTCACCACGTTCACTTAATTTTGTTCTAGGCCAAATGAAGGCCCTGGAGGGACTAATCTTATGTAATTTTGTAGTTTATCTACAAGATCTTAATAGGCCACCTGTGATATGACCAACCTCAACTGACTAACCAAGAGCAGACCAAGAAAGCATCCTCTGTATACATATATCAAAACATCACTCTGTATCACATAGATATGTACAATTATTACATACGAACTAAAAATAAAAGGGGGAAAAAAGATGGCCAGAAGTGACTGGCCACCAAGACTCTAAGAGTAGGCGATCTGGTGTGCCAAGGAAAAAGGAATTGAATCAGAACTAAGTCAAAAAGGAATGCTTCCTCTCTGCAGATAAGCAGGTCTCAAAGACAAGACCTGTGAGAAGCTGAACTCTATATTGCCTAGGGGGACAGAAGCATTTGTTCTCATACCCCAACAGAAGTTCCTCTACAAGAAAACATGAGTTTTATTTGCTCTGGATTTGATAACTAAGTTCTGGCCATTAGATCATGGAACTGTAGCTGTAAAATAATTGTTGGATTTTGTTATTTAGCAGATACAAAGGAATGGGGGTGACCCTTAAGAAATATATGGCATATTCTTGGGTTGAGATAGACAAACAAGTCAGTAAACTTATTGCAAACTAAAAAGTTAAGAAGGTGAGTAAAAAGGCCTGGGCTTGGTATGGATTGTAGAGATCAGGTTTTCTTAGAAAATCAGGGAGAAACTAGAATTGGTTTGAAAAATATGTTTTTTTTTTTTAATGATCAGAAAAGAAGCAGTGGTAGACTGAAAAGACTGAGCTAGGAGAAATGTTCACATTTCATGAGAGGTATGAAGGGAAAAATGAGATCTTAAGACAGAATACACAGATATAAAAAGGAAAAGAAATTCTCTAATGATTACCAATTATAAAGTGTGATGGGCCTGAAGAAGTGAGACAAGATCTGAAATTTTTTTACCAGGTTCAGAAAATGTTGACAAATGTCCCTTTAAAGATGTAGTGAGAGTCTGAAGTATGATTTGTAAGACCAAGGGCTGGATATGGTTTTGCATTTTGTACACTGAGTAAAGATTTCTGCTAGTAGAGGTTGAATGCAACTGCTCTCTTCTCGCTGTGGGATCTCACCAGGGTTCACATCTGCCCTGGAGGCATACTTTCTCTAGTTTGTATAAAATATTCATCATCTCACTAGGCTAGTGGTAGTGACCCTTGGATAGCAATATCAAGTGGCTACAGAAAAGTTGCATTTGCAGGGGAAAGTCCAGAGATGCCAGCATAACATACTGAAGAATTCATTGAGTTTCAAGGTGTTAACATTACTGTGATTGGGCAGGCAGGTGTCACTTGCACCCTGAAGGAACATTCTCAGAGTTTTTTGGAGTTCAGACTCTAAGGGGAGGCAGGAAAAGATGAGGGGCATTCTAGGAGGAGACAGTCTAGGGCTGGCTGGATGTGGCCTGATGAGAGTCACCTCCTGGCTGGGATTATGTAACTTGGGAAGTGAAGGTTGACAAGATTTATTTAAATAATGAATGCTTTTTTTTTTTTTTTTTTGGTAGGGGAGATCATATTCAAAATCTTAAAATTCTCTGTCATCTGGGAGATTTTATGATAAAACATTGAGGAGTATGTTAGAAAATCAAGTATCTGGTGCAGGAAGTTAAAGAGAAAGTAAGCCGTTTATTTCTACCCAACAGTAATAGCTCTAAAGAGGAAGAGATGGGAAGATGGGAGGAGCCTCTGAAGTTTTCTCAAAAGAAAATGGGATCAGTGTATGAAAATTAAACATGAGGGATATACCCTACTTCTGGCAAAACAAACAAAACAAAAGTACTGAGGACCTGGTCATTAAAATGTACAGAAACTCTAATCTCTTCAAATGTCCATAAAAAGGTGTAGATTGTCACAGGCCCCCAAGGATGTAGACCTCAGAAATGGTTCTGGAATCAAAAGAAGGTCTCGAATCTTCTGGAGTTCACTTGGAAAAAATGAGAAGACTAAGAGATGACCTTCCTCAGGAAGCAGTTTTTACAGCCCAAAGCAATTACACGGCAAAAAGCCGTTGCAACAGATGCTGTTGCCCAAGACTAAAAATTTCTGCTTGTAAAAGATTGTGAAGATGATGACTGTACTACTCAGAGACCACATTCAGTTTAGTCCTTTAGTGCTAGAAACATGGGACTCAGAAGTAGAAGACAGGAAATTTAGAACATGCGGCTGGGAAAGAAAGGTTCTACAAATAGAGCCTGGAGGGACTAGGGCTGCCACCACTGCAAATTTCTGAATTTTGAAAGAAGTGAGTGATGCCCCAAATGCCAGACTTTGAGAGAGAAGACACCTTGCAAAGTTAGATTTTTTCCTGCCAGTATGCATGGGGCCACAATTAACCTCCTGCTTGAAGATGTCTCCTAGTTGAGGGTTCTTTTTAAAATTGTGCTAAAATATACATAGCATAAAACTTACTGTTTTAACCACGTTGAAGTATATTCACACTGTTGTGCAATCATCACCACCATCCATCTCCAGAACCTTTTCATCTTCCCCAACTGAAACTCTATACATTAAGCAACAACTCCTCCTCAAGCCCCTGGCAACCCCCTTTCTACTTTGTCTCTCTGAATTTGACTACTCTAGATACTGCATATAAATTGACTCATACAGTTTTTGGCAGTTTGTGACCAGCTTATTTTATTTAGTTTAATGTCCTGAAGGTTTATCCCTGTTGTAGCATGTGTCAAAATTTCTTTCCTTTCTAAGGCTAAATAATATTCCGTTGTACAGACACCACTTTTTGTTTGCTTTTTCATTCATTGATGGATACTTGTCTCCTAATCGAGTTTTAAGCTTTAGAAAATCGGCATAGTATTGCAGGCATTGTGGCACGGCTGAAACCAGGAGGACTTTGTTTTTATTTGTAGAGCCTTCTGTGTCTTTCAAATGTCCTGGAGTTTCTGCTGTTGTCTTTGGAAGCAATTACATGGCTCTGGGTTATGTCAAATTCTGGATTCTGGGAACACTGTCTTGCTTGTTGTGGTAGCTACTTCATGGCCTGAGGATTAACTTTCCTTTTAAATATGGTGGGTGTAGGGCAGATGATAGTCTTGCCTGCCCATGTAACTCTTTGGTCTCTTTAAAAGTGGAGGATGTCAAAGACTTGAGATAAAGTTGAATCACCATCTGAGGCTCTGAAGGAGCTATACTTTCTTCATTACAGCTTGAAGCTGTTTCAAAACAAACAACAACAACAAAAACCTCTACAACTCTACGCAGGTATCAAGAGCTCCTCCAGCTGAGAATATAGAATAAGAAATTTGAGAGAGTAAAGTTGACCTTTAATATGGTTGGACTTTGTATTGGACATCTTTTGTACATCACTTCAAAATCCTCTTGCTTGGCCTCTTGTTGCAACCACAGCTGCAGTAGCCAGTTCGGTGCAAGCTTCCAAGAACTTCACAGGTACACCTGGAGAGCACCTCACCTGGGGCCACACTCTCTACCTGTCCCGTCTTACTTTTCCTCCTCTGGGCTTCTCTCTGGTGCATGGGTTCGGGGGAGATATTAAGTATTCCCCAATAGCAATGGTCAGTTTAGTAATTCATCTTTGTATTTTTCTTCCTTCCTTCCTTCCCCATTTTTAATCTACTGCTCCTTAGGATCACTTCACAAACTAAATTCCTGCATTCAGGGTTTTGTCTCAACTTCTACTTTCTGGGAAACTCAGGCTAAGACAGACTATGTAAAGATGCTCCATGACTTAGATGGGGTTATGTCCTGGGAAATCCATCATAAGTTAAAAGCAGTGTAAGTCAAGACTGGGTGTTTTGTAGACATGATGGGATGCAAAACCAAAAAACACTATATCCAAAAAATGCCGGCATCACAGTTACATTGTAGAGTATCAGTTGTTTACTCTGATGATCACTTGGCTGACTGGGAGTTTTTGCTTGCTGCCGCTGTCCGTTTCCAGAAAGTATGGAACTGCATATTGTTAGCCTGGAGATAGATCAAAGTTCTAAGTACAGTTTCTACTGAACGTGTACCTCTTTCACATCATCGTGAAGTGGAAAAGTTGTAAGTTGAACCATAGTAAGCCTAGGACCATCTGCGTAAAGGCAAGAAAATCTGAGTCCAGATTTTAATTCCTTTAGAATTTAACATTTCTGGACTTTAACTTGCAAGGAGATTTAGTTTCTAGTCTTTAATATCTTAATGGAAAACTAAGGTTTATTTTTTAAATTGGCGCTGTTATCTTAGCGTTTAGGAAAAAAAAAAAAAAAAAACAAACCTGGACAAATTTAACATAGTTTAATGAAGCCAAGAACGATTTGCAAATTGGGGAGCCCCCAGAACCAAAATAGGTCCACGGCAACTCTGGGGCTGCCACGTGGGAGGATAACATTTATGGTCAGAAAAAGGAAAGTGACAGAAAATGGAAGTGAGGTACAGAATCAGCTGGATCAGCTGGATTGGATATAGCTCAGTGTTTGCCTTATTTGAACACAGTTTGAACAGCTGGCCACCTGTGATTGGCTGAAACTCTGTGATTGGTACAGGAGTAGGTTGTGGTCTATTTACACATCCCGTTAGGTTACAGTTCACTCTGTCCATATGTACAAAGAAATCTTTAGGCAAAAATTCCTTTTTCATTGTTCTTTTGTTCTGTAAGTGTTCATTAAATGCCCAGTACATTAAGAGCCTTTGAGGTAATCCAAGCTACTTGGCTACGTGAGAATATTTGAGTACTTCATGGGTTTAGTGTCGTGAGATAATAGCACATAAACTGGGCTTAACCAAAACAGGAAACATGGAGAGAAAGGACAACCAAGTCATCCACTGGGCACATCTGAATTGTTCTGACATCCTAATTATGTCCCCAGGCTGCAAGCTCTTCCCTCCATGCCTGCTTCCTCTTCCATTTCTCCCCCTTTCTTATCTACATCCCTGCTTCTACAGGGAACAGATATTTCAGTCTTTGGGAATTTATCCCTATTCCCTGGCCCCCCAATAACTCACCCCCATTTTCCTGATAGTTTCCTCCCTTGAGAATCTAGATCCCTGAACACTCCTGCCTCTGGCCCTCACGGTCCCATCTGGCAGCTCCTTCCTCCTCAGCTTTCCTTGAGCTTAGGGCTGGCCCTTGGCCTTAGTGCCTGAAGGATAGAAGGTGGGGAGATTTCTCCAAGTTGGTAGCCAGTTTTCTGGCTCAGTGATCGCCTCCTCTTCTGTAGGATCATGTTTTCCCATTTTCATTCTTGCCTCTCCCACCACCTGTTTATATATGAAGGGTCCAGAATACCTGTAGCCCTGAGTCCATCCTCCCTGGGTCCCCAAGAAGGTTAGGCTTGATTCCATGCCAGGCATGTTGAGAAGACTGCAGACATGTTCTGTGTGACAGAGCGCATTTTATGATGCTTCAAAGCAAGGAGGTAAAGCCAACATGATTTCATTTTTCTATTTTCAGCTTTTTGAGGTGAGGGCTGCTGGCCTATGAACTTGATCACAATAGCCTTATTTATTTGGAAAAATGTGTTCTAAGTTCTAAGGATTAGACATGTTAGTGTACTACATTCTAAAATTTTTCTTAAATTGGGGCCTACCTATAGTGTATAGGTATTAATGCAATCATTATATTGTGTTAATAATTGGGACATAAGCCTTAACCAGAGTCTTAGAATTTTATGAATTTTAATTTATAATTTTATTTTCAGGTTGCCACTAGAAACCTTGTGATTAAGGGGTTTTTGGCTGTAATGACTGTAATTAGGATAATTATGCATACTTTCTTTAGCATTATGTCAACATGGTAGTGAGGACATAAACAGCCAAGAAGCAGTTATAGGTATTCCCTGCTCATTTTGCATTCATCACACATTCATTGAATGTTTTGTACTTATCTCAAATAGTAGAGGATACCAATAGTGTCAGTTTAAGAATTACATGGTTCTTGTCCTCCAGAAACCATAGAGTCCAGCAGGAAGGAAATGACATACTGGTATTTGGCAGGCAGAGATGGAAGTTTGGTTTGAAGAAAACCTTTTGTGCTGATGTTACAGCTGCTGCAGTCAGTAGCCACATTCATTGTGCAAAGGCTGGAGGATTCCACAGTCAGCATGGAATGGACCAATTAGTCATGCGTGGGTTTCATCCTTGCCTCTATAAGAAGTAACACCTCAATAGTCATGGTGGTGCTTTGAATTTAAATAATCACACATATTTCTTGGTATGTTTTTCAGATCTCCAGGTACTGTGATTTTGTGTCACATGTGCATTATTTGTTAAAACAGGATTATGGTGTGAATGATGGAGCTGTTTTTTGGGGTGGCGGTGAAGGGTGTTATATTTAGACTCTGTCACTCTTGCTAGGCATCCTTGGTCTGACTGTGTGTAAGGTGTGGCAATCTGAGTAGTCACACTGGCCCTCCCATTTCCCGTAGTCTTTGGAAATCTGACCGGCAGCATTGAGAAGTAAGTAAAAGGGGTGCCCTCTGAGATGTCCCTTCCTTTTAAGGAATGATGTGTGTCAAGTCACGAGATCAATTGGGGAAGGAGCAGCGTGACACAGGTGTATCTTTTCTGTGGTTTGGGATGAGGCATAGGTGCATAAATTCCAGCCAGGAAAGGAAGTGCAGGGAATCCTACTCTCAGGACATCCTTATGGTCCTGACAACTTCTTTGGCAATGTCAGCAGCCCTTGGCATTTTGTCATGCATTCTTCTCCGACTTGAAATTCAGGCTTAGTGCATGCAATATGCCACAGTCAGGCTTGTGGCTCCTCCAGGAGGGGAGCTGTGACTCATTCTTGAGTCACTTGGCCAGCTTTGGTTTCTTTACAGTCAATTAAGCAAGTGAATGAAAACAATTAAAAACAGAAGTTGCAGACTAAGGCTAATCAAAGGGCAACAGTAACTTTTGTCTACTGTCACTGTTGTTTCTCTAGATTGTCATATCTTTAAAAACTCGGTAAGACAAATCTGTTAGTGTTTGATTTTAGATCTCTTGTTTATAATCTAAAAATCAGACCCAGAATCTGATTTACCTTTTTGGTTCTAATCTAGTTATATTGTAATTCTAATACTATGCACAGCTAATTTATGTATTAAATATAGAATTTTTCATTGGCTAAATGCACTTTCCTCAAATTTGTAAGAGGTTTTCCACTATTCAAAAGTGTTACAAGTTGCATTGAGGCATTGTTGATTATTCAAATTATTTTCAGATTTATTTTCCAAGTATTAAAAAAATTGTGGGTATATTTTCAGGATGTTTTATCTATCAATTCATATTTTTGAGCCCCTCCTCACCCTTCTCAATTCACATTTTAAAAATTATTAATCAAATCTAGGAACTGTAATAAATGTCCTACATTTACTTTTCTCTCCAAATCATAAAATTACAGTAAAGTTTCCAAAAGGGGCATAAATGTGTCCTCATCTCTCACACACTAAAAAGCAAAATTCTTCAACTGATGGGGTATTTTCACCTCTTTGATGTCTGTGTGCCTCTGTCGTGGGTGTAGTTCAGAGCCTTATTTCCCTTCCATTAGACCACGGCCTGATATACCATGGTTTCTTTCATCTCCTTGTCATTGTAATAGGAACACCTTTCCCTTTGCTGGTTAACTCCTATTTCTCTCCAAAATGCAACACAGGTAATGGCCTTGGTTGGCCCCTCTGTTTTTGGTGCCTCTCCTGTGTGCCTCCCTAGCACTCCCCCTTTGTCATGGTGCACACCACTGCACCCTGTTGTCCCTTTGCCTCTCCCTACCTGGCTGTGAACTTATTCGGGGCACAGATGGTTTCTTACTCATTTCCGTAACTGCAATCGGTAAGTGAGTGAATGAAATGTTCGTCCTCATTATTCTGATGAGGAAACTTATTTCTGATTTTAGGGACTGAGAACCAAATTTGTGTATTTGTCAGACCCTGGTTTTTCATTTCCTCCAACCACCGAACATTTCAGTGCTTGTAACACTGTAGGAGAGGGTAGACTCTGTGGTCTCTGTGCGATAGGTGCTGCTGCTCCTTTCTTCCTGGGGAATTATATATTTACTTCTTTGATATACCTTATCACTGTGAATTTTATTTGCTGACTGGCAGTGTAAACTCTGGCTTTCTAGAGGTTTATCTTAGGAAGAGCTCAGTGTTATCAACTTGAATGAAATCAAATAACATTTGGCTTAATTGCTTTAAAATGAAGGAATAATTAGAAGCAACTGCTTTGCTTTGGAGAACTATAGGAAACTGGAATCCTCCAGCTGTAATTGCCCCCAAATGGAGAAGACCTTAGGAATTTATGTTGAAAGTAGAACACTGCCAGTTGTTCTCATTGGCAAATTGGCTGATATGAAAGTTTGCCAACCGGAAACTTGCCCTGTCGGTTCACTTAATCTGTGGGAGGTGAATATATTTTATGAAGAAAAGTGATAGAGGGAAATTAGAGGCTATTGTTACTAGTGTGTGGTGGTTCATGCACTACTAACTCTTCTCTTCAAAGCCGCAGATAGCCTGGTCATGCAAGAATTTGTTTCTTGTAGCATGTCTCCTCTCATTTGCCTCGGTGTGCCACTGTATTTTGTTTAGCACGTGCTTTTCTCTTAATAACAACCCAGTGATTCACAAAATTCCCCAGAGTGTGTGTTCAGTCTGAAATTTTCTGAATGTGATAGATAAAAATGCTAAATGCAGCATATAATTAAAATTTCAGTGGTTACGTTTTCATCATAACTTATTTTTGGAACTTAGAGTTTCCTTTTCGAGACTTTTGATGTGTAAAAGGGTACAGTTTTTAACAGAACTATCTGTGTTTGTTAGAACTATACTTTTTTTGGTTACAACTATACTTTTCATAGGAGCCATTCCTCCTGGAGAGACACATCTTTGTCTAAAATATTTAGGAATTCTTAAGTAATTGTTACTAATACTCATCTTAGTTAAATGGCTTAAAAACCAATTCCACATATGAAAGATACACACACACACAGCCTGTTTAGTTCTGTTTCTGTTTTCACAGGAAGAAAAAGTGTGGCAAAATATATCTTCTGCTGTGTTCTAAGGGTTTTGGTCCAGACCACAAGTCTCAGGATTCTTAGTAGCAGAAAAGTTTATGAGTTTAAGTAGAGGTGCATCTGTTTCTTGTTGTAATATTAATAGATGACATCCAGGAAAGTCTTGGGTTTTGCAATATTTTTGTCTAGCCATTTCACAGAATAACTATAGAGAATTTATTTCCTTATTCTAAAGGATATAAATATTTAAAGAATAAACCATAGCATTCTTATAATTCCAAGATAATTTGCGTATAAGGCTGTTTTGAAATTTCCTTGAATAAATCCTAATATCTTGGATTAGAATTAAGAAACAGCTTTTTGAGTATGGTCACTGATAATGTCAAAAACTGTTTTGCATTCAACAAGGCAGGCCAGAGACCAGTGGTAGTGCTTTCATATTTTGATCTGATCACTGTTGTGAGCCAAGCTCCTGCTAAGGGCCAAAGAAGAAACTGTAACTTCTGCGCTCCTCTTAGGATTGTGGAAACATTGCTTTACCTACAGATAGCTTTTTAAAATCACAATTTTCAAGTAATGAGATTTAATTTTTTTTATTTTTTATTTTTTTGAGATAGGATCTCATTTTGTTGCCCTTGCTGGCATGGAGTGGTGCAATCATGGCTTACTGAAGCCTTGAATTCCTGGGCTCAAGCCATCCTCCCACCTCAGCCTCCTGAGGAGCTGGATCTACTGGGTATGTGTCACCATACTCAGCTAATTTTTAAACTTTTTGTAGAGATAGGGTCTCAGTGTATTCCCCAGTCTGGTCTCTAACTCCTGGGCTCAAGTAATCCTACTGCCTTGGCCTCCCAAAGTGCTGGGGAGATTCAATTTTCATATGTCAATTAAATTTGCAGAATTTGCAAATCCAATTGCAGGAAATGGGTAGACGAGCTTTAATTTTTTTTTTTCCTTCTAATCGCTAAGTTTGAAGTGAGCTAATTAATGTAGATGGACTCTGAAGACATATTCAGAATTTGAAATGGTCAGATTTTAAAGAGCAATGAGTCTAAGGTAACCTTTGCTTATAAAGTGTAGAGGAGGACAAAATAGTTTCTGGAGAAAGATTATCTTTTGTAGTGAAAAAGCAAACAAAACACCCCACCACACCTCCACCAACCGAATTAAACCTAAACCTCTGGCAAATATGAGTGTTGTAAGCAAAACAAGACAATAAACAAAATAACCCACAAAACTGAATAATTTAGAAAGAAATTGTTTACACTGTACTGTCATTTAGGCCTCAGAATAGTAGGAGATTTTTAATATATTCACACACATTTCATTATTTGGCATAAATATGCCTATGTATAAGAAATTTACTGGGGAGATACATTCGTTAACATTGGGATATGTATTAGTTTCCTATTGCTGCTGTAACAAATTGAGACAAATTTAGTGCCTGATAGTAACCCAAATTCAGTATTTTACCAGCTCTGGAGGCCAAAGGTTCAAAATCAGTTTCGCTGGGCTAAAGTCAAGATGTTGGCAGGACTAGTTTTTTTTAGAGACTCCAAGGAGGAAATTAATTTTCTTGCTTTCTTCAACTTCCAGAGGCTACCTGGATTCTTTGCCCTGTGGCCCCTTCCTTATCCTTCAAACCACATCACTTTAATGTCTGTTTCCATCATAATATTGCTTTCTCCTGTTCTGTGGTCAAATCTTACTCTGCCTCCTTTTTATAAAGACAGTTGTGATTATATTTAGGTCACACCCAGATAATCCAGTATAATCTTCCTATCTCAAGATCTTTCATTGTGTCTGCAAAATCCCTTTTGCCACAGTAAGATATTATTCATGGGTTCCAGGGTTTGGGATGAGGACATCTTTGGAGGCCATTATTCAACGTACTAGAGTACTTTTGCCAGGTCCTTGCAGCATAGTCCCTGTGGGGCTGTGTTCTGTAAATCATACTGCATAGTTATTGCTTTGTTCCCAGCAAATCACCTGAAGTCTGACATGTTTCTGCATAGTCTCTTCCAGGTATTGTCCATGCAAACTACTGTCGCTCACTCCTGGGCAGAGGACTTCTGCCAGTTTCTCCATGACTGCTGCGTAAATCACTGAATCATAGTCTTCTCAGCTATAGCCTCAAAGGTGTCATTCACCTTGAACTCCTGAGAAGTATGTCTTCATGCCCACTCTTGAACTTGTGTGGCATCTCTCATGCTGTGATTTGGGTGCCTTTTGTTAGGTGTTGTGATGAATTAACATTATTACCAGCACATAAAGTAATGTCAGATAAAGTCAATGAACCAATTGACATATGCCACTGAAGCCGAGGAAAACACAAGTGTGGGCACCAGGAATGCCCAGTGCAGTGCGCCAAGCTGGCTCTTGTTGCCTGTATGGGTATGAGAGCCATCGTTGTGCTGTGCTGGTTGGCCACAAGAAAAACATTTATTAGCTGTACTGTTAAGATTTCTACATTTTTCATATAGAACTGTTCTCAGATTAGTTACATAAGGACAGTGTTTAATGTTCAAAGCACAAATTTGAAATAAAATGGTGAGGTATTGAATTACTGAGAGTTAGTCCCTTCAGCAAACCCTCGAATCAATGGTATGGAATTAAGGCTACTTCTATGGTGTAATGCTAGTTGTTTTTACTCTCAGCATGAGCTGACTGTTAATAATGGCTGTGTGATTTTGAGCAGACCACTTAAGTTCTCTGGTCTTCATTTTCTTTATTTGTTAAGTAAGGAATCATTTGACTAAAATTCTTTATGACAATATTTCAATAATGTGTTTTAATATCCATGGATAATCTAAAATATGTAAAGTATAATCTGTACCATTTGAATAGTCTAAAGCTATTTATACTGGAAAATTTTAGACATGCACAAAGAGAATATGAACTCTCATGTACCCATCACCTGGATTCAACGGTTATCTAGTTTATCACATTTGTTTCAACTATACTCCTTTATTCTTTAAAAATGTATATATTTTTATTTTTAATTGGCACATTGTACATATTTGTAGGGTTCAATGTGATATTTTGATGCATATATTCAATGTATAATTATTATTCTGCCTGTGAAGGCAAATCCCAGGCATCATGCTGTTTTTGTCCTTACATGCTTTGATATGCATCTTTAAATTTTTAAACATTTTCTTAAATAGTCAGAATGCCATTATCACATCTAACAAAGGGAGCAATTTCTTGTTATAATCTAACATACAGTCTATATTCAGATTTCTTAGATTGTCTCAAAATGTTTCCTCTACATTTGGCTCCAAAGAAGAATCCAAACAAAGTCCATTTGGATCCTGATTGCATTTGAATTTTACCTGTGAGTCACTTTTAATCTAGTGGTCCTTTTCTCTAGGTAGTAATGTGATCAGGAAACCTGGTCACCTCTCGTAGATTATCTCACATTCTGTATTTGTTGTCTTGCTTTCTCATGGTGTCATTAACTTGTTTCTCTCTATATTATAATACTTTAAAATTGAATATTAGCTCTGAAGGCATGAACAGATTAATATTCAACTATTTTTGCTAAGATACATCATAGGCGATTCATTTCGTTCCACATCAGGTAAATAATGGCTGGTTGCCCCACACGTAGATTCACTAAGATTGATCAGTAGGTTTAGGTGGTGACAGTAACATCTCTTCAGTATAAAGTTTTTCATTGACTTTTCATCAGTCGTGTCATTTATTATTAATCTTTGCCTAAAACAATTTTTTAGGACTTGCAATATGGTGGTTCAAAAAAGACGTCCTTAGTTATTTAACATTTTTTGACTGGAATTCTTTTGTAAAGAAGAATCTTTTCTTATAAGTAGGTAACCCTGAAAGTGTAATACATATGGGAAGGGCAGATGTAGTTAGGTAATTATTTTCCTTTGTTTACCAATTTTCAGAGTACGTCATTTCTAGTAATGACTAATTGATTGTTTTGGAGGGCAGGGGCAGACTTTCTATTGTTTTAAGTCTCATTCTGAGCCAGTGGGTCTTTATATATTCAATGTGTTTTTTCATCAAGGCTCATAATTCTTTAAAAAAATCTTAGTTTTAATTTTTGTGGGTACATAGGTATACATATTTACAGATTACATGAGATATTTTGATATAGGCGTGCAATGTATAATGATCACATCAAGGTACATGGGGTATCCATCATGTCAAGCATTTAAGCTTTTTGTTACAAACAATCCAGTTATACTCTTTTAGTTATTTTTTGATTTTTTTTTTTTTTTTGAGACGGAGTCTGGCTCTGTCGCCCAGGCTGGAGTGCAGTGGCCGGATCTCAGCTCACTGCAAGCTCCGCCTCCCGGGTTCATGCCATTCTCCTGCCTCAGCCTCCCGAGTAGCTGGGACTACAGGCGCCCGCTGCCTCACCCGGCTAGTTTTTTGAGTTTTTTTTAGTAGAGACGGGGTTTCACCGTGTTAGCCAGGATGGTCTCGATCTCCTGACCTTGTGATCCGCCCGTCTTGGCCTCCCAAAGTGCTGGGATTACAGGCTTGAGCCACCGCGCCCGGCCTTACTCTTTTAGTTTAAAAAAAATGCACAATTATTTTTTACTATAGTTACCCTGTTGTGCTTGCAAATAGTAAATCTTATTCTTTTTTTTTTTGGTACCCATTAACCATCCCTACTTCCCCTCCAACCACCCACTACCCTTCCCAGATTCTGGTAACCATCCTTCTATTCTCCATCTCCATGAGTTCAATTACTTTAATTTTTTAGCTCCCACAAATAAGTGAGAACATGCAAGGTTTATCTCTCTGTGCTTGGCTCATTTCACTTAACATAATGACCTCCAGTTCTGTCCATGTTGTTGCAAATGACAGCATCTCATTTTCCTTTGTGGCTGAGTATACCCCATTGTGTATAAGTACCACATTTTCTTTATCCATTCATCTGTTGATGGGCATACAGGTTTCTTCCAAATCTACTTTAAGCTGATAACAACACTGTTTGCATAAGCAAACAAATAAGCAAAAAGAAAACTAATAAAACTCTACACTTTAACTTCATCCCTCCATTTTTTAACTTTTTATTATTTCTGTTTATATCTTATTGTACTGTCTGTCTGGAAAAGTGGTAGTTATTATTTTTGATTAGTTCATCACTTAGTCTTTCTACTTAGGAGTAGTTTACATACTATAGTTACAGTATTATATAATATTCTGTATTTTTCTGCGTACTTACTGTTACCAGTGAGTTTTGTACCTTCAGATGATTTCTTATTTCTTATTTATGTCCTTTTCTTTCTGATTGAAGCATTTAACATTTCCTGTAGGACAAGTCTGGTGTTGATGAAATTCTTTAGCTTTGTCTGTTTGTTTCTTTATTTCTCCTTCATGTTTGAAGGATATTTCCACTGAATATACTGTTCTAGGGCATAAGTTTTTTTTTTTTTTTTTTTTTTTTAAAGACGGAATCTCACTCTGTTGCCTAGGCTGGAGTGCAGTGGCACGATCTTGGCTCACTGCAAGCTCCGCCTCCTGTGTTCACGCCATTCTCCTGCCTCAGCCGCCCGAGTAGCTGGTACTACGGGCGTCCGCTACCATGCCTGGCTAAAGGGCATAAGTTTTTCTCCTTCAGCGCTTTAAATATGTCATGTCACTCCTTCATGGCCTGTAAGATTTCCACTGAAAAGTCCACTGCCAGATGTACTGGAATTCCGTTGTGTGTTATTTGTTTCTTTTTTCTTTCTACTATTTGGATCCTTTCTTTATCTTTGATTTTTGGGAGTTAGATTTTCAAATACCTTGAGGTAATCTTCTTTGGGTTAAATCTGCTTAGTGTTTTAGAACCTTATTGTACCTGCGATAACCTTTCTCTAGATTGGGAAGTTCTGTTTTATTATCCCTTTGAATAAGCTTTTTGCCTTATCTCTTTCTCTACTTACTTTTTTTTTTTTTTTTTTTTTTTTGAGACGGAGTCTTGCTCTGCCACCCAGGCTGGGGTGCAGTGGCGGGATCTCAGCTCACTGCAAGCTCCGCCTCCCAGGTTTACGCCATTCTCCTGCCTCAGCCTCCCGAGTAGCTGGGACTACAGGCGCCCGCCACCTCACCCGGCTACTTTTTTGTATTTTTTAGTAGAGACGGGGTTTCACCGTGTTAGCCAGGATGGTCTCGATCTCCTGACCTCGTGATCCGCCCGTCTCGGCCTCCCAAAGTGCTGGGATTACAGGCTTGAGCCACCGCGCCCGGCCCTCTACTTACTCTTTAAGGCCAATAACTCTTTGATTTCCCTTTTGAGCTGTTTTCTAGATCCTCGAGGCGTGATTCATTGTTTTTTTATTCTTTTTTTCTTTTGCCTCCTCTGTGTATTTTTAAATAGCCTGTTGTCAAGCTCACTAATTCTGCTTGATCAGTTCTGATAAAGACTGTTGCATTCTTCAGTGTGTCATTGCATTTTTAAACTCCAGAATTTCTACTTAACCTTTGAAAATTATTTCAATCTTTTTGTTAAAATTACCTGATAGAATTCTGAATTCCTTCTCTGTGTTATCTTGAATTTCTTGAATTTCCTCAAAACAGCTATTTTAAGTTCTCTGTCTGAAAGGTCACATATCTCTGTTTCTCCAGGATTGGTCCTTGGTGCCTAATTTAGTTCATTAGGTGAGGTCATGTTTTCCTGGATGGTCTTGGTGCTGGTGGATGTTTGTCTGTGGCTGGGTATTGAAGAGTTAGGTATTGTAGTCTTTCAAATCTGGGCTTGTTTGTACCTGTCTTTTTTCCAAAGGCTTTCCAGGTATTCAAAAGGACTTGGTTGCTGTGATCTAAGCTGTATCTGCGTTAGGAGGCACCCCAAACCCAGTAACGCTGTGGTTCTTGTAGAGTTGTAGAGGCACCGCCTTGATGGTCTTTGATAAGATCTGGAAGCATTCTCTGGCCCACCAGGCTGAGGCTTTTGTTCTCTTCCCTTACTTTATCCCAAATAGAGTTTCTCTCTCTGTCTGAGCCACCAGGAACTGAGGGTGGAGTGACACAAGCACCCCTCTGGCCACCACCACCGGGACTGCACTTTGAAGCCAGTACAACACTGGGTCTCACTCAAGACCCACTGTAACCACTCCCTGGTTACTGCCTATGTTCTTTCAAGGCCTTGGTGTTCTACCATCAGCAGGTGGCGAAGCCAGGTTTGTGTCCTTCCCTTCAGGGCAGCAAGTTCCCCCAGGCTCCAGGTGGGTCCAGAGGTATCATCTGGGAGCCAGGGACTGGGGTCCAAAATCTTAGAAGTCTACCTGGTTTTCTGTTCTACTGTGGCTGAGCTGACATACAAACCACGAAACACAGTTCTTCCTACTTTTCCCTCCCCTTTCCACACGCAGCAGAGCCTTACCCCGTGGCCAGCACCACAGGCCCACAGGGAGTACTGCCGGACTACCACCAATGTTCTATTAAGGGCCAAGGGCTCTTCAGACAGCTGGTCATTAATGCTGCCTGACCTGGGAGTCCCCTTACAGGGCAGTGGACTCTCCTCTGTCTCAGGGCAGGTCCAGAGCTAAGCCTGTAATTGGAGACCCACTTGGTGCTATATCCCCCTGTGGGTGAGCTGGTACCTAAGGTACAAGACAAAGTCGCCTTTGCTATTTTCTGTTCTTTTCTCGAACAAAAGGCGTCTCTCTCCATAGCCATCACAGCTGGGAATGTCGTTGAGTCTCGCCTGAAGCTAGCAAGTCTCAGAGTCTGATCTGAGGCCCATGGTGTACTACCTGGGTACTGATGCTGGCTATTCGGGGACCAAGGGTACTTTAGTCAGAAGGTGATTGGTCCTGCCAGAACTGAGCCCATCGCTTCTTGGCAGTGGGTTCCCTTGTGGCTCAGGGTGTGTCTGGAAATGTTATCCAGGAGCTAGGGCCTGGAAAGGGGACCTCATGACTGTGGTGTCCTATCCTGCTGTGGCTGAGCTGGTATCCAAGATGCAAGACAAGGTCCTCTTGACTCTTCCATCTTCTCTGCTGAAGCAAAGGGAAGGATTCTCTTTTAGAGCTGTGAGCTGTGCAGCATGGGGTTAGGGGAGGGGTGTGGTATAAGCACTCCCTTAGTCGCCCAGCTGGTGTTTCAGTAGGCCGTGTTCCCCCACAGTCCCCTGGCTCTGAGCCCAGTTCAACACTAGGAATCACCTAGGAGTTGCAATCCTTGTGGTCTAGACTGCCTTTCAAGTTTATGTTGGGCCCCAGAGCACTTTAGCCTGTGGTGGTGAGGCTTGTGGGAACTCAAGTTCTGACTGCTGAGATGGGCAATTCTCCTCTGGCCAGGGCTGGTTTAAATACTCCCTTCATGGGCAGACTTCAGCTGAGTTCAGCCTGGTTTGGATTTCTGCTGTGATGGGGCAACACTGAGTTAAATGCAATGCCTCGCCCTTGCTTCACTTTTTCTCTACCATGTGCACGGATTCTCTCTCTGTACCACACAGCTACTACCAGGAGATGGGGGAGGGGTGGCATCCATGATTAAAGACTGTCTTTCCTATCCTCTTCAGTGCTGCTTTCAGTGATGTGAAGTTAAAACCAGGTACTGTGAGTGCTAACTTGATTTTTGGTTCTTATGAAGGTGATTTTTTTGTGTAGTTAGTTGTTAAATGGGTAATTCAAATATCTTTGAAGGAGACAGTTGGTGGAGCCTTCTATTCCACCATCTTGCTCTGCCCCCTACCCATTATTCTTTTTGAAGTTCAACTTGTCCTGTGTTTGGCCAATGGGAGCCCCTTGTTGATTCTTTTTGTTTTGTTTTGTTTTTATTTTTGAGACCCAAGTCTTGTTCTGCCACCCAGACTGGAGTGCAGTGGCACGACCTTGGCTCACTGCAACCTCCACTCCTGGGTTCAAGCCATTTTCCTACCTCGGCCTCCTGAGTAGCTGGGATTACAGGCACCTGCGACCAAGCCTGGCTAATTTTTGTATTTTTTTTTAGTAGAGATGGGGTTTCACTATGTTGGCCAGGCTGGTCTTAAACTCCTGATCTCAGGTGATCTGCCCGCCTCGGCTTTCCAAAGTGCTGAGATTACAGGCGTGAGCTACGGCACCTGACCCCTTGTTGATTCTTGTAACAATTTTTTACATTAGTTTTTAAAAGATGTAAGAGATACATATCTGTTTATATATACATATATGTTATATATAATGTATATATCTGTGTCTATATATTATATATAACATCCATTTATATATACATATATGGTATATATAACATTTTTCTTTGATCTATTTCTACTTACGTAGTTCAATAGCATTAAGTATGTGTCCACATTGTTGTGCAGTCATCACCACCATTCATCTCCAGAACTCATCTTCCTAAATGTAAACTCTCTAACTCTGTAACATTAAACAGTAATTTCCTATTCCCCCTTCCCCTAGCCATTGGCAGCCACCATTCTACTTTTTGTGCCTATGCATTTGACTATACACAATACCTCATGTAAGTAGAATCATACATTTGTGCTCTTGTGACTAGCTTATTTCACTTAGCATAATGCTTTTGAGGTTTATCCATGTTGTAGCATATGGCAGAATTTCCTTCCTGAAATTTAAGATTGAATAATAGTCCATTGTATGTATACACCATATTTTATTCTTCCACTTATGTATTGATGAATACTTGAGTTGCTTTAATCTTTTGGCCATTGTGAGTAATGCCGTTCTGAACATGAGTATACAAATTCAACTTTTAAAGTATAATATCGGTGTACGTACCTTCTTTAAATAATTATACAGCTCACTGAATTTTCACAAACTGACTCTCCTATGTAGTTAGCATAGGATATTACCAGCACCCTAGAATCCCACTTTGTTCCCTCCCTCAGGCCCCAAAGGTGCTTCTCTCTTGACCTTCAACACGATAGATTAGTTTTTCTGATTTCTTTTTGCAATATCATGTTTTGAGACATATCCACATTGTCCCATGCAGCAATATTTTGTTCATCTTATAAATCTACCATATTTTATCCATTTTTCTGCTTCCAAGTTTTAGTATTACAAATAATACTGCCTTGACCATCCTGTACATATCTTTTGCTGAATGCATACATATCTTTTGGGACACATTTCTGTTGTGTGTAGAACTAAGAGTGGCTTTTAACTGTGTCACTCTAGCTGTATTACACAGCATTTGCTAGAGTTTCCCTAAATATTCTTAATGTCTTTGTGTTGTTCTGTGTTTCATATTTAATATGCCAGTGGTTCTCAACGTATGGTCACAGTTTTTTTTTCCCCAATGGCATCTGTAAAGAAACAGGATAAACATTTCACCATAGCATCAACTTTCAAATAGATATGAAGGCACTATTTTTAGCTACTGTCAGTTAAATCAGTTTGGTCATGTATGCAATACATTTACAGCTTCTTAAATTTTCTTAGTGTATATTGTATTTGCATGATCAGAAATTCTAAATGCCATAGATATTTTTGGTGGTGATATGCTGAGAAGTTGACAGAAGTTGAGAGGTAACCAGGAGATAATATTTCTTTTTTGCTGATGTGGCCACTTTAATGTCATTAAAGCCCTGTCAGCAACCCAGAGAACCAGCTATTTTTTTTTAAATTGAGTGTTTACAGGGTTTATTTTTTTTGGTCATAATATTAACTGGAGGGTAAAATTGGTTATCAAGCTGACACCATTTAGTAACATTCAAAATTCTTTATGTGGAAAGAATTTATAACAATTGATTTGTAAGTTAGGCATGAACATTTAGTTTTAAAATAACAATGACATAGATTTACTTATTTTTTAATTTTTTGCCTTCAAAACTGCAATGGGCTGTTGACAAATTTCTGTCACTTCTCACCAATAAGATTCTATAAGGAACGGGAGAGAAGAAAGAGGTTGTATCCATGGCTATATCCCTTCTCCAACGTATGGAATTACATGTTCTAAAAACTGTTAAAAGCTCCAGAGTGAAAAGTCCCAAACAGTACTGTTTCAGTTGATTTGGGCTGCTATAAAAAATACAATAGACTGGGGAACATATAAACAACAGGAACTTACACAGTTCTTGAGGTTGGGAAGTCCAGGATAAAAATACCAGCAGATGTGGTGTCTGGTAAGGGCCTGTTTCCTGATTTATAGATGGCACCTTCTCAGTGTGTCCTTACAAGATGGAAGGGCAAATGAGTCCCCTTAGGCCTTGATATGGTTAGGCTCTGTGTCCCCACCCAAATCTCATCTTGAATTGTAATCCTCAAGTGTTGAGGGACAGACCTGGTGGGAAGTGATTGGAACATGGGGCAGTTTCACCCATGCTGTTCTCATGATAGTGAGTGAGTTCTCATGAGATCTGATGGCTTTATAAGCATTTAGCATTTCCCCTGCTTGCACTTATTTTTCCTGACACCATGTCAAGAATGTTTTTGCTTCCCCTTCACCTTCCTCCATGATTGTAAGTTTCCTGAGGCCTCCTTAGCCATGCAGAACTGTGAGTCAATTAAACTTCTTTTCTTTATAAATTACCCAGTCTTAGGTGTTTTCTTTGATAGCAGTGTGAGAACGGACTAATACAGACCTATTTTGTAAGGTCACTAATTTCATTCATGAAGGCTCTGTTCTTGTGACCTGATCACTTCTTAAGAGGCCTCATTTCCTAATACCATCACCTTCAGGGTTAGGATTTCAACATATGAATTTAGGATGGGAGGAAGACACAACCTTCAAACCATAGCAAATTCTGTGGGCAGGAAGATCAGGCCTGATGCACTGGGACTGGTTATTAGTTGGGGGTTAAGCAATTCCAAAACAGAACCCAAACACACAGAAATATACCATATGAGTACATTTAGATAAAGCTTTATAAAATGCAAATTAACTTACAGTGACACAGTAGATCGGTAGATGCTGGGGACAGGAAGGGATGGATGGAAGACAGACATGACGAAAGAACATAAAAAACTTTGGAAGCTGTTGAGGGTGATGGAAATGTTCACTCCCTTGATTGTGGCGGTGGTTTAATAAATGTATACACCTGAGATAACTCATCAAATTGTGCTCTTTAATATGTGCAATTTATTGTACCTGAGTCACACTTCTATTAATAAACAGCAATGATGTAAAATGTTTCCTCTTAATATTCTTAAAAATTAACTTGGTGATGATTAGGAAATTACTGTTTTTTAGGCCATGTTGCAAGAGCAAAAAGCTAAGCTAGTATACTTTATACAATATAACTTGTATAGATATGTATTCATATAAAACTTTAAAAAGTGAAAGTCACAATATAAATCTCACAGTGTACTCAGGATATTGCTATTTCTGTGAGATAATAGACTTTCAGTTTTTAACTTCGGTAAAATGTGCCTAAAACTGATAAACTGAGTGATTTTTTTTTTTCTGGATACTGAGACACAGAACAAGACATTAATTTCCTCCTTATGGAGGTTTTTTTTGGCAGTCAGTTATATAAATATGTATTATGATACAGCTTGATGTGGACAGTACTCGAGGTGTGTGTAAGGTAGAGTGATGGATGAGCCCAGAGGAGGAAACTGTCAATACTCTGGCTGGAGTGGGGTGATGTGATATATGAGGGACTGGTTGTTTTCCTGAATACAGTTTTGACAGATCAAGTAGAAATATAATCTAATTCATGCATTTCACAAGTACTGAATCTTTCTCAGAAGAACTTAGTGTCTATTCCTTGGGTCATGTTTGTGAGGCAGGTTGAAGGCCTGGTTTACACAAAAAAGCTGAGAAGACATTAAATAACTAGGTTAAGGTTATCCTCCATGAACTAGTGTAATAGCAAGCAATAGCACTAATATTTTAATTTCTCATACTTTTAATACCTTTTTTCCTGGTTTTTACAGATTAAGAAAATCAAAACCATATATTTAATGCCTTCCTATTTGCAAATTTTCTTACAATGTTACAGTAGGTAATTTCACTTTAGGACTCAAGATTGGGAGGAGTTTTAAATAATAAGGAATTTCAGATGTTAAGAATGTTTACCACCATAATTTCCATTTGAAACATTTTCCTCTGGATGCTTTGTTGAAATTAGGAAATGCATCTCTAAGGGATGGCTGGTTATGGAGTGATGACTTGGTTGTCAGGCAGGTTTCATGTTTGGGTAGAATAAACTTTCCTACCACTTTCCAGAACTTTACTGTGTCTAGCCTTATGTGTAGTTTTGGGATGTAGCTTTTTAGGCAAACATTCTTGTAGGTGGTTTCTAACTTTTTATCACCAGGAACCTTCTTACAATTTAGAGGGGGAAAAATAGCCATGTTTACCTTTCCCCAGTTCCTTACGCTCTGCAGTATGAGAAGTGCTATAGGGCAGACGTAAGTGAAGTATTATGGAGTGTGTTTCACAAAAGTGTGTGATGCAGTTTAAAGATTGGAGTAGAGTGTTGATACATGGCAATTAGCCTGGTGGATCAGGTCGAGAGTGAAGGCATAGAGGAAGGATACATAGATCCTTAAGGCCAGGCTTTCGGATATCTGCAGCAAGAGATGAGAAAGCGAATGGGATTGCAGTAGCCATGTATGACACACAGATGAACTAGCAGGAAGCCACTGAAGGATTTTAAGTAGGAAAATAATTTAATTGGAGTTTTGTTTTAGAATAATCTTGCAAGGAGCAGAGTGAAGGTGAATTGCAGTAGAGAGGGAAACCAGTTAAAAAGTTTTGTGATAGTATCTGTACAAAATACAATATTAATTGAAATACTAATAAGTTTTATTTTATGCTATTTATCTGTTTATTTTGTATATAACGCAATGTGAGATGTGAGGAGAATCAAGTGTAAATAAACCTTTTGTCTGTTCTCAGCTAGCTTAAAAGCTACAAAGGAGATATATATATATATATATTTATATATATGCGCCTCATTTATACACACACACAAATAATCGTAAGGGAAAATATGTTGATCACTGTAAAAGGTACAAACAAGGTTCTAGGAAATTCAGTAGGGGGAGGATCCCTTGTCACTGGAGGAGAAGGAAATGTTTGTATTTTCTTTGAGCTCACTTTGATTTTTTAAAAAAGTATTTAAGAAATTACATAAAACAATTTTGCAAGAAAATATAAGGAATAGGTGGAGAACTTTTTCATCAAAGAAAGGGTTTAGAGAATTCAAACTAGTAGGGTAGAATTTCCTGATTTGGAAACAGATTATCCAGCGATATATACATTTGTGAGATATCATCATTTCATAGTGTTTTAGATGAGCAAAATGCCCTCTCTCTCCCTCCAAGGCAATAGTTGGTAGACATGCTTACCACCCTTAAGTTTTTGTTTGGTTTGGTTTGGTTTGGTTTTAGCCTCATTTAGGGGAAAAGAATTTTGTGCCTATTTGCCCCGAAGTTTCGTTAGTGGATGGTCACGTTTATATCCTGTGTGTGGTAATGATGAACTCCTATGCATTTTATCTAGCTTTTCAACTATTAAATGAAGCTTGGTTTAAGAAAATCTTTAGATGGTAGCATTGTGCCGGTCCTGTTCCCATTTTATCACATGCTATACATTAAGTCTACTTCAGCAGAGCATTATGCTACATTCCCTTCTCAGTGAATTATGGATCTTGAAGCTTTCACACACTATGTTCTGGAAAGTATAACTGTTTCCTGTTTGGTTGAAATGCAAACTAAAGATATTTCAGCTGCTTCTGTAATAAAGAGATAAGGTCAGACATTATGAAAGAAAAGATTACCGCCGATTTTTTCCCTTTTATTCAAGTGATTTCAAGGAATTATTTAGTAAGAAAGTCACCTCAACTGATGAAAACCAGTGTTAATTTCCTCTTTCATTTTTTTTTTAAAGTTATCTTTATTAAGGTAATGTTTTTCATGTTTCTGAGTTCTGTTTCTGGGACATTGATTCTGTTTTTTAAAAATTTTCTTCCTGTTCTTATTAGATACCACATGGTTTATGGTGATTTCTTAAGATAGTTTACCTGCTAAGAAATTGTTTTTCCATATTTATGTAAATATTCTATAGGTCTTTATATAACATGTTAGTATTTATATATTTACCTCTGTAACTGTGATAAAATATGCTTGCAATGTTTTATAATACTCAGAGGAAATTATGCATAATGTATATATTCCCATCTCTATCTTCCCTTCCTACCGGTCTGTCCGTCCGTCCATTCATCTATCCATCCATTCATCCATCCAAAGTTCAGGTCTGTCAGCTTGAGCAAGCCATTTAACTTCTGCTGGCCTTGCTTTCTCATATTTAAAACAATAGTCTTGTAGAAGATAAATTCTTAGACTTTTTGTACTTGAGTTGTCTGATTTATCCAGGGTTTTAGACAACTTTCCAATTTATATCAAGAATAGGCTAAAACGTAAACTATCAGAACTTATCAGCCACATGGAAATTTCATTAAAATAGGCTCACTGGAGCCATGTAATAGAATTAGTCCAGATTCAATGCATTTATATTACTTTCCTCTAAATGTAATCACATGCTTAAATTGATGAGCAATAGTATAATAATTCCATAGTGAATTTGATTCAAGCAATAGTTATATTAAATTTTCTCTACAAAAATTCATATCCATTCAAAAAAGCTTTAATATATTGTCATCTAAAGGTAGATATAAGTTTTGTTTTTAGAATAACTATTAAGTATATTTCAAGTCATTGATTTGTTTTCTTAATTACAAATTTATAACCAGTGACTAATGATTTATTAATTTTATGAATGGTAAATAAAACATACATCAGAGAATAACTTGAGTGGTAAACTATATCCAGTTCAGTTATAGATACAGGTAATTTGAGGCATAATTTTGGTATTTTTTCATTTGGCATATGTAACTGTGAAAATATATTTTAAAGTATGCCTTGGCCCAGCGGGGTGGCTCACGCCTGTAATCCCAGCACTTTGGGAGGCTGAGGTGGGCGGATCACCTGAGGTCAGGAGTTCAAGACCAGCCTGGCTAACATGGTGAAACCCTGTCTCTGCTAAAAATACAAAAAATTAGCTGGGCATGGTGGCGGCTGGGCATGGTGGCGTGCGCCTGTAATCCCAGCTATTTGGGAGACTGAGGCAGGAGAATTGCCCAAATTCGGGAGGTGGAGGTTGCAGTGACCTGAGATTGCACCATTGCACTCCAGCCTGGGAAACAAGATGAAACTCTGTCTCAAAAAACAAAACAAAACAAAAATACACACACACACACACACACACACCTTAAAAAGTATTTTTTACTTTATGGTTCATTTTCATGGAGTGGTTTATTTTTTCCATCAAAATACCTAATTAATTCAGATACTGTGAGAAAATGCTTCTGAAATAGAATGTGTCAAAATATTCTTGGTTTCTTCTGCCTCTTGCATCATTTATCCACAGTCCCTCCCCCCTCCCCCACCTTCATTGACCTCGGCTTGGTTTGTGACAGTCCAGGTTTACATTTTTGAAACATTAAATGCTCTCAGAGAGCTAAAGACTTGTCTGTATTGGGTTCAGATTTGTAGGGACCTCCTGAGCTCCACAGTCCCATTTACCAGGTCTGCTATTGGTAAAATCATTGCCACCTGCACTTTGGTTTTTAGTTCCACTGCTTTGTTGAAATCATGGTATTTGGGTTTTTCATCTCATTCTGTAATATTTTCATTTCCAGCATGTCCCTTTCTTACTGTGTTATTTTTCCCAACCTTGCCTGTGAGTGTTCCTGTTCCCCAAAGGCGCTTTTCACACTGTATGTTCAGACCTGGACATATATTAATTCCCTTCCTTTTGGCCAGTCTGTGAAAGCTATTGGAGAGCAGAACCTTTGTTTTATTTCCTTCTCAAGTTAGCTTTGTGGTTCACATGGGAAAGGTATTCACAAAATATTTGTTGATTAAATAATTAACTGTTATTCTATTCTATTATTACCCCTTTTCAGTTAATTCCTGGGTCTGTGCATCTCAGCCCTTAATTCATACAGGTTGAGCATTCCTCGTCTGAAAATTCAAAGTCTGAAATACTCCAAAATCTGAAACTTGTTGAGTATCAATATGTGGCTCAAAGGAAAAGCTCATCAGAGTATTCTGGATTTCAGATTTTTGGATTAGGGAAACCCATGCAGTATGTAATTTGAAAATATTCCAAAATCGAAAAAAATTCAAAATTCTAAACATTTCTGGCCTAAGCACTTCAGATAAGGGATACTCAGCTTATATTCCAACTTTGATCTTAGACTTTTTCATTTTTGACTGTCTGCCGGACAATTCTCCTTGACTACTCTTCTGTAACTTATAACATGTCTGAGACTGAATGTCTTTCTGGTGTTTTGTTTTTACTGGTGATATCATCATTCTTTTAGTCAGTCAGGTTTGAAAAAGTCTAGTATTTTTTTTTAAAGTTGTGGTGCCGCTTTATGATCCAGGAGTATGGTGGGTCAGATCTGTAAGCTGAGTCAGATAGACCGATGGCTAGAATTCTGGCAGTTACTTAACTTGTTGAATCTTAGTTTCCTTACCTATAAAATTCCTGCTTCTTGGACTTGTTTTGAGGATTGTGCCAGAATGTCCATGAAAGTGCTTAGCGTGGTCCTTGGTGTGTGATGAATGCTGAGTGAGCTGTCTGTGATTCCCAGTGTGTCATGAGGGGCTTCTGTGATGCTTTTCAACTGCCTCACTACTTTGGTGAGGCTGCTGCTGATGCTTGAGTACAGGTTCTCATCTCTTGCGTGGATTCTTGCAGCACTGACCTCTGCTCTGGCCCATGCAGGACTCCACCAATAGAATTTGATTATTTCCTTCGCTTCAGAAACCATAATGACTTTCTGCACCCAGGTTGATCAAGCCTGTGCATACCTCAGTTTGATATTTAAATTTTTGGACAATCTGATCTTCACCAACATTTCTAGCCTTAGTTTGGTCTCCTCTGCATGAATTTCCAGTCACTGTCTTCACACTTTCCATCTCCTCAACTTGTCTTGTGCGTCACATGGTTTTGTCTCCTCTCCTTTGTGTCTAGTTTTCTCTAACCATCGTTTGTGGCCCCTGGTTCTTGCTGTCCATGATGTTTCTCCTGAACCCTTTCTTGTGACATTGTTCTTCCTACTTAATCCATGAATCTTATTCATTCATTCATTAACTCACTGCCTTGTAAGGTAGTGATTCTGGACATTGTTCTAGTCATAGGCACTTGGATACACTAGTGATCAAAAAGAGACACTCCAACCATGCCAGAACTTATGTTGTTTGCCAATATTTATTTTACAGGGAATCATGTTTTGTGACATCTTTGTGTAATATACATTTATTTATTGAACTCCTATAAAATTTTTTCCCTGTACAAATTATAAATTACTTGATAGCTAGGCATTTTATAGCTTTTAATATTTCCTTCAATGTCTTATTTGATATTTTACAGAGAGAAGGAACTCAAATATTGGTTAACTTCGGAGGGTCACATTCATGGCTTGAGGTTTGAAACTACACCTTCAAAGTAAAAAATATTACTTGCAATATATTTGAAATCAGATTTGTACGTTATGCTTTAGGTATATGTTTCTTTTTAAAGAAAGATCTGTAACAGCATAGATTGATTGTAGTAATTAAGATTTTTCTGATCAAAATTTGGCCATGAGTGAACAGTATGCTTCTATTCTTACCAATGGTAGGTAGAACACATTTGGTATCACTTGAACTTACCAGGAAGTTTTTTTCTTCTTTTCTTAATTATTTATTTTTTTGTGCAACACTCCCCTTCCCTTTTAATGTGATGTCTGAATCAACATTTGAAAAAAATTCTATATTTAGAGCAACAGGCAGTTAAGTATTAATAGTTTTTGTTACTGTGGAAAATAATAGAAGTAATTGATGATTGTTACTTGCATGGCTTGAAGGCCTTCTCTGACCATCTATGCTGAGTTAAATGCTCCCCTCATTGCTGTTAACATGCACATCCCCTGTGCTTCCTGTTTTGTGATACTTTCCAGAGTTATTATGATTTGTACAGTGTCTCATTTTCTTACTAGACCACATACTTCATGAGGGCAGGAGCTCTTTCTGTTTTCTTCACGACTGAATTGCCAGGACGTAGTAAGTCCACAGCACATATAACAAGTGCTCACTAAAGATGCATTGCAGTAAATTTGGCATTCACTCACTGATCAAAGACTTATTGCATGCCTCTAGATGTCAGGGACTGGGCTGGGCTCTGGGTTTGCACTGGAGAATAAAACATAGCCCCTGTCCACAGGGTGCTCATCAACTAGCAAAATGTGCTAAGTCTTTCTTATTTAACTGACATTTATATACTGCTTAAAGTTTCTAGATTTTTTTTAAGCCTCAAAATAACTCTGTGAAGAGGTATTGTTTCCCTCTCTAGATGAGTACCTTGAGGAACAGATCAAGTAACTTACTCAGATTCACACAGGATTGGAACCTGCCTCTGTCTGATCTCCAAATCCTTCACCTGTGACCTGTGCTACTTCCGCCAGTAAATCACATGGGGATGATAGTTGTAACTTGCACCTGGCTTATCAGAAATTAAATCTGTTTCTCTTGGCTCATGTGTTTTTGGGTTTGCATTAAAAAATGGGGCAAGGAATTAAGATTTGGAAATGAGCCCACGACTGACTGAGGCTTTTGCATTTCATTGAACCTTTTCTAGTCAGTCTTATCCTCTTTTCTTTGAGACTCTTTTCCCATCACCACAATTTTTCATGGTGATATTTTTGTTTGACTTTGGAAACTCACTAGTCTATATTTTGGGCCTACTGGATTAAGTTTAAAAAATCTTTTCTTGGTATTTGGGTTCTCCATAGTCTGAACAATTTCTGCTCCTTTTAACCCCTCACTATTCAAGTGAGTCCCTAGTCAGGCCTGCAGATACATTCCTACCTTTATACCTGTCTTAGGCTCTCTCTGTCTGTAATGCCTTCCACAAACTTTTGGCTAATTAAAAAATGAGTTCTTCCCTTTAGGTTTCAAAGTTCCACCTGCAGAGTTTAGTCCTGTGCTAGCCTCCAGGCCTTGCTGCTGCTTTATGTGTGCTGGTTTTGTTCCCTAGTGAGACTTTTAATTTCTGGAGCAAAAGGACCAAATCTTGTTTTTCTTTTCTGTCTCCCAGAGTGTCTTAGTAGAGTGCTGGGCATAGGACCATGCCTACTAAGTAAGCACTAAAATGTTGGTTGAAGTAAATTTAATTACGGAGTTTGTACTTCCTAATTATAACTGCAAACCTCAGTGTTTTCCAGACATTATGGCACACTGGAGAAAGGCAGCTGGAGGAGGCACAGTCTTCTATGAGAACAGAGACACTTCCCATTTGTGTTGTGCATGACAGGTTATGGATTGCTTTCATGGGCATTAGCTCACTTAATCCTCAATCTAATTTTATGGGAGAGAAATTCTTTAATCCTCATTGAGGAGTGATGGCATTAGGACTCAAATAATTCGCCTGTAAATCACATGGCTGGAGCTAGGACTTGGTGCCAACTCGTGTGACTCTAGTGCCCTGCCACAGGAGAGACAGGAGCAACCAGGCTGCGAGCTCCAGAAGGCAGGGCCCAGTAATGCTTATTGCACATCACTGTTGCAAGATAAAATTGAGGTTCGTGTGTCAGCTGCCCTTTGAATTTTCTCATGTGTACATTTCTGTCTGGCTCTGCTGGCACAGTTGAGTTTGTCTCCTCTATTGCTGGGATTTCTCTACCCATTAACCATTTACATTCATCTGTCTGTCATTGGTCTGCCTATCATCTCTTTGTATGCTTGTATATATACAATAAGACATTTGCAGTCATATAAAAACCAACCATCTGAAGTCTTAAAAAATAATTTGTGCACTTTGGGAGGCCAAGGCGGGCGGATCACCTGAGGTTAGGAGTTTGAGACCAGCCTGGCCAACATGACGAAATCCCGTCTCTACTAAAAATACAAAAATTAGCTGGGCGTGGTGGCAGGTGCCTGAAATCCCAGCTACTTGGGAGGCTGAGGCAGGAGAATCGCTTGAACCTGGAAGGCGATGGTTGTAGTGAGCTAAGATCATGCCACTGCACTCCAACCTGGGCAACAGAGCAAGACTCCACCTCAAAATAATAATAATAATGATAATTATTTGTGATGTTGTAAATTGAAATTTTTGTTAGTGCCTCCTTAATACTCCACTCTGCCAAGGTTGATGATTCCTGTGTATATCAGGAATATACATAGGGTGCATAACTGTATTGGCAGCATTGGGCTAGATAACTCAAATAGTATGATTTTGAGAAAGAGATTCTTTTGTGTACTTATATATTTCATGATTGTTTAAAAGCCTTGATCATCTCTGGAATTTGTCCTTGGAAATTTATGAATACTTTTAAGGTCAATGCATTTCCTTCCTTTTGCCTCATGGATTGAGTTCTTGCTATGGGAAAGGAACATATTTTTCCAGTTATCTGATTATAATTTAGAGCATTTAAAATTTTTATTGCTGTTGCTATGAGTGATTAGCAGTGTACTTTCAGTTTTGTACCCTTGGTTGTGTATACACCCTGGGCACAATGGCATGCCAGAGGACCGTCAAACTGGATAGTTCACACTTAAATTGACTACATCTTCCATATGGGCATTTTATGTCTGTGGCCTTCTGAGATTTCTCTGGGGAACATTAGCTTGTGGAACTCATCTTAAACATTTCCTTTGCTTTTGGTTTGTATAACCTGATGCCAGAACCATTTAAAATATGATTAAAAATTTAAAACTTTAAATATAGATATGGATTGCTGTAGACAGTATGGACTCTACAAAGAAAAGACAGTCTTATATTTGTGCTCTTCATGGGATATAATCTTTTTATAGTTTTTAAAAAACCTACATGAAAAAGATTACAATAGCTTAGTTTAGAGGTAGTATAAACATGAGATTGCCATCTTCATATTAGCCCTGGAGAGAAATAAACAAGAAATATGCATGCTGACTTCCTTGATCCTAAGGATATGACCACTGTACCAAGTGGTTTTGATGCTGTGGAAAGTGTGGTTGTGGAAAAAGTGTCTGAGATTTTTTTTCAGTTCAACCAGAGATGAGTAGTTGAGACTTCTTTTCCATAAAGGAATTTGCTAGACAGATGTGGTTCCTAAGGGTCAACCAAGTTTGCAGTTGCCCAGTAGTGCACCTGCTATTCCAGAAGAGGTGCAGATGCAGGTATCTAGTCCCTGACCTGGAGGACCTAGTTTATATTTTGGTGAGAAAAAACTTAAGAAAATTAGATCTAACTTACATGGTGCTTAATGTTGGTGAAGTGAGAGATCAGAGAAGGGAGAGAGTAGTGTAGGAGGAGAAGCCAGAATGATAGGTTGGGAAACTGGATCTCAGGCTTCTCTCTCTGCCATTTGTCCCCGCAGGTCAGAGTCCTGAGGTCCTGTCCACTCTTAACACATGCCTTTAATACTCTTACAATTTTATTTTCTAAGACCTTTTCAAAAATCAGAGGCTAAGCCTTTAAGTTGCTGGTATAGGGTTGTTAGGGAAAAAAATCAGTGATGCAAATATTAAATATTAATCACGATCTGTCTTTGGTGGTATTTTCTTATGCATTTTTAAAACCTGAGGTTATTGGAGGTTTCTTCCTCAAAACTACAAAACAAAAAAGCAGTAGTTTTGTTTAGTATTTTTTAACTGATACATTCTCTTTTGAAAACATTAGTTTGCCTTTGAAGTTTTTTTTGTGTGTCAGAGATTTTTGTCAAATGTCTGCTTTTTAGAAAGTGATAGTCCTAGGTATGTTTTCTGTATGTTCTACAAATTTCACAAAGCTTTCATTCTTCATAGGAAACTAATGTGAAAAAAACAAAACAAAACAAAACAAAAAACACCTGGTATTTACTTTCTTTTAAACTTCCAAGTCATGTAGTCTCTGCCTGGCTGCTCTGTGTCATTACTACATCATGGCACTTGACACCTTTATCTATATGCACTATATTTTTGTTTAAATTAGTGCTGTTTGCAGTAAGTCTATTTTGTTTGCTTCTAGATAATGTAATTGATGGACAGAGGAATCTAAAGGACCTGTCCAATTGTCTGTGCTAAATTTGTGGGTCAGAGTATTTAAACACAGGCTGATATGAAGTTTCATTTTACATTCCCCTTGATATTATATCCCAGTTGAGAACCTGTTTCATTCTCACTTGGCCAATCTGCTAACAGTTAATTCTCCCCTGAGAGATAATAATGCTACTTCTCTTGCTCTAGCAGCAGTCTCTATGGTGGCCCACTGTCCCATAGAACATTTTCTCTTTAAAATAGAATGAAAATACTGAGCATACGTTTAAATGACTTGATTTATGTTTTATGTATTTATCTATCTTAATTATTTTGTAGATTTAAAAATGATTCAAACCATTTTCAGAGTGGGTTAATACCCTGCTATATAACACATTCAAAATTTGACTGTCTCCAGTAGTGTTTATGGGAGACACAGCATTTTTATTCTATTAAGCATCACTACATGGGTGACCTACTGTTATTTTGAATGTTTCTCCTGTGTTGAACACATTATTTCTTTGTCTGCAAGTTACTTGTATTAAGCTTATGTTTTATACATAGCTCGTAAGAAAGAAAAAGGAATACAATACACAGATATATACATGTTATTGTGAGTAAGGTTACAGGTAACTTTTGTTTTGTAATTGATGCTTCTTCTTTGTATTTTCCAACTTTTAAAAGCTTAGAAATACTCTTCTCATAATAAGAAAATAACTGTTTAAAGTTTCTAACCTTATGTGCTGTTTTTTTTTTGTAGAAGTTGGGAGGCAAATGGAGTCTGCTTTATTAAGCAATTGAATAATATTTTATTTGTTTGGTGGTGTTGAATAGAGAGAGATTCTGCCTAAGTAAATTTCATATGACTCAAACCTACCTTGCCTTTTTTTTTTTTTTTTTTTTTTAATGAGACTGAGTTTTCTCTGTGGCCCAGCCTGGAGTGCAGTGGCGTGATCCCGGCCCACTGCAACTTCCGCCTCCTAGGTTTAAGCGGTTGTCCTGTCTCAGCCTCCTGAGTAGCTGGGATTACAGGCGTGTGCCACCATGCCTGGCTAATTTTAGTATTTTTAGTAGAGATGGGGTTTTGCCGCATTGCCCAGACTGATCTCGAACTCCTGAGCTCGTGTGATCTGCCTGCCTTGGCCTCCCAAAGTTCTGGGATTACAGGCATGAGCCACCATGCCTAACCTCCAGCCTACCCTTTAAAAGCTGAGATTTTAAAGTTTTCAAACTTGGGATGAAAACCTTATGTTATTAGTATTACATGTTTTAAAATCCATTGTGATGAAATACAGTATACTGAATTGATTTTGACCTTATCCTGGAATCAGGATCATTACTGTGACCTTCATTATTGTTCTTTTGGCCTTTCCCTTGCTGTCACTTGTCACTGCAGCAATGCTAATTGGGGCTTTTAATCATGTAGCTTAGTGAAAACAAATAGCATATACTATTTTATGTAGACTGACTTACTAAATTCTGAAGACTCTTCTGAAAGCTTCCTTCTTGGAGTGAAAAGTATGTGGTTGTCTTCTTCAGGACACGGAAGAGGGGATTTTATCACTTATGTTCCTGTATTTGTTTTAATAACTGATGACCCATGGCATATGTTTATTTTTGCTTTTATGTTCTTATCTGTGTATGGAAAAGCTTAGATTGGGTATTGGTAAGGCCTTGGAATTAGATAGGAGGCCTGGATACAAATTCCACTGATACCTCTTAGTAGCTGTGTGATCTTGGGCTTTCAGCTTAACCTCTTCAAGTTCATTTCCTCTTCTGTAAAATGAGGATAATCATGCTTTTATTGTAGAGTTGTTGTGAGGATTAGATGAAGATTTCATGCAATGTGCTAGCATAGTGTCTGCACATAGTAATTGCTCAATATTATCAATAATGATAACTATTTTCATTATTAATTTGGCTTTGACTGATGCCTGCCACTTCTTAATTTCATTGTTCAAATAACCTGTAACTAATTTGGAATGTGAAGCTGAGCAAGCTTGATAGTTGAAAGAAAAGATTATTATGAACTATTTAATGTATTTTTCACTGATTAGAAAGATTTCTCAGCTTCCCATAGAGAAGGTAACACAATTAAAGAGTGTCTATATATGGCAGAGAATCTGGATACCCACATTACATTATGATATTTAAAGGAATCATTGCAAACTACCTGGAAGAATCCTGAGAGGTTAAAACTGAGTTTATAAATATATAGACTTGGTCATTTGTTAAATGCAGCAAGAAAAATAAGGTTACACCATAAGTTTTTAGGAAATTTCCCATGTTTTAAATAAAATTGTCAATTCTATACTTTGCTGTAGGTGACGGGTATGGAATTTGTCATTAATCTGTAGCAATTGGATTAAAATGGGTTCAGCAGGTTTTTAAACTTATTGTCGATAATGGAAATATAAAGCTCGGGAAAAATTGTGGCCAGTTTTTTTTCCATTGTCTACTCATCTTTCATTTAAGTTTTATTGATTTAAAATCCTTTAGTGCAGTTAACTGCTATTATAAAGTCTATTGAAGTAAATACTCATATAACAATTTTTTACCATGACAGTTGCTTTTGGAGTAGCTGGAAGAGCTATGAGGTACTCATATTTCCTTTTTAACCATTTGGAGGATAGTTTTCTATGTGTTAAATGTTCACTTAATCAGTACCATAGCTCTTTTTGCTAAAAGTCTTAGAAATGAACAAGATAGTATAACCACTGAATGCAAGATTTTAAAGGTGTTACTCAGTGAAAGGTTTCTAAAAGGCAACACGTGAATTAATCTGAAAAAGCAGTTATTTTTAGAGAGCAGATAAATATTTTTCTTTCAGTTATTCATAGGAACATCAATCTATCAAAGCTTTTCCCTCATGTCTTTAACGGGATGTAAAGTATATAATTTAATGGAATAATTAATGTGTATAGCAGTTGTTGTACTTACGTAGCAAGTATTTGTTAATTTGCTGAGGTACAGAAGTTTCTCCCTATACTGAATACTTCCAGAATGTTTTATATTGTGTGTGTGTGTGTGTGTGTGTGTGTGTGTGTGTGTGTGTTTGAGTGGGGCGGGGGTGTTGGGTGATGGTTATGTAAATTTTTTAAAAAACTGCTTTTTCTTACTCCTTTTCTATCAGCTATCACATCTTATTCCTGTTGTTACATTTTCTTCAGTAGCCCTTTCCTTTTAACATGGAAAACAGGGAATCAAGGTTTTTAAAATTGTGCAAGGAAAGTATGCATAATTTAGTGTTTACCAAAGGCCTGAAGAGTGAACTAAAATCTCGAAACCTCCTCTCATATTACAAATGCAGTACACATTTTAAAAAGCCAGAATATGTTAATAAGAATAAAAAGGTCACTTATCATCTCACATACTACAGATCATGTCTTTTTTGAGCTAAAACAGGAAAAGATAAATTGCTACAAGTATTTTAGCAGGAAGAGCATTGATATAGGGAAAGAAGATTGGTAATAACGTATCTTACTTTGAGGATATCAAGAAATAGTAGAATCATAGGAAGCCACCACCTATGATATCAGCCACCTATAGCCCTACAGTGGGTGATTACTAGGAGCTTTACCCAGAAGCCATGTATACATCACTGTAACATCTATCTCCACTTCTACCAGCCACTGCTGGGGGAAGAATGTGGTTGCTTCTCTCCAGTGTTCTTACTTTTACATGAGTGCCTTTCATCCACAGAGCCTAAGCCAAAATCCTGCCTACAAGGAATCTGGGAAATGTAGTTTCCAGGCTTCCAGGCACTGTGAAAGAGCTTGAAAGGTTAGGGATGATGTTGACAATTCTGTCATCAACAGATAATATCCCCTGCAGCATCTTTCCAAATTCATTCCTCACCACACATATGCTACTTACAACTGAACACTTAATCAGGACCATAGCTAGATAGATGCTGTTTGGTAATTTGCTTTTATCACTTGATTTAGTATAATGCCTATCTTTCTAAACTCTCTTACTGTCTTGGTTTGTTTTCTGTTGCTGTAACAGAATACATAGACTGGGTAATTGTTAAAGAACAGAAATTTATTTCTTATAATCTAGAGGCTGGGAAGCCCAAGATCAAAGGGCTGCATCTGGTGAGGACCTTCCCATGGTGGAAGGTGGAAGGTGGAAGGGCAAGAGAGTAAGAATGAGAGAGACAAAGAGAGTGAGAGTGAGAGAGAGGGAGGGAGAGAGCGCACACACGAGAGCAAGAGGGGTCAGATTTGCTTTTATGACAACCACTCTCATGGTAATGAATCCACTCCTTCGATAACAGCTTTAATCCACCCATGAAGGCAAAGCATTCATGACCTAATCACCTCCTAAAGTTCCTACCTTTCAGTACCGTTGCATTGGGGATTAAGTTCTCAATACATGAACTTTGGGGGACACATTTAAATGATAGCAGTTATACATATATCTTAAAATTTTTGTGTTAAAAAGGAATATATTAATCTTTTTTTGGTAAGCTGCTTTTATCACTTATGATGTTGTCAACATCTTTTTGAATGGCTCTTTAGAATTCGGTTGTTGGATTTATTAAATAAGCACCCAGTGCTAGACAATTTAGATAGTTTCCAACTTCTTGCTATTATATCAGTAATTTGTTATGCATCTTTATGATTAAAACTTTGTATATGCTCTTTTATTCTTCAGAGAAAATTCCAAGAAATATAATTTCCAACTCCTATGGCATAGTCCATGGCCTTTTCTGACTTGTATTTTGCTTCTTCCTGAGTTCTTTTTGCTTACTTCCATTTCTCGGGTAACTGGATACTAGAAAGTTGTTATGGAGATACAAAAATCCAGGGTTTTAACTCTTAGGCCCTTTTGCGTTGAGAGTCCTTAATCCTCAATCATATAAGATACTCGGACCTCCACCCATGCTTCATATAAACACTAAATGTGCCTTAAACTAAGAAAGCCTAAGAACTTCTGCTAAAGATTAATTCTAACTTTCCAAGCCAAAGAACAAGAGGCTGGACCAAGGGTCTCTAGAGACTTTACCTCTTTGATTTTACACTTCTTCTTTCCTTCTTCCTTCTCTCCCTGCTTTTCTCCCTTTTTCATTCCATTCTGTTGTGATCATAAAAAATCATTAAGGTATTTGGTATTTAGAGATGATCTGTTATTTTATACAAGACTTCCCAGTTTTGAGGCTTAAGTTGACATGTGTTCCTTGCTGGCCATTTCAGTCTGGATGATAGAGTGAAACCTTGTCTCTTACAAAACAAAACAGAACAAGACAAAACAAAACAAAAAAGCCTTGGCTTAGGGTTGTGGCTTCTGGCTACAGTTACAAGCCTTCTGCGTTTCTGTAAGTGGCTGTGATAAACAGGCGATGCTGGAAGATCTCCTCCTTGGGGGATCATCAGTGGATCCGCCAGTAATAAGGATTTCATCATTGGCAGGAAGACCTTAGGTAACTGGAAAATGATGAGCAACTTTAAATTTAGGAGATTTTTCTTTTACAATATAGGAATAGTTCCTTGGTAATCTCAACATTCTGGTGGTGCCCTTTCCTTCTGACCTTATTTAATAGACTCTTCACTTGTGTTGAAAGCAATTCTACAAATACCAGCTTTTATCTACTGTTTATATGGGTGGTCCTGCTTGTCTTTGAATTTATTTATTAGTTTTTTGATTATTACATGTATCTTTAACATTTTCTAACTAGAATAGAATACTTTTTTCTTTTAGAAATGGCTTAGTTTTATTAGAAAGATAAAAGATTTTATGTCTTAGACAGCAATATTGAAGCCAGCAGCAAAACTTAATTATCTGAAATGAAATACAGATGATTAAATTATTTCCTAAAATCAATAAAATTGAATCAACTGAAAAATCAATGTGCTATATAAATATGCCTTTTAAAGTATTCCCCATGTCTTTGTGGAATATTGGCTCAGAGGTTTGCAATCTGGGTGGCAATGTAAAGTTTCATTCATAAAAAGTATTCTAGATTTCTTTTTTTAAGATGTCAGAGGCCTTTAGCAGTGGCTTCCATAAACAGCTACCATGGGCCTACTATGTACAGGGCATGTTGACAGGCATTGGGGAAGCATTATGGCTCTAGAGAGATTTCCAATTTGGTCAGATATACAAGCAAGACACATAGTTAGAAGGAACAAATACTTGTAAATATATGGTCGCATATACCAGTCTTTAACCATGTGCAAACAGGAGTTTAGAGAATTTGATGATGGCCATTATTTGGAATGGGAAATATTCCTTGAGGAAGTGGTATATGAAGTGAAGGGCAACCTAAGGCAAGTATGGAGAAGCAGGAATTCTAGGTGAGGCTGACTTACCAGGTTGTGCAGTACACAAAGGTCCTGTGTGAAATATGGAAATGTTCTCATTCCTGCCAGATACCACAGACTTGTATACATTTTGTAACAGTTTCAGATAGATAATCTGACTTCTCAAGCCACCTTGGCTCCTTGATATTCCTTGATTATCCCAGGAAGATTTCTTCCTTAAGGCTTTTCACTGGCTTGTTCTTCTATCTGGAATATTAATCCCTCAGATATTTCGTATTTACTTCAAGCCTTTGCTTAAATGTCACCTTCATGATGAAACTTACCTAATGTACCCTATTTAAAATAACTATTTCCCTCACCTGCATATAACCATGCTATAGCATTTATCAATAAATATTGAATATAATGATAATTACATGTAATTAATAAGTTCATTATTGTGTGCCTCTCTCTACACCCTCTTACACCAAAAGATAAAGTCTCATGATGGAAGAGAAATTTTTCTTCTATGCATTTTTAGTCTACTGATCTATATTCCAAGTGCCTAGAATATCACCTTGCTATATAGTAGGTACTCAGATATTTGCTGAATGAATGTGTGCATGAATGAAGATGAGTAACATTTATAGAACAGAAAGGGCAGGAGGCAAAACTGTCACACAGTAGTTGGGGGCAGGAATAAATGCAGGAGAAAATATTATCTGAAGACTGTAGAAAAAGACAGTGACCACAATGCGGAAACATGGAGCAGTCAAATAAGAAAATAAATTAAAAAATTCAGTCATCAGATTTGGCAGTTGCGAGGTCATTGGTGATTTTTGTTTCAGTTGGATAATGTAGATGATGAGATGCATACTAGAAAAGAACCAAAGAAATGAAGACATCATTCTTACATAAGATTGTTCATGTTTGGTACCCACCTGCTGGACATCATTCAATCACATCATACATATACATTTATCTAGAGTGACAGCTTGGCATCTAGCAGTAACATGGCATTCTTTAACGAAATCAGCATTTTAACTCAATTGAGGAAGGAAGGAAGGGTGCCTTTCTTGATTGATACAAAAGGGTCATTTGGCCAGTGTCTACTTAGTGGCCCTGAGTGGAGGCAATTCCACAAGCTGTTTTGGGAACTGATGTTTGATGGAGGAGGAAGAGGAAATGATGGAGGATGTAAGGTGGAAAGTTATAGAACAGGTAATGGGTAGGATAGGTTAGCCAGTAAGAAGCCAAGGACAGAGAGACCAAGTATTAGAGTATCCAGCTGCAGATTGACAAGGGCATGGGAATGGCAGGCAAAGGAGTAGTATGAGACAGGCGGCAGAGGGTTGAGAGGAGCTGCTGATGGATTGGGTGTGACCAAGAGAACAAGGGGTCAAGAATGACTTCAAGGCCATAAGGGTGGGAGGTGAGGCAGATTATTTACACAAATGGAGGTGTCAGTTCTCAGAAATATAAACTTAGTTTTAACTATGCTTAATTTAAGATGGCTGGGGAATGTTAAGATAGGAATTTCTGGTAGATGGAGTTTTTCAACAAACGTAAAGGGGAGGACTCAGTTTTGTTCGGTTTTAGTGAAAATCATGCAGTGCGGATAAAGATGCATACTCAGCTTCTGTAGTGAGTATCTTAGGTGAATGCCCTTATTACTCTCTTTGCCACCCTGTGAGAATGGTATTGTTATCATTTCTACCTGAGGTTAGAGAGATCTCATCATTTATCTGGCATCTTGCAGCTTATGAATGATAGAGTTGGAGGTCAAATGCAGGCCTCTCTGCTTCCAAAGCCCTCATTCTTAACCCATATTCCATTCTACTTTCTGCTTGCACCTTCAGAGGTCGCATTTGGGGATGACTAGGAAGTCTGGGATTGAGTAGCACATTCTGGCAAATATGGTATTTTTTTATAGCCTTTGTTTTACATTCATTACTTCAAAGATTATTTGGTCTACTTGGGTCAAACATTTGTTCCAGCTGCAGAAGCTTCCTGCTGTCTGAATCCGTTTTGGAGGTGCTGGTTTTCTTCTGAAAGATTTATGGTGCTTTTTTCTTACAAACCAACTGTTCAGATTTTTTTTTTTTTTAAAATCAAATATCCTGCTACCTCACTTTTTTCTCTATATCACACTCCCATGTCTTAACTTTGATGTTTTTCTTTCCTTTTTGTGTATCACCTGACTTTGTTGAGAAGGCTGGAGATACATTTCAAGCCCTTCCTCGTCACTTAAAATTATTTCTTTCACACTAGCAGATTATCTCATTTCAATTCTGCCTTTATGGTTTAACCGAAACCTAGTTTAATAATCCAGCAATGTTAGCCATTGGGATTTATCCTTTGGTATAATAACATCAGTATCCATGGCTGGGAAATTATTAGGTTCTCTATTTGTTATGGCAAATACAGGTATAGATATAGATAAACGAGTTGCCTTATATCAAGAGACTCCACAAATAAGTCTGTAAGGTTTTTTTTTTAAATTCTTTAATTTTATTGGTATCCTACTGGCCTTCACTCTACCTCCCCTCTCTTCTTGATACATAGATGTAAGATTTATATCCTCGTGGCAGGTGTCATACTTTGTATAACTTCATAAATATTTTCTTAAAGGTTTAAACATGTAGGACCTCGGGTTATTCTAAAATGTGTAAAAAAAAAACCAAAATCTTAAGTAAATGTAAAGAATAATGCATACTATGGAGAAAATTCACCTAAAATCCCCTACATAAGACTATCTAGCAGTACTTAGATGCATGGCAATAGTGAAAAGGCAGAAAACAGGGGATGGTACCAAAAATAGATATGTTATTCTTCCTGAATGTGAAACATTATATAATTGCTTACAAAGCAATCATTATATGTAGACAAATGACACAGAATGGAAGATGAGTAAAGTCAATGTAAGATTAAAAAAAAAATTGAAACAATTACATCTCCATCTGTTACATTGATAACGTAAAAAGATATTGTACATTCAATCACAGATGGCCTTTTAATCACTTTATAAACTTAGCACAGAAAACTAGGCAAAGTCTGTAGAGACCCTTGGTCCAGCCTCCTGTCCTTTGGCTTGGAAAGTTAGAATTCATCTTTAGCAGAAGTTCTTAAGCTTTCTTAGTTTAAGGCATGGTTAATATTTCTCTGAATTTTTTTTTTTTTTTTTTTGCAGGCCAAAACAATAACAGGTTTTTTTTTTTTTTTGAGATGAAGTTTTGTTCTTGTAGCCGAGGCCGGAGTGCAGTGGCACAATCTTGGCTAACTGCAACCTCTGCCTCCTGGGTTCAAGTGATTCTCCTGCCTCAGCCTCCCGAGTAGCTGGGATTACAGGTGCACACCAACACACCTGGGTAATTTTTGTATTTTTAGTAGAGATGGGGTTTCACTGCATTAGCCAGGCTGGTCTCCAACTCCTGACCTCAGGTGATCCACCCGCCTCAGCCTCCCAAAGTGCTGGGATTATAGACGTGAACCGCTGTGTCAGCCCAGTTTTGTTTTTAAGTAGTTATCTCTAAACAATTTACTAAATATTTATGTCCAAACAACATAGTAGTTGGTTGAAAGAAAATAATACAAATACATTGAAAGGAAAACTATTTTTATTTTTATTTTATTCTTAAATATCCACAATTATTACTAATGGGATGTGTTTTCCTGTTGGGCACTACATAACTTCTCAAATCTTGGAATAAGATTACATACCACCGCACCCTCATTTTTTGTTTTACATTGATTGTTGTACTGTGTTGTTAATCATAGCATCTGCTGAATATCCAGCTTCACAAAGATACACTATTGAAAGGAACTTAGTGGGATGTAATGTTAAAACTACACAGTAATTTGAGCTAGAAATTCATGCAATATCAGATGCTGAATATTCCTGTGACTTTCTGGTGAAAATTTAAAATATCCTGCAGTGTCTCTGAGTTTGCTATGGTGTTCCAGGATACCTTGGTGCATAATTTAGGAACCACAAACCAATACTCTTAAACTAGTAGATTATGGGACACAGACTAGAAATTGTTTGCTTCCTAGTGCATTTTAATAACATAGGTAAATTGTCAGCCACAATACCTGGGACATAGCAGCTCCCTAGCTGATGTAAATTATTTTTCCCTTGCCGTACTGTCAGCTTTTATAGCCATATCTTTCCATGGTGGTCTGATTTATATTTACAGTCCAGTAATCTTTAGTAAGTACAGCCTTGCATATCTTATTGCCAATTGTTTGATTTTATGTGGAAGTGGACGACACAGTTATTACTGAGTCTCTTTATAAAAACCTTATTTACATAAAACATACAAGGTGAGGAAATGCATTCATTCACAACTGAAGACTGAGTGAGTAAAGAATAACTTGTGGACACTATTTTCTTGTATAATTAAAAATTATACACCACTACCACCACTACCACAAATAGTTTTGTATAAGATACGTCTGGTAAGTTCACAAAGACCACAAAGTCCCTATTGTTTTGCTATAACTTTGGTTAACTGAGCACATCTTCTCCATGTCCTGGTGAGGACAGCTATTTCAGAAGATCATTTATAGGACCATTTGCAAAAATACAGTATCTATCACACTGCTTATTTTAGCATATTTAGAGGCAGTGATCTCTCTGTAACTGGACTGCACTTATCAACATGCTCTCATGGTTTACAATGATCTTGACAGCAGATTTACCGGATTGAATATGGGTCTGATATGATATGGCCTCCTCAAAGTCTAGACTTTATAAGGTGTAACATTTCACTTTGCATGTGAAAGAGAAACTTCTCATGTTCTCCCTGTTAGGAGTTGAAGGCCTAAAAACAATTTGCAAGTACTGTGTTGATGATTTAGTTATTAACATATTTTCCAAAAGCATGTAGAGAAAATATCAAATTTGCATGCAGTGGTGAGAGGTGCATAAAGGTAACTTCCTCTTGACATGTGGCTACAAAGTATACCATGGATATACTTTGTGACTGCACTGTACCATGTTTTCACTTCTCATATCCTGTTAATTTTCAGTGGATTTCCTAAGTGTTGAAGCTTGTAGTCTCTGTAGCAAATGTATTTCTATCCATGTATAACTGTTTCAAATTATTGAAAATATCCAACTTTGAACCTTGAGCTTTACTTTGTAATGTTTTTAGTGCAGGATTGAGTTCCTTGGAAAGTGAGGAAGAAGAGATAATTTTAGTGAGTTACAAATGCCTGCTGATATATATTAAGTAGGCTGAAAGTGTGTGAATATGAAAACAGGAATTTTATGGAGAAAGAATAGTTGAAAGACCTAAGGAGATTCTTGAAGAGGTCAGGTTTCAGGAAACTAAAGAGCCGCCCAGCAAGATACAAATCAAAGTAAGCCTTATGTTTATTGCTTGTCTGTTCTGGGAGAAGCAGAGGCAGCCAAGTAAGACTTATGGCCGGGCGCGGTGGCTCACGCCTGTAATCCCAGCACTTTGGGAGGCCGAGGCGGGCGGATCACAAGGTCAGGAGATCGAGACCACGGTGAAACCCCGTCTCTACTAAAAATACAAAAAATTAGCCGGGCGCGGTTGTGGGCGCCTGTAGTCCCAGCTACTCAGGAGGCTGAGGCAGGAGAATGGCGTGAACCCGGGAGGCGGAGCTTGCAGTGAGTCGAGATCGCGCCACTGCACTCCAGCCTGGGCGACAGAGCGAGACTCCGTCTCCAAAAAAACAAAACAAAACAAAACAAAACAAAAAAAGTGAGGAAGAAGAGATAATTTTAGTGAGTTACAAATGCCTGCTGATATATATTAAGTAGGCTGAAAGTGTATGAATATGAAAACAGGAATTTTATGGAGAAAGAATAGTTGAAAGACCTAAGGAGATTCTTGAAGAGGTCAGGTTTCAGGAAACTAAAGAGCCGCCCAGCAAGATACAAATCAAAGTAAGCCTTATGTTTATTGCTTGTCTGTTCTGAGAGAAGCAGAGGCAGCCAAGTAAGACTTCTGATCTGCTTTCAAAACCTAATTCACTGGTTATTATTAGTTTGGCTTTAGGCAAGTTACTTCATCCTCTAACCACATGTACCTCACCTAGAACAATACCCAGGTGGGAATGGGAACAATACCTATTTCATAAAATAATCCTGAAGACTAGATGAAGTAACACTGCAAAGGACGTAACTCAGCCTTGGTACATCATGCTGCCTTAGAGAGTTCCAATGAATGCATTCTCTTTCCTGTCCTACGGAGCTCACGTGTGGCTGGCTCCTTGTTTATTAAACCTTCCCTCAATGTGTAGTTAACTGTGCCATCATCTGTGGCTTTGTAGCCATTTGCAATGTATCCCATTATAGCACTTACCAAATTGTATTATTTATTCCTGCTTCTCTTTCCTAGTGGGCTATAAGGTCGTTGAACATGAGGGACCACATCTTATTCAACACCTTGCACAGAACCTAATAAGTGCTCAAAAATTGATATGCAGTGAATGAGATGATTGGATGGCCGCTTACTGCTGTTGGCTCAGTCCAGACTTTTTGTTATTAATATATCTCTATGACTGTGCCCTTGACACTCTCTTCTATGTTTCTAGATGTTTAGTAAAATAAATAGGTACTTTCATAATTTATTTTTAGGAAATAATAACTACATTGTGAAAAAAGTCATCTAGAGAACTTTTCTGGCCCCACCTTTCTAGGTAGGACAACCATTTTTATTCTTTGTGCCCTCTCAGAACCAACCACATACATACTTTCATCATCTTCATCGTATACTTGAGCCATTTATTGAACTCATTTGTTTGTTTTTCTAATTTATAGTAAGCTTCTTGAGTGAAGGCATTGCATCTAGTTCATCTCTACATCCTTAGTACTCAGAGGTGTTCATTGACGGACTGGATGTATCCCTTTCTTAGACTGAAATGTTATTATTTTTTAGAATGAAGAATCTTTCCATTACTTAAATTACTTTGTTTTTAAATGGAACTACATTGCTTAGAATAGTTTAAAAGGTGTTTTGTTTTTTATATTCATGTATAGTATATAATCTGTTGCATGAATATTTTACTTACATATTTTATGGGAGATGTGTTTTCAGTAGATATGTTTTTATAGGAGATACATTTTTAAATACTTACAAAACTCCCAGTACTGTGAAGTATCTGCGTCATTAAGTGTAATAAAACGTATTATAGTAACAGTAATCTGCTGAATGCTTCCTATTACCCTGCAGGGACCCTAGAGATTGAAAGCTTTATTGTGGAAAAGTCATCTTTATGGTAATAATGTAAATGGACGTATTAAATAACAGAGCACTTATAAAGAGATCCTTGTCTAAAGGCTGGGTATGTAGGGCAGAAAACCATGCTTCACTCAGAGGGCCACTGGCCATGGTGGAAACTCGCTGTTTCTTCATGGAGTTGATGACAAATGTTTTTTCATCTGATTTTTTCTCACATTTATTTTTCAAAGTAAAAACATTTATTTTTCATATTTGTAGAATTCTTCTATTTATAAAAGTAATTTCTACTTATGAAGAGAGTAGAAATAAGAGGAAATCTCACTACCCAGAAATAACCATTGTTGAATTTGTTGTGTGTAATTCCCTAAATGTATACATGCAATATATATATATATGTATTCACGTGATGACACTTGTTTCCCCATATTTTCCAAAATGAGGTCATAGAACAGGTGCTGAGTTTTGATCTGCTTTCTTGTTTTTTTTTTTCAATTTAATAATGACATTCTTTAACCAAAGGAGTAATAAAAGCTATTTTTTATCTAAAATCTCTGGAGAACAAAACATTTTACCTAATAGTTCTCAAGTTAGGTAAGGGTTTTCATACTCATATTTTAAACTTTTTAGCTTTTAATAAAAAATCTTTTAAGATGTGGCACACTCTAGTGGTTATGAGACTGGGTTTTATTGAACAGTGTAGGGGAAAGAGTGAGAGGGGATTTTAGAAAGTAAGGACAGCGATAAAATTTCATAAAATACATCTTAACGTGTACTATACCTTTCATTTCATAAAGGAGAGGACGGATTCTAGCACCATACATGAAGGAAGAGTGTAATCTCAGAATGCCAGGCTGCCATTCAGGAAGTACCAGCATGCTGTCTCAGATAAGCGGTTCTGAGGAACTGCAGTCCATGGTTTATGCACTTACTGAGTTACTGTGGTGTCATGGGCAGGATGAATGCGCATGAGGTGGTACAGGAGGCCAAATAGTGTAACTACAAGTCCCAGAGGAGGATAAAGCCTTCTTGACTTAACTGCGACCGTGGGATCCCTGGTGCTGTGTGGGTAGCTCCTTTCCTGCCTCACTTCCTCCCTTTCCTTCCCTCGTGGCATTCTCAGCTTTCCATATGCTTTTGCCGGGTCCTGGTTGCTCCTGTTCGCTCTCCTGTTGCTTCTGATACTCACCTCTTCTTGTCTTTTCTCTCTTTCTCCCTCTGCTTTTTCAATTCTCTTGATTTTCTCTGTAGAGAAAAGCTGATCTTTTAAGACACAGTCATCTTTTGGTATGAAGTATGTCTTTGACTACTACATACATATACCTACATATGAAAGTAGTAGTAGGCATATGTATGTAGTAGTCAACGGCATTTATTAATTTAGTTGTTCATTCAATATATATTTACTGCTGTATCTCTAGGCAACAGATGCAAGGCCAAGCCAAACCTCCTCCCTTGGGAATTCTCAGGACAGTGGCAGTTCCTTTGGGTCTTTAGCATTTATGGCAGGTGTCAGTGCTGCTCTGGCTCCTTGTGTTGCCATCTGGGTACTGTTTAAACTTTATTATGGACTGTGGATTTTTTTTGGTGAGAGTCTGTTTTTCTCACCCTTCTATCTGTTGAGTGCTGAGCAGAGTCTTGTACAGAATAGATTTCTTTTCCTATCTATTTCTGGAGAGGGGCTTTTTTTTGAAGACCTGATCAATGATTGGAGTCAAACTCTTTAGTCGCACATGGTCGTTTGTAAACTAACTGGCAAATGTTTCAGATTTCCCCTCTAATACGTAACAAGAACATATAGTCTGAAAAGTGTATAAATGGAACAGAACATGACATTCCTGTAGCCATTGTTTTTTTAAATAGAGATTATATCGCTGATTAATAACAAAATGCCAGTCTTTTAAAAGATGAAATTACAATGACCATATAGAATCACACACCTCCAACTTCTGCTGATCTTGATCTTAGTACATTAGGCTTGGGTTGTGTTTAGGTTTCTTGTGGCAGGTTTTGTGTTTGAGGAACTAAAGGACTTTCTAGTAAACATAGATTCAGGAGAGCAAATTTGTGAGTAAATACCTTAAAGTCTTTATATAAGTTTTATTGTTGTTAAATTCACTAACATAGAACAATAATAACAGTACAATAAATACAGAGAATGTACATGACATTTTAGATATCGAGTTGGTAATAATGGCTGCTGTGCGATTAATTTGGTGAAAGAGGGCAGTGATGATCCTGATTGGAAGATTGATAGTTCTTGGGTGGGGTGGGGATGGGGAGAGGCACTCCACTTGCTTTTCTTCTTCTTAAGGCCAGTTCTTAAGGACTTGCTCAAAGTAAGTCTGTCTCTAAGTGGAGAGCTTTATCAATTGATTTCTTTTTAACATTTGATATATGTCCAGTATGTTCTGCCAAACGTAGGTTGTCAACCAGTAATTTACAGAAATGGCTCCATGGTTCTGCAGTGCTCTGGCTTCCTAAATTGAACATTATGTATCTGTGCTGTCCTGATGGAATTAGAGTCCTGCAGGTGCTTGTGGCCATGGAAGAAAGTGTGTAGCAGCACCTCTCGCAGGGAGAGTTACTTCCTGCAAGAAGTCCAGGCTGAAAATGGATCCCCGCTGGGCCACGTTTCTGATGCCACTTCATTGAACACTTTCTGTGTAGCAGCAGTTTCCTAGTGTTACTGCTGAATTATTTCAGAGGTAATTTCCTGTGAGTTCCATATGCATAGTAACAATAAAGAATTTTTATATTGCTATATGATTCATGTTTATTAAGTATAAAATTTCACAGTTGTGTAAAAATATGCAAAATTTATAAATAATTGATTTTTGAGCAAGGACACAATATTGGGGTGGGATTACTATTTAATAAAAATGCTACTCTATTATTTATTGTAAATCTTTTACAAGTATACCGAAATCAGTGACATGGCCCATAATACCAGTTTTTCTTTCCTGTGTCATTGGGTAGTCTAAAGGTATAGTGAGGTGTTTAGTAACTTCATAGTTTAGTAACTGTGAAGCCAGGCTCCCTCAGTTTGAATCCCACCTCCTCTAACTATTGGCTGTATGACATTGGGCAAGTATTTAACATCTCTCTGCCCCTGTTTCCTCATCTGTAAAACGGGGATAGCTGTGAGAACTGGATAAGATTGCTTAGAATAGTGTCTGACAGAGTAGCACCTTTATAAGTGTTATTTCTACTAATTATTATTTTTCAGATTCCTGCATTATTTTTTATAACAGCAGATGACAGGCATTGTGAAAAAGTACCTTTATAAGTACAATGTAAGTGGAATACAAACGTTAGCCATGGTTTTCTACACCTTTGAGGAAATAAAATTGACTTTTGTTCCCCACTCACGTCCCGTGGGTGAGAGTCCAGTTCCTTTTCCAACAAATTTCTGAAGGCTTGGGGCTTACATTGTCATGGTCATTGCAGCCCTGTGTTCCTGCTCCTGCTTCCCATAGCTCTTTTTTTTTTTCCTCTTGGTCCCAAACTGACTTGGACAAGAAACTCAGTCTCTTCCTCTTGATTTCTCCTCACTCCCCCAGCTTCTCTCATTAAGCATTTGGGTGGACAGCGGAATTCATGGGAGGCTTTGGCAGTGGAGGTGAGAGGGGCTGAGATCTGTTGTAAATGATTTACAGCACCTTTTGTGTTAAAGCACACATGACTACCTGATAGAATAGTAAGCAGAATTTACATATGATAAAGAAATTCTAGCTGTGTGATAGACCAGGCCACTTCAGGCAACCAGAACACCAGGAATGCGCATTTATTCTCCTCTGTTATTAGGGGTACTTCTATGTGGGAAATGTTTGGGGAAGTACATTTGATAATTGCATCAAATAGTGAGCAAATAGTTTAAAATTTGTCTTTCAGTCACTGTTCTACAGTTTGCAGGTAACACCCTGTAGTATTTATATCTGCCATTTTTAAAAGTTAAGAATTATTAGGAAAGCATTTATTGTCTTTAATTATAGAGAGAGTAATATAACCATATTGTCTCTTTATGTCTTTCTTTTTGGGAGCTGCCTGCCAAGATTTAGGAATCATGTTGTTTTTCTAAACACTTAATTTCATCATAATGACATTTCTTGTCTAATGAGATTTGTATCACTTCCCTTATTATGAGATTTCAACTTGTTTTAATTGTGATGTCTGAGAACTTATACTGAAACTTGCTGTAGTCTGGAAGATATCTGTCCTAAGAGAAAGACATTTTACTTAATAAATTGTTGCCAGTTTACATTTCTGCCTTTTTTCCTTCTACCTTTTCTTCTTTGAGTAGTGAAAATTGCATTTTTATCTAGCTTTAAAATTTGCTCTCTGCAGCGAGATCTACTGAATGAAATCTTTTCTCAAAGTGATCTGCATGAAAATTTAAATTAATAAACATATGCCATTATTTGGAATATGATCTTTAATGAAAATTCTTGCCTAGGTAAGGAGTGTCCATTTACAGTCAATTATAGGAAATAATGTAACTATTTACAAGGATGCTTTTGAGGGATGGCATTGGTAGTCATTGATTGTTGCAGCCCCAATCAGTATTCTGTGTGTGCTTTGAGTGATACTACTTACCTTCACTTGCCAGGAGTCTGTCTTTACAGAACTGATGTGTTGATGGCAAATCATGATGCCCTGTTCTTGCACAGAGGTAGCCCTGACATTTATTTCATGAAAGAGTTTTCCTGTTTTGGGATCTTATGGGGATATTCATGAACATAATAGCCTACCTAGGAAAAAAGTTAGATATGGTGAAGAAGAACAATGCCATATTTAATGCTTGATCTTTAAAAAATAAGTTTCTTATAACCTTGCTCAGAAGAACACTAATATAGTTTGGCTGTTTCCCCACCCAAATCTCATCTTTAATTCCCACATGTTGTGGGAGTGACCTGGTGGGAGGTAATTGAATCATGAGGGCAGGTATTTCCTGTGCTGTTCTCATGAGAGTGAATAAGTCTCACGAGATCTGATGGTTTTATAAAGGGGAGTTTCCCTCCACAAGCTTTTTTTGCCTGCTGCCATCCATGTAAGACGTGACTTGCTCTTCCTTGCCTTCCACCATGATTGTGAGGCCTCCCCAGCCACTTGAAACTGGAAGTCCATTAAACTCTTCTTGCTGCATAAATTACCCAGTCTGAGGTATTTATCAGCAGCATGAAAACGGACTAATACAAACACACAGGCTTGTAAAAGTAGATTACTTTTAAGTAAACACTTTAACCCTGTGATTTTTATTATAAAGTTGGAGATGGGTTCTTTGGGGAAAAGTATTTTCCTAGATGTGTAAAAATCAAACTTTAAAAAGGAGCAAATGTTTAAAATTGAGTGTAGCAAAGTATTTATAGAAAATCATTTTAAATGTTATATAATCTTGCTGAAAAATAAGTCACTAAATAAAGTTATACTGCTAAAAATGAAAATGTTCGTGACAGAATAACTGGCTATAGGAACATCTCACTGTGTATTGTTATTTTTGTAAGTTGACACTGGAGCTTTAGCAACTTGACCAAGTTTTTTACTCTGTGTATATTTTTAATTCTTGCATTCTCTGATTTTAGTTGACCTATTTTAACTGTTTCCAGAATCATCTAGAGGATGATTTTTATTAGTCATGAGCTGGAGGCCAGTTAGTGCTCAGCCTGATGTTAAACCCCATACAAATGGGCACATGGGAAAGGAGTGGGCAGTTATTGTTGAAATATTATTGCTGAATTCAAAATGGATATAGGAATAGGGGGAAATCTAGCCAAGAAAAAGGTTATCTTTGTCTTCTTTAGACTTGAGGGCATGGAGACTATGACATGAGCAAACTTAATACTTGATTTTCAGAAATTCAGGGAAAAATATTCACTCACAAAATAATTTTAGAATGCCTATAATTTTTAACGGATACATGATGATGTAGCAAATTTATTGTAGTCTTTATATATAGATATAGAGGAGTCTACATCATTTTTTTTGTAACTAATTTTTTAGTTTTTGCCTAAATTCAGGTATCTAAGATGAAATGTTGGTTAAAGAAACTAAAAATAAAAAAAATAAAAGGGCAAGGAGAATCAGAAAAAATCAGAAAAGGAAATTTACAGGGGAGTGAGGAGATGGCAATGATACTTGCATTTGTACAACTCCTTCAGGTTAAATGCTGCTCGTTGGACTGTGAACTCCTTGGGAAATGACCTATCTTCTCTTTGTATCTTTAGCATCTAGTCTTGTACTCAGCCTATGCTTAAAGTGGCACCTAGTACATAATGGGCACTTAGTCAGTGCTTAATGAATGCAATCAATTAATGAAACTTAGATTTCTCATAGGTTATCTCACCTAATATAAGTCCTTTAAGGAAAATGTAATTTTCCCCATATTATAAAAGGATAAACCAAGACTCTCATGGGTTAAACGATTGCCAAATAGTGACAATTCTGCTAACAATGGCATGCCATTATGACATATTAGTCACATAAAATTAGAGATATATTTTTATTTCATGATTTGTCATTTTATTATCATTAGCAATAAGTAATATTTAGTGAAAACTTACTGCTTCTTAAAATTACTCTTGACATTCGTAATTTCACTAGACTAAATACTATCCTATAAGGAAGAGAGAATCATCTACATTTTATAGTTTGGAGCTTAAAAGGATAGGTTACCTTTCAAGTTTACCTAGCTAGTGCATGAGTGACTTGAAAGCAGCCTGGTCTGACCCCTGAGCTCTTTTTTTTTTTTTTTTTTTTTTTTTTGAGATAGAGTCTTGCTCTGTCCCCCAGGCTGGAGTGTAATGGTGCGGTCTCGGCACATTGCAACCTCTGCCTCCTGGGTTCAAGCAATTCTCCTGCCTTAGCCTCCCAAGTAGCTGGGCTTACAGGCGCACATCACCACATCTGGCTAAGTTTTGTATTTTTAGTAGAGATGGGGTTTTACCACATTGGCCAGGCTGGTCTTGAACTCCTGACTTCAGGTGATCCACCCGCTTTGGCCTCCCAAAGTGCTGGGTTTACAGGCATGAGCTACCGTGCCCGCCCCCAGTGAGCCCTTTCTTAATGACTACGCTAAGTTACCTCCTTCTAGTCACACAGTTCTTGGTGGCAGAGCCAGGATTTGCATCCAGGTCTTTTGTTCCTAGTTTTCTTCACCTGTATGTTGTGTATGTGTGTATGTATCTCATTTACCTTGTAGTAGACCATGATCAGGACATAGAATAATGACCAAAAACCTCAATTCTGTTAGTATAGAATTTGGTAGATTTTGTGAAAGATATTGATTAAAATGATACAACATCTGAGAGGAGAGAATGACTATCACTACCTGGAGTTGCCATGCAAGGCTTAACACAGAAATGTAACGGCATGAAGAATAAGGGATACTCCAGGTAGAGAAAAAAGAATTGAAGAATGACTATGCAATTTATTGTCCAAATGAGATTTTTTTTTTTTTTAAAGAAAGGGACACTAGCAATAATTGTGGTAGGACAACAGGGTGTGAACCAGGACCATCAGTGGAAACTGGGACAGTGGCAACAACTGATAATACAAGCATGGAGGGTATCTAGGCTAGAAATGGACTGCCCTTCCAAGGCAGAGGAGCTTCAGAACGGCACACCAGCCAAGAAAACAGCTCCCTATGAAGCAGGAAACAAGAATCGCCATGCATGCCTCGTCCCAGGAGGAGGGGAGCTGGGGTTGTTCCTCATTAGTGGGGTTGTTACTCATTAGGGTACAACATTCAAAATGAGGGAAAAGTCTGTGGTGATACATAAGTCTGTTGCTTTTATTTCTTTTATTTTTATTTTTTGAGATGGAATATTTTTCCTTAACTGGATAATACTGCTATATGATATGCGAACAGCAGACTAATGCTAATGCTACATCAATTCACTAAATGAATTCTGTTATACTGTAATTTGAACTCTCCTCACCACAACTTATTTAAAAAGTACTGTTAAAAAAAAAAGAAAGATACAGTAAAAAAATTACATTTTAATTCCTCATGAGTAAATTGATAAGTAACTGGAAAATCATCACTGGGAGAACATGGAATAGTCAAGCATAACAAACCTACAGAAAGATAATTATCTACAAATGTAGGAGGTACATTTACCTGCCTACCCACCTCTTCAAACCTAAGTCTCTTCCTCCTCATTTAACCTGCCCTTGTCTTGTAACAGTACTTACCTGTATCAGGTAAGTACTGTTACAATTCCCATTTACAGACAAAGCCACTGGGGCACAGCCAGTTAAAACAATTGGCCCTACGTCACATAGCCAGTAAGTGATGGGGCAAGGTTCTAACCCAGGCTGTTGGCTCCCAAACCATGCCTTTAACAACCATGTCTCCTATATGGCAGACTGTCCCAAACTAGGGAACTGGGAGCTACAGGTTCTGTCCTGAAGGGGATGATAATCTTGTGAAGGAGAGAAACACATGAGCAGGACATGTCAATCCCAGTGTAACACTAGGTTTAGTTCCAATGAAGGAAGATTCATATCTCCAAGGAAGTGGCTGAACTGCACATCCAAGGAAGAACAAAAAGGTCATGAGAAACAGTATGCTGAGAAGCAAGGGGACTAACACATGCAAAGGCCTGGCCAAAATTTTGGAGGAAATGCAGTAATTCAACTGGAAGTCAGAATTAATTTCTCCATAAGGACAAGGTAATGCCTCACAGCAATGACCCTGTCTCCTGCAAACAACTTACAGTATTGACATATGTCCCAGGTATGACACTAAGAACTTGCCATGGAGTATCTCAGTTAATACACATAGTCCGATGAAGATGACGCCATTATTCCATTCTGTCCATAATGAAACTGAGATGCCACAAATAACCCAAAGCTATGGAGCTAATAAGTGTAGAGTCAAATCCGCTGCCCCTGCCAGCACCCCTCCCTGCCATGCTACACAGCCTCTCAGGGAGGGGTTCTACAGCAGCCTTAGGACTGGACTGCAGGCACCTGCCACTTATCCAGACTTGTGTTCCACTCTAAGAAACGCCTGGCAGGGCACCATTGCTTGAGAAAACATGCTACAACCAACTTAAATTGTTGGAACAAACAAAGTTGAGGACTTCCTTTATTTGGTGTTACCCCCCAAGCTTTAAGAATTCTAAGTGGATGGGTTCTGTATAGTGGGTAGTTTCCAAAATAGCTTTTCCCTTCCTGTGAATCTTATTCATCTAGGTTTGTACAAACTTGTACTTTCTTCCTTCAATTCCACTCATGCTGGAAACGTCCGTCAAACTCCTCCATTCCTCACCCTTTGCTCTCCCCAGCAGCACACCCCCACCCAGGAGTTCATGCTTTTATATCTGCTGCTGATCTGCAGTGTTTAGAATAAACTCAAATTTGCAAAATAAAAATGAAACGAAAACCTACATTTGTCATGGGAAAGAAAAACTATTAGAAAAAGTTTTTTTTTTTTTTTTTAAATACAACAAAAACACATCCAAAAGCATTACATTAACAAACGTTCTGCCAATTGTATTTCTATTCAAAGGCAAGGAAACAAAGTAAGTCTGTAAAGTAAAACAAGAAAGTAAATATAAGTTGTTAAGTTAAACTAGAAATAGATGAAACACTTGTTAGTATGTTTTCACTAGTCAAAGAGAACTTCTCCATGGTTTGCTCTCAACTCTAAGGCTGTGGGCCAACCCAAGCCCCAGGCCCCACCCTTTACTCGCGGAGACTCTGTCCAACCTGGCAGGGAGCAGTAGCCATGAGGACTGCGCTCTTACCCGCATGGCAGACACACTTCAGTCAAACTCCAGGAAGTCAACTTTGATCTTAATGGCTTCAATCATGGACTGAATTTAGTGTTTTCTTTTGGCTACAGTGACCCACCAGTGCATGTTGTTAAAAACAGCAATATCAATAATACTCTCATAAATAAATGTAATCTGATTTTAAATCATTGCATCACAGTTTTATCAAATATCACAAGAATTATTCTTTGGGATAGAAATCTGCCCAATACGTAAAATCAGCAACCATTCATTCTGGCTTTTTATGAATCTTCTATGAAATGTAAATTCCACTGTTTGGTCCTTCTATCTCCGTGATAAATGCCCCCAGAATACCCATATTTGAATATCCAAATTACATCCCTCATATTGCCTTTCATATTCAGAAAGTTTTAAAAAATCTTTTATTAAGCATGTGTCTTAATTTTCAGTTCAAAACCCTCGGTTACTATTCACAGAAAGCCAGGGTGTATAAGTGCCACTTCTGAATGGTACCACTCTGATACCCCAACCCATACACCAACACCAACCCCTGCTCAGATACTTGGCCCTCTCTGATGTTTCATGACCCACAGGTGCTTTGATCTCCTTACCCAAACTAAATACATAATAATTTTTCTGGCACATATTTAATTTTTTCTAGTTCATTTTCTGCTTTGTCATTTTTGTTACAGTTAAGTTGGAAAGATGCATCATTAAACTTGAAATAATTATTAATTTTACAAAATAACAATTTTTCTGGCCTCCAGCTGGGCTGTTTTGGTTCTATCCAAAAATTGAGGGGGGGTGGTTATTTTGTAAAGTATCATTAAGATCAGACTTAGGAATACTATGTTAATTCTTCTATATAAAGTAAAATGAAAGGATTAATAGTTACTTTATAATCTTGTATTATTATGCCTACTGGCATAATCAAATACATCAGAGAATGCTGTTATTAACCCTATACTGTGATATCTTCTTTATTGAAAGAGGTAATCTGTAGTCAACTAAAAACAAAGTGCAACATTCCCCACGGTGATTTCAACTTCAGAAAAAGTTGGCCTGTATAATTTCTATGTAGAAATAACCAACGAAACCAGTGTTTAAACTGCTGCTCAGATCAGCAAAACACCTAGCACTAGACTAGGCAACCTACCCTCCCCTCTTCCTTCTCCCAACTACAAAGGAGAACACCACTTTCTTTCTCAATGCCTTTCAGCAGGCTTCTTCTCTACCCTGTTACCCTGAGTCACTTTTTTTTTTTTTTTTTGGAGATGGAGTTTCTCTCTTGTGGCCCAGGCTGGAGTGCAGTGGTGCAACCTAGGCTCACTGCAACCTCCACCTCCCAGGTTCGTGCAATTCTCCTGCCTCAGACTCCCGAGTAGCTGGGATTACAGGTGCCCACCAACACACCTGGCTAATTTTTGTGTTTTTAGTAGAGACGGGGATTCACTGTGTTGGCCAGGCTGGTCTTGAACTCCTGACCTCAAGTGATCCAGCTGCCTTGGCCTCCCAAAGTGCTGGGATTACAGGTATGAGCCACTGGGCCCGGCCTACCCTGATTCACTTTGAAACAAAATTATTTCATATATATCAGTCACTGTTTCTCTGTACTAAATTACATTCTATTTTCTGTCTGTATTTCTACCTAATTGATATTCTCTCTGCATGCACACACCTCTGAATTTAACATCATCTCCAAATTTTATGTAAATTTAAAGATAGGACCATCTACATTTTACAATCTGGGGCTTAGAGAAGGTAAGTAACCTTCCTAAATTCACCTACCCAGCACCAGTGGGTGGGTCTGACTCCTGGGCTCATTTTTAATGACTACAGTAAATTACCTCCTTATGGCCCACAATTCTTGATGGCAGAGCCAGGATTTGCATCCAGGTCTTTTGTTCCAAGTTCTCCTGTGTGGTGTGGTGTGGTGTGTGTGTGTGTGTGTATGTGTATGTGTATGTCACTTGCCATGTAGCAGGCTATTTTCAGGGCATATAACAATGCCCAAAAAACCTCAGAAATCTGTTACTGTATGATAGTATGCAATTGGGTAGATTTTATGAAAGATGTTTGATAAAAGTAGTAAACATCTGAGAGGAGAGAATGACTATCACTACCCATAGTTGCCATGCAAGGCTTAACACAGAAATGTAATGGCATAAAGAATGAGAAATACTCCAGGTAGAGAAAAAAGAAATGAAGAATGACTATATAATTTATTGTCCAAAACAAATGTTTTTTAACGAAAAGGACACTAGCAATAATTGTGGTAAGACAACAGGGCTTGAACCAGGACCATGTGTGGTGAACCAGGACAGTGATCTTCCTACAGGAAAAAAACTGGTTTAGGCAGAAGGAGCTATATATACTGTTATGGCTGTTTAAAAATCAGATTAAAAGCCTTGCATTAATCTGCTACTGCTAGTCCAATTATTACCACTACTTCTATTCCACTGTTATGTCTATTGCTGACATTACTATTGCTAGTAATTATTACTACCACTGCTAGTCCAATTATTACCACTACTTCTATTCCACTGTTATTTTTACTGCTGACATTAATATTGTTAAACCACCACTATTTCCACTGATACCAAAATCCTCACTTTAGTCACTGTATTCTACTACTTCCTTATCGCGTGTGTAGAAAGAAATGCTTATTTCCCATACCCTAAGTAGCGAACCTTGCAAGCTTTCTTTGGAATGTAGATTGTGCCATATTTTAAAAAATTTTTATATTTTTATATTTTTTATATTTTTAAAGTGACTCAGGGTAGAAGGGTAGAGAAGAAGCCTGCTGAAAGGCATTGAGAAAGAAAGTGGTGTTCTCCTTTGTAGTTGGGGGAAGGAAGAGGGGAGGATAGGTTGCCTAGTCTAGTGCTATGTGTTTTGCTGATCTGAGCAGCAGTTTAAACACTGGTTTCATTGGTTATTTCTACATAGAAAGTATACAGAAAAAAATTTTTATATTTTTTATATTTTAAAAAATTGTTTAATTTTTTGGGCCAGGCATGGCTTATAATCCCAGCACTTTGGGAGGTTAAGGTGGGAGGATCATTTGAGCCCAAGAGTTCAAGGCCAGACAGGGAAACACAGTGAGACCTCATCTCTACAATAAAATAAAAAATAAATTAGTGAGGCATGGTGGTGCATGCCTGTAGTCCCAGCTAGTCTAGAGACTGAGGTGGGAGGATCACTTGATCCCATGAGATCAGATTGAGGCTGCAGTGAACTGAGATTGCACCGCCACTCCAGCCTGGGCGAGAGAGCTAGAAAGACCCTGTCTCAATAATAATAATAATTTATTTTTAATTTTGGGGGGTACACAGTAGGTGTGTGTGTTTATGGGGTGCATGAGTTATTTTGGTACAGGCATGTAGTGTATAATAATGGCATCATGGAAAATTGGGGATCTGTCCTCTCAAACATCCTTTGTGACATAAACAGCCCAATTGTACTCTTCTAGTTATTTTAATATGTACAGTTAAATTATTATTGACTATAGTCCCCCTGTTGTGCTATCAAATACTAGGTCTTATTCTTTTTAACTTTTATTTTTTTTTTCTAAACTGGGCCCCATCTCTGGCTTGCTTTGAGCTAGCTGTCTTCTGGCTAACAAAATAGTTGAGTGCTACTTTCTTTCACTAAAGGCAGTGATATGCACCACTTTCATTAGCAGGTTAATTAACTTAGGAAAATAGATGATTCAGGCTAACTTTGACCTCTGCACTTCCCAGGTATTCAGTTTTTTAGTGCAAAGACTGAAAACACAAAAGGAGGAGTAAAGATGCTCCTTGTTTTCCTTTTCTGTGTCCAGAGGCTAATGCAGGGGTTGACAGAAAAACCTTTGAAACTGAGTTTCTAAGTTTCTGCCAAGGGAGAGGGGTGCAGTGCTCCCTCTTATAAGGACAAGGGCTGTTGAAAGCAGCAGAGGGCTTGTGTGTGTGTGTTATGGTGACTGCTGGCCAAGGGCCCCTGAAAATCAGTTGGCAACTTCCCACTGAACACACACCAGAGGCAGGAAACACAGATTAAAGATCATGCCTATGAATGTAATTGCCTAATAATTTAAAATCTTTATTGATATTATTTATCAATATTAACATCACTTCTAAAAATGTTCTTAGATAACTTTAAAAAGACACATTGCTCTATTAACATTGAAATAAGAGGATATGATGACAATTTAATGTGAAATTTTACTGAGTTCCCTGACTACTAAGGAATGGTTGCATTTAATTTTTCCTAGAGATAAACTGCATCAGGATTCATTCATCAGTTTATTTGAAAACGTGTATGTGCTATAAAAGCTTTAGGATACAAAGACAATATAGATGTATTCTTTACTCTCAAATATTTACTATATCATAGGGCACTATGTGGTCAGACAGATATATTATAGTCAAGTACAGTTATTACCATAGCAGGTGTGAGCCAAGTGCTGCAGAGCAAAGGGGGTGCATGCGTTTTTACAATTTAGCCCTGCATTTATGAGCTTAGCCATTTCAATATAATTACGTATAACTCATGAAAGTACATTATCATTGAATACTGTGAAAAATAAACCTGTTAACTTTAAGTGGTAAATTACTGTATTTTTGAACGAATGACTTAAAAAATTACCCATTAGAAATGAGTTGTGGCCTGGACAATAATCAAAACAGAAATATTGGCTTTTAATTTGCTGAGAATAGGGAGGTTTTGGTTTAGTGAATTGATCACAAGATTAGCGCTAAGGAACAACCCTTCTCCATTTATGTCCTCTCTGCATATCCTTTAGGGTCGTCATTTACTGTGATATGAGCATCAGTATGAAAATAATTTGAAGCTTCATATTGTGCAGTCCTAAACTGATAGCACGTGTAACATACTTATTTTGTAATTCAGGGGACATCTGAAGATATGATTTCTTAGAATGAGGATTATGATGCCCCTTCTGTTAGGACCCACTGATTCACAGGGGAAAAGGACAAATAAGGTCCTCATACAAATAAAAATTCCTTTTCTTTTATTAAATTTCTAGGAGATGTACGATTTAGCTCACCTAATTTTCAAAGAGAGATATAGAGAAGATATGGTGAAAGGGACAGAAACAGAAAACTCCAGTAAGAGAGAAGCTTGATGTTATTATGTTCCTTCCTCCCCTTCCTCCTTACCAGTTAAAAAAAGAATGTTCTGAGCCCTTTGGAGAGGGATAGAGGAGGAGTTATGATGAGAAGAGGACTAACGAGAGGCTTGATAAAGTCTAAGCTGGGACTCGGCTAAGAAGGAGAATTCTTCTTGTACCTTAATGTTTGTAAATCGGCTTCATGGTCGTCTCTTCCGTGCCTTTCAAAACTGCCAAATATTTTATTATAATGGCCACTCATAATCTGAATTATGCCAGACCCTCAAATTCAGGGCCCATCCTTCAAATGCAATAGCAAGTGTCCTACTGAGAACTTCTTTCTTCTGAAACCCTGAGAACTTCTTTCTTCAACACACAGCTTGGCTCTGGGTGGTCCTTGCCTCATCAAATTTAAGTTAGAAAATCTACATGGTGTGAAGGTCTATTAGGACTCACCGACCTTCTCATGAAATGTCATTTCTCAGTTGGGATTGAAATAACTCATCTCACAATAAGCTGTAGAGGTTTTTCCTCTTCCATTGCCTCAGTTAACACAACTAGTCCATTACTGCTAGCAATTTTGGAGAAGTTGGTGTTTATTTTTTCAAATAAAAAAAGGAAAGCCATTCTGTTTGCATTCATATCTTCGAGAAAAGTCAAGATGCCTTTTGCACGTAGAGAAAAAGGAAACCATACACTTTTAAGGGGTAGAGGAAAAGGAGTGAATCAGAGTTTTGTAGTGAACTTTAGCAGTCTGACCTTCAAATGTTTCCTTTTTTAAGCATCAGTATTGCTAACATTAAAGTGGTAACAGGAGGCTGCACCTTGAAAAGCTACTCATGCCTTGTCTGTTGCAGTAGCTACCTGGTTATGAAACATTTTCTAATCCAGAGAGCTTTGGCCTGATGTATAATTTTAGGATGTTTTAGACCTTGATGGTGTTAAACTTTCTTCTTCATAAGTTATGTGCATCGATATTGAGTGTTTTTCTACCATTTTCCTTCCTCACCTTGAAATAAGCAAGCTATTCATGCCCTTCTGAAGAGGCAGAGAGGCTAAGCATGGTTGTTGAAGACACATGGCTTTGTTGTTAGAATACATCACTTTTCACTGGATATACCTGAGAGAGAGGCTAGGTAACATCTAATAACTGGGAATTCGCTTATGTGGAGACAAGAATTAACTGACTCCCTGGCCTCCTTTTTACACACTATGTCCCCCAATTTGCTAAGTTACCAGTTTCAGGGGATGCCCTGCTATCCATCCAGTGCCCAAGGCAGAGAGAGGTGCAGTTGTAATTCTCAGGTCTTCTCTTTTCTCTCCCACTGCTTCCCCACACACAGTCAATCAATTACCAAATATTTCTTTTCCATGTAATCTCCTAGAGTTCTTCCCATTTCTCCTTCTACTATCCTAGTCTAAATCCCATCATTTCTTGTTAAATTATATGATAATGTCCTGATTGTCCTTGTCTTGTCTTCCTATGCCACATCATCTCTCTAGTAAGAAGAAAAACATTTAATTCTATATGCTGCAAAAATGGAGTTAGTATAACATAGTAGTTAAGGATATGGGCTCTGTAGCCAGAATATCTGGATTTGAATCCTGACTCCATTACTTTGGCAAAAGCAGTTATGTAAATGTTGATAAATCTCTAAGCCTCAGCATGTATTAAAAAAAAATTAAAACTTTCCTGATTGGATTGTTGTGAGGATTGAGTGGCATAAACATTTAGCATAGAGCTTGACACACAGCAAGCACTTAAACGTCACTGCAACACCAATAATCATAAAATGCAAAGCTGAGTATTCCACTTTCCTTTGGTGCTTTTCTTTTTTTTCCAGACAGAGTCTCACTTTGTTGCTCAGGCTGGAGTACAGTGGGGGTGATCTCAGCTCACTGCAACCTGCATTTCCCACGTTCAAGAGATTATCATGCCTCAGCCTCCCCAGTAGTTGGGACTACAGGCGTGCGCCACCACACACAGCTTATCTTTGCATTTTTAGCAGAGATGAGGTTTTGCCTTGTTGGCCAGGCTGGTCTCGAACTCCTGACCTCAGGTGATCTGCCCACCTCAGCCTCCTGAAGTATTGGGATTACAGATGTGAGCCACTGCGCCTGGCCTCCAGTTTTCTAATTAAGACCTTTTAACCTCATCACTTCTAGGATAAAGCCAAGATCCCTTTGGCATACCATGGACATCCCAACTCCCCTCTCCTGTTCCTTCTCTCAGTGCTCTTGTCCAGAGACGTGTCCATCTCAACCACTTCCACTGCCCCAAGTGGTCCATGCTTTCATGCACATTCTTTGCCATTTACCTGGAACACCCTCTCACTACAAGTCTGGAAATTGCCTTTCTGCCTTCTAAACACCAGCCACCCCTTCTCTTTGTGTAGGTGACTCCCACTCATCCTTTCTTACCTCATGTATCAGTTATTCTGGAAAGCTGTCCCTGATACCCTAGGGCTCTCAAGGAGCATCTGAATGTATTCTTCATTGCACTTGCCAAACTGTTGTGTAACCATGGACTCACTTGTCTGTATGTTCTGTCAGACTATAATAAGCCTTTGAAGGTGGAGTCTGGATTGTGTTTGTTTTTCTTGTACGCAGTTCTTGGCATTTTTATTCAATTAACATTTGTTTAATATATTAATAAATCACTACCCAATTGGGGATTTGTTTTATGGAGTTTCATTATGCCTAGTGCAGAGGAGGCACCTCATCAATATTTGCTAAATGAGGATGCATGGCTATTTAAACTTTTGTGTATCCTTAATTGGCAACTCCTATATGGATACATTGAATACTTAAAGAAATTTAAAGTTATTTAATTCTAAGTACTGAAATTCCAAATTCTAACAAATTCTAAAGTTAACTCATGTAAATAAGTTAGATGATTTAGCAAAGTTGTACAACTTTTTTTTGTGTCAAAAATAGATATGGTTATGAAACAGTGAGCTGGATTTGCCCTTGTGAGTCATAAACTGTCTCAGAAGGCAGTATATTTGAAGCTGCTTCAGATGATTCAAAGGTCTAGCAGATAGCTTCTAATCTCAAAGAATGAATAGACTGGAAAAAAGACTTACACTCGAGTAATGTTGTGCCAAAACACCATGGGTAGCCATAAAATCATACATTCATCAGTTTTCTTCAGTTATCTCAATTTCCTTTTTGTCTGAACACAGTGAGATAAGAGTTGGCTTATTATGCACTCCACAAAGAAAATTATGGAATTTTCTGAGAGGAACATTAGATGCCACTTAGGCCAATCCTTTGTATATGAGCCTTTCTGTTGCAAGTGATAGATTGCTTAAGCAAATGTTGGAGGTATTTGTTCTTCTCATGTAATTGGCTCTTGTATTCTAGGAGCAGCGTGGTGGTTTCCAAATACTATTTATTGTATAAATGAAAACAAGACTCACTTGGAGAAATGGCTGATTCCAGAACCACAGTAGCGAAAATGTGAGATGTGCCTGGGACAACTTGATATAAGAAAGCAATTAAACAAAGATTAATGTAATTATTAATTATGTCAAAAGGAAACATGAACCAATTTGAAGGGACTCCCAGTGGCCGAATGTGGGACAATATGAGCATTAAAAAAGTAATCATGGCAATTGATTATTACACAAAGAGAAAAAAGGGAGGTCAGGGGAAGCTTTTTTTTTTTTCTGTTTTTTACAAAAGAATACTAGCATATAAATGAGAAAAGAATGATAGAGTTAGAAAAATCACTATTTTAAAGTCTCATGTGGAATAATTGAAGCAAGGATGATCAAGGAATACTAATCCCATTGTGAAAAAGTATTGGGAAATAGGACAGCCACATGGTACCACATCTTCACCCCTGCGTTACTTACTGCTATCAAGGGGGGACACGTACATTTACAATAGAGAGATGTGACAGTAACCATCTTAACTAAATGATTGAGTTTAGCCTCAATAACGATGGGGCACCCTAACATTTTGTGTCTTCTGATGTGATGAAATATGAAGTTCACAGTATGAGGTACTTTTATCAAAACCGTTTAATTTGAATCTAGGTTTAGCTTTCAATTCACAGGACATACAAGTGAAAGAATAATAGGTTTAATGATACCATGAAGAAACAACCAAACAAATGCAGAATTTGGGACATTTTGTGAGACAACCAGCCTGGACTCTTCAAAAAGTCAGTGTCATTAAAGAAGAATAAAGGCAAAAGGATTTTTAGATTAAAAGATACTGAAAAGGTAAAACCACCAAATGCAGTGGGTAAAACATGACTGGATCCTAGGCTGGGGAAAAAATAGTACTAAAAGTGGGCAATTGAGGAAATTTGAATACTGAATGGATATTACATAATATGAAATTATTGTTAATTTTTTTAGATATAATGGTATTGTTGATCTGTAGGAAAAATGTACTTATTCCCAGGAGTTGCATGTAGAGTCAGAGTATTTAGGAGTCAAGTGTTATCTGTAATTCATTTTCAAATAGCTCAGCAAAATAAATTTTGTAAATATATAAAGGGTATAGAGGCAAAAGCATATATAGCACTGTTGCAATTGTTGCATGTAGATGGAATGTTCATTGTATTATTCTTTCAACTTTTGTTCTGAAATTCAAAAAAATAAAATGAATAAACTGGAAAAAAATCAGTATGGTAAAAGCAAAGGAAAAGTCCTGGAGAGGACTGCTGGCAGGCTGGCAGGCTCACTTTCTCTGTTCCTCAGCTCTGCTCCTGTATGTGCGCAGAGCCAAACACTTGTGAGCACTGAGTGAAGTGTGAGCCTAGTATTATTACTCACATTTTGGAGCACTGGGAAAATCTCTTGATACATTTAATAGAGAAGCTCGAGGAAGAGCTTTGTCTTGTTCATTTTTAACATTTCTAATGTGTGTAATGTTGTAGGAATTCAAAAACTGTTGACTGAAAAATACATAAATAAAGGGGTGACCAAATTTGAGGATTGCCTGGAAAAGTGAGAGTATATAAGTGACTTTCAAATTCAGTAAATATTTGTGGAATTTAGTAGAACTGAACTAGTTAAGGGACAAGTAAGTTTAAGATGAATTCCAGAAGTAAGGGGAAGGCCTCTTTTTAAATCTTCTGTGCATGTAATATTTCAGATTGTTTTAACTTTTAGTGATAATACTTGCTTTTCTGAATTAGTGATCAAAGCCCTTTAGTGGAAGTCCTCTGCAGCTTTCCCTACAGGTGGGGATAGTTTGAGTTTGGTGAGAAATCTTCGGAGGGTGGCATGTGCAATTATGCTTTTGTTCCTTGGTGAGCTATGAGTTGGGCACTTAATTATGTAAACGATATTGCAAGAGAGCAGTTGCATAATCCCCAAGAGAGTAATTATTATCTGTCCTGGCAGAATGCAAGGCTTTTAATCTGTAAATAAGCAATTCTGTGTGGAAGAGCTACATGCAGAGTGATTCTGTGTCTTAAAGGTCTCTTATGAATTTTTTAAAGTGAAAGCAGTAACTGCATGTGCTGATTAACTGCTGCCTTTGTGTTTCAAAGGGTTTATGATGCTTCCCTTGTGGTTTTAATCCCTCCTGAAATATTTAAGCCTCTGAGAATGATTCCTGTAAAGGGTATAGTGTGTCTAAGTTAAGCCTATGAATAATCCGAATGTTTCAAATGTATTAATAGATGAAGTAAAAAAGATGCTTTCTGCAAATTAAAAAAAATAAAAACAAGATAAACAAAACAATGAAATAAGACACTGGCAACACTTTTAAAAAAGCAGAGACACAATAATTAGCTAATATGTTGCTCACTTTTTGATGGTTAGTAGTTTTTTTTCCATTTTTTAAACTTTATTTTGGTATAACTTACATATAATAAAATGCATTTATTTAAAGTTTTCACACGTGTATATTTTTAAAAATATGTGCCAGTGCAGTTAGGGTATGTGTGTATTTTGCTTAGGTGGATCTGAGTCTTTTAGACACTGAAAGCAAATTTTAAATTTTGTTTTTTTAAGTAGTCAATAGCATCTGCCTTCCCTCCTGTCTCCCTGTTAATAGTGTGGGTGAGCTGACCATGCTCTTCTCTAAGATCAGCTGCTGCACTTCAATACTTGATCTCTCCCCACTTCGCCTAATCAAGACTACATTTGGGGAACTGTCCCTCTTTCCTTTGTGACCAACTTTCCCTTCTCTATCGAGTTATTCCCATCAAAACAGAAACATGTCATGGCATCTTCAGCTGTTTCTTAAAACTCTTGACCATTTCTCTGTTCTCCTCTGCAGCAAAACTCAGGAGTCTATATTCTGTCTTCACTTCCTTTTCTCTCTCTGTCTCTGAAACCAGCTCCAAGAAGCCTTTCACCCCACTCCTCCATATAGAGCCTGCTTTTGTCAAGGTACCCGTGACTTTCACACTGCCAAAATCCACGGGCAGCACTTAGTCTAAATCCTAGTTGGCCATCTGCAGCATCTGATATAGTTTTTCACTTCCTTCATCTAGAAACACTTTCTTTAGTTGGCTTCAGGAAAACCCTATCTCCTGGTTTTCCTACTTCCTCACTGGTCACTTTTACTAAGACTCCTTTGTGAGCTCCTCCTCTTTTCCTGATCCTTTATAGTTCTTGACCCAGGTAGTCTCTTCTTTGCTCTTTTCCAAAGTCATTTCAGCCAGTGTCATGGTTAAACAGTTCTTTGTACACTAAAGACTCCCATATTTCTGTTTGAAGTATACACCTATCCCCTGAACTCCACACTTACTGGATGACTAATAGGCCTCTCAGATTTAACACAGTCAAAAAGTGACCACACTCTGGTCTTCCCACAGTTGTCTCTCACCTGGGATATTGCAAGAGCTTTCTGACTGGTTTTCCTGCCTCCACCCTAGCTGCAGCCCCTTTCACTGTATATTCAGCACAACAGGCCAAAAAGATCTTTTTAACCCATCAGATTATGTCCTCCTTTTGGCCAGGGCCTCCAATGACCTCCCATATCAGTCAGAGTAAAAACTGTCCAATAAGGATCTTCATCATCTGACCCCACTAGCTTTCCATCTCTCCTCCTTTTTCCCCTATTACTCACTCTGCCTGCATCGTCCCCTTTCTCAACACGCTCAGAGGCCTCTATGTCAGGACCTTGGTATGGGACACTTCTTTAGGCTGGGCTGTTGTGTGCTACGGTTCTCCATGGCTTGCTCCTTTTGCACCTCAGATCTCTGCTCCATCGTTCTCTTCTCTGTGAGACTTTCTCTAACCATCCTGTTTAAGTTCCCCCACCCAACCCCACCAACTTTCCTGATCCCTCCTCCAGGCTTTATTTTTCTCTGTTGCGCTTACCGTCATATGAAAGTAAAAATACTTTTTTTGTGTTTGTTGCTCTGTCTGTTTTGTCTGTCTTTTCATATTAGAATGTAAGTTTCATGAGAGTAGAATTTGCCTTGGTCACAGCTGTATCACCTGTGCCTGAGAGGGACTGCATGCTCAGTCAGTACTGCTGAATGAGTAATTGAAAAGTAACCTCAAAGGCTGCTTGATGCTTTCTTGTCATTTTTAGAGCAGTCTGAGTGTTCCAGAGGATAGATAGCTTTCAGAATAATTAACTATGTGCTAACAGCTCTTTTCCATTCCTCAGTTTCTCTGTTTGAAGAACATAAGGACATTTCTCACGGCCTGTTGTGAGACATTTGGAATGAGGAAAAGTGAACTCTTCGAGGCATTTGACCTGTTTGATGTTCGTGACTTTGGAAAGGTAATTATACTTCATTTTTAATATTACTTTTTCACTGGAAAGCATATAAGTAAATCGTTTCAAATCTAGAGGTAGGGCATGTGACTTAAGTGGCTTATGTATCTGCATTATATAGTTAAATTTCACATGTAGATGGCTTAGGAAAACCAAAAAAAAAAAAAAAAAAAAAAAAAAAAAAAACCACACACGTACAACAACACTACCAAAAAATTAGCATCTACTTTCCAAATGAGATTAGAATTATTTTGTAATTAAAATCATACACAGGTGGGAATCTTTTCTCCAGAGATAATTTTTTTCTGCTGGTCACCTCAGAGGGTAGGGTTACTATTATCTGCCCTTTAGGTTGATCCCTGGGCGCTCAGGCCTAAGAACCAGTATTCTCTTCCTCCAGTCTTCTCTATATCTGAAAGCTCCTAATTTTTGGAAGTTGAGAATGTTATGTTGTCGTTTTCTCTATTTTGACACTTGGTTAGGTGACTCGGAGAATACATGAATCTCAAGTGTTCGAGATTGTTGAATAATTTCTGTTGCTTGAATTTCAGCAGATATTTGTTGGATTTCAAGGACATTTTTCACATGGAAATTGTTTTAATATTTACTGTTATTATCTGTATGCACACTAAACACGTGTATAATAAGTGAAACAAATCATCCTTTCAGAAATTACGGTCATTTATTATGAAGTGAATGGACATAAACCTCTCACAAGTAACTAGCCATAAAATAGGTAATTAAGGTGACAGGACTTTAGCCCATGCTGATGTAATTGCATTATGAAAATAAGCAAATAAGGAGGAAAAAGCTAGTGCTATTAAGAAGTTTGTCCTTACTCTTGTAATTCAGGTGCTAGTGTCTTATCAAAAGGCTGTTTGAGAGTACACATTTTTTGATCTCTGAGATGTAATATTTTCATTAGAAAATAACCAATGGATTGCTCTTTGCTAAACAGCATAAACTTGAGACGGAAATATAAGAAATTTGATGCTGAAATACAGTGCATATGGGGAAGCCACTCTACCTGGGGAGGGGGAAGGCCCGGGTTCTCTCTCTGGTCTTAACCTGTGGTCATTTTGCGATCTAGAAGTCACCAGCCTTCTCGGGTATCAGGCTGCCTGCCAGCTTGGAAAGCTGTACAAAAGGAAGGGGGAGGGGGTAAGAATGTGGTTTCTAAGATTCCTTTAATCTCTGGAAAGCTGTGATTTAACTGTCTTGGGGTTCTTGGGGTCCAAAAAGTGATGGAGGATAGAAGATGATAATGAGTACAAGGAACTGAAAGCCAAGCCCCTAGTAAGGAAATGGGAGCACACTTGTCTGTGGCCACGAAGCATGGGTGAGGTGGACACTTCTGTAAGCTGTTGGCCCTGAAAAACACTGGAGATATTTCTGGCTTTATTTTTCTTTTATCCTTCCCCTATTCCTCCTGCACCTTTAAAAAATTCTTCTTTGATTTTCCTTTATTTTCACCCTCCATTTTGGGGAAATGAAAAATGAAAATGAATTGGGGAAATGAAAATTGAAAAAGTCTTGGCTTTTTAAAGCTCATTAAGGAACTATTTATTTTTCTTTTAAATTTGCAAGAAATGGTGTTGATAAGTGTCGGAAAAATATATGAATACTTTAAAATGCATGGTATTGTTCTACTGGAATGAGATTGCATGCTAGATTGATTAGAAAATGGAAGCTTTGTAGGAGAGTTGATAATACAAAAAATTGAATGTGAAAGCACAAACTGTATGCTTCTCAAGGATAAATGTATTTTTGACTGCTTAAAATATTTTAGCAGTGGTAGATCTGAAACAGAATTAAACATGAGATTGTGGTTTAGAACTTGAACCTATATTATAGTCACTTACATTTTGCTACTGCCAAGATTGGAGTAGCTATCTCTTTAGAACTGTATGATCTAAAGAAAACACTGAAAGTTAAAGAATTTGTGATATCACTTCATAATTTACCGACACTGATAATATTAAGCATTATATACTCTAAGTAAAAACTGCCAATACCAACACTATTTAACACTTAAAATATGCAGTTTCACTCTTCATGTATAATTTTTAAAATTGTGACATCATTAGGAGGTAGGTATTACATTTTGTTTTCATTATACAGATGAGAAAATCTGCATCCCAAATCACATATCTATTGGGGATTGAAGCAGCAGTTTGAACTCAAGTCTAGCTGATTCTCTACTACTACTGTACCATAGTGCAAACATTCACATAGCACATAACATGTGCTTTGCGTATATTGAGGGAATCAGCACGTCAATCCCAACATGTGGGTACTATTATTTTTCCCATTTATAGGTCCTAGCTTGTGGGTAACGGAACTGAAATAATTCTTGTAGTTTTAAATTTTGAAGTTGAAAAAATGTGAATAGAGTGTTAATTCAGCAGAAAAATGATTTCTGATGTCGTGAATATATACATTTTAACAGGATATGGATAGGTTATTTTCCTCCATTCATTAGGATTTAATTAAATTTTCTGTTAACTTAAAATGAAAAACATCTATGTGTGCTCTTCTGTCTGCCTCAATTCCTACATTAGTAAATCTGGAATTCATGTGTATTTGGCACCTTTTTGCCAAAGAATGTATTAATTTTGATAGCAGCACTTAGTGTTTTTATAGCATTTGAAGTTTTCAGAGTGCTTAATATTACTGACTTCATTTGATTCTCATAATCTTGTGAAGACATTCTTCAGATGAGGAAGCTAAGACATGAGGAAGTGCTTAGATAGTAATTCAAGGGTCTCCTTGCTTGGGAAGAGGAACAAGATCTGGAGCTCAGGCCTCTGGCTTCTCAGTCCTGTTTTTCTTGTCCACTGTCTGTGTTTTGGGTCTCACTGCTCTGTGGATGGTCAGGGAAAAGGATGAACTTATAGAAGAAAATTAAAGGAATTTATAAAATTAAAAAACACAGGTGATGTGTTACTTGGCATCTAATTATACTTTAGAAAGAAAGGAAAGATTTAGGATACTGCATGAGTCTGCAGCCCGGTGGTGGTTAAAGTTGTTAACTCTAAAGAGGCATGTGATTCACCGATTCTCATCTATACACATGCAATCAATTCTTAGCTACATTCTCCTCCCCCTTTTCTCATTGTGGTGTTTTCTGCTCACTAATCTTTGTCCAAGCTCTCCCTCTGTTTGGGGTTTAGGAAATTTGTTTTGAATCTTAGGCTTGATATGGATGTGTTTTCTTTTGGAAAATCCTGGAAACAGTGTTAACACAAATAATAATTTGTATTTTGTGAGATGGTGAAGAGCATCCATTTGGGCTCCTCTGGAAGAGCTTATGATAAATCTGCCTTTCAGTGCTACCTTTAATTCTTAGCATTGAGCTATTTCCTCAGTAGTAATTCACTTCCAACTCCACCAACATCAACAAAAGTTAGAATAGTTTGAAATGCTTTCTACACTTTTTTTTTTTTTTAATCATACAGGAAAGAGGAGTGAGTTTAGTAACTTGAACTCATTGAAGAGTCAGCAGAGGCCGTGAAGTTAAATACGACTGTCACTCTTCAGGGTTGTTAAATACTGAAAAAAGTTCCTGAAAGAGGGAGACTTCTTGTCTAAGACTGCTGAGGCCTAGTCGGGGCAGAGCGGGGAATGGGGGATGGGGGGTGTTGAGGGTTTATGTTTTGAAAAACCATTTACTGTCTTACTTTTGAAAAAAGATGAATCTCTTTCTGGCTTTAACAAAAATAAGGAAAATCTTGTTAGTTACCTTATTTGCTTAAGAAATGTAATTAAAATGTTTTTCCTGGAATAATATTAGAAATACGCTGTATTATTTTTTTTGACGTTGTGACAGTATCTGTAACTTTGTTCATTTCCATACGGTATATAAATAATTTCCCATAACTGTTTCAATCATCATTTTATGATTAACTCACTTTTTGGAAATGTTTCCTACTGAGCCGTCTGTTGGCACATTTACCGTGCAGAAGCACATGGGATTTTTTTCTTTAATGAGACAATTTCTAGAGGGTAATAGAAGTCAGGCTGACACTGTCCAGATGAGTGACTAAAGTCAGCTCCTTACCCTGCCTCTGGGTGAGTGTAAAGGGCCTGCTTCCCGTGACACACAGTGTAAAGTGATATGTTTTCTTAAATCAAAGAGTATCCACACCTGGCCAGTGGTAGGTCCAGTTGATTTGAATTGCAATAGGATAGTTTCATCATGTTCAGGTTCAGCACAGGCACTGTCAAAAGGAATTCAGAGCATCAGCTTAGGGGTGAGTCAGGGATATAGGTAAGAAAATTATTGTGAGAGAGAGAGAGAAAGAGTTGTATTTTAGTTAAGAATTGAACTAAAGAGCTTCTTCACAGCAAAATGAATAGTCAGCAGAGTAAACAGACAACCCACAGAGTAGGAGAAATTCTTCACAATTCATACATCAAACAAAGGACTAATATCAAAAATCTATAAGGAACTCAAACAAATTAGCAAGAAAAATAAAACAAACAATCCCATCAAAAAGTGGACTAAGAACGTGAATACACAATTCTCAAAAGAAGACATACAAATGGCCAACGAACATAGGAAAAAATGTTCAGTATCACTAATGGTCAGAGAAATACAAATCCAAACCACAACGGGATACCACCTTACTCCTGCAAGAATGGCCATAATTGAGAAATCAAAAAATAATAGATGCTGACATGGATGTGGTAATCAGGGAACACTTCTACACTGCTGGTGGGAATGTAAAGTAGTACAACCACTATGGAAAACAGTGTGGAGATTCCTTAAACAACTGAAAGTAGAACTACCATTTGATCCAGCAGTCCCACTACTGGGTATCTACCCAGAGGAAAATAAGTTATTGTACGAAAAAGATACTTGCGTACCCATGTTTATAGCAGCACAATTCACAATGGCAAAAATGTGGAATCAGCCCAAATGCCCATCTATCAGTGTGGATAAAGAAATTGTATGTATGATGGAATACTACTCAGCCATACAAAGGAATGAATTAATGGCATTTGCAGCAACCTGGATGGAACTGGAGACTACTATTCTAAGTGAAGTAACTCAGGAATGGAAAACCAAACATTGTATGTTCTCACTCATATGTGGGAGCTAAGCTATGAGGATGCAAAGATGTAAGAATGATACAGTGGCCTTGGGGGCTCAGGGGAAAGTGTGAAAAGGAGGTGAAGGATAAAAGACTACAAACTGGGTTCAGTGTATACTGCTTGGGTGATGGGTGCACCAAAATCTCACAAATCACCACTAAAGAACTTACTTATGTAACCAGATACCACCTGTTCCCCCAAAACCTGTGGAAATAAAAAATTAAAAAACAAAACAATACATGGTTTCTGAGTTGGATCTTGGTTTGGAATCCAGTTAGCTCCCTGTTAGTAGATAGTCTTGGGCAAGTAACTTAGCTTCTTTGAGCTTCAGTTTCCTCATCCGTGTATTGAGTTTAGGTGGGTATTAAATGAAATCATGTATGTCAGGTGCTTAACAGAGTGTCAAGGTCCAAGGTAAGTACTCTTGTTGTTACTGTTATTACCACTGTTATTATTTTTAATGGTTGTGGGATTCGTTGGTAAACATAGGTGTCGAATTTTGAATTAAGTGCAAGAGATCTAATGATATTAGAAGGGTGAGATAAGAAATAAAATTTATTCTTTCTAATGCTGTATAGCACTATTCTAGTTTATTTTGCACAATCATCTTTTCTCTTTCCTTCTGTGGCCTTGGATCTTCTTTGAGAAACCGCACTTTCCTCCTTCTCAATTGTAGAGTTTGGATGGTTTAATCAATTATATCCCATGCCTTTGACCACATAGTGATGGTTCAGGAATGGGGTGAGTCACTCAGTTGCGACCAATAAGACATTTGCAAGGGTAGTTTTATTTTTCTCTAGTCTGAGGCTTCGAGGAGCTGTAGCCATCCGGGTACCATATGGAGTTTCAAAATGGACCCAGTTCAGAGGAAATAGGGTTGAAGATGAACCTAGTGACACCATGTGAAGTGGGAATCAATGCTGTGCCCAAAGCTGAATATATATCTATAGGTTTTTCCATGAACCAATACATTCCTCCTTTCCTCATTTTTGAGCCAGTTTTCACTGGTTCTCTCAACCAAGACTGAGAGAAATCTAAATGATTCACTGTGTTTCACCAGTTAAATGATTTCAGGTTTGTAGATATGTTAACTTTTATTACCCAAGTTCCAGGTAATTTGGAGACCATTTGTTAAGCCTCTACATCTTCTATCTTATACTCAGTAAAGACAAAGTCTCAATAAAGACAAAGTCCCAGAACCTATTTTGCAGCATGTAAATAAGAAGTACAGTCCCAGTTTCATAGTAAATGCTTTCTTTTCCTTACCGTTGATTCCAGAAATATCATAGATCTTGAGGTTGAGAAGGTCACCGCAGGCATCCTGACAAGCTATTTGAGAGCCTGCAGTGGTTTACTACTACCTGTCTAATCTTTGTGAAATCTGCCTGGCTTTCCCTGTCACAAGAAAACCCTCCCAAGCAAAGGCTCCTGAGCCTTTCTTGGCTACAGGTGGCCCCAGGGACCTCACCTTGGCATGGCTTGAAAGATCCTTATTATCTAGTACACACACATTAATCAACACCTGGAAACATTTTTTCATATATACATATGTAAGCAGGAAGAATTATTTTAGTGTGTAAATCTTTCTAGGTACTTGTTTGACATAAAACACGTTTGACATTTCTCTCTTGAAGTATTTCCCACTCAAATTATCCAGAAATCTCTGGGCTTTCTATAGTCCATGGGGCTTAAATCAGCCTTGCCTTAAAGCCCCACGGAAGCTTGATCTCTCTGTCTGCTAGTGTGGTGCTACTGCACAAGACTGGTTCTGTGGGACAGCTTTAGTTCTCTGATGCTAGCAGTGCCCTTGTATTTTCATCCCTTCTCAACCCCATACTACCCACACAACTTTCCTTCATCCCTATAGCATTTTCGCTTTTGCATTGAGCCTGGCCAGGCCATATCTCCCTAGCTCTGTGATGAATTCTATTCAGGGACTCCTTGTATTCTGTCAGCGAGGTTGGGTCACGTCCTCCTCATTCAGCCCTTACAGGGTACCAACTTCCAGTCTCAGAGTGGCATTTGGGATCCCCAGTATTTTTCCTCCCTCAAGGGTCTGGAATTTTCCCACAAATGAGCCAACTTTCAGCCTAGAGCTGGCTCAGCTTGGCAAGGAGTACTGTCAGGAGTCAACCTCCACTCACCAAGGCCTCCTTTGCTTTGTCCCCTTGAGCAGTAGGAGGCTTGCCTGTATTTACATAACTAAGGGGGAGCTCTGCAGTGATTCCTCCCTGAACAAAGATAGCTTGTTCCAAGGCTATCTTTTTTTAGGCAGAGGAGGAGGGAACAACTTTCTAGCCTTCCCTAATATATGTGTCTGGCTGGCTGTTAACACAATTCCCGGATCATTAGCACTATTCCCCTCCTTTGTTTTTGGATCGAGTTGACCTTTTTAGCAACCTTCTCATCTTTTTCCCTTTTGTAGGGGTATTTAATACTTGGCAGATTTTTCCATTCTTACCTCCTCTTACAGAACCTTAGTACCCGAGCCATGCAAAGACATTTTTTATACCTTAGTGATTATTCAAGTTCATTTTTTAGTCTGCTCCTAATTATTTTTGAGTCAGTTCAATAAACTCTTTACTCTTCTCTAAACTAAAGACTGTTGAAAACTTCTAGAATAATATTTCCCAGATAACTTTGCAAAGAATCCTATTGTCCTAAGAAATGGTAATAGGAAGACTGGAGAAAAATATTCTTGTTCCAGTGAGTTCGGTAAACACTGCATATTGTATTTATGAGATAAAGCATAGTAAAGGAACTGAAAAGTCCTGCAGTGAGAAAAACAAACTTTTGTTTACTCCAGAATTTCTCATATTTGCACATGATATTAGGTATTTAGGTGTCATGCTATTCAGGTATCACATGATTGCTTCAAACTTATTATGTAGAAAACTGAAGTACTTTTTTTTTTTTTCCTTTGGAGACTTATTTCTATTTTGGTAATGTTCCTTGTTTTGTTCACCCTGCCAGGAACTAAATGGTTACAAATGCCTTTTTTTTTTGGGATGGAAGTCTTGCTCTGTTGCCCAGGCTCGAGTACAGTGGCACAATCTTGGCTCATTGCAGCCTCAGCCTCCCAGGTTCAAGCGATTCTCCTGCCTCAGCTTTCCGAGTAGCTGGGGCTACAGGTGTGCACCGTCAAGCCTGGGTAATTTTTTGTATTTTTAGTAGAGGCGGGGTTTTGCCATGTTGGCCAGGCTAGTCTTGAACTCCTGACCTCAGGTGATCCACCCGCCTCTGCCTCCCAAAGTGCTGGATTATAGGCGTGAGCCACCACACCCAGCCTAAATGCCTTTTCTTTAACCCTCCTTGCTTTTGCCTTTAGTTGAGGTACTTATCACTGGGATTATTGAAATGGTCTTCTAGGTGTCTTCTTGCCATCAGTTTTGAATAGTTTCAAGCTAATTTTCAAGATAATCTTCCAAAAATGTAGATCTGATCATTTTACTCGTGGGTTTGTCACCAGGGGAAGGTATCTGAGTTACCAGTGGTGAATCTGTACAGGTCAACAGGAATCTCAGTTCTTGCCTCCTCAGAAGAAATAATTCGACTGAGGGGCATAAGGCAGAAAAAGAGACCGAGGCAAGTTTCAGAGCAGGAGTGGAAGTTTATTTTAAAAGGCTTTAGAACAGGAAAGAAAGAAAAGTATGCTTGGAAGAGACCCAAGCAGACACCGAGGTCAAGTGTGGTGTTTAACCTTGATCCTAGGACTTTAGAAGCTGGCCCCTTTCCCATAATTCTTCCTTTAGGGTGGGTTGCCTGCGAGCCCAGTGCCCTCCTTATCCTTGGGAAGTGAGCACACACACTGTGTTTAGGATGTTGTATGCATGCCCATCTGAGACGTTTTTCCCTTTTCTGGTGGAGTGCCCCTGGAAACTCATACTCTGCCATCTTGTCTCTTACTGCACACGCCCAGGAAATTGCTTCTCTCTGGTGCCTGCATTCAGTTAACACTTTAGTGCAACAGGTGTGGACCATCAGGAAGTGGCTTCCCCCACCACTCCCCCCCAGCATCAGCTGCCACATTATCACTTTTAGAGAGGCAGTGTGATAATTGCCAAACCTTCACCTGACAGTCCTAGTGGCTGGGAGAACCCTTTCCTGCCCACTCTTGCCTGTCTAACTACCTGTAACGGGTTTAAAACTTGATAGTGGATCCCTGTTTTTAATAAGAGAATAACATCTAAACTCTTTTACAAGCCACACAAGATTCTTCAAGATCAGGCTTCTGCCTACCTTTCTAACATTATTTCTCACTTTCCTACTCCCATAAACTTGCTTGCTTAAGTCCTTCCAAATTACTAAATCATCATGACTCACCAGATTAATATTTATTAATATTGTTTCCTTTGCCTGGAATGCCCTTTCTTTTCATTCCCTTTAGTCTCTTGTCGGCAGTGACTCAATTCAAGATCATGTACACTCATTACACTCATACACACACTGACACACTGCTTAAAATCTGAGAATATGTGCTTTATCCAGAGCTCTGGACTTAGTTGGTTCTTGGATATATTGAGTCTTCTGAGCCTGGCTTTGCTACTTGTCTCTGCTCATTCCCTCAGTTTCAACTGGGACCTTCCCCCTACTTCTCTGCCCCACAGAAATTGGACCTTGACACATCACATTGGCTCTTTTCCTCAGCTCCTCCTGAGACTTTGAGATCAAGTAAAACTGACTTTCACCCTAACCTGCCCCCAGCCACCTGTGTACAGGAAAGTTGCTTAGCCTCTCAGAGCCTTCACATTTTGATCTGTAAAATGGCCCTGATGAGGATCCCTGCTTCATGGAATTGTAGTGAAGACTGTGAATTGAATTCTGTGGGAAAAGCAACCAATGCAGTGTGGGGTAGGGGATAAGGCTCAGTCAGAGGTAACTCCTGAGTAATTCACCTGTCACTTCCTCATTGGATTCCTCATACAAGTATTTGTATGCCACGTGCTGCTTAATCAGGGTGGAGGAGCAGGTAGTCAAGACCCCCTGCTCTCAAGGCACTGTCACTGTCCATCACTGTCCAAGTTAAGGAAACAAATTGGTAAAACATAAACAAACAAGATAATTACAACCAGTGATAGGTGCCACTGAGGAAAGAAACAGAGTACAATGATGAGCAGCTGGAAGAAGCCACTTTAGACAGACTAGAAAGGAAAACCATTTGAAATACTGACAGCCCAGGGGGAAGAGGATGCTAGTACTACCACGCATTTACTTCTTATTTTTTGAGACAGGGTTTCACCCTCCATGCCTAGGCTGGAGTGCAGTGATGCAATCTTGGCTTACTGCACCCTCCACCTCTCTGACTGAAGCGATCCTTCCACCTCAGCCTCCCGAGTAGCTGGGACTACAGATGCATGCCACCACAGCCGGCTATTTTTTACATTTTTTGTAGAGACAGGATTTCACCATGTTGCCTAGACTGGCCTCCAACTCTTGAGCTCAAGTGATCCACCCACCTCAGCCTCCCAAAGTGCTTGGATTATAGGCATGAGCCACCATGACTGGCCCTTGCCCTCTTATTTAAATTAAGTTTTCAATAAGTTATAAAGCACATTTAAGTAGATTCTGTCCTACCTCTTCCAGTAGATCCCCTTGGGCTAGTCCTTTAACTTGGCCTCAGTTTGTTCAACTCTGATATTCTTCTGATTCTAAAATGCCACTTATTGGTAGATGTAATACGTATACATTGCATTTAAGTAATGTTTTGCTTTGATGATTGTTAGTTGTGTAATCCTCTCTGAAAACATCAAGGCTTAGGCTCTCATACATTTTAGGTTGTTTATATATAGGCTCTTTTGCAGGGGCTTTTAAACCTGGGTATGCTTCATTTTTGGTAATATTGACATTCCCTTAAAATTGTAAACTTTTAGAGAGAGAAAAAACTTGACTGTACATGTACTTCTGGAGAGAAAAAGGCATCATAAAGAGCTAAAAGCGTGATAAAGATATCACCTAGATTTTACGTCTGCATTTGGCATAGCTACTGAGTGTATTTCCAAAACTGGAAATCTAGTTTGAGAACTGAAATCGAACTTCTCTTTGCTGTTTCAAGGATTCCTTAATATACGTATCTATATACGTAAGTAGAGGGAAAGTTATTTAGGAAGATGCTGAAGTAATCCACGTGGAATTTTGGGGTTCCGCTGATAGTCCTCATAGCTTGAGCATCAGATGCAGCAGGGGCAAGCTGGATCTTGAGGTCCAACAGAGATTGGGGCCGGAGTATGAGGGCCCTTGAGGTCTTGCAGGGTCTGCACTGATTTTGACAAAGGGCCAGTGAGTACTTTTTAACAGATAGACAGGAGATGACCTGCTGAGTGCTTGCTTGAGCTAAGCATTCTGTCAGTGGGGGAGGCTATAGTGGACAATTGTAATGCCAGTGGTAGGAGGAGCAGGCTTGAGACTGAGGCCGTCTGGTTAAAAACTGATGCAGACCTTTACTAGAGCAACTATAAAAGAGGCCTAGAGTTTGAGAGATTTGGGATGTTTAAGAATTGAAGTGAGTGGTGAGAGGATGAGAAGAGAGAACGGTGAGGCCGGGAAACCTGGCGGGGGAGCAGGGAAAGTAGGGTTTATTGCAAGGGAAATAACGGAGCAAGAGCAAGAGTAACTTACAGTGTATTTCAAGTTAATGTAGGAGAATTCTAGTGGCATTTACTCTCAATTTCTGTAAATATATTTTACAACCAAGTAGGTATGTTTCATTTTTCTATGATTTTTGCTGTATCGTGCCATCCTAAAGTTTCCCTTTGTTCCTTCTTTTGATGTTCAGTTGGTTGCTTGGTTGGGTTTTTTTGGTACTTACTGATTATCTAGTGGAAGCTTGGTCCCTGGTAGAACACTTAGAAATTGTGGGTTTATAGTTTCTATTAAAAATGGAAAATATTTTCTTTCTGTGTAATAGGAAACCTTCTAGGAATATTTGTCTGTATTTCCAAGGCTATGGTACATATATGCTCACTAATGCACATATTCTAATTCCTAGCCTTAGTTGTTGGGCCATATCCTATCTGAGCTGTGTTCAGAGATCCTTGACCTTGTCACTTTGGCTTAAGGGTAAGATGTAGTTTATCCAAGTTATGTATGGAGGTCATTGCGTCTTCATTTGCTTACAATAAATTGTTATTGTAAATATGATGGATGAGAAATCTGTAAGGAGAACTGGTTAATTCCAGTGCATGAAATATTAATAGCCAATTTACTTTTCTATACAAACAGCAGCGAGGCAGAACTCTTGGCCTTTGACTGTTGTGCTTGTGTATTTCCTATCAACAAGATCTCCTAGAAAAGGAGGATGGCACTTTCCATGTTTATTTTCTGTGTCTTCTTTTTTTTAATGGCTTATGCACATCTGTAGGAATAAAGGAGGCTGGTGTTTGCTTCCCATGCTTAGTGAGACGGGTAGTGTGGGGGTGGAACTGGATGAATGCTCTCATTTGCACAGGATTAGGCAGAGGAAGTGTGCACCAGTAGTGGTATGAGCACCAAACAACTACAGGGAACAATGCTTGGCAGTCACTGCAGCTGTGTGGAGTCTGGCTGCGCAGGCTTCCTCTGGATAGAGTTTAGTTTCTGAGTCACTTGTTTTCCACCTAAAGCACCTGTGTCTTTGGAGAACTGCATTGAAGAAATATTAGCCCATTACGGCCCTTTCTCTGATTTGCCTCAATGCCAATTATAATGCTCTTTGGACATGAAAAGTTGTGCTAAATCAATATAGTGTCTGAGGACCAGTGGTGTCAGGACAGGCCAGTGCGTAGAGCGGTCAAAAATCATTAGGTTAGAATAAGTGAATGGTTTTTACATCTTTCAGAACACTCCCCACTGAAGTGTGTATGCATGTGTACACAGAATTAATTTTACACAGCAATGTGCTTGGTGACCTTAGGTGTAGGGTTTACCTTGCTATTCTCATTCTTTGTTTCTGTGTAGAGGAAATGAAGGATGCTGCTTGCTGCTTCTGAGTAAGCAGGTGCCTTATAGATTGTGTGCTGAATCATTTGCACTCTTTGAGTTGTCTTTTAAAGTAGCTGCATATTTATAATTCATCTTAGACAAGATGATCAAACTAGAATGGTTGTATTAGGATATGGGCAGACACTGGACACTATTTTTATTGGTCAGTCTAGGTCAAATTTTAATGATGATTGATAGCATTGGATATGGATTGGGTAGAGTAATAAAAACATACATAGAGGGCTATAGGTTCATGTTAGAATTAGCTATGCATCTGTTCCTTGTATCTATAAAATTTAACAAGGATTCTTTACCAAAATCACTGCTGATTTTTCCTAATACCCTTAGGCTTTTGGGAAGAAGCAGCAGAAAAATTAGAATTTATTGGCTGCTAGATGATAAAGTACAGTTTCCTGGGGAGACAGCAATTTAAAATTTTAGCAAAGTTACTATGAAGTATAATGATGAAAGGGAGATGACATTAATTAGCATTGGCTTTTACAAAAAATTGTTGAAGTATTTTTAGCTTTGTTTACTTGGATTTTGTTCAGTAGACTGCCCCCAAGATTTTCCAAATAAATAGATGTGTAGAAAGATAAATAAGCAATCAAATGCATATATCCCTTTTTTTCTATACCATTTTGGACTCACGGTTGGAATCCCTTCTGTAGTATTTGAACAATTCCTAGAGTTATAACAGAAATTTCTTAAGTAGCAACAGTTCCAATTATGGATCCAATTATGGTAATGAATTGTCTAGAAATTCATCACTAATAATAAAGCATAATCTATCTTTCTAAATTTTCTAACATTGGTTTTAGAGCAGCACAGAATTTCTACACCTTCTGTAGGACAATCGTTCAAATATTTGAAGATTGTTATCATGTTTCTGTAAGTCTTTTCTTCTTTGTTGCCTTCTTTTCTTTTGTAAAAGATAGAGTCTCACTGTGTTGCCCAGGCTGGACTCAAAGTCCTGGGCACAAGCAGTCCTTGTGCCTCAGCCTCCCGAGTAGCCGAGACTGCAAGTGCACGCCACCGTGCTCGGCTTCTCTTCTTAAAATGAAATAAACATAGTCTCCTCAGTTCTTTCTTTTTTGATTATAACTTTGTCTTCTGTGGGTCATTTGAGATGTCTGATTATGATAACACATATGAAACAGTACAGTTAAAGGTCGAGAAATTTAAAATTGAAGGAGAATAGAAGCCATTTAAAGAAAGGAACACTGTCATCATACCAAGTAGTCTGAGGATTGCAGTGATCTCTCAGCAGCCTTGAGTCAAGTAAAAAAGAAATCCACCAGGTTAATCCAGAAATGAGTTCATGAACTAGCTTAAAGCCTTTGTTCCCAGTGGTAATTTGGAAAATGCTAAATTAAAAGCCTAAGAACTTAAATTATCATAGATACCTAAACATATAAAACCTAGAAAACTACCACAATCACCACTCATACACCTACTATTGAAAAATTATTTCTGTCTCTACAAAAAAATACAAAAATTAGCCAGGTGTGGTGCCATGCACGTGTAGTCCCAGGTACTTGGAAGGCTGAGGTAGGAGGATGGCTTGAGTCAAGAATGTGGAGGCTGCATTGAGCCAGGATCATGCCACTGCATTCTAGCCTGGGTGATAGAGTGAGACCCCATGTCAAAACCAAAAACTAACATGTGACCATGTTTGATTCATCTACTATCTATTATAAATACATATATACCACCATTTTTGCTGAACAATTTAAAAGTAAATATAGGTAGGCATCATGACTTTTGTCTCCTAAATACTTCAAACAATGCAGCTCTCAAAATAAGCATATTTTTCTCTATAACCATAATATCTTTATCACATATAACAAAGTGAATAATACTTCCCTGATACTATTTAATATCCAGATATTTAAAATACCAAATTTTACTAGTTTTCCCCATAATGGATTTTATAGCTAGTTTCTTTGAATTTGACATGATTGAATAAAGGTTCAGACATTACTTTTGGTTGCCATGTCTTCGTGAGTCTAAGAAAAATGTTTTCTTTAGCAGTTTTATACATATCTTGATTTGAATTTAATTTTCTGATGATCTACCAAAGGCGATGATCATTTTTGATGTATTTATATTGGATTTATACTGCTCCTCTTTGGGTTTGAATAAAGCTTTAGTTTTCTATAATTTAGGGGATTTTTAAAAGCCTTGGCTTGCATTCACTGTAAAAGGGACTCAGTAAATATTTTTAAGATTTAAATAAGTCCTATAATGTTAAACAGTTTACAAGTATTTTAGGACTATTACCAGCTAAGCACTAAATCAATTATCTAGAATTATTCCATGTTTTCATACAGAGTTTAAATCCAAGGAATGTACTCTTTTAGACAAATAGATCCTAAAGCATGGTTTTTAATAAAGAAATGTCTCAAGGGGCTAGGTGTGGTGACTCAACGTCTGTAATCTTAGCACTTTGGGAAACAGAGGGTGGAGAATCACTGGAGCCCCAGAAGTTTGAGACCAGCCTGAGTAACATAGTGAGGTTTCATCTCTACAAAGAATTAAAAAATGAACCGGACTTGGTGGTGTGCACCGGTAATCACAGCTATTCAGGAGGCTGAGGTGGGAGGAGGTCAAGGTTGCAGTGAGCTGTGATGGTGCCACTCTACTCCAGCCTGAGTGACAGAACAAGACTCTGTCTCCATAAAAGCAAACAAACAAACAAACAAAAAACACTCCTCAAGAGTCTTTGAGAGTTTTGGAGTCTTAGGTGATTGAACGCTAAGATTTTTATCTGGCTAAACAACCACAAAAAAGAGAAAACAAAAACACCCAAACCCCAAACAACAAATTATTTAGACAGTATTTAAGCCATTTTTACTTTGTCAAAAATGTTAGAGTTCTGATTTATCCCTGCCTAAAAGAACTGTATAGTTTCAAGAATGTTTAAAGAATGAGATGTCATATTCTTGCCCATGGGATTTCATTTCTGTGGAGCATTTACCCAAATATTATTTGCTGTGACTCACATTTCCAGGATACTCTCATCTAGAGCATCAGTCCCCAACCTTTTAGGTACCAGGGACTGGTTTCATGGAAGACAGTTTTTCCATGGACCGGATATTGAGGGAATGGTTTGGGGGTGAAACTGTTCCACCTCAGATCATCAGGCATTAGATTCTTACAAGGAGTGCACAACTTAGATCCCTTGCATACACAGTTCACAGTAGGTTTCGTGCTCCTATGAGAATCGAATGCCCTTGCCGATCTGACCGTAGGCAGAGCTCAGGCAGTAATGCTCACTCACCCACTGCTCACCTCCTGCTGTGTACCAGACTGTACTGGTCTGGGGGTTGGGGACCCCTGTTCTAGAAGTTTCACTGCTTTTTAAATTTTTCTTAGATGGTATCTGACTTAAATTTTTCTTAGAGTTTTGTTCTAAGAAATATAGTTAAAATTTCAAAAGCAATAGTTTTGAAGGATGGTTTAGAAGAGAAGAAACTGTTTTTAGAAAATCTTGTATTATTTTCAGTGCTGTCAATATGTTGATCTCAAAATGAAGATCACATTTTTAATCTTAGCCCGCTAATAGAAAAGCAATGGGAAGAAAGCAAGAGATTTTCTTGTAGTTGAGTGGATTTTCCTCCTTTAGTTTAAACTGTGGTGGTGTTATATCTTTAAGAGTGGTTAACTCACTTAAGAGTGACAAGAATTCCCTAAACTCAAAAAGTATAAAATGTATAGGTATATTCTTTATTACATTTATTATTGCCAGAGTTGTTGTAGTTTGTTCAGGATAACATTTTCTTTACCTGTGTTGTTGTTATATACTACTTGTTACATAAATAAAATCTGCCCCAAAGTTGGGTCTTGTAAATAATATAACATTTTTATCCTCTTTTTAATGAAAAATTTCCCATGTAGTCGGTATAGCTTTATTCCACATTTTTTCTCTCTCAAGCTCCAGCTGATCTAAAAGGAATCTAGGAAGCATTCTTCATTCACCCTTTAAGAGGCCCAGCAAAGTCTTTTGGTAAAGTTGACAATTCTTTTTCTGAGACAGGAATCAGGCACAGTCAGTCGATAACTTCCCCCCTTTCATTCTGCATTCATTCTGAATATTTTATGACAAAAGCTTTTAGTTTTGTTACAGAAAAAGATACAAAGCCCAGATTTTTCCAAAAGACCTTACCCACAAGAAGGTCTACGGTGGTAAAACAGAAGTTGAAAAATGTTGAAATTGAATTTTTTTCCTTATTTCATATTCTCCATTGTCCCTAAATCTGTACCACTCAGTGTCATGGAAAATGTTAGTACAGTCTAAAAAGTTATAACAAAATTCAAAATTTATATTTAACTTAGGATTTTTAATAAGGATAGTAAAACAATAGGGATGGTGTTACTATATTATTTACGTACTTTAGTACTCCTTTAGGGGATGATTGATTTATTTTTTGGCTAAAAGTAATATATTAGCAATGTAACAATACCAAGTAAATCTTTACTTTCACGGATAGCTTCTCTTTGATACATATGTTTATACCTCTGAATGTTTAACTTTTTGGATTTTGATATGAGTGAACACAGGCACATAGGATCATAAAATCTCAAGGCAGTCAAGGTTTCAGTAATGATTTCAGTTAATTAAGAAAATCAATTTAAGGAGAAAAAGAATGGTTCCATAGTTTATTCACTGTAAATCAAATTATTTTATCTACTTTGTACAGTTTTGGGGAGGATTAAAACAGACAATGCCATATGTAAGGTTTTCAGCATACTGCCTGCCATGAGTATGTGCTAGAAAAGTATCAGTTTATAAAATATGTGTTTAAACTGGATTTATGGAACAGAGTCAGTTCTTTGCATATTTCTACTTACATATTTTTCTTCTATCTTAAAATGAAACCTCTCTTCACTACAGTTGTATTGAATAAATTGCATCAAATTCAGATTAAAGATACTTAATCTTTCTGAGGAACTCAATAAGAGTTAAAGAGGGATGGAAATAAAGAAAAAACAAAATACATAAAATATTTACTACTGATTGCTCAGGAGTTATCAGTAGTCATGTAATAATTTATTACCCTTTTAAAATTAGATGATAAATAGGCTGTACTATATGAAATTGCTAATATTTGACAAAAATCGTAATTTTTTGTGGTTTTGAAAAATGACTTGCATATTTAACCCAATTCTTTGTCTCTGGCTTACTAAGAAGGCAAAGTATTTGTCCTAAAATGAGAAGATCTGTCAGTATGGATGGTGGAGTTGATGTTTCTGCCTGGCATTTTTTGTTCCTGTGTGTGTAAAACGATAGCCATATGAGTGTATATGGTAGAGCGTCAGATTTTCCTATAAACATTTTCCTTTAAGTTCCAAAGAGGAATTAGAAACAGAGTTGCGTGTAATAGGAAAGGTTCTTGGAATGAGTCAGGGGACCGGGGTTTGCATAATAACTGTACAGACTTTTTCAGCTCTGTCTCTGATTGCCTGACTTCTCATTTGTTTAATTATCTTTTGACAGGTCAACAAAAATTTAGTGTTGACTATTTGGAAGTCTGAATTATATCATTAATTGGACTTGCTTTCAGCAGATTATATGTGCGAACTAATATAATGTCTGTACTCATCTGCCTGACTCTTTGCAAAATTATATTTCTATAGTGGTAAATGATTGTCCTTAGTAATTACTGCTTAATATTGTTATGTCTGACTTACTGCATTTTAATTTTATCAAGAATTTTAATTTGTGGTAGCAAAGCTAGACAGATGTAAGTTTTTTTTTAGACATTTATTTAATTTCTGGAAAATAAAAAATATCTGAAGATAGGAATTGAGGATAAGAACTTGGGAAAACATTTTTTTGTTGTTGCTCCTTGTGTTCACAAATAGTAACATCTGGAGTAGCTCATATCTGGCATCCTTTTTAGTAACACATTTCATTTTGCAAAGATCAAACATTACTCATTACCTCAAAGGATGATGTTAAAACAAATAAACCCTGAAAATCAATGAAGAATATTCTACAGGTCTTTGAAATCTCATGCAAATATATCAAGATCATCTGCAAAGAAATTTATGGTTTTGCATTCCGTAGTAGTCTGTCACAGTCTTTGAGAAAGTCTAGGAAGAGCAAATCTAATGATGATTTATTCTTCTTTGAAGATAAACCTCATGAGTGCATGGGAAGGTAATGACATAAGTTTATAAACATTCCCTTTGCTTAATTCTGTTACCTTGATTGTTCATGGGGAGAACGTGAAGTTGACAGGTGTTCCTTTTTTAGCATTGTAAAAATCAGCTCAACTAATCTTGTTTAGGTTGTTGAATATTTTACTTAATACTCCTGTCACTTTAGCATGTATTTTTTTAGAAAGACAATTCTGAGGCTGTTGATTGACCTCCAGAATATGGGGAGAAATTTGTGGCCATTTTTATGATGGATGACAAGGTTTTATACATCTTTAGAATGGATGTCATTTTTTTGAAAAATGACTTGCATATTTACCTTCATTACTTTTTTGTTTTTTAGATACAGGATCTTACCATATGTATTGGTCGTGGTTCTCTAGAGGGACAGCACTAATAGGATATATATATCTCATATATATATCATATATGATATATCTCATATGAATTTATTTCATATTTGAAACAAATATATGAGATATATATGAGATATATCATGTATCAGAGATACATCAGATATATGTGTACCATTCATTGTCATGGAAAATGTTACTACAGTCTAAAAAGTTATAACAAAGTTCAAAATTTATATTTAACTTAGGATTTTTAATACAAATAGAATATATATCAATATATATCATATATATGATATATATGAGAGTTCATTAAGTAGTATTAGCTCACACCATCACAAGGTCCCACAGTAGGCTGTCTGCAAGCTAAGGAGCAGGGAAGCTAGTCTGAATCCCAAAGCTGAAAACCTTGGAGTCTGATGTTTGAGGGCAGGAAGCTTCCAACATGGGAGAAAGATATAGGCTGAGAGGCTAAGCCTTTTCATGTTTTTCCGCCTGCTTTATATCCTGCTCATGCTGGCAGCTGATTAGTTGGTGCCCACCCAGATTAAGGGTAGGTCTGCCTTTCCCAGCCCACTGACTCAAATGTTAATCTCCTTTGGCAACACCCTCACAGACATACCCGTGTTCAGAACTTTGCATCCTTCAATCCAATCACGTGGACACTCAGTATTAACCATCACACCATGTCATCCACAGTGGAGTGCAATGGTACAATCCTAACCCACTGTAACCTCAAACTCTTGGGCTCAAGCGACCCTCCTGCCTCAGCCTGCCAAGTTTTAGCTAGGACTGTAGGCACACACAATGCTACACCCAGCTAATTTTTAAAGTTTTTTGTAGAGATGAGGTCTCACCATGTAGCTCAGGTTGGTCTTGAACTCCTGTGCTCAAGTGATCTTCCAGCCTCCGTCTCCCAAATTGCTGGGATTACAAGTGTGAGCCACCATGCCTGGCCTTCCTTCATACTTAGAAATTACATGAATCATCATATTTTTATAGTAAAAACCAAAAATCTCATATTTGCTTTATTAGATAGGTTTCAGCCAATTTTCGAGAAGCTTATTAACAAGAGAATTAAACTTGAGAACAAATAAAGTGCTATCAATGAGTTATCATAACTTTGATAGGCAATTTAAATTAACTTTTATAACAGTAATACTGATTTTTTTATATTTCTGTCCTGGGGGAAAAGTACCATTTAAAATTTCCTTTTGATCAGTAAATCAGCATATTGGATAGCAATTTCAGCTATCTACTCATAAAAAATGTTATATCCTGGTTTGACTTTGGCTCAAAGCAGAAAATTGCTATGTAAAAATTTACAGAATAATGCAATACCCTCTACTCAATAGCTCCCAACTACTAAGAATATTATAAATGTAAGCAGTTTTCAGGAACATAGCAATGTGGGATATTTTCACTGGAATGACATAACCCATAATTAATCATATTTCTATGACTGCCATCAGTACCATCACCTTCCTTCAGTGTCTTACCTTGTATTTTGGAGTCCCAGATTTCATGTCAGCTTTCGAGTAGTCCTGCTGCTGGCCATAGGCTTTTCTCTCATGTTGCTTCTCACCCACTCCACCTGTGTCACAGTGTCATTTGTGAGCTTGCTTATGAGTGTGCATGGGGTGGTCTCCTACTCAGAACATGCCCGGCTGTGCTTCTGTTGCTTCCTAGCTGCCTCTGCAGCCTCTGTGAGGGAAGACTGTTGGGCACTACTATGGTAGTGAAGCCTTTGGACCTCCAGCGCCGCTCTGTCTTCTGGGTAGAAGTGGAAGGAGCCTGTGCTCTCAGCTCTCTCCGCACATTTTCCTTTCCCTGGACTCAGGAGGTGTTTTTCTAGAGTTAACACAAAGGGAGAGCTGTGAGACATCTTGCTGTATCTTGCCTCTTTTTCCCCTGGTTGCTTTATTAGGCTGAATTCTTTTTCATTAGGTTTTGTAGTCCCTCATACTGTTAGATTTATTGTGGGTCACCCTACCAGTCCTAACAAGGACAACGGTCAGATTTGAAAGGCATAGATTTGGGGTAGGCTCCAGCTGTTACACAATTCCTGCCCCTGCTCTTAACAAATTTAACATATAAATGAAATTAACAGACCTGGTGGGGTGGCTCACTCTTGTAATCTCAGCACTTTGGGAAGCCCGGTCTTGTGGATCCCTTGAGCTCAGGAGCTAGAGACCAGCCTGGGCAACATGGCAAAACCTCATCTCTACAAAAAAAAATACAAAAATCAGCTGTGTGTGGTGGCATGCAGCTGTAGTTGCAACTACTCAGGAGGCTGAGGTGGGAGGATCACTTGAACCCAGGAGGTTGAGGCTGCAGTGAGCCGTGATTGTGCCACTGCACTCTAGCCTGGGTGACAGAGCAAGACCCTGTCTCAAAAAAATAAAATAAAATAAATGAAGTTAAACAATACCAGAGATTTCTTGAAGAGCCTTTTTTGTGACAGACAGTGGACTGCTGTTCACCAAAACCCATTTCTTCTTGTTTCGGGGTACATAGGCAGATTATATTTCCAAGCCTCCTTGCAGTTAGACTTAGCCATGTGACCAAGTTTTAGCCAGTGGATTGTGTGTAGCAGTAATGTGTACCATTCCCAGACCTGGCCCATAAAAACATTCGATGTGCTATCTTCCATGCTTTTGTTTTTGTGTGTTTTCCCCAAACACCAACTGAGTACAGAGGTCTTGGCTTTAGAAGATGGCAAAGGCACAAAGGGATGAATGCTGGGTCGCTATGTAGGGGAATTTCGTCTGCTAACCAGGAACACCATTGCTGGATTATTATGTGAATGAAATTAAACTTTAGCATGTTAAAATACAGAATTTTAGGGTTTGTTATTGCAGTTAGTGTTAGGCTTTCACATCATTTTTCAGCTGTATTCAATCTTTTTCACCTTCACATACCTGAGAGACGAGACAGTCCCATCATATTCATGATTCACTATGGCAGGGAAGGATAGTCTCAAGAAGGTCAGGGAGGTCATTATAATGACACACTGCAAAAGTGGTTGGGCAGGAAAATTGCAGAGAAATGTCATTAGATTTAGCAACATCGAGAGCACTGTTAAAACAGTTTCAGTAGAGTGGAAGTAGCAGGAGGTGAGATTGCAGAAGCATGAGAAGCAAATGGTAGATGAACACATGGAGACAGTGAATGAAGTTATCTAATATATTAGATTCCATCAACATAATCATAAGATTGCAAAATTTGTGGAAAACAAGGGATTGTGTTTTATTCAAGCCATTTGTTAAAAGATTTTAAGGTGAGGATCTTCAGCAACGTAGTAATAAGGTAACTATGTATCTGTTTGCCCAGGGTGGTGTCAGCTTATGTCTTAACCTAGCATAATTTTATTTTATTTTATTTTTTTTAGGCAGAGTCTTGCTCTGTTACCCAGGCGGAATGCAGTGGTACAATCTCGGCTCACTGCAACCTCTGCCTCCCAGGTTCAAGCGATTCTCGTGTCCCATCCTCCAGAGGAACTGGGATTACAGGAGCACGCTACCATGCCTGGCTAATTTTTGTGTTTTTTAGTAGAGACGGGGATTTGCCATGTTGGCCAGGCTGGCCTCAAACGCCTGGCCTTAAGTAATCTGCTGGTCTCAGCCTCCCAAAGTGCTGGGATTGCAGGTGTGAGCCACCACGCCCGGCCCCTAGCATAGTTATTCACAGTGACCTTTCACTCTTAGCAATATCCCAGCTTAGGAAAAAAAAAAAAATACAGTTTCCCCTACACTGTGACAACCTAATCTGCATACACAGGGGGTTCAGATCTGAAAGAGTGGCTGCTAAACACATAGAAAGTCAGCTTATAAATAAGTTGTCTGTGGAATATTCTTTAGTTACCTCTTATGAAGGAGTTAAAATACTGTTTCTTGGTTTACTTAAGGACATTGTCAAATTAGCCCTAATATAGGATTGTGTTTAGGAAATAGAATGTTGGATAACCTTCATTGATCTTGATTCTCTTTTGATCTATTTTTGTTTCTCTGGCTTTTCTCTTTCTGTGATGGTCTTTCTGTGTCCTGCTTTGTCATCAAAAATAACTTTTTGTTTTTTTTTTAAAAAGACATTAAAAGAACTTGCAGTGCTATAAATGAATTTTTTTTTTTTTTTTGGTTCTTGAGGGATGGGGGAGGATCTTTCTGAGTATAGAAACAAGAACTTGTACAGAAGGTGATACATTTTCATTTATGAAAATGGAAAACTTATGTATCTCAAAAAGTACCCCCAAATAAAAGGCACATATGGCAAACTCTGACAAAATACATATTATTTATGGAAAATATAGTGTTAAAAGTTTTATTCTCCATAAAGGGTAAATAATGGATTACAATAGAAAACACTTGTCTTGTATGTTGCTGCATAGATTATTGCATTTAATATTCCCAGATCCATTCTGTTATTATCTCGGTTTCACAAATGATGGTTAGGTAACTTGCCATAGCCACATGACTATTAAGTGGTAGAGAAGGAATTTTGAACCCATGTGGTCAGATTCCAGAGCACAAGCTCTTAACCGCTGCTCTCCTAGATCAATACATAAATGGAAAACTCAAAAGAAGAATGCTCATAAAACAGTTTTCACCCACATCCATGTGCACATACTTGCATACACTTATTAATATGAGTGACCAGTAAACATGCTTTTAAACCTGTTGAAAATGATGGCAAAATCAATACAATTTTTTTTTAAAAACTACAAGCCTTCATTTTTGTCTATTAGATTTGCAAATCTTTTGTTTCCTATGAAAATACTGAGAATTGATAAAGGTGAGTGAAATGTTGGTGATCCTATCCTTTTAATAGCATTTGCCTGGTGAAATACACTCTTTAGGTCACGAATAGAGTGCTGATAAACCATTTTTGGTTAGGATTTCCCATGGTGTATATAACATCTTAAAATTGTTTATCATCTTTGACCTAATAAATATGCTTTTAAGACATTAATAAAATAAATATTCAGAGAGTCTTACATACTTAAGATATCGGTTGATATATGTAATGTTAATTTAATAATTTGCAATAAAAACTAACACCCATTCAATAGAAGAAAGTTGGTTAAGTGAGTTTTCAGAACTTCATAAAATGGAGAACTCTGTAGCCATGTAAATATTTTTGAAAAATAATGAAATGAAATAAATCCTCACAATTAATGAAAAGTATCTAATAAAACAGTATGTAAACCATGGTCCCCAGTTTTATTAAGATTATATAAGTAAGCCTGGAAGGAAGCTTACCAAAATGTTAACTGTGTTTGTTTTTCAGTGGCTAGATTCGAGTTGATTTTATTTTTATTTCTTTTCTATTTTACAAATTTTTGTATACAGTGACTTTGTCTTCCTTAATTGGAGACTCATTTTATTTTAAAAATACTTAAGATTTTGAAGAGTCCTTTAGGAACATACCTGTGCCTTCAAATTGTTTTTTTGGAAGGTTGAGAATTATGCATAGAAAGGAACAGGGAAACTAAAAAGGGAATTTCATCATCCTTATAAGGGAAAAATATGTAGTCCCGTTGAAAACTTGTATGAAAGATACAGGTACGGTCTTAGTTCCATTTTAATAAACAATTCAAACCTCTAGTAGTCATTCCTCTGGCCTCAGTTGCTTAGCCTCAGAATCCTTAGTTGGAGGTATGATAACTTATTTGTGCCTCTGAACATAGCCTTTCCAGGAATCAGTTCTGCCTCAATGAGGATTACAGATTAAAAACAATCTCACTGTAATGTAATTGAAATTGAGAATTATATTTCCATTTTATTGCATCTAGTAAAACCTGAAACTCTTGAAAAACTTTTTTAAAAAAAATCAGCAAACTCATAAAATAGTATCAGTTACTCTATTTTCTAAAATATAAACAAATTTTCTTATTTTCTAAAATATAAGCACTCTACTGAATTGATCACAAATTTTTCTAAGTGGGTAGGTTCATATATTTGCTGAAACACATTTAGCTGATTATGCCAATGGTGACATTAGATACATCTTAAAAAATCTTGTCTATAATGTGTTTATTTCTAGCAACATCCTGATTTGGCAAGAATTATTTTTCAGAGCCTGTTCCCTTTGGGGACAGCATCCTGTGGGAGCACTTCTGTTTCCCTTTGACTTCCTGTGTATTTAAAGAGCTCTTAACAAGTATAGGGTATGTGGTGACTTTTTTATCTTGCAAATAAATATGAAAATCTTGTTCTGTGGCTCAGGATAAAATGAAGAAATGCTTTCCAGCTTAATAGGCAAGAACATTTAAGATTAAAGGGAAAATGAAAATAAAATGAAAATTCGCTATTGAAACAAAAATTTGTGTGTTTTTTTTTTTTTTCTGAATGTTTTTCTACTTCAAGTAGGCTGGGTGTTAGCAGTCAAATTAAAACTGAATAGATATGACAGTGATGCTTTTATAACACATCTGTTTAAGGCCAGATGATACAGATGATTACAAATGGTGGTAAGCCAAGTGATAGCTCTTCTCCTTTCCCTCCTCTCATGAATCCCTTTCCTCTAGCTTTGGGAATGAGGGCCAGCTTTCTTGTTCGTGTGGCAGCTGCTTCTCTGCACTTCTCAGCTCTGTCTTGTTCTCAGCTTCACCTTGGGCCCCTGCTGCTTTTGCTGCTTATCGCCACCTGGAATTCAGGACAGCTTTTCTCCCTTCAAGTTCTGTTGGTGTGGAGGGCAATGCCAAGGGCACACTTACCTTTACTGTTGCTTGGTTTCCCACTATGCAGCTATCCAAGAGGAATATATATATTCACACACACACACACATATACATATATATATATGTGTATGTGTGGTAGCCTTTGTTAGATGTTTGCAGATAATAGGGAGGAATGACAGTTAGGAAGAGAAACCTTAAAAATAGGTGATCAGTCCGGCTCTATAAGTTAAAAGGAGGAAAACTTTTTTTTTCTTTTTTTTTTTTTAATTATACTTTAAGTTCTGGGATACATGTGCAGAACATGCAGGTTTGTTATACAGGTATACACGTGCCATGGTGGTTTGCTGCACCCATCAACCCATCATCTACATTAGGTACTTCTCCTAATGCTATCCCTCCCCTAGCCCTGCCACCCCCTGACAAGCCTTGGTGTGTGATGTTCCCCTCCCTGTGCCCGTATGTTCTCATTGTTCAGCTCACACTTATGAATGAGAACATGCTGTGTTTGGTTTTCTGTTCCTCTGTTAGTTTGCTGAGAATGATGGTTTCTAGCTTCATCCATGTCCCTGCAAAGGACATGAACTCATTCTTTTTTATGGGTGCACAGTATTCCATTGTGTATATGTACCACATTTTCTTTATCCAGTCTCTCATTGCTGGGCATTTAGGTTGAAATCTTTGCTATTGTGAATGGTTCTGCAGTAAACATATGTGGGCATGTGTCTTTATAGTAGAACGATTTATAATCCTTTGGGTGTGTACCCAGTAATGGGATTGTTGAGTCAAATGGTATTTCTAGTTCTAGATCCTTGAGGAATTGCCACACTGTCTTCCACAATAGTTGAACTAATTTACACTCCCACGAACAGTGTAAAAGCATTCCCATTTCTCCACATCCTCTCCAGCATCTATTGTTTCCTGACTTTTTAATGATTGCCATTCTACCTGGCGTGAGATGGTAGCTTATTGCTTATTGTGGTTTTGATCTGAATTTCTCTAATGACCAGTGATGATGAGCTTTTCTTCATGCTTGTTGGCCCCATAAATGTCTTCTTTTGAGAAATGTATGCTCATATCCTTTGCTCACTTTTTGATTTTTTTTTCTTGTAAATTTGTTTGAGTTCCTTGTAGATTCTGGATATTAGCCCTTTGTCAGATGGATAGATTGCAAAAATTTTCTCCCATTCTATAGGTTGCCTGTTCACTCTGTTGATAGTTTCTTTTGCTGTGCAGAGATCTTTAGTTTAATTAGATCCCATTTGACTATTTTGGCTTTTGTTTCCATTGCTTTTGGTGTTATAGTCATGAAGTCTTTGCCTATGCCTATGTCCTGAATGGTATTGCCTAAGTTTCCTTCTAGGGTTTTTATGGTTTAAGGTCTTACGTTTAAGTCTTAAATCCAGCTTAAGTTAATTTTTGTATAAGGTGTAAGAAAGGGGTCCAGTTTCAGTGTTCTGCATATAGTTAGCCAGTTTTCCCAACACCATTTATTAAATAGGGAATCCTTTCCCCATTGTTTGTTTTTGTTAGGTTTTTCAAAGATTAGATGGTTGTAGATGTGTGGCGTTATTTCTGAGGCCTCTGTTCAATTCATCTGTACCTCTGTTTTAGTACCAGTGCCATGCTGTTTTGCTTACTGCAGCCTTGTAGTATAGTTTAAAGTCAGATAGTGTGATGCTTCCAGTTTTGTTCTTTTTGCTTGGGATTGTCTTGGCTATACGGGCTTTTTTTTTTTTTTTTGGTTGCATATGAAATTTAAAGTAGTTTTTCTAATTGGGTGAAGGAAGTCAATGGTAGTTTAATAGGGATAGCATTGAATCTACAAATTACTTTGGGTAGTATGGCCATTTTCACGATACTGATTCTTCCTGTCCATGAGCATGTAATGTTTCTCCATTTGTTTATGTCCTCTCTTATTTCTTTGAGCAGTGGTTTGTAGTTCTTGAAGAGGTCCTTCACATCCCTTGTAAGTTGTATTCCTAGGTTTGTTATTCTCTCTGTAGCAATTGTGAATGGGAGTTCAGTCATGAGTTAGCACTCTGTTTGTCTATTATTGGTGTATAGGAATGTTTGTGATTTTTGCACATTGATTTTGTATCCTGAGACTTTTCTGAAGTTGCTTATGAGCTTAAAGAGATTTGGGGCTCAGATGATGGGGTTTTCTAAATATACAATCATGTCATCTGCAAACAGGGATGATTTGACTTCCTCTTTTCCTAATTGAATACCCTTTGTTTCTTTCTCCTGCCTGATTGCCCTGGCCAGAAATTCCAACACTATGTTGAATAGGAGTGGTGAGAGAGGGCATCCCTGTCTTGTGGCAGTTTTCAAAGGGAATGCTTCCAGTTTTTGCCCATTCAGTATGATATTGGCTGTGGGTTTGTCACAAATAGCTCTTATTATTTTGAGATACGTTCCATCAGTACCTAGTTTATTGAGAGTTTTTGAGGTGTTGAATTTTATCGAAGGCCTTTTTTGTGTCTATTGAGATAATCATGTGGTTTTTGTCGTTGGTTCTGTTTATGTGATGGATTGTGTTTATTGATTTGCGTATGTTGAACCAGCCTTGCATCCCAGGGATGAAGCTGACTTGATTGTGGTGGATAAGCTTTTTGATGTGCTGCTGGATTCTGTTTGCTAGTTTTTTTTGTTTTTTGTTTTTTTCTTTTTTTGAGACGGAGTCTTGCTCCGTCACCCAGGCTGGAGTGCAGTGGCATGACCTCGGCTCACTGCAAGCTCTGCCTCCTGGGTTCACAACAGTCTCCTGCCTAACCCTCCTGATTAGCTGGGACTACAGGCTCCTGCCACCACGCCCAGCTAATTTTTTATGTTTTTAGTAGAGACAATGTTTCACCATGTTAGCCCAGATAGTCTTGATCTCCTGACCTTGTGATCCACCTGCTTTGGCCTCCCAAAGTGCTGGGATTACAGGCATGAGCCACTGCACCTGGCTGGTTTCCCAGTATTTTATTGAGGATTTTTGCATTGATGTTCATCAGAGATATTGGCCTGAAGTTTTCTTTTTTTGTTGTGTCTCTTCCAGGTTTTGGTATCAGGCTGATGCTGGCCTCATAAAATGAGTTAGGGAGGAGTCCCTCTTTTTCTATTATTTGGAATAGTTTCAAAAGGAATGGTACAAGCTCTTCTTTGTATCTCTGGTAGAATACAGCTGTGAATCCCTCTGGTCCTGGGCTTTTTATAGTTGGTCAGCTATTAATTACTGCCTCAATTTCAGAACTTGTTATTGGTCTATGCAGGGAGTCAACGTCTTCCTGGTTTAGTCTTGGGAGGGTGTATGTTTCCAGGAATTTATCCATTTCTTCTAGATTTTCTAGTTTATTTGCATAGAGGTGTTTATAGTATTCTCTGATGGTAGTTTGTATTTCTGTGGAATCAGTGGTGATATCCCCTTTATCATTTTTTATTGTGTCTATTTGATTCTTCTCTTTTCTTCTTTATTAGTGTGGCTAGCAGTCTATTTTATTAATTTTTTCAAAAATCAGCTCCTGGATTCACTGATTTTTTTGAAAGATTTTTATGTCTTTATCACCCTCATTTCTGCTCTGATCTTAGTTATTTCTTGTCTTCTGTTAGTTTTTGAATTTGTTTGCTCTTGCTTCTCTAGTTCTTTTAACTGTGTTATTAGGGTGTCAATTATAGATCTTTCCTGCTTTCTCCTGTGGGCATTTAGTGCTATAAATTTCCCTCTCAACACTGCTTTAGCTGTGTCCCAGAGATTCTGACACATTGTTTCTTTGTTCTTGTTGGTTTCAAAGAACTTATTTATTTCTGCCTTAATTTTGTTATTTACCCAGTAGTCATTAAGGAGCAGGTTGTTTAGTTTCCATGTAGTTGTGGGGTTTTGAGTGAGTTTCTTAATTCTGAGTCCTAATTTGATTGCACTGTGGTCTGAGAGACTGTTTGTTATGATTTCCATTCTTTTGCCTTTGCTGAGGAGTGTTTTACTTCCATTTATGTGGTCAATGTTAGAATAAGTGCAATATGGTGCTAAGATTGTATATTCTGTTGATTTGGGGTGGAGAGTTCTGTAGATGTCTATTAGGTCCGGTTGGTCCAGAGCTGAGTTCAAGTTCTCAATATCCTTGTTAATTTTCATCTCATTGATCTGTCTAGTATTGACAGTGTGGTGTTAAAGTCTCCCACTATGATTGTGTGGGAGTCTAAGTCTCTTTGTAGGTCTCTGAGAACTTGCTTTATGAATCTGGGTGCTCCTGTGTTGGGTACATATATATTTAGGATAGTTAGCTCTTCTTGTCACATTGATCCCTTTACCATTATGTAATGCTCTTTTTTGTCTTTTTTGATCTTTGTTGGTTTAAAGTCTGTTTGGTCAGAGACTCAGAGACTAGGATTGTAACCCTTCATTTTTTTTTTTTCTTGGCTTGGTAAATATTCCTCCATCCCTTTATTTTGAGCCTATGTGTGTCTTTGCATGTGAGATGGGTATCCTGAATATAGCACACCAATGTGTCTTGACTCTGTCCAATTTGCCAGTTTGTGTCTTTTAATTGGGGTATTTAGCCCATTTACATTTAAGGTTAATATTGTTATGTGTGAATTTGATCCTCTCATTATGATGCTAACTGGTTATTTTTCCCATTAGTTGATGCAGTTTCTTCATAGTGTCGATGGTCTTTACAATTTGGCATGTTTTTGCAGTGGCTGGTACTGGTTTTTCCTTTCCATATTTAGTGCCTCCTTCAGGAGCTCTCCGAAGGCAGAACTGGTGGTGACACAATCTCTCAGTATTTGGTTGTTTGTAAAGGATTTTATTTCTCCTTTGCTTTTGAAGCTTAGTTTGGCTGGATATGAAATTCTGGTTGAAAATTCTTTCCTTTAAGAATGTTGCAAATTGGCCCCCGCTCTCTTCTGGTTTCTGCAGAGAGATCCACTGTTAGATCTGCTGATGGGCTTCCCTTTGTGGGTAACCCGACCTTTTCTCTGGCTGCCCTTAACATTTTTTCCTTCATTTCTACCTTGGTGCATCTGATAATTACGTGTCTTGGGGTTGCTCTTCTTGTTGAGTATTTTAGTGGTGTTCTCTGTATTTCCTGAATTTGTATGTTGGCCTGTCTTACTAGTTCGGGGAAGTTCTCCTAGATAATATCCTGAAGTGTGGTTTCGAACTTGGTTCCATTCTCCCTGTCACTTTAGGGTACAGCAGTCAAATGTAGGTTTGGTCTTTTCACATAGTTTCATATTTGTTGGAGTCTTTGTTTGTTCCTTTTCATTCTTTTTTCTCTAATCTTGTGTTTATGCTTTATTTCATTATTTGGTCTTCAATCTCTGATTACCTTTCTTCTGTTTGATCGATTCAGCTATTGACACTTGTATATGCTTTACGAAGTTCACGTGCTGTGTTTTTCAGCTTTATCGGGTCATTTATGTTCTTCTCAAAACTGGATATTCTTGTTAGCAATTCCTTTAACTTTTTTAAGGTTCTTAGCCTCCTTGCATTTGGTTATAACATGCTCCTTTACTTCGGAGGAGTTTCTTATTACCCACCTTCTGAAGCCTACTTCTGTCAATTTGTCAAAGTCATTCTCCATCCAGTTTTGTTCCCTTGCTGGCGAGGAGTTGTGATCCTTTGGAGGAGGAGAGGCATTCTGGTTTTTGCTATTTGCAGCCTTTTTGTGCTGGTTTTTCCTCATCTTCGTGGATTTATCTACCTTTGATCTTTTGATGTTGGTGACCTTCGGATGGGGTTTTTGTGTGGACATCCTTTTTGTTGATGTTGATGCTGTTCCTTTCTGTTTGTTAGTTTTTCTTCTCACAGTCAGGCCCTTCTGCTGCAGGTCTGGCTGGAGGTCTACTCCAGACTCTGTTTGCCTGGGTATCACCAGTGGAGGCTGCAGAAGAGCAAAGATTGCTGCCTGTTCCTTCTCTGGAAGCTTCATCCCAGAGGGGCACCCACTAGATGCCAGCCGGAGCTCTCCTGTATGAGGTGTCTGTCGACCCATGCTGGGAGGTGTCTCCCTGTCAGGAGGCATGGGGGTCAGGGACCCACGTGAGGAGGCAGCCTGTCCCTTAGCACAGCTTAAGCACTGTGCTGGGATATCTACTACTTTCTTCAGAGCTGGCAGGCAGGAACCTTTAAGTCTGCTGAAGCTGCGCCCACAGTTGCACCTTCCCCCAGGTGCTCGGTCCCAGGGAGATGGGAGTTTTATCTATAAGCACCTGACTTGAGCTGCTGCCTTTCTTTCAGAGATGCCCTCCACAGACAGGAGGAATCTAGAGAGGAAGTCTGGCTACAGGGGCTTTGCTGAGCTGTGGTGGGCTCCGCCCAGTCTGAACTTCCTGGAGGCTTTGTTTACACCATGAGAGGAAAACTGCCTACTCAAGCCTTCCTCCCCTCACCAAGCTGGAGCATCCCAGGTCGACTTAAGACTGTTGTGCTGGCAGTGAGAATTTCAAGCCAGTGGATCTTAGCTTATTGGGCTCCATGGGCATGGGATCTGCTGAGCAAGACCACTCAGCAACCTGGCTTCAGCCCCCTTTCCAAGGGAGTGAATGGTTCTGTCTCGCTGGTGTTCCAGGCACCACTGGGGTACGAAAATAAACTTCTGCAGCTAGCCGGTGTCTGTCCAAATGGCCACCCAGTTTTGTGCTTGAAACCCAGGGCCCTGGTGGTGTACCAGAGGGAATCTCCTGTTCTGTGGGTTGTGAAGACAGTGGGAAAATCATAGTATCTGGGCGGGACAGCACTGTCCCTCATGGCACAGTTCCTCAAGGCTTCCCTTGGCTAGGGGAGGGAGTTCCCTGACCCCTTGCACTTCCTGGGTGAGGCATGCCCCACCCTGCTTCTGCTTGCCTTCTGTGGGCTGTACGCACTAAGCAGTCCCAATGAAATGAGCTGGGTACCTCAGCTGGAAATGCAGAAATCACTCGCCTTCTGCATTGGCCTCGCTGGGAGCTGCAGACTGGAACTGTTCCTATTCAGCCATCTTGCCCAGAATCCAGAAAGAAAACTTTAAAAGTTAAAGTCTCTTATAGGTTAGTTAAAATTATGTCTTTTCTAAGATAGTCCCATCATGAATACTTCTCAGTTGCGAGTTTTGTTTCTTTGTCATGAAGTTCATTCTTTTCTCCCTTTTCCAGGAAGAATCCTCTTCTTTGACCCCCCACAATGGAAAGCTCCACACTCTGTAGGGGGCCGTTTTACCCTAGGATTATCTGTCACAATTGAACAGGCACAAGACTCCCCCAATAATGCATTTTTCTGTGTCCGATTTTATCAGTCTAGAATAACACCACAGGGGGAGAGGGTGAAAAAACTTGGTGCAGACAGTATGGGATGAAGTTTGGCTTTCTATATTCCAGCCCCTTCTGAATATTCCTTGGTAATGTGGAGGTTTAAATATGCCTCCTCATTCTTCAGCAGATTGCTAGTGAATTGAACCACCTTCCTCATATATATATATGTGTGTGTGTGTGTGTATATGTGTGTGTGTGTGTATATGTATATATACACACATTTTTAATCTCAAACAGTGTAATTCTAAGACAAAAGTCTGAATCTATGGATGAATAGTGAGAATTTAGAGTTGTAAGTGATAGAAATCCAATTTGAGCTACCACTAGAGCTAATAATAACTAATGTTTATTTAATAAACTAATGTTTATTAAGTATTAACTGTATATATGTGTGTGTGTGTGTATTTGTGCTATGCTAAGGGCTTCACATATCTAGTCAAATTCTAATGACAATTTTATTAGTAGGTACTCTTATCATCCTTATTTTATATATACAAAAACGGAAGCACCAAAGGTTTATAGGCAACTAACTCAGGATGTGTGTTTAAGGGTCAGGATCTGAATCCAAGTAGCCTGATTCCAGAGCTGTCGGTTGTAATGCTCACCCAGGAGCATTATGCCTTAGGTTGAGCATAATGTGGAGAATTTGACTTATAGTTTTCACTATAAATTGGAACAGCCAAACTATTGGGAAGGGCAGAGTAAAGGTGGACTTCAGGAACAAATGGAACCAGGAATTCAAATAGCATTCTCTCTGTCTTTTATCTCTACTTTTTTCTCAGTAGGTCTGCTTCTGCTCTCATCATAGACAAAGTTCCTCATCACGATAGGAATACAAATACTTGATGTTAATATTTCCATATTAATGAAATGAACCATCATTAATTTCCATATTAATGATGTTAATATTTCTCTCATTGGAGAGACTGTTTTTCAGCTACAGTTATAAAAATCGGGAGAAATTTCTAGACAGATAATGATATCTGCCTAAGTCTCTGCCCCCACCAAAATATCCTCCATACAATACAGAACAAGAAGAAAAATGAAAATGTGTAAAAATGACACCCTCTGCATAACCAGAAAACCAAGGACCCCCAAACTTCAAATTAACTGTAAGTTTTAAAAAAAGAAGAAATGAAATTGCATTGAGCTATTGCTCATACCTTGCCTCAAACTTTTGCCATGAACAAGAACAGTTTAAAAAGCTGCATGGGAGAGAAAAGAGGTGCCCAAGATTAAAGTGAAACTACTACCACAGAAGTTCCCCAGATGGGTGGAAGTACTGAAACAATTGCCAGTTTGGCTCAGAAAGGCCCAACTATACACTGTTTATAAGAGACATACCTAAAATAAAATGATTCAGAGGTACTAAAAATCAGTGGGAAGGACTGCAGTTGCCTCACCTTGGGTCAGCTGTTCACTCCTGGGCCACTCAACTGTGGCCAACAGTGTAGAGTGCCTTTTGTTTTTTTTTTTAGCTATTCATCTCGCAACTCCCTTGCCCTTCAGCTATGTCCAAGGTAGTGGACTCGTTTTAGAATTTGGGAACTAAATGTTTAAAGCAGTGTCTTAAAGAAGAGGGGTTCCAGACTCAGAAGAGGGAGGTACTAGGTAGACAATATATGTATTAAGGAAAACATTTGCTAGAAATTGTTTCTCAGTATTCTCTTTGATGTTCTCACTAAATTGATTTTTGTTTTTGAGTAATTTGGGGCATGAGCAATGGTAGTATAGAAAAATTTATTACTAGGTAATGAAACTGGAATAATGCTATCTAACAGAAATATGAGACCCATAAATGTACGCCATGTAATTTAAAATTTTCTAGTTGCTACATTTAAAAAGTGAAATTTTTAATAATATATTTTATTTAACCCAATGCACCCCAATTATCATTTAAATATATAATCAATATACAAAGTATTAATGAGATATTTTCTGTTGTTTTCCTTATTCTTCCAGACCCAGTTGTGTTTACACTTATAGCACATAGCAATTTAGACTAGCCTCATTTCAAGTGTTTAAAGTGATGGACAGCTCAGACCTAAAGAGAGGAACAGTCATTTAGTCATTTTAGCTTAATAAATGAAAAATAATACTTGAATCCTAAAATGTGTTTTATTTCTACTTCCCATCACAGTTAAAGTGTGCCCTATCTAATGCTTTTATTTTGTGTTTTTGTATGTTAATGATACCTATTTTAAATTGGGGCATATTTATAACTTGATCTGTGGCAACCACAAGCAGTGATGGAGTGGAGAGATTGTTTTCTCACCTCCTTTAGATCTCTGTTCAATATCCTTGTTATAGGTGCTTTTTCTGAACATTTGAAACAAAATAGCAACATCTACCTTTTCTCCTCAGCCTTCTGACAATTTCTGTGCCCTTTATATTGCTTTAGTTTTTTTCCCCATATTTCTTCTTATCCATCTGATATACCATTTATACTTTTAAAATTGTTTCTTTTTCTAGCCCTCCGCCCCCTGTATACACTAGAATATGAGCTTTGTTGAGAACAAGAACTTTGTGCTGTATTCACTGCTATGTTACCACATCCTAGAACAGTACTGCACACAGAAGGTGCTTAGTATTTTCTGAGTGCATGAATGAATGAATTTAAGACCATATGGCATTCGCTATTGGTGTATGTAATGGAACTGCCATCATCCTTCCCCTGAGTGGTGTCCCTTTGGTACTGGCCAACTCTTCCCCACCACACTGCTGTCAGTCAGCTTAAACCTCAGTTCTTCTAGCTAAGACCATGTCAGTAGTCTCATTGTGGTCTCACTGCCTCCAGCCTTCCTGTATGAGCTATTTGATTGCCAGATGAATTTTTTTTTTTTTTTTAAATAGCATCTCTGAACATGTTGATCCCTTGCTCAGAGTTTTCACTTCCTCCCAGTGGTTTATAGTTCTTCACACTTGCTTTTAGGAGTCTCTGAAATATGCTGTACTTACATCTTGGTCTGTGGCCAACTAGACAGTTTGCCTTTTATTTTTAAAATGCTTTCAGTCAGTGCTTTCTCCTCTTCTTTTCCTTTGTATCAACTGTGCTTTATTCCTAGACACTTTTTTTCCTATCCTGCCTTGACCAGAACCCCTGACTCAGCTTTTGTTGCTTCCTTTACTTTTCTTTGGGCCACGTTAAGAACTTTAACTTTGAGCACTTCCTGGTGGATTGATCATAGAAAGGCTGTGAAATATGGATAGACAATGAAATGTCCTCAAAGCAAGACCCTTGGCATGTGTGCCGATGGTTAAGTACTCTGGAATGGAGCATTTGTGGCCGAGAGGGAAGTGTGTATATCTGTTGAAGTGCAGGGACTGTCTAGAAAAAAAAAAAGGCACTTTATTAATAAACATCCTTTGATAACCTATTCCCTTATTACCTTGTCTTTAAGTGGTACCAATCAAGAAAGGTCTTTGCACAACTTCTTTAAAATATACATGTTGTTTTATAGCAAGTAAAAAGTGACCTGAATGCTTTCTAGCATATTGAAGCACCAACTTTTTATGGATTGAATTTAAAGCAGTGATGCTTACTTTCCTAACAGCAAAACATTTACAAGTTTCTATAGAGAACCTTAGGAAGTATTCTTTCTGATTCTATTTTCTGGAAGAAATTGTGGATTATATTTTCCTTGAATGTTTGGTAGAATTCACTAGTAAAACCATCTGGACTTGATGTTTTCTTTTGGAAGGTTATTAATTATTAATTTGACTTCTTTAGCTGATACAGGGCTATTGGTATTATCTGTTTCTCCTGTGTGAGTTTGTCTTTCAAGGAATTGGCCCATTTCACCTAAGTTATCAAATTTGTGGGCATAGTGTTGTTCATGGTATTCCCTTGTTAACGTTTCAGTGTCCATGGAATTAGTAGTAATGATCTCTCCTTTATTTCTGATATTGGCAATTTGTGTCATCTTTCTTTTTTCTTGGTTAGCTTAGCTGGAAGTTTATCAATTTTATTGATCTTTTCAAAGAACCATCTTTTGGTTTTATTGGTTCCTCCTGTTGTTTACCTGTTTCCAATTTTATTGATTGCTGCTCTAATTTTTAGTATTTCTTTTGTTCTGCCTGCTCTAACCTTAAATTGTTGTTTCTCTAGTTTCCTAATGTGGAAGCTTTAGATTATTGATTTTAGATATTTTTTCTGGTTTAATATATGCATTTGATGCTATAAATTTTTCTTTAAGGATGGATTTTTGCTGTATCTCATGCATTTAGACGATTTGTAGCTTGATTTTCATGTAGTTAAAATATTTCAAAGTTCATTTGTGAATTTTTTGACTCATAAGTTACTTAAGAGTGTGTTGTTTAATTAACAGATATCTGGATATTTTCTAGCTATCTTTCTGTTGTTGATTTCTAGTTTAGTTCCATATTGTCTGAGAACATAGTTTATATGATTTCTATTCTGTTAAGGTATGTTTTATTCAGTAATTATTTTTATAACAAAATATGTTACCAGTTTTGTATTTATTTATAAGCTTGAAGAAGACAAAGTCAGTTTACACAGATGAATTAAATCAGCCTCTGCCCTATAGAGCTGAGTAAATTGGCAAGAAATGCTAGCTCACGCGTTTTACTACTGCAATATTCTTTTAATTTTTCCTTTTCTTTTAAACTTATTTTAGATTTGTGGGTACATGTGCAGATTTGTTACAGAGGTATATTGTGTGATACCAAGATTTAGAATACAAATGAATCTGTCACCCAAGTAGTGAGTATAGTACCCAATAGGTAGTTTTTCAGCCCTTGCCTTTCTCCTCTCCTTGCTCTAGTAGTCCTCAGTGCCTATTGTTCCCATCTTTATGTGTACATATACCTAATATTTAGCTCCCACTCATAAGTGAGAACATGCATTATTTGATTTTCTGTTTCTGTGTTAGTTCACCTAGGCTAATAGGCTCCAGCACCATCTATACTGCTGCAAAGGACATGATTTTATTCTTTTTATTTTAGGGCTGCACATTATTCCATGATGTACCACAGTTTCTTATCCAGTCTCCCACTGATGGGCACTTGGGTTGATTTCATGTCTTTGCTATTGTGAATAGCGCTGCAGTGAACGTACAGGTGCATGTGTCTCTAGGTAGAATAATTTCTTTTCCTTTGGTTGTATATCCAGTAATTGGATTGCTGGATTGAATGGTAGTTCAGCTTGACTCTTAGTTCTTTGAGAAATCTCCAAACTGCTCTCCACAGTGGCTGGACTAGTTTACATTTCCATCAACAGTGTAAAAGTGTTCTCTTTTCTCCACAGCCTTGCCAACATTTGTTATATTTTGTCTTTTTAATAAAAGCCACCCTCGTTTTGATGTGCATTTCTCTGATTAGTGATGTTGAACATTTATGTTTGTTGGAGACTTGTATGTTGTCTTTTGAGAAGGGTCTGTTCATGTCCTTTGCTCGCTTTTCAATGGAGTTATTGTTTTGGGCTTGTTGATTTATTTAAGTTCCTGATAGATTCTGGCATTAGACCTTTGTCAGATGCATAGTTTGCGAGTATGTTCTTCCATTCTGTAGTTTGTTTACTCTGTTGATAGTTTCTCCTACTGTGCAGAAGCTCTTTAGTTTAATTAGGTCCTATTTGTCAATTTTTGTTTTTGTCACAATTGCTTTTAAGGACTTGGCCGTGAATTATTTGCCAGGTCCCATATTGAGAAGAGTATTTCCTAGGTTTTCTTTTAGGATTTTTACAGTTTGAGGTCTTACATTTAAGTCTTAATCCATCTCAAGTTGATTTTTGTATATGGTGATAGGTAGGAGTCCAGTTCCATTCTCCTGCATATGGCTAGCCAGTAATGCCAGCACCATTGATTGAAAAGGGATTCTTTTCCCCTTTTCTTATTTTCACTGACTTTGTCAAAGATCAGATGGTTGTTGGTGCGCAGCTTTATTTCTTGGTTCTGTATTCTGTTCCATCGGTCTATGTGTCACTTTTTGTACCAGTACTATGCTGTTTTGGTTACTGTAGCCTTGTAGTATAGTTTCAAGTTGGGTAATGTGATGCCTTTGGCTTTGTTCCTTTTGCTTAAGATTGCTTTGGCTATTTGGGCTCTTTTTTGGTTCTGTATGAATTTCAGAATAGTTTTTATCTAATTCTGTGAAAAATGACATTGCTAGTTTGATAGGAGTAGTGTTGAATCTGTAAATTGCTTTGGGCAGTATGGCCATTTTAATGATACTGATTTTTCCAATCAGGAAATGTTCCTTCAATGCCTAGTCTATTGAGAGTTTTTATCATGAAGGGATGTTAGATTTTATTGAAAGTTTTTTTCTGTGGCTATTGAGATGATCATATGGTTTTTGATTTTAGTTCTATTTATGTGGTGAATGACATTTATAGATTTGCATATGTTGAACCAACATTGCATCCCAGGAATAAAGCCTCCTTCATCATGGTAAACTAACTTTTTGATGTGCTTCTAGAGTTGGTTTGCTAGTATTTTGTTAAGGATTTCTGCATCCATATTCATCAGGGATATTGGCTTGAAGTTTTCTTTTGTTTTGTTTTTCAGCCATTGTTTCTATGCCAGGTTTTGGTATGAGGATGATGCTGGCTTTGTAGAGTCAGTTAGGGAGGAGTCCTTTCTCCTTGATTTTTTGGGAATAGCTTCAGCAAATTGGTACAAGTTTTTCTTTGTATGTCAGGAAGAATTTGGCTGTGAATCCATCTGGTTTTTTTGTTGGTAGGTTTCTTATTACTGATTCAATTTCAGAACATGTTATTGGTCTGTTCAGGTTTTCAATTTCTTTCTGGTTCGATCTTGGGAGGTTGCATTTTTCTAGGAATTTATTTCCTCTAGCTTTTCTAATTTGTATGCATAGAGGTATTCATAATAGTCTGAGGTTCTTTTATGTTTGGTGGGATCAGTGGTAATGTCATTTTTGTCATTTTTTATCATGCTTATCAGCATCTTTTCCCTGTTTTTGTTAATCGACACAGTGGTCTAACAATCTTATTTATTCTTTCAAAGAACCAACTTTTGTTTTTGTTGACTCTTTAGATGCGTATTTGCATCTCAGTTTCATTAAGTTCTACACTGATTTTATTTCTTCTCTTCTGCTAGTTTTGAGCTTGGTTTGTTCTTGTTTTTCCAGTTCCTCTAGGTGCAATGTTAGATTGTTAATTTGAGATCTTTTTAACTTTTTGATGTAGGCATTTAGTGCTATAAACTTTCCTCTTAACACTACTTCCATTACATCCCAAGTATTTTGGTATGTTGTGACTCTGTTTTCATTAATTTCAAAGTTTTTTTTTTTTTTATTTCCACCTTCATTTTGTGTTAAAATAATTCAGGAGTAAGTTGTTTGAATTTATTGAGACTTGCTTTATGGCTAAACATATGGTCAATCTTAGATTATGTTTCGTGTGTCTGTGAGAAGAATGTATATACTGTGGTTGTTGGGTTGAGTATTCTGTCGATGTCTATAAGGTCCAATTCGTCAAGTGTTAAGTTTCAGTTCATAATTTCTTTGTTAGTTTCTGCCTCAATGATCTGTCTAATGCTGTCAGTGGAGTGTTGACATCTTTCACTATTATTTTGTGCCTGTCTGTCTTTTCATGGGTCTCTAAAAACTTGTTTTATGAATCTGGATGCTCCAGTGTTAAGTGTATATATATTTAGGCACCATGCCTGTGTTTCCCTAGCCCTAAGGGATGTCCTAATGGGCTGTGCTTCCCCTTAGAGGCAGCCTGAGCTGAAGGTTAGATTGCCAGGAGACCTGCAGAACTCTGGAGGTCTGCTGGTCCTCTCTGCTTGGCACAGTCAGAATGGGTTGTGGAGTATGTCTGTAGGTGGTCTGTTGATGTAAGAGGTCAAGGGTGGGGGATCTTTGGGCAGAGCAGTGATGCTGTGGGTATGCAGATGGTATGGTGCCTATGGCCCAGGGATTTTTGCCCCACAGACAACTGTGGGGACCTCCAGCTTGCTCTCCATTGACTGGTCTCCTTCTGGTGGCTGCTGCAGAATCTGTCCCTACCTGCTAGTTTTTTCCCAAACTTTCTTTGCCCAGATCATTGGGCTGTTAAGTGTTCTAGGCCATGAGGCTACATTGGACAGAGGCTGCAGCTAGCAGATAGGACACACTGTTCCCAGACCAGCCCGCAGAGGGAGGCATGCCCAGCTCTCACACCAGCCCACAAACTGCACATCTCACTCTTTTCAGTATTCAGAGTGGGTGCTCTTTCCCTGCTTGAAGAACAGCCATATATCTCAGCTTGCCACTCCTGAGCCATCTGCTCTAACCTGGGGGGTTGGGACAGGTCTGAGGCTTTGTCCTCTAGCCAGTTGGCACCAGCTGTGTCTAGGGTAGCCACAGTGCTCCTAGGCCTCCAGGAAAGCACTTATGTGGGGCCACTGGCAAGGCACTGAGGCTGGGTAATGGAACCTGTGCTGTGTGCATGCTCTTGTGGGAGCAGCCAGGCAGGGGCCTTGATAGGGGCTGGTGAACAGGGGAACATGCAGTACAGATGTGCCCTAGTCCTGCAGAACATATAGCCCTGCTCTCTCCTGGCCTAGCAGTCAGCAGGGGTTACAGCTACTTGGAGGAAGATGGAGAGCCTTGAATGATGGGTGCCTATTAGAGCATTTTGCTGTAGCTGCCATATGTGCAAAACCCCTGCGTTCCATGCAGGCTGGAGCTCTGTCTGTTCCTACTCCCTGGATGGATGCCCCTGTAAGTTCAGAAGCCTGTGGGGGTCATGGGATCTCCTGTAGCTAGGATCCCAGAGGTCCATGGTGAGAGTAGGTTGTCCCACAGTCACTTCACTCACTTCTTCCTTAGGAGCTATTCCAGGCCAGGAACTAGTCCTGGCATTCAGAAACCCCATGCAGGGTTCCCAGCTTCCTTCCTCATGAGTCTTGGTGTCTGCATTGCTTCTCTATTGACTCTCAGTGCTTTCTCTCCAAAGATCTGTTCAAAGTATGTTGGTTTACTCAATATTTTGGTCTCTCTTGTTGGGAGAGGGGCTTCCTGGCTACATCACGTTGGCCTTCTTGTCCCTACTCCTCCCGTTAAGGTATGTTTTGTGGCCTGGAATGTGGTCTGTCATGATGACTATTCCATGTGAACTTGATCAGAATGTGTATTCTGCTATTGTTCAGAGTTATCAAATAACTTGATCTAATTGACAATACTCCAGATTGTCAATCGACTATTCCACATTTCCTATAGTTATTTTCCTGTGTTCTTACTGATTTTATGCATTGGAACATTTTAAAAATTCCTGCTTTGGAGCACTGCACAGGGCCCAGTGGTTTAAGAGTTATGAGAGCTAATCCTGAAAGGGGCTAATTTATGACTTGAGAACATCAGAGACATTGGGTACGAAAGACATTTACAACAAGTATATTGGTGTTTGAATCATTTACAGGTGTATCATGCATTTATTTCCCTTTAAGGGATGTTTGTTTTGTGTGTGTCCATAAGGGTGCAATTTTTAAATGTAAAATGGGTTTATATATGGCCACACAAAATTGCATAATGAGAAAACAAGAATTATTTACACCAAATTATTGACTATAGTTAAAACACCTGGTTCTTCTTTAGTTCCCTATAGTTTCTAAATATCTTAAAGTGAGTGAAAGTGTTTTACTTTTGAAAAAGAACTAAAAGTATATTATGGTTTATTGAGATCTGATACTGTCTCATGTGAGCAATGAACCTGAAGAGTGGACACAGTGAACAAAATTACATGCGAGTAAGCATTGCCATAGCTAGTGCTTGATTACTTGTAGTAATCAAGGAAGAACTTGAATGGAATTATTAATTAAGAGTCATGTAATAATTCTAGCACCATTTTTGAAGCCACCCTTGTCATCCGAATGGCTCCCTAGACCTTTGCTAGCTTCACAATAACAAGAACGTTTCACTATTGCTTGGTGGGGTTACAGAGAGTGAAATAGGCACTGACCACACATAATAAACACACTGTATAATTGATTCCCGGATATTCAGAACTCATCCCTTGCAACAGAGTATGAACTTTTGGAAAAGATAAACCTAGAATGTTGTAGGTAAGTATAGATATACATAAGTACAAATTAGAAAAAAAAATTCTAACATTTTGTTAGTCTCAGATATAAGTGAAGAAGTATAGAAGAGAGATTTAAACAAATACATGATAATATTTTCTTTAAAAATGGTTGGTCTATCATCATTTAAAAATTATGTTATGAAGATGACTTCTTTCTTAAAACCTTATGAACCAACCTCTGTTAGCTTCAGACTTTTCTTCTACAGTTTCCTCACCTTTCTCAGCCTTCATAGAATGGAAGAGAGTTAGGGCCTTGAGTTATGCTTTGGCTTAAGGGAATGTTGTGGCTGATCTGATCTATCCAGACCACAAAAACTTTCACTCTGTCAGTAATAAAGCTGTTTCACTTTCTTATCATTTGTGTATTTACTGGAGTAGCAGCTTTAATTTCCTTCAATCACTTTTCCTTTACATTCACACCTTGTCTAACTGGCACAAGAGGCCTAGCTTTTGAGTTGCCTCAGCTTTTGACATGCCTTCCTCGCCACGCTTAATGTAAATGTTAATGCTTGATCTTCATAATTATTTTATCTTTATGATTTTTTGCTACAATTTTGTAGTTGCTAAAAAATACCATGTATTTCTCATTAGGTTTTCACTGTTACATCAAACTTTTTAAAGCTTTTGATAGTGAAAATTCCAAGCACACAAAATAGAATAGTATGGTTCTTTGAATCATAGTCCTTTTTCTAGCATGAATGCATTCAATTACCGATTTATCTATGTTATATACTCTTCCTAACTTATGATTCAGCAGTTTACATTTTGTGCAATGTAACCAATGGCTAACATTTTCTACAGCGTTACTGTTTTTAAAATTTCCATAGCTTAAATATGAATGTCAAAGCATCAACACTTTGGAAAACATAAATTAATTGCAAGGTAGACACAAGGGAAGCCATTTCTACTGAGGTATTAAAGACACCTATTATACTATATCCTGGATATTAGACAGTTGGAAGAGTTCATAAATTAAAAAAACTTTAGTAATTTAGAGTTTGCATTTTAAATTATTTTATAAAAGACTCAGATAAAAATGAAAATGATTATTTTGAAAATGCTGCCATGAAGAAACAGGAGGCAGTCAGTGGGTCTGCCTTTTGGATTGCTGTGAGACTTGCAAGTCATTGTTCATACTGTTAAAGACCCAGTCCACGAATTCCAAACATTTTCAAAGGTTCTTCGTGTTCTTATCATTCTAACTGCTCTGCTGATGCATTTGATGACTCTCCAGGCACCTGCTTGTTCACAGGCAGTCTATATGCTTCCTCCAGCATTATATTTAGAAGCTGAAGGAGAGAGACATCTTTAATTACCATCTTCTAATTTCCAAGAGGAGAGAACTAAGGTCCATTAGTCCATTCGATCATTAGCAACGTTTCCCTGTCCATTCTTGTGTTGCTCTCATAACCAGATCAGTTCCCGTGGCTGCCAAGTCCTTGCCATCCCTTCACGGCCACTTCCATGGTTACTTGCCAGATCAGACTGACTTTACTTCACACCTGGATGATTGCATTTGCTTCCAAGCTCATCTTGTTGTTTTAAGTCAATCCTGTGATCCAATTCAATACGTTCTTATGGGTTGAATAGATGTTGTAGGCAAGGCTGTGGTTTAGGTTCTGTATCAGTGACTGGTCAAGATTCCACAAGGAGCTTTTCCAAATGTGGGGTGATTTTACATACCTAATCTCAGCAGAACCTTTCCACTGAATTGTGAAAACAAATTCTGATTTTTACTGTGGTTACATGAGAATATGTCTAAAACGAATGTAAAGCTATTAAGTGTATATTGAGGTCTGTTATATAATAGTATGATGCTGGGAGCCAGAATACCCCAAAAATAGAGGTTTAAAACATAAGGTCTGCTCTGAACATGTGTACATTCTCATTGTGGATAAAATATACTCATAAATGTGCAAGGAAGGATATCTCCAAATACTCAAATGAACAACATGAACAAAAGGGCAGAAAAGCAATGGAGAGAAAACTATTTAAGAGATTAAAGATGAAGTAAAGCTTGAGATGAACTATTAAGGTTAAATATGAATTGTGAGGAGAGGAAAGATCATTCCAGAGAATAATATTGGGAATAAACATTGTAATAAACATGGAAGAAAAATTTCTACTTACTCAGATTTGCCTGTAAAACTGTACTTATCTTTGCTCATTTTGCATTTCTCTGTCAATTTTGATAGCCTTTTCTGAAATGATACTAAAACAGTTTCAATTCACTCAGTTCCATTGACATCGAGTTGGTAATATCAAATTGGTATTATTGTATAGAGGTATATTTCATATATTATTTTAAAGTATTTTCCACATATTTTTTCATGTATTGTTTATAAAAACAATTTAAAAGACTATACCGAAAAGTCCTAATATTATTAAAAAAAAAACTCACAAAAACCTAAAATTTTTACTATCATTTACCTACTGTTTTAGCAAGACCTTATTACTGGTTGAGCATCCAAAATAGAAAATCTGAAATCCAAAACACTTCTGGTTCCAAGCATTTCAGATAAGGGATACTCAACCTGTAGAAGTATTTGTGGTTATTCCTCACATCTGAGCTTTACTTATATTGAGTGAAGATTTTAAGTGGAAGTCACTATCACAAGTTTTGGGATAATCAGTTAGTTTTAATCAGCTAGTTTTAAACTAATAAAGATATAACGTGATATACAAATTAAACTTAATTTGTATAAGCCAGCTGCGGTGGCTCACTCCTGTAATCCCAACACTTTGGGATCCTCCTGAGGTGGGAGGATTGCTTTAAGCCAGGAGTTCAAGGCCAGCCTGGTAACATAATTGTCGCCCTTTGATTGCCTGGGGCCAGCATTGCAGGTGGTAAAGAATTTACCAAGACAATCATAGGTAAAGAAAAGCAGATTTATTAGAGAAAGAGCAAAGGTATGTTCGAAGGGTATGACAGGCAGCACAGCAGAGAAGGGGATGTCTGCAAAGAGGCAGGGGCTGGAGGGATGTTTTATAGGGTCATGCTGGAGGGGCTGTGTGCAGAACAAGGTCATGCTGCTGGGGCTACCTGTGGAGTGAGAGGTGGTTGTGCCAGTGGGTTGTTTGTGATAAACTGTCTCTCAGAGCAATTGTTCTCCCCACCTGGAACCCCTACCTCGTTGTTGCTTACTTATATCATCAGGACTCCACAATAGTGAGACCCATCAGTATTTTTTAAAAAGTTAGCTGATCATGGTGGTCCATGCCTGTAGTCCTAGCTTCTCAGGAGGCTGAGGCAGGAGGATCTCTTGAGGCCAGGAACTGGAGGCTGTAGTGGGCTATGATTGCATCACTGCCCTCCACCCTGGGTGATAGAGCAAGACTTTGTCTCAAAAAAAAAAAAAAAAAAAAGAAAGAAAAAAAGTCTGTAATTTTTGTCTTATTCACTAAATAGTGCATGGTCTTATGTGCATGAGAAACTCATAGTTTCTAGAACCTCTTTTCTGGTTGTCAGACTTTTGTGACAATGGCCTTTAAAGCCTGCTGAATTTTAAAAGGTGAAAGGAACTTTTCTTCAAAGGAGAATCTAAATCTTTGGTTAAGGAGTTTTAAGTAGTTTTGCTCATTAACATGGAGTGCTTCTATATACTGTTTCACTTATATTTAGTTCTTTAAATGAAATAAAACTTTTATATACTGAGTAAAATAGCAGATATCTTATCTCTCAGTTGCTTGTGGGAAAAATCATTCCAAAGGGATGTATGAAAGGCCCCTTGTTTGTTCTGATTAAATAATATGGAGCAAATCTGTGATCTATTTTGACATTGAACATGTTCATAATTAAAAGCAATATAAGCCAGACTGACATTGTAAATTTTGATTTTACGATTTAAAAATTGAGGTTTCACATTTTTTAGTTCTTATACATGCATTTGACTTTCTAGGTGGATGTCTTAGGCTAAAGTAAATAAAGTCAACTTTGTTAGGCTTGTGACTGCAGCTGCCAAATGCCCCCATTATGAGGAAAATAAAAAACCTGTGGTTATTTTACAGGAAATACTGTACAGGACTGTGGTCTGTGCAAAGGAAATGCCCACACAGAAACTAAAATACTGTTAGTACTTAATGGTGTACTTTATGCTTGAAGTAAAAATGAGTTGGTATAAATAAACTTTACTCTTCTAGGTTTTATGTTCAGAATTAATTCTAATATACTTTAATGTAGAGCATGGTAATGACTTTTTATTTTTATATGGCTTGCTGACAGAATGCAGCTAGGAGAGGAGCCCACATAAAAGCTATATAAATCAGGGGAACAGATGGTTGAGGGACAATTGTTTGACTTTAACTATATCATACAATGAGTCAACCCAGATTTAAAATACAATAGTGCTGTAGTAAGCAGCACTATCATCCCCTTTCATTTGCTCTGGAGACTAGCAGTAGATTTGTAATTGTCCTATTGTAATTCTTTTCACAAATCATTTAGTTTATTTTCCTAACATCTCTCTGTGTAATTGACTCATCATGGCAAATGGACCAATTTACATGGCTGGAAAGGAGAGCAGAGTGTGCATGCTGCTCTCCAGCATCTGTAATTTGTTATGTGAGAAGCTTCTTGTTAGAATTCTTGACATTTACTCACCTGCATAAAATAGGGCTAAAAGGGGCTTTGCAAATGATGTAGTCTAGACTTCTCATTTTGCAGGTGTATCCCAGAAGTAAGTTGATGTTTTCGACATTGATCATTTGTAGACAGGATAATGGCCTCCCTAAGATGTCCATATGTTAACCTTGAAACTGATGAATATGTTAACTTACATGGCCAGAAGGACTTTGCAGATGTGATACAGACAAGGACCTTGAGATGAGTAGATTATCTTGGATTATCTGGGTGGGTCCAATGTAATTATATGGGTCCTGAAAAGCAGAGAACCTTTTCCACTTGGCTCAGAGAGAGATGCTCCATTGCAGGCTTTGAAGATGGAGGAAGAGGGCTATGTGTCCATAATATCTGGATTTTGGACAGTCTCTGGAAGGTGGAACAGGCATAGAAAATAATGATCCGATAGAATTTCCAGAAAGGGATACTACCCTGCCAACCCTTTGATTTTTGTACGTCAAAATTTCAACATTCGTGATTTTCTGACTTACAGAAATGTAAGATAATAAGAGTTGATTTAGGCCCAGAGTTTGTGGTAGTTTGTTACAGCAGTATAGAAAACTAATATACTCACTATGTTAGAGGATAAGCCAGGCCTAGACCTCAGACCTTCTGCCTTACAGCCTAGGTCTTTTCTCAGGTGGTAAGTGCCCTTTATGTCACTGAATCTTGTACCCTTGAAAGGCAGAAACAACGTCAGTCTTCTTCCCCAATATTTAATGCAAGAATAGACAAAAGAGAGCCACCCAGAGAGTGCTTTTTAGCTGATGTCTAAGCACCAGATGTTCCAGAGAGGAACTAAGTGCCAGAATGAATCTTGCTGTGTGCTATTTAGCCCTTCAACTTGACTCACCAAAACTGTCTTGATTCAGGAGTATCCAGAATGCTGCCCTGAATGCACAGCAATTTTGTGACTGCGTGTCTTGGGGTGTGTTTAAGGGAGGAGACCACCCCTCATATTGTCTTATGCCCAATTTCTGCCTCCAAAGAAAGAAAAAGTAAAAACTAAAAGGCAGAAATGAAATCCACAAGCAGACAGCCACACCCTGGGCCTGGTAGTTGAAGATCGACCACTGACCTAATTGGTTATGTTATTTGTAGATTACAGACATTGTGTAGAAAAGCACTGTGAAAATCTCTGTCCTGTTTTGTTCCGATTGAATTACCAGTGCATGCAGCCCCCAGTCACTTACCCCTGCTTGCTCAATCAATCACGACCCTCTCACACGCACCCCCTTAGAGTTGTGAGCCCTTACAAAGGACAGGAATTTCTCGCTTGGGGAGCTCGGCTCTTGAGACAGAAGTCTTGCAGATACCCCGGCCGAATAAACCCCTTCCTTCTTTAACTCGGTGTCTGAGGAGTTTTGTCTGAGGCTTGTCCTGCTACATGTTGAGTCTGGTCTTGACTCCTGTGTCTCAGATAATCTTTGGGTAGATGTACAGTTGTTAGGCCCTTCCAAGTAATTCTCAAGCCTCTAGTTGGTCTAGAATAGGAATTGACCGTTAACTAGTATGAAATAAATTCAAGATACTAATAAAAACATCTTTTAGCTCCCATTTGAATTTTGATTCTGAGTTCTCATAAGGTCCTTTATTAAAAATTTTAATCACTCACAGAAATAAGACTGTTTCAAATAAAATCAATGGTTAAAAAACCTGAAATCGGATAAGAGCAAGGACATAATTCCTCAGAAAACCTAATCCAGGAACTTCAGATATGTTTGGTGTCATCTGCCAATGCTGATTTGTTGGTAATAGCTTTCTGGAACATTATTGGAAAGGATTCTGTGGCCAAGTTCTTGATCAAGTAAAATGAGTTCTTTGATCATGTCTGATTTGGGCAGCTGGGGCAATGCTAATCTACTTCCTAGAGTTTTCTCTCCTTGTATCGATCAATTGTTAATCACTGTTTCTTGGGTGTGATATTTCAGCCAGTTATAAATCCATCTAAATGAACTATATCCCACTCACATTTTTTCCTAGGATCTAGGTGGGAGATATACACCCTGAGCAGTGTGATGCAAGTTTGAAAATGTGAAGTACAGGGAACAGTGACCTCATTTGTAAGTTGTTCTTTAAACTCACACCTGGGGAATAAGGAAGGAAGAGGAATTTGAGAGAAGGCAAGAACTAAGTGTCAAATAGTGCTGTTCTTTCCATTCCTTAATAGTAGTAAGTAGTTCTTTCACGTTACCTCACTGGCTTAGTCACAGAAAATTTTGTTTAGCTGAGAGGACCCTTGACTGAATGTTGTCATAGATAGTTCAGGTAGAAAACAAGTAGATAAAACTAAAAATATATGCATATTAAAATGATGGGGAGAAGACAAGAAATACACAAAAGGAAGTATGAGAAACCATTATGGCATACTAAGTTTTAGGTCATTCATATTTTTTTACTAAACATTTTTATAAGATTTATACAGCAAATGGTAGATACAATTAAAATATTACAATTTTTAATATAAAAACTGAAACAAGTGATAGTATTTAGTGCTTAGATATTAAGCTGTTTGTCTGCTTTAAAAAATATAGACTCAGTCTGACATTACACCCTTTATTTTCTGTTTCTTTCTTTCTTTACATTAATACTGGTTTCAAATTCTATCAGCAAAATCAATTTGATTACTGCAGACAGGAGTTCGAAGACTTCACCTTTGTAGCCTCTGTAACAAGGCCTTTTGTGAGAGCACTTTGGCTGTAATGATCAGTTGACCTGGCTGTTGAGTATCATAAAGCTTAAGTGCCTGGAATAGCCCTTGACTTTCACTAACATTGGGAGTTCATCAGTGAACAGTTTGCCAACTGTTTGCCAGTGAACTGCAGTACACTAGAGCAATAATGAAAATATGACCTCACACCTTTTGTGGCAATTTTCATTTTTTCCAAAAATGACACTTTTTTGCGTTGAGCTCTACTGTGAACTATAAGGCAGGAGGGCTCATATTCTTATTATCACTGTTTACAAATATAAAGCTCAACTCGGAAGGATTGATGACTCTCTAAGCCTAGTAAGCAATGAGGTAAAGAGAAACAAATATTCAGCCTTAGGAATGTGAGTTATAACTTACAGTTAAGTAAGTATTTTCAGTCTTACAGGTTTCAAATCTGTGTAACAAGTAGCATAATGGAGCAAATGATTCCTTTCTTCCAGCTTGCCTATTATAACCTAATCGTGTAGATAGGGATTTACAATATAGTAAACATGTAGATAAATTTACAACATTGTAAGGCAGTATTTGGTAAGTAGTGGAAGTTAGTAGATTTAGCTCCGTAAGTTAAATCTATTAACCTTAAGACAATAACAAGATAAACTTGTACAAGTGGAGACCTTGTTATTGTTGATTCCACATTTCATTAAGAGTACCTACACCTCTCTATGCAGTCCCATCTGTCACTGTTGCTGAAGGGGATAAAGGATTATAAGAAATGATTGCTTTTCTCCAGCTTGCCTATAACCTAATTGTATAGATAGGAATTTACAACACAGTAAATTTACAGCATTGTAAGGCAGTATTTGGTAAGTGTCTTGACAGTGTCAGACATAATAACCTGGTTTGTCCAGAGAAATCCAAAATGGAGGGTCAGCTTTGGCCTGAATAAGCAGGAAGAAATTCAAGTAGGAAGTAACTTTTAAGTTGAGCTTTGAAAGGTGACTGCGATTTGGATAGGCAGATATTTTGTGAGAGGGTATTTTATTGTGATGGAAAGCAGAGGATTTTATTTGGACAGAGGCATTGAGGTAGGAAAGTTCAAAGCATTTGCAGGTAGGGGATAGACCAGTTTGACAGAATATTTCTGTAGGAGACTGGTTATAATCATTACTTCATATGGGAATTACTTCATATGGGAATGAGAAAGTACTGGATTTTTCTCTGTCATGAGCCTGCCTATATTTCCTTCCTCTTCAATTTGTTAAGGAGGAATAGGGTCAGACAGTTTTTTTCCCACGAGGGTACTATCTTTGACATTAATCCAAATATTTGGTAAAGGGTAATCATATAGATCATTTTGGTTTTTATCTTTTTTTTCTTTCTGTTTCTGCATTCCATAATTGTATTAAACAAATTAAAACCTGTAGAAAAGGTACAAGCATGTGCAATAAAGACCCGTAAGTGTGATGCTACTTGCTACACAGCCATTTTAGATCAACCTATCTGTACGTGGCAGCCCCGCCTGTTTGCATATAATTTAGATCAAGGGTCAGCAAACGTTCTCTGTAAAAGGTAGGACAGGAAATATTTTAGGCTTTTTCGGCCATATGGTATCTGCTGCAGCTACTGACATTTATTATTGTGGTAGAAAGGCAGCCATAGACAGCATATAAATGAGTGAGCATGGCTTTGTTCCAATAAAGCTTTATTTATAAAAATGGTAAGACAGACTTGGCCCACCTGTGGTAGTTTACTGACTTTTAGTTTAGAGACATATGGGATCATCTCATTTCAAATAACGGGACCCTAGATTTTTTACCTTCCTCAGCATCTGTGGGTTCTTTTACTCTTAAAAAATAGTGTTCCTGTTCTTCTATTTCTTTTGGTTAATGTTGCATTTTATATTATTATATTATTTCCAATTCTTAATAAGATTCTGCATAGAGCCTAATAAATCATTGTGGCTAACCACTTAGTTATTACTAGTGATTATAAGGAATACATTATATATGTTTATAGTTGAGCCATACTACCTTTTACAATTAATATATTGAAATATTTTTAAGCCAAAATTTTGACTGTTTTATTTAACTGAAAATGCTGTGTACATAAAATGTCCTCTTGCTGTAAGTACAGATATAGATAGTATATATGTTCCAGTATTTTTAATTAAGGAACACCTGTAGGTTGTTTTATTTCTTTGGGGTTTGCTTGCTTCCTGAGAAGGCTGGCCATATTTATCTGTGGATCCTTTTAAGTACCGAGCAGAATACCTTGTATGTTGATTCTGAAAATGTACATGCCATTATCCATTTGAACCTCTGTATTGGGCCATCCTCATCAATATACACATGTGTAATAGTTTCCTTCATTGTAAAAACAAACAAACAAAAAAAGTTCCTTCCTTCCATATTTCCCCTTTAGTTATCACCTTATTCTCATTTCCCTTTCTCAGAAAAATTTCTTGAAATAGTGACGCTATGTGCATATCCACTTTATCCCATCTCCTTTGTTTTTCAGTCTATTCCAATCTGGCATTTGTTCCCATCATCACATTAAAATTACTTTTATCAACATCACTCATGACATTCATATTCCGTATACTGGGACACTTCTCTGCCCTCATCTTAATCAGCCGTTTGCCAGTATTCTACTCTGTTCACGTCTCCCTGCTTCTTGAAACTTTCTTCTTCCTCTGCTGCTTTGCAATGACAGTGGATGAGTCTGTTTGGACTGCCATAACAAAATACCATAGTTAGAGTGACTTGAACAATAAGAATTTATTTTCTCACAGCTCTGGAGGCTAGAAGTCCATGATCAAGGTGTTTGCAAATCAGTTTCTTGGAGAGCTCTCTTCCTGGCTTGCAGATAGCCACCTCCTCACTATGTCTTCTCATGACCTTTCCTCAATGCATGGGCATGAACAGGGAGCAAGTAAGCTCTCTGGCTCCTCTTCTTGTAAGGACACTAATCCTGTCAGATCAGGGCCTCACCCTTATGACCTTGTTTAACTTTCATTACTTTCTTAGAAGCCCCATCTCCAAATACAATGGTACTGGGGTTTAGGGCTTCAACATAGGAGTTTTGTGGAGATACAAACATTTGGTCCATTAACAGACAGTCTCCTGACTTTGCTACTACCTCACTGGCCATTCTTCTGTCTCTTTGCTCAGCTTTTCTTCCACTGCTTGATCTCTAAAATTTGGAGTTCTCCAGGCTCTATTCTAATCTTTATTATTATTTTTTAATGCCACCCAGCCCACTTGGGCAGTCTCAGCCATTCCCATTGCTTCACTTATTTCTATACAGATTCTCCAAGATTTTAATCTGCACGGTAGGTCCCTTCTCTAAGTTTCAGACTCACAGTCAATGCACATCTCATATGAACTCAAATTTTGTATGTCTAAAATGGAACAGTTAATTTCAAAATCCCCATCCTTCATTTTAGAAAATGGAAGAATTTTGTATTTGTCTGCAGTTGCTAAAATCATAAACCTGGACAATATTCTTGATTCCTTCATGTCTGTCATCACTGTTGTAAGCAAGTTTTTCTGATTCTGTCTTCAAGAGTCACCTTGAATTTTTTCACCTTTCTCCGTCTCCTCTGGGCTTTTAGGAACTTTCTCATCAATTGGATAGTGGGTAAAAGATTACTTTTCTGGACTCTGCAGCCTAAGTAGCATCTCTGGATCTCCATTCCCACAGTCTTCCCTATTATATCAACTTGTTTTATTGTCTTCCTAGTATCCTCTCATCCAAAATTTTATGGCCTATTTATTTGCTTACTTGTTTTTTGTCTCCTCCTTTGAGAATGTAATATTAACAGAACAAGGAAGGGTCTTGTTAACTTCCCTCTTCCCATGTCCACATTACCTAGAAAAGTGCCTGGTATGTAGTAGGTGTTCGAGACATAATTATTATAGAAGGAATGAACCTCTTTTGCTACTATTTTAGTTCATGCCAGCATCATCTTTTGCCTGGACTATTACAGTAACCAAGTACCCCCAGTTTTTTAAGAGATCATTTAATTATTTTTTTCCCTCTTTTTTCTCATTCCTCCAGTTCCTTACTTCCCACTTATCCTTTTGGAAATGCAAATATAGCCCTTTGCTTTTCCTTCACCATACATTCCCTACAGGGCAAGTTCTTCTAACCATGGACTCCAAGACTGATCTCTCCTCCAGAGTTAACAATTTACAAACCAAAGCATGCCCACTATGGAACTCTCATCCACCAGGAGTTTTGCCTCAAGAGGTAACAGTCAAAAAGTATGCCTGCTGCTTTCTCCCACCTGGTGGGGTTTTGCCCTAGTCCTGCCCACAAAGGCACCAGCAGTCACCAGCTCAGCCAGTCAGTAGATATGGCACTGGAGCTGACACAAGGACCCTAATCCCCGACTTCCTCCCCTGCATGCCATTTCTCTTTAAAAGTGCCTACTTTCTGCTCCAAAAGCAAAGCAGTGCATGTAAAGGCAGGCAACCTGTACTTCTTCCCCTAAGATAGCTTTGGAATAAATCACTTTCTTTATACCAGACCTTGTTGTTAATCGGACTCTGCAAGCGGAGAGTGAGGAAACCTGCAGTTCGGTTACATTACTAACTAATCAGGTCTCCCTTTTCTGCTGTTGCCTTCCTGCAATCTATTTCCATAGAGCAGCCAAAGTATCCTCCAACAGTGCATCTCACACTGTGCACTCCCCAGCTGGAAGCTTGTCTTTGGCTTTTCCTTGCATGTCCTGGCCACTCCAACCTCCTCTCTCTTCCACTCATCCATTTTACCGTGGACATGTCAGGTGTCTACCAGCTCCTAGAACACGCCACACACTTTCTCCCACCTCTGAGTCTTTTACTTTGCTGGTGCTCTTCCTGGATTGTTCATGATCTTCACATGACTGGCCCCTTCTCTTTGAAGCTTTTATGTCACAGTGTAAATGACACCTTTTTAGAGAGGCTTCTTCCATCTGAGTTGGGTTTTCCCTTCTTCATTGGCCCAGCATCAAGAAGAATTTCTTCACAGAACTATTGTCTGTAATTGTTTTATATCTTCGTTTACTGTCTTTCCCATTTTTGGCTTCATGAGGAAGGACATTCTTACTCTTTATTGTATTTCAATGTCTATCATACTTCCGGACAATCAACACTTATTTGCCAAATCAGTGAATACACATGCTATAACATTTATATTTTTCCTTAGGTATCTGAAAATACTTTGTCTTCAGAATTTTGTCTTCTAAGGATATAATAACAACAACGATTATTTAAGGAAACTTGAATGACAAGATTAGTAACGTTTCTATAATATCATCTTCTATAGTAAATCTAAAGTGAGGAGCTTGCTTTTTTATATTGTATTTATCCAGAGACAGCTTCATGAGTCAGAGGTACCTGTCAATATATGACTCACGTAAGACAATGGATTTATACTGTCAACTGCCTTTTTATACCTTCAGTTATCTAGGTCATTAGGCAGTTTGCATTCTTTTCTCTTGGTTATATAGGTATTAAAGAAAACTTGCCCCTTCTTATACATTAAAGAGGGGGGTAAGCTACTATTTTTTCTTCTAAGAATATGGATTGGAAAGACTTTTAAAAGTGGGTGATCAGAGAAATGAAGGTCAGTTTTTCCTAATTTTTAATTTTTATGGGTACATAGTAGGTATATATGTTTATAGAGTACATGAAACATTTTGATACAGACCTATAAGGCTTAATAATTACATCAGGGTAAATGGGGCATCTGTCATCTCAAATATTTATCATTTATTTGTGTTATAAATATTCCAATTATACTTTTAGTTATTTTTAAACGTACAATGAATTTTTAGTAACTGTAATCACTCTGTGTGTTATCAAATACTAGATCTTATTCATTCTATCTAACTCTATTTTTGTACCTATTATCCATCCCTAGATCCTACCCCCCAACTCCCCTTCCTAGCCTTGGTAACCATTCTTCTACTCTCCATCTCCATGAGTTAAATAGTTTTAATTTTTAGCTCCCACAGATGAGTGAGAACATGTGAAGTTTATCTTTCTGTGCCTGGCTCATTTCACTTAACATTATGTCCTCCAGTTCCATCCATGTTGTTGCAAATGACAAGAATTCATCATTTTTTATGGATGAATAGTACTCTATTGTGTATATGTACCACATTTTCTTTATTCATTCATCTGCTGATGGACATTTAGGTTGCTTCCAAATCATAGATACTGTGAACAGTACTGACATAAACAGGGGAGTGCAGATATCTCTTTGATATACTGATTTCCTTTCTTTGGTGTATATACCTAGCAGTGGGATTGCTGGATCATATGGTAGTTTTATTTTTAGTTTTTTGAGGAATCCTCTTACTGTTCTCCATATTTGGCTATACTAATTTACATTCCCACCAACAATGTGTGAGGGTTCGCTTTTCTCCATATCCTCGTCAGCATTTGTTACTGCCTGTCTTTTGATAAAAGCCATTTTAACTGGGTAGAGATGATATTTCATTGTAGTTTTGATTTTTATTTCTCTAATGATCAGTGATGTTGAGCAGAGGTCAGTTATTTTTGTATGGCAACCCCAGACTTGAGAAAAGAAAAAAGCAGTTGTTATTTATAACAACTGTTATCATAGATTTTAATCCCACAATCATCATACTTCCTTGATGATAAAACAGTTTGAAGGAAGTACTCGGCAGTGTATATATTTTTAAAGGCATTATGAAATGCTACATAAATTCCCCTAATCGAATTTTTCCATTTAAAGGTTTGAAAAATAATATATTTTCACTTTTTTCAAAAAGTGCAATTTGAGACATTCCTATTCTTATCACCAAGATTTAAGAGATATTTAACACTTTGTCATATTTGTGTCATATCATTTTTGAAAAAAAATTTTTTTTGAGACAGAGTCTTGTTATGTTGTGCAGGCTGGTCTTGAACTCCTGGCCCGAAACAATTCTCCTACCTTCAGCCTCCCAAGTAGCTGGGATTATAGCCTTGAGCCACTGTGCCTATCTCTAATATCATTTTCTCTTTTTTAAAAATAAGAATTAATGTATTACATATGTAACCGAAGCTTTCATTTGTTATTATATGAGGTTTTGACCCATGATTGTTTCTTCTCTCCCTCCCCAGAGTTGAATATATATATTTAATCTGCATGATAGCAAGGGAAGAAATAATTTCTGTTTCTAAGAGGTTGACATTGATATAATTGGAAGGGGAAAAGATAGAATGTTGTTAAAGACAAAATACTTGGTTTCCTGGAGGCAATCTATTTTGCTGTTTCATCTGGAGCCCTATATGAAAGGTTCAGAAAAGTTCATAGCTTATATATTGTTTCCAAACTTGAGTTAAAAACAGGGCTCACTAATATTTAAGATAACAAACAAAAAACCCTACAAAGTGATACTTTTTTCTTTTCGGCAATTCTTGTGTCATAAAACTGAATTGAATATATAATTGAAAATATATAATTTTGACTATGAGAATCAAGATTCTCAGGAAAGTCAGGCAATTGAGTGAGGCCTATACTGTCAAGTTTTTAAATTTTTTCTAAATGATGGTAGCATGTCGACAGGGGAGGGCTGGATGCGGTGGGGAGACTGAATAACCAGTTATCTAGAGACCTGGCATCATGAGAATGTTGTCAGCTTTCACCTATATGATATTGCTTTATATTTTTACTACTTATATATATGGTCTTAAACATTATTTATGCCATTTGTGTGTTTTACATTCATGTATTATTATTTACATAAATGACAAAATCCAGCTTGTTTTTTAAAAAAATATTTTTGAGAGTAATCCCTTTTGGAGATGAATCCCTGGCGGTACATATAACTTTAATTTATTTTAACTGTTCTAAATAATACCAACATATTATAGTTTGTTTTTCTAACATGCGTTCCTCCCTCCTTTCCCCTCCTTTCCTGTTTCCTTTCCTCTCGTTCCCTCTTTTCCGGAATTTGTGTCTGTGTGATTCCTAGGTAATCATTACTGAAAGCATGATCAGCATTTTATGGTTAAAAAAAAAAAAAAAAAAAAATCTGTGCCGGGCGTATTTCCACTGAACGTATAGAGAATATATCTGAGGGTACTCAGTAGAGCTCCATGTGGATACTGATTGATTGGTATTGGGCCCGTGGAGACTGCTAGATTAAACAGGAGGCGGATGGTCTTTCCTCTGGGAGTCTTGCCTTTGGGTGTGTCCATCATCTGCTGAATTAGCACCACATTCACGTCAGCTCTAGGGGAAGGTTGCTTCTATCACGTGGCCCAGATGAACCTACCCTTTTCTCCTCACTCTGGAAACTTGGCTGAGGTGGGAATCTCATCAGAGCACTTGGCCCAGTTAGGAGTCCCCATGTGCCCTTTAATGACAAGTGTGCTCCCTGGTGTTTGTTCCAAATTAATTTCCTCTGTGTGAATGGTGTCTACAGCTTGTGGAGGTGGCCTTGGGGAATTAGTCTCCTTAGTCTCTGGTTGCCAGATGAAATTGTGAAGTTGAGTCCAGAGAGCAAACTCAGAGCAGTAAATTGCATTGTTTTTCTACTCTGAAAACCACTTGCCTACTGTGAGTTTCTTGCCTTTTTTTCTCTTCTCTCGAGTTTTTGGCCTTGGCACAACTATAGGTTTATGGTAACTCTGATTGATGTGGTCCTGTCTGGTGGTCAGCACCCTCTCATCCTCTGCCAGCCACATGGGAGGGACTCTCCTCCTTGCCTCCTCATCCCCTGCCTGTGGGTATCCCTCTTCTCTTGCAGTCTGGGCCATTGTTGGGCATCACTTAACTTACTTGGTTTCGCTGATTCCTTTTGTCTGTTTCCCTTCCATCTGAGTAATTTCAAAGGTTAACCTGATTCTGCCTCTCCTCTGCTCCTCATAAACTTTTGATGGCTCTCCATGCTGCAGAGAAAACGGCTTATTCTCCTTAACATAGCCTGGATGATTTTTTATAATTTGACTGTAACCAGCTTGTCCAGTTTCATGTCTTATCTTTTCTAACACACAGCCTTGCTGTGGTTGATGATTCCTTGCTCCCCAGACCTGCTGTGCACACCTCATGCATCTAGTTTTCCCTCTACCTCTCTGCCCAATGCCCCCCTCTGATAATGGAAATCCTCCTCTCTCTCTTCAAGCCCAGCATGCATAATCCCTTCTCTGCGAGGTGCCCCAGTACCATCAGTAGGAGTTAACCACCTGCGCAGTGGTGTTCCTTTAGATCTTTAGAACTTTTTGTCTGCCTACTATCGTGATGTGTCAGATATGTGTCTTTCCCCATTAAGTAGTGAACTCCTTCAGAGCAAGAGCCATGAATATGTCCTTGGAAAGATACCTTAGCATCTTTAGAGTCTCTTGCATCTTTTAGGATTGAATAGCTGTTACTGGAGGAACACTGTTGTGGGTGCTTGGTGTGAGGGTGTGTGGTATATTGAACTGGGTCCGGACACCCAGGCTAAAGCCAAGGCTCTGGCCCTATTCAATGATGCTGTTGCCTACAAATGGTCAGTAAAGGCTTATTGATATATGAAATGATGAAATGGTATTCTGTGTGATTTGAGGACCATCCCTGAACCTCTCTGTGTTTTAGTTTGCTCATTTGGAAAAGAAGAGGGTTTGAGTAAACATTATTATAGATTTCTTCTAGCTCTAAAAGGTTCGTATATTCCTTCTTTTGTGTACGTTTTGTATTTTCCAAATTATCTACAATGAGAATTTACTACTTTAAAAATTTGAACTGTCAGGTTGAAGTTCTTATAACTCAGAGCAAAAATAAATGAGTCAAAAGACGGAAATGAGATTGTGTAAGCCAGGACTGCTGAAGACTGTGTAAGACTGCGTGTGGCCACTATTAATCAATTAAGAAATCGGCCGGGTGTGGTGGCTCACGCCTGTGATCCCAGCACTTTGGGAGGCCGAGGCGGGTGGATCACGAGGTCAGGAGATTGAGACCATCCTGGCTAACACGGTGAGACCCTGTCTCTACCAAAAAAATAGAAAAAGTTAGTGGGGCGTGGTGGCAGGCACCTGTAGTCCCAGCTACGCGGGAGGCTGAGGCAGGAGAATGGTGTGAACCCGGGAGGCGGAGCTTGCAGTGAGCGGAGATGTGCCACTGCACTCCAGCCTGGACGACAGAGCAAGACTCTATCTCAAAAAAACAAAACAAAACAAAACAAAACAACAACAACAACAAAAATAGTGATTTAATTGAGCACCGCTATATGCTTGGCACTAGATGAGCGCTTTTGCATCACCTATCTCATTTAATCTTAAAAATCACTTTGTGGAATTGGCATGGTTATCACTTTATAAGAGAAAATAGGCTCAGAGAAGTGAAGGAACTTGTCCAAAGTCATCCAAGTACTCAATTTGCAAGTCATTATTCAAGTATAGATTCATCATTTTTTAAAGCTCATGTTATTTTGTTAATACATCACATTGCCTTTCTGTTAGGCCAGAGGTCCTCAACCCCTGGGCCACAGACCAGCACCAGGTCCATGGCCTGTTAGGAACCAGGACACACTGCAGGACGTGAGGGGTGGACGAGCGAGCATTACTGCCTGAGCTCTGCTCCCTCTCAGATCAGTGGCAGCATTAGATTCCCATAGGAGTGCAAAGTGTATTGTCAACTGCACGTATGAGGGGTGTAGGTTGTGTGCACTCCATACAAGAATCTAACTAATGCCTGATGATCTGTTGTAGAACAGTTTCATCCTGAAACCATCACCCCACGCCCCCCTCCACACCCCGTCACAGGTCTGGAAAACTTGTCTTCCACAAAACTGGTCCCTGGTACCAAAAAGGTTAGAGACTGTTGTGTTAGGCAACTAAATTAGCGCATATATGTGGCTAAGGAAGATACTGGGAATTGGGAGGTATTGCTACTAGGTACCTCATATTTTAAACAAATAGTGCCTTAATTATTGATAGTGCTTGAATTTCATTCCAAGTATCCTATCTTCTTTAAAGAAGCAGTTTACTACTGTTTTATAAGCTATTCTCATTAGCATCTCTGTCAATCAGGATTCTTAGTTGTAAGCCACAGAAACAGACACTGGATGATTTAAATAGGAAAGGAAGTAATTTAGAGCACATTGAGTAATTTACAGAATCTCTGCAAGGGCCTTAGAACCAGGCAGCCAGGAATAGTGCCTAAAATCACATCATTGAATTTGGTGATGAGAGTTGGCCAGGGGCACTGTCCTTGTCACTTGGCAATTATCCTGTACTCCAGCCCCTGCTGTGGAACTTAGATTTAGATGCTGCTGCCAGTTGCTGTGAGAATGCGCCTTACATCCCTTTCACCTCACTAACTTCCAAGTTAAAGTCTGGGGCTGGTATGCCTGATTGACAGAAAGCAGGTCTTGAGCCAAGGTCGTAGCTACAATGGAATCTAGAATGTAAATGTTGGGTATTTTTATTTTTAGAGTGGGATATGGGATTTTCTTCCTAAGATAGACACTATTCATACATGGGAAGGTGATTCAGATACACAGGAGCCAAAGTGAACGGCAGATGCTGTAGCATCTATGTATAGATTGTAGTTCATTTCAATAACATGAGTTTTCTCATTTAAAAATAAGAAAACTGATATGGAATTTTCCATTCCTTTGGGCTAGGAACTTTTGGGGACTCTCTCATTCAGTTTCTGGAATCAATTGTCACCAAGTTCTATTGATGCTTATAAATCAGGCTCAGGTATACCACTTCCTCTCTATTACTAAGGATATAAACCCAATTTGACTTTTCAAGATGTGGAAATTGGAGTTTCTCAATAATCTCTCCTTGTTCTCTCTGCGTTTCTCCTCTTGGATATGTCCTGCAAATTGCTGCTAGAATATTCTTCCATAAGCACTGTTTTCATCATACCTCTACATTGCTCAAAATTATTATGGCTTAGGGGAAATACTGTAGGCCACTAATCTAGCAAAAATTTTATGGCTAAGACCTCAAGCACAGGCAACAAAACAAAACTAGACAAATGGGATTATATTCAACCTAAAAGCTTCCAAACAGCAAAGAAAACAAAGTGAAGAGACAACCTGTTGAATGGGAGAAAATATTTGCAAAATATTCATTCCACAAGGGACTAATATCCAGAATATACCGGGAACTCAAATAACTCAACAGCAAGTAATCTCATTAAAAAGTATGCAAAAACATGAATAGACATTTCTCAAAGGAAGACACAAATGGCCAACAGGAACATGAAAAAATACTCAACATCACTAATCATCAGGGAAATGCAAATCAAAACCACAATGATACACCATCTAATCCCATTTAGGGCGGCTGTTACTAAAAAGAGAAAAACTACCAGATGCTGGCGAGAATGTGGAGAACAGGGAAGTCTTATACACTGTTGGTGGTAATGTAAACTAGTATAGCCATTATGGAGAACAGTATGAAGATTTCCCCAAAAATAGAACTATCATGTGATAGTTTTCATTACTGACTGGGTATTTATTCAAAGGAAAGAAAATAAGTATATCAAAGGAATACCTGCAGCCCCAGGTGTATTGCAGCACTGTTCACAATTGCCAAGATAGAGAATCACCCTAAGTGTTTACCCGTCAACAGATAAATGGATAAAGAAAATACACACACACACACACACGCGCACACACACACACACACACACACACAGAGAGAGAGAGAGAGAGAGAGAGAGAGAGACAATGAAGTATTAGCCATACAAAAGAATAAAATCCTGTCATTTACAACAACGTGGTTGGTTCTGGAGATCATTACATTAAGTGCAATAACTCAGGCACAGAAAGACAAATATCACATGTTCTCACTATTATGTGGGAACCAAAAAGTTGATCTAATGGAGGTAGAGAATAGAATGATAGTTACCAGAGGCTGGGAATGGTGTATGGGGGTGGGGACTGAAGAGAGGTTGGTTAGTGGGTACAAGCATACAGTTAGATAGAAGGAATAAGTTATAATGTTCAATAGCAAATTACAGTGAGTATAGTTAATAATGCATTATATTTTTCAAAATAGCTAGAAGAGAGAACTTGAAATGTTCCAACACATAGAAATTATAAATGAGGTGATGTTTATTCTGAATACCATGGTTTGATCATTATCCATTCTATGGTGGTAACAAAATATCACATACATAAAAATGTAAAAATACTATGTATCAATAAAACATTTAAAAATTATTATGGTTAACCATAGCAATTGGTTTATTCAGGATTTAGTGACCTATAGTAACTAATATGCCAATATGCCAATTTGGATCATTTCTGATTTGGATCCCTTTGCTGCTAAGAGGCAATACGGAGGAGTAAGTTTGCTTTGCTCATGCTGTCTCCTGTCTAGAATGCCATCTCTGTTCTTTCAGATGTCCAAATTCTACCAATCGTTACTTGGGCTTCTGAGCACTATACATTATTCTCCATACGGAATTGAATGCTGTTGAGTACATTAAAAATAGTCCTGTATATATGACTTGAACCACAACTGTTTCCATCTAGTATTGAGTAGGTACATAGTTAACCTCCACTATTCCTATTCTTTGGAAATCAGCTTAAAAATGATAATAAATAAAACTGAAGTTATCAGAGTTTTTTAGGTAATAAAAACGGGCACACGTGTGATACAAATAGGAGTTAGCAGGATGCTCTTCCTAATATTTTTCTCCTTGTGTCTATTGTAGGCTTTTCCATTATATATTTCTGTGGCATCTCTCCATCGGGATTCTCATTGTGCATGAATCTGTCTCTGCACAAGAGTGTCAACTCTGCCAGCAGCATCTAACAGCATTGTAATTTAATGTATTCAGCTGCTGTGTTAAGTTTCAGGAAGTTTCCTGTAAGCCAAAACTTGTAAAGCTTTCTTTCCTTTTAAACTTTTGTTAATGATATTATTTAAGCATTTCTTTTTTCAGTCTAAATTTTCTAAGAAAATATGATTTTGTTTACTTCAGTGCTTGCCGTTAACAGAGGCCGTTATTTTTTCCCAAACTAGACCTTATTGTGAGGTGTGGCATGCTTAATTTGTCCACTTGTAGAAAATGATGGGAGCTTATGGCTGCCTGTTGCAACTTGAAAAACCTTAAAACCAAAATCTCAGGCCATATTATTTAATCTGTCAATTATCCTTCTTACATAGGAATTCCTACTAGAAGTCAAAAGGCAGTTCTCAGAGGAGCCCTGAGTCGCAGAATGTTTATCACCTCTTAGTGTTTTCCTTTCATTTGTTCTTTTTCATCTTGCTTTGCAGTTGTTTGTTTTGTAAGAATTATTTAGATATTAAAAAGCATTAACTGTTTTTGGTATGTTTACTTTTGTTTATTATGTTGCTATATAATAGTTCTGCTTTTTTGAACTCCAGTTATCGAAATGATCTATTGTGTTTTCTTCCCATATTTTAAATCTTACAACTTTTGAAAAAATTTTAATAACCTAGAATTGTTCTGGTGTAAGGTAAGGAAATAATTGATTTTAAAAATGTGATAATTTCAGCCAGTTTTGGTAAGCATTACTCCCAGTTCTCTTATTTTGGGTTGATGCCTAGCAAGATTTTCCCCTCATTTGCTTTTCTATGTGAGGGTTTTCCAGAGCATCATCCTATTTTAAAATAAAATGTCAGCCTGCTTCTTTCACTTTGCAGATTGCCAGTCATGCCCAGTATCATACCCTGTACAGATCTGGTGGTTGGGCTCATTCTTCCTTTGCCCAGGTCATCTGTGAGCGTAAAGCATCAAAGGAGTCCTGTAGGCATCACTTGAGGTGATCCTCTCTAAGAGATACCTGTTCAACTTCTAACCAGCTTTAGAATGATACAACTTTGTTTTCTGAGTGTGGAAAGTGATTAAAAACCAACAAAACCTGTCAGCGTTATTTCTTTCATCTTCTCTGTGCCTTCTGTGTCTGTTTTAGAAGGAAATTAGACTGTCTGTTAATTTAGAGCACCTTCATGAGTAGAGAGAGGACTTCTAAAAGTTGAACTATCCATATGTGCCCAAAATGAAAAGACCTTTTTGAGAATATCTTCTAGTCTGTTATTTTTGATTGTTTGTTTCTTACCACTTTTTGACCTTTAATGTTTCCTTTTTCTTTTAATTTTCTTCCATTGTCTTGGTGGTTCCTCTATGCTGCCTCTGCCTTACTTTCCATCTTCCTTTCCTAACAACTGGTCCTGTTGCTTATTGTTTCTGTTTCTCACCCAGTCTTCTGCTGTCTTCTTACTGTTGTTCATTGTGGGATGATCTCAGGATATCCTGGATGAATGGAAAAGATGTGTTTGGAGCTTTGCTGTAACATGATTACCTATTGGGTGATTATGCTTGGGTAGAAAAATAAGATCGTTCAGCTGAAACCCTGAGGGAAAAACTATCTCCTAGATTTCTTTACTGAAAAATCCCAAATCATAAGAAACATATTTTAATCTTGTCCTAAGAATATAATGACTAAGGCAAAATTCAAATGGGACTGTGATGTTTTATAAATTTTCATGAAATAGTAAAACTCCCATGTCTCATAGCAATTTTAAAAATCGTCATAATTTCTATAGTTATAGATATAAATAGAGTATGTGGAATTGAAAGTATGACTGGAAAGGGACTTGCTTAGTTCCCTGGGCAAGAACTTCACTTTCTTCTGGTTCTGAGAAGAAAACATACAACTCCTGTCACTCCTTTCTGTGTATGTCTCTTCTGTCCTCATTGCCTTGTGGTCTTGTGTGGCTCTGAATGTGTAGAAAATGCTGATGGAGAGATGTGAACTCTCCCGTAAGAGCAGTAATACCTGAGTGACACCCCACCTCTATAGTGAATCTTCCCAGTCCCCAAAGGCAAGGTTGAAAATCCTGGTCTAGGCTGCTGCTGTTCAAGTCCAAGTATCTCTAGGATTTACCTAATCAGTGGCATTTTATCAGCAGAATTCTAATCAATCTTTTCTTTTGTTGAAAATCATTTGCTAAAAAGGAAGAAGTTATTTCAGAATACATGGTCTTTATAAACACATAAACTTCTAGAAACATTTATAATTGAAAATGTGTTGTTTTTACTACAACATATCATTTTCTAGTAGCAGTAAGTTATGCTGTAGCTCGACTATTCTTGAAACCTTCCTGGCAATGTTTCTCTAGGAAATTGAGATCCTTAAAATTTTTAGTTTTCTTAGCTATAATGTACAAAAAGAAAAAGTTGTTTTGTAAATTCTGTCATTCTCAATGTCATAATGTTTGGATTATTTGAGAAAGAACTACAGTATGAGTGAAAATTTGGTATTCTAAGGTATAGAATAAAATGGGGTTTGCCTACAAAAATGCATTACAATTTGCACAGTGTAGTGCCTTTGCATAGTGATTTTATGCTGTTGTTTTGGAATGTTGTTTGAATATCTTCTTTCATCTTTCAGTGCATTTTGAATATATTTTTCTGGTCCTTTCCCTTAATGTATAAGTTCATTGGTTTACAAATTTTTGTTTTCTCAAAAATATTAATAACAGGGTTTTGCACATTATAAATGCTCATAAAATATTTGCAATTTGACTTGACTATAAATTAGAGCTATATTAAGGATCTCCAGAATCCAGATGATGCCTGTGCCATGCTGACTGTACTATCCAAGGACAAAGAAATGGGTGCTGATACAGTAATGCTCTTTTCTCTCTGGAAATGTGATCTTCCTTGTTGAACATGTTAAATATTTTATTCATTCTGTGTTCTTCTCATTGGGAGTTAGGTAGTGTTGATTTCTCCGACTCTTAGGTTGTGTCTAATTATAGTGCTGATTCCACCTCAAAATATTGCTGAACTGACAGTGGTCAAAGGAAACCTTCAAAAAGTAGTTCAAAGAAAGAAATGATAAGCTTTGCTTATTTTTCAGTTGCCAAGAATAACATAAAAATCTCTTTAGGTGGGAGAAAATCACAAGAGCATCTCACAATTCTTCTTAAGGAGCAGATGCATAATCTGATAATATAATAATACCCTTCCCTTTGGGCAGGTTGCAGTCAGCCTCGTGAATAGTTTAGAATAACTTATTTCTAGGGAAGTTATAAAAAAATGCCCTCATCAATTGGCATTATTATTATTATTATTATTATTATAATTATACTTTAGGTTCTAGGGTACATGTGCACAACGTGCAGGTTTGTTACATATGTATACATGAGCCATGTTGGTGTGCTGTACCCATTAACTCTTCATTTACATTAGGTATATCTCCTAATGCTCTCCCTCTCCCCTCTCCCCTCCCCCCTCCCCACAATGGGACCCGGTGTGTGATGTTCCCCTTCCTGTGTCCAAGTGATCTCATTGTTCAATTCCCACCTATGAGTGAGAACATGCAGTATTTGGTTTTCTGTTCTTGCGATAGTTTACTGAGAATGATGGTTTCCAGCTGTATCCATGTCCCTACAAAGGACACGAACTCATCCTTTTTTATGGCTGCATAGTATTCCATGGTGTATATGTGCCACATTTTCTTAATCCAGTCTGTCACTGATGGACATTTGGGTTGAGTCCAAGTCTTTGCTATTGTGAATAGTGCCACAATAAACATACGTGTGCATATGTCTTTATAGCAGCATGACTTATAATCCTTTGTGTATATCCCCAGTAATGGGATGGCTGGGTCAAATCGTATTTCTAGTTCTAGATCCTTGAGGAATCGCCACACTGTCTTCCACAATGGTTGAACTAGTTTACAGTCCCACCAACAGTGTAAAAGTGTTCCTATTTCTCCACATCCTCTCTAGCACCTGTTCTTTCCTGATTTTTTAATGATTGCCATTCTAACTGGTGTGAGATGGTATCTCATTGTGGTTTTGATTTGCATTTCTCTGATGGCCAGTGATGATGAGCATTTTTTCATGTGTCTGTTGGCTGTATGAATGTCTTCTTTTGAGAAGGGTCTGTTCATATCCTTTGCCCACTTTTTGATGGGGTTGTTTGTTTTTTTCTTATAAATTTGATTGAGTTCTTTGTAGGTTCTGGATATTAGCCCTTTGTCAGATGAGTAGATTGCAAAAATTTTCTCCCATTCTGTAGGTTGCCTGTTCACTCTGATGGTAGTTTCTTTTGCTGTGCAGAAGCTCTTTAATTTAATGAGATCCCATTTGTCAATTTTGGCTTCTGTTGCCGTTGCTTTTGGTGTTTTAGACATGAAGTCCTTGCCCATGCCTATGTCCTGAATGGTATTACCTAGGCTTTCTTCTAGGGTTTTTATGGTATTAGGTCTAACATTTAAGTCTCTAATCCATCTTGAATTAATTTTCATATAAGGAGTAAGGAAAGGGATCCAGTTTCAGCTTTCTACTTATGGCTAGTCAATTTTCCCAGCACCATTTATTAAATAGGGAATCCTTTCCCCATTTCCTGTTTTTGTCAGGTTTGTCAAAGATCAGATGGCTGTAGATGTGTGGTATTATTTCTGAGGGCTCTGTTCTGTTCCATTGGTCTATATCTCTGTTTTGGTACCAGTACCATGCTGTTTTGGTTACGTTTGGCATTATTTATCAGGAACTTCAAAAATGTTCATACTCTGGTCCAGAAAATTATTCACTTCTAGGAATTTATTATCAGTAAGTAATTAGGCATATGGATAAGTATTTCAATACAGAAGTATTATTTTCATTGATTGTAATTGTTAAAAGTTGGGGAATAACTTCATTTGTTCAATAACAGGGTATTGACTAAATGCATTGTAGCCTCTTATACTATGGAATATTGTGGAACTAGAAAATCATCTTATGTGGCAAATATACTGTGAGTCATTGGGGCAACACCTCAGATTATAGAAGATTTAGTGTCTTGTCTTGCATTTTAGTGTTTTGGGTTTGAAGGTGACTTGTGAGGGCAGCTGATCTTTGATGGGTATTTGGATCATGAATTGAGATTTAGGGTCAAAAGTAACCTTCCAGTTTAATTAAAATAAGAGATTGTTTCTTAGTTTTTAGTCTATAAAATTTCCTTTTTTCTGGTAGTCATGAAAATATATATACCAACACAAATATTATATTGCAAGAAAATGATGTTTGGAGTTTGAAAAGCAATTTGAAAAAGGGTGTGACTCTTGTGAGTTTTAGTATTCTATGCATATTCATTACTTTTGCCTTGTCTTTCTTAATCCCATTTCATTAAAAGAACTTTCTTCTTAGACCTGTCATGTTCACTTCATTCATATTTGTCATTTCTGTGTTCAGTAATAGCCCATTTCATGAGCAGTTTCTAAGCATTGGCATTACTTAGCCCACATGTATCCCATATTTCTACTAAAGATGGAAATTTTAGCATTAAAACCTTGAGAAATATGTCAGCAAAGCTTCCCAGGACATTGTATAAAATATCTTTGTTTTTAGACTTCATTAAATACATATGTAGGAAACATTGTTTCTATGCAAGCATTTGGATTCCAAAATCAACCATTATGGGTCAGGTTTATGAAAATAGCCACAATTATTATGTTTTGTCTGATAATCTGAGCACTATGTTTCTGTAAATTGTTAAATCTCAATACTTGCTACTTATTTGTAAACATACAAGTGTCTTTAGAGGAACAGTGCCATTTGATCAGTTTCTGTTCCTGCTGATCCTGGACTTGTACACTCAACATATTGCGGCCTTCACTGCAAAATAGGAAAAAAGATGTAACAAGCATCTTACATTGCTTTTAAAGTAACGTGTCATTATATTGAATTTCAGGTAAAGTTAAAAGGTCAAGGATGTATATGTATTGCTAGTATCTTTTCGGTCTCAGTTGTTTGCAAAGCTGAGTCAGATGTAGGAGGTAGGAGTGTGTATGAAGCAGAGTGGGGCTGGGCTATGTGCTGGTTATAAACTATGAAACTCTAGGGGTATGCTGTGCAGGGATTTGCTACATGCACATTGCATAAGGCCATATGCAGTGGCCCTGGAGCACTCCGACCCTGCTCTTGTTTCTGGCTTGTTCCCCTTGAGGAGTGAGTGTGTTATGTGGAATCAAATCAGTGCTGCTAATCAAATCTTTTATGAGTATCTCTAAAAGTCCTGTTTCAAATGTAAGGGCAGAGGATAAATCAGATTCTTTTAATGTGGAGAGTAATAACATTTTCTGCTGTATAAGAGAAGAAGCAGCAGAGTTGGGTTCTAAATGTTGAGCCTAACTACAAAGGAAAGAAAGTTGCTGTGGCTTCCAGCTCTACTCTTTCAAATACCTATTTTAAATGAAATATTTGACAAAGGATCAAGAGGAAAGGATTAGAATTCGCAGTGGAATGACCAAATATGCCAAAGTATTTCTTACCAAAAATGGTGGCATAGAAGCGAACTGGCTTCAGTGACCCCACAGAAAACCAAAAGCAAATGTACAGCAGCAAGACCAACATCAGCATTACCCCAGAACTCAAGAGAGAAGTACCCTGATTTGAAATGATCATTTTGACACCTGAAACCAAGAATTTCTGTGGCTTTAATGTACAGTCATCCTTCTATACTGAACTCTGGGTTTTGCATTCATGGATTCAACCAACCAGAGGTAGAAAACATGAGGAAAAAAGCATCTGTACTGAACATATATGGCCTTTTTCCTTGTCATTAATCCATAAACAATTCAGTATAACAACTATTTACATAGTAGTTACATTTGCATTGTATTAGGTATTATAAGGGATCTAGAGATGATTTAAACTATATGGGAGTATGTGCTTGCTTACATACAAATATTATGTCATTTTATATCAGGGACTTAAGAATCTGTAGATTTTATTATCTGAGGGAGGTCCTAGAACCAATCCTGCATGCATTCTGAGGAATGACTGTAGTTTTTTTTTTTTTTTTTTTTTTTTTTTTGGGGGGTGATGAGCACTAGAAAATAAAATGCACTGTACATTACAACATTTGTAGTTATGTTAGGTTTGGTCTACAATGTTGGACTGAGCAGCACTTCATTCGAAGAAAACAGTGGTGGTTAGGATTGTTCACTGTGCTTCATTATAGAAGATTTACACTCAAAATATTGGTATTTTCACAGCAAGAAAAATTGTGCCAAATATGCCAAAGTATGTTCTTACCCTCAAGGGTTGAAGATAGTAAAAAGCCATTATTGGAGACTTAAGTTTCAAAATGGTGGCATAGAAGCGAACTGGCTTCAGTGACCCCACAGAAAACCAAAAACAAATGTACAGCAGCAAGACCAACATCAGCAATACCCCAGAACTCAATATGAGGATGAGTGAGTTCCTGGGGCCACAGAGAAGTAAAGACACTCCTAGCAGGTGGTAGACTATAACTTCCATATCTGTGATGCCTTTTCCCCTGGTCAGCCCAGCAGCAAGCACATGGAAAATATTCCACAACTCATAGTTTCTAACACTAGAAAAAGTGAGATTGAGGTGGACAGCCATCTTCCCTATTGTCTTGTGTTCCCTCACAGGAGACCTGCCCTGCCAGACCCACAGAAAGCAGCGCAAGGGCCTAAAGGGAGAAATATGCCTGAGGACAACTGGAGACAAAAGGCAGAGGCAGGGCTACCATCTGTAGCCCTGGAAACTCTGCTTTGTAACTTGGCCAAAGGAGATGCCAAATCAGAGTGGCTTTTCAGTACCATGCTATAGGCGGTAGATTCCACAGATATCCTGGGCACAAACCCTGAGCCAGCGTCCCCACACTGCTGGTATCCCTTTTGAGACCTCCCCCATTTGGGACTAGTAGCACACTAATTGTTTGCTTGAGCCAAGGAAAACCCGGGTTTAAGGTGCCGTCTAATGCTGAAAAGGAGGCTACAACCTAGCAGGAAAAAAAAAAAAAAAGTAACTGGTAAATTACAAAGAATCTCTAAGCAAACATGCCCAACAAAAAACAAAACAAGCCAGACAAAGAAGACTGAAATAAACACACAGAGGTACATCCACAAGAAACAATAGCAAACAGGGAACCATGACCTCCCCAAATGGACAAAGAAGGGAACCAGTGACCCAACCTAATGAAACAGCAATATGTGAGTTCTCTGAACAAGAATTCAAAATAGCGATTTTAAGGAAACTCAGTCATCTCCAAGATAACACAGAAAAGCAATTCATAAATTTACCAGAGAAATTTAACAAAGAGATTGAAATAATTTTAAAAGATCAAACATAAGTTTGGAACTGAGAAATACATTTGCTGAGCTGAAAAATTTATCAGAGAGAGACTCAACAGCACAACAGCTCAAGCAGAGGAAAGGATCAGTGAGCTTGAAGATGGGCTATTTGAAATTACATAGTCAGAGGAGAAAAAAGAAAGAATGAGAAGGAATGACAGATCACCTATGAGATATAGAATATTAGCTCAGAAGATGAAATATAAGAATTATTGTTGTTTGAGAGGGAGTTGAAGAAGAGCGAGGAGTAGAAAGATTATTCAAACAAATAGTAGAAAACTTTTCAAAACTTGAGAAAGAGGTAAATTAAGGTACACAAAAATCAGAGAAACACCAAACAGATTCAACCCGAATAAGACTTTACCAAGGAGCATAATAAACTCTCAAATGTCAAGGACGAAGAAAGGATTTTAAAAGCAGAAAGAGAAAAGAAGCCAATAACATATAAAGAAACCCCAGTTGGTCTGGCAACAGAATTCTCAACAGAAAACATACATTTTCAAAGTGCTGCCGGGGGGAAAAAAATCCAACTTCCACCCCACCCCCGCTGCCATCCAAGAGTATTGTTTCAACACATCTATCCTTCACATATGAAAGAGAGGTAATCTGCCAGACAGACAATAGTTTAAAGAATTGACCCCACCAGACTTGTCTCACAAGAAATGCTAAAGGGAGTTTTTCATTCTGAAAGAGAAGAGTAATGTTCAAAAGAACAAACAAACAAACAAAAAACCCCCCAAAACATTTGAAAGTATAAAACCCACTGGTAAAATTGAAGTTCAGATACAACCCCAGAATACTTTAATACTGCAATTATGATGTGCAATACACTCTTAACTTTAGTATGAATCCTGAAAGCCAAATTTATCAAAAAGAGTAATAGCTACAGAAATTATTATTTCTGTTGAGATAGTCACTACAAAAATGTGTAAATTGAGAAAACAAAAATGTGGAGAGAATGGAGTTAAAATAAAGATTAAAGTTCTCTCGTTTCTTTTTTTGGGTGATCTGTGATAAGTTGTCATCTCTGTAAAATGACTTGTTATGTCTACAAGATGTTTTTGTAAGCCTCATGGTAACTTACATGTTAAAACCTATAATAGATTTGCTAAAAATAGAAAAAGCAATGAATTAGAACATGTTACCAGAGGAAGTCACTTAACCACAAAGGAAGACGGTAAAAAAGGAAGAAAGGAGTTACAAAGCAACCAGAAAACAAGCAACAAAATGGTACTCGTAAGTCCTTACCCATCAGTAATAGCACTGAGTATAAATGGATGCAGTTCTCCGATTAAAAGACATAGGCTGGATGAATACATAAAGAAACTCTATGCTTCCTAGGAGAAACCCACCTCACCTATAAAGACACATATAGGCTGAAAGTAGCGGGATAGAAAAATATGTTGTATGCAAGTAAAAACCAAAAAATGGGGGGAATAATTATACTTAGATAAAATACATTATTAGTCAAAGACTTTAGACTCTGACTAATAGAGACAAAGAAGGTGACTATATAATAATATAATGGGTCAATTCAGCAGGCAAATATAACAAATATAAATATGCATCCAACACTAGAGCACACAAGCATATAAAGCAACATTAGTAAATCTGAAGGGAGAGATAGATTGTAATAAAGTAACAGTCATGGACATCAACACTCCACTCTCAATAATGGATTAATCATCCACATAGAAAAATCAACAAAGAAACAGCAGAATTAAACTACTACACTAGACCAAATAGACCTGAGTGACATTTACAGAATGTTTCACCCAGCTGTTGTAGAATACACATTCTTTTCATTAGCATATGGAACATCATCCAAAATACATCGTATCTTAGGCCAGGAAACAAGTCTCAGCAAATTTAAAAGAGCAATATATTACATATATTTTTTTTACTGCAATGAAATAAAACTAGAAATCAATAACAAGAAGAACCTCTCTGAAATGAGACAAACACATGGAAATTAAACAACATGCTCCTAAACGACCAAAGGGTCAATGAATAAATAAATTTTAAAAATTGTTGAAACAAATTAAAGTGGAAATACAACATACCAGAATCTATGGGATACAGCAACAGCAGTACTGAGAGGGAAGTTTATAGCAATAAATACCTACATCAAAAAATAGAAAGATTTCAAATGAACTAATGCACCTCGAGGAACTAGAAAAGCAAGAACAAACTAAAGCCAGCCTTAAAAATGAAAAGTTGGTTTTCTGCAAAGATAAACAATATTGACAAACCTTTAAATAGACTACCAAAAAAGAGAGAAGGCCCAAATGAATAAAATCCAAAACAAGAAAGGCAACATAACAACTGAGACCACAGAAATAAAAAGAACCACTAGAAACTATTATAGGTATAGGCCAAAAAATTGGGAAAACTAGAAGAAACAGATAAATTCCTGGACACATACAACCTGACAAGATTAAGCCATGAAGAAACAGAAAACCTTAGCGAACCAATAAGGAGCAACAGATTGAAGCTGTAATAAAAAGTCTCTCATTAAAGAAAAGCCCAGGACCTGATGGCTTCACTGTTAAATTCTACCAAACATTTAAAGAACTGATACCAATTCAACTTGAACTCTTCCAAAAAAAAAAAAAAGAGGAAGAAATACTTTCAAACTTATTCTGCAAAGCTAGCATCACTCTAATACCAAAACTAGACAAGCACACAACAGAAAATAGACTGCAGGCCAATATCACTGATAAACACAGACATAAAAGTCCTCAACACAATATTAGCAAACACAATTTAGCAACACATTAAAAAGACCATTCACTATGATCAAGTGGGATGCATCCTAGGATATGATGATAGTTCAACATATGCAAATTAATAAATGTTATTTATCAATGTATCCTCTTTACCTAACCAAGAACAAAAACTATATGATCTTTTCAATAGATGCTGAAAAAATGTTTGAAAAAATTTAACATCACTTTATGATAAAAAACCTCAACAAACATTTAGAAGGAACATAACTCATAATAATAGCGACCATATATGACAAACCCACAGTCAATATCATATTGAATGGTGAAAAACTGAAGGCCTTTTTGCTAAGATCTGGAAAAAGAGATGCCCATTTTTATTCAACATAATACTGGAAGTCCTGGCCAGAGCAGTGAGGCCAGAGAAAGAAAGAAAGGCCATCCGTATTGGAAAGGAAGAAGTCACATTATCCTTTTATGCAGATGACATGAACATATATTTAGAAAAATCTAAAGATTCCATGAAAAAACCCTGTTAGAACAAAAAAAGAGTAAGTAAAGTTGCAGCATACAAAACCAACATGCAAAAATCAGTACCATTTATATAAGCCAACAGTGAACAATCTGAAAAAGAAATCAAGAAAGCAATCTCATTTGCAGTAGCTACAAAGAACATAAAAGAACTAGAAATTAATTTAACCAAAGAAGTGGAAGATCTATATAATACAAACCTTAAAATGCTGATGAAGATATGGCACATGTATACCTATGTAACAAAATTGCATGTTCTGCACGTGTACCCCAGAACTTAAAGTATAATAAAAAAAAGAAACACATAAACAAACAAAAAAAAGCTGATGAAAGAAATTGAAGAGGCACGTATCAAAAAAGGAAAGATATTCCATGCTCATGGATTAGAAGAATTAATATTGTTCTGTTAAAAGAAAAACTTCAGGCAAATTAAATTTAAAGGAGTTTAGTTGAGCAATGAACAATTCGTGAATCTGGCAGCCCCCAGAATCACAGCAGATTCGGAGAGACTCCAGGGGTGCCTTGTGGTCAGAACAAATTTATAGACAAGAGAAGTAAAGTGATGTACAGGAATTGGAGTGAGGTACAGAACAGCTGGATTGGTTACAGGTTGGCATTTGCCTTATTTGAACACAGTTTGAACACTCAATAGTCTGTGAGTGGTTGAAGTGTGGCCTCTGGGATTGGCCCGCACTCAGCTATTGTTACAGGTGCATACTTCTAAGTTAAGTTTTCCATCTTATCTACCTATTAATTTAGCTTGCAGTTCATCTACAAGGACTCAAATATAGAAGTATGAAGTTCTTCTCAGGCCATACTTAGTTTGCTTTAACAGTTCAAATGACAGTTCTACTCAAAGCAATCTGTAGAGTCAATGTAATCCTTATCAAAATATCAGTGATATTCTTCACAGAAATAGAAAAAATAGTTCTAAAATTTATCTGGAACCACAAATGATCTTGAATAGCTAAAGCAATCCTGAGCAACAAGTACAAAACTGGAGGCATCACAGTATCTGACTTCCAAATATACTACAAAAATATAGTAACCAAATCAGCATGGCATGGAAACAAACATGTAGACCAATGGAACAGAATAGACAACCCAGATACAAGCCTACACATTTACAGTCAACTCATGTTAGACATAGGCTCCAAGAATATATAGTGGGCAAAGGGTGGTTTCTTTAATAAGTAGTACTGGGAAAACTGGATAACCATATGTAGAATAATGAAACTAAACTCTTATCTTTCATCATATACAAAAAGCAAAATGGATTAAAGACTTAAATCTAAGACTTGAAACTGTGAAACTACTCGAAGAAAACATTGGGGAAATGCTGCAGAGCATAAGTCTGGGCAAAGATTTTTTGTGTAAGATCTCAAAAGCATAGGCAGCCAAAGCAAAGATAGACAAATAGGATTCTATAAAGCTAAAATGCTTCTACGCAGCAAAGATAACAATCAACAAAGTGAAGACACAACTCACAGAATGAGAAAAAATATTTGCAAACTATCCATATAACAAGAAATTAACAACCAGAATATATAAGGAACTCAATAGCAAAAGAACAAATACTGATTTAAAAAATAGGTAAATGGGTACTATGCTCACTACCTGGGTGGTGGGATCATTTGTTCCCCAAACCTCAGCATCATGCAATATTCCCATGTAACAAATCTGCACATATACCTCCTGAATCTAAAATATGAATTGAAATTACAAAAAAATAGGTAGAATATCTGAGTAGAAATTTATCAGAAGACATATAGATGGCTAATATTTATATGTCTTCTGATATGTCTTCTGTTTGGCATCACTAATCACAGAAAAGCAAATTAAAACCACAATGAACCATCATCTCACTCCAGTTACAAGGGCTTTTTATAAAAAGAGCAGGGAATAATGGATGCTGGTGAGGATATGGAGAAAATGGAACCTTCATAGAAAACTGTTTGGCGATTCCTCAAAAAATTAAATATAGAACTATTATATGACCTAGCACTTCCACTACTGACTATATATCCAAAATAGTGGAAATAAATATATTGAAGAGGTATCTATCTGCACTCCCATGTTTAGTGTAGCACTATTCACAAGAACCAAAATATGGAATCAACCTAAATGCCAACAATAGATGAATAGGTAATGAAAACATGGTATATGTACACAATGGAATATTATTCAACCATAAAGAATGATGTCCTGTCACTTGTTGCAACATGGATGGGACTGGAGATCATTATGGTAAGTGAAGTAAGCGAAGCACAGAAAATCAAATAGTGTATGTTCTCACTCATATGTGGGAGCTATAAAAGTGGGTCTTATAAAGATGGAGAGAGATTGGTGGTTATCAGAGTCCAGGAAGGGAAGGAGGGAGGGAGGGATGAAGAGAAGTTGCCTAATGGCTACAGATATACAACTTGATAGAAAAAAATAGATCTTAGCCTGTGATAGATCACTAAAGTGACTGTAGTTAACTTGACTCTATTATACATTTCAAGATGGCTGGAAGAGAATAATTTGAACATTCCCAGCATAAAGAAAAGTTAAATATTTAAGGTAAGGTATATGCCAGTTGCTCTGATTTGATATTTACAAATTATATTAATGTATCAAATTACAGCATGTACTCTGGAAATATATACATCTAATATGCAACAATAAAAATTTTTTCAAGAAAAAATATTGGTGGAAAGTAAGTTACTATATTAATTTATGTATTATTCTATGTTTATGCCAGACAACAATCCCCCACCTTTTTTTTTGACTTGGTTCATATTTAGTTACCATTCTTACAAATATGGATATGAAAAGAATTAAATTGGGGAACTTTGTAAGTTATGTTTATGTTACTTCAATTTTAGATATTTTTCTATGTGATAGAACCTGGTGTCTTTTTTTTTTTTTTTTTTTTTTTTTTTTTGATATGTGAACACTAAAAACAGAAAAGGCAAATAAAGAAACTGATTTTGAATTAGGAAGCTTTTTACAATTAATTGAGTTTTTAGTATATGCCAGGGGACTACCCAAGGTACAAATACGAAAAGATGTAACCAAAAAGTGAAATCCACTATTTCCATAGCTAAATGAAAAGTACTTTTCCAAAGTTCGGTAATTATCATAGGAAAGAGTAAGGTTGCTATTGCTCAAAGAATTTTGGGGTCTCTTATTTCTACATTACCCTTTTTCCTGATAAGCTGTGCTTTCATCACTTAAGTTTTGGACTTCTGATAGTATTTTGTTTGAACAAAAGGCTGGTTCCACAGAGCAATAAAGACAAAAAATTGAAAATCATTTCTGCTTGTACAACTCTAAAAACATCTTTGTGTTAAAAAAAAAATCTTCTTCTGAATAAAAGTTTACGTATACCTATCAGTAAAATTTCTAACAGTATAGAAATGTTAAAAAATAAATAGAAAAGTGCAATTTCATAGTGGTTTCACTTCCTAGATAGCCACCATTGTTCACAGTTTGATGCATGTTCTTCTTGAACCTCCTGCTTGTTGGAGGCACAGGCAGCCACCTGCCTGGGAATTGGCCCCTGGGAGCAGGGGCCACCCTGGGCAGTGGCCAGGTGTGAGAACACCCTTCCCATTTTTAAACAGGCGTCATCCTCTGTACAGAGCGGGGGAAGGCCAAGAGACTTTCTTGAACAGTCTAGCTTTTGGATGTTGAAATGAGAATAAATATTCAAAAATTCATGAATTATGAATTCAGCCTTGTTAGAATTTTCCCTTGTCGGTTTGTGTTCATTCCATAAGATTATTTACATCTAATAAACCTGTATGTATTATTAAAGTTACTCTTTATTTTTTTAAAGTCAAGGTATTAACTAGATTAATATTTAGGGGAAAGCAGAGGGCTAAAAGTAAGTAAACTTTGAATCTATGGTCTTGTGTTAATCTCTTCATGGCTTACTGCTCTACGTCAGTGGTTCTCAAATATGGTACCTGGACCAGCAGCATCAACAGCTTCTGAGAACTTGCTAGAAGTACAAATTATTGGTCCCTACTGAGTTGGAAACTCTTGTGGTGCTGAAGCCCAGCAATCTGTTTTAACAAATCCTCCAGGTGATATTGGTGCAGGATAAGGTTTGAGGACACTGCTCTATATAAAAGTCAAAGATTAAAAATAAAATCAACTTGGTATTTCTCCTCTCTCATTCTCTGCTAACTTTTACCCCAACCTAAAGGTCATGATGTTACTGAGGCATAACATGATTTTTCTTAAGAGCTGAGATTTTTTTTACATCTCTGCTGTTAGAATGCCATTCTCCACCGTTGTCTGCACAACACATTACTAACCATTCTTTAAAATTTTATCCTAGCATAACTCACTGGAGAACCTCCCTTGACCCAGAAATCCAGTTGGACTTGACTCTTAAGCTTTTTGGAGCCCTATGAATACCTGTTTGTAGTTCTTCAAATTTGATTGCAGTGATTTGTTTACATGCCTCTCTCTCTTTTCCAGAGTATTGAGAACTCCCTGAGGAAAGGGACTACATCTTTTCCTTGCCCTTTCATCCCTGACACCTAGTGGAATTTATGGCATATGCAGCTACTCAATAAATGTTTAAGTGAAGGATGAAATGAAAATAAAATCATAACTTCTCCAAGACTGAGAATTACTAAGAGGCAAACTAGTGTTATAAGAAAGCTGAAGTGGCTTGGGTTTGAATTATACTGACTGTATGTTAGACTGCTTGGGTAATTTTTCTGACACTATATAGTTTATATAGTTTTTTACTATATAAAATTGGCATAGTTCCTACCTCACAGGTTCACGTAGAGTTCCTGACACACAATTAACACTGAAAAATGGTAGCTGATAATAAAATAAAAAATAGTAACTTCTTGCATATTCTAGTAATTTGAGGACTGTTATCTTATTTTGAAGTCATATAGTTATTATAGGAGTAATTTTCACTTATTTAAAAAAATATTTTACTCATTAGAACCAAACCAAACCAACTTGATTGAATTAAGCTATTTAATATTTTGAGGAGAAAGTAACAAAATGATTCAGATATATGGATGGCAAATGTTTTAATCAGTATGCACTTATGATTTTAAAAGGTCCTTGTATGGTAAATTTGTATATATTCTTTACAAATAACAGCACGTCCATTTCTTGAACTCTACTTGTGAGACGACCACATAACTTACTGAGTCTGTCATGATTCCTAGGAATTTGTTTTGTGAGTTAAAAGAATTTATACCTGTGAGCATAAGTACTCTTACAAATATTTGATCCTTATTTAGGCCCAAAACAGATGCATATATTTTTAAAGGAGCCAGGTGTCAGAAAATTGTTGCCATCATATATTGAGAAAATTTAATATTTGTACATTTTAGTAGGAAAAAATATAGTGCCTTTTCCATCATATTAGGGATGGAATCTATAATCTATCATCAACTTCTGGAATATGAGTATATATAGACAATCAAATGCCTTGGCCCCAGTATACGTGTCTTAGTTTTTCTAAGAGAACTGATCCCTAAAAATAAAAATGATAACCAATGAGGCTGGTTCGCTGTTTGCTCACTGATAGGAGTAGGCAGCTGTGCAAATTGGTTGGGTAGAGTTGAGGTTAGAGATCCAAATAACCCATGCCACTCAGTTTAGAGATGAGAACCTGTGGCCCAAAGAGCATGTGGCCTGGCCATTGTCTTACTGCAAGTCAGGGCTGCAGCAAAGATTAGAACCTCTGTGCAGTCTCATGCTGGTTGCATGGCATTTTGAGGCAGTCATATTGGCAAAGCAATTGTCCAAGGAGTCACTTTGTTATACTGTTTGATACTAGGGACTTTTTCATGTGACCTGAAAAAAAAAAAAAAGAAAATTAAGCTTTTCTGTTTTACTTTGCTGTAATTCAAGTAATCAGTCACCCCACTCTTGAGCTTTTATGCAGTCTTCTTCAACTCTGAGAGTTAGGATTTAATGGGATGGGCGTTAGCAATGAGGTGAGATCAGTATGGGAATCAGGAATTTGATGGGGTCAGGAATATCTTTCGGTTCATTACTTTCTAATAAGCTCAACTCTTTTGACCTGGCCTCATCAGAATGGTTGTTTTGAAACTTGAAAGTCAAAATGTCCCTCTGGCCAAATCAAAAGGATTCAAATATTCTTTATATAGGGCTCTTTGCATCAGCTCACATTTCTGTTTCTAAACTATTAAAGACCTAATGACTTATGCAAATGTTTATAACTGGGTATAAGTGTTTGAGTCTGGGCTGCCCCTGTAGGGGGTTTTCCCTCTTGATTCAGGTTGTTATCAAGTATTCTCTGGGGGAAATAACCTTAAAAGATGATTCAGATTCCAAAACATCTTACATATGCCATATTTTGACAGGGCATTCATTTTTTTGGGGGGTGGGGAGTTGGGGGGCGGGGCAGATGGGTTAAGAGAGAAGACAATAAAAACAGACAATAGCAGCAAAACAGAAACATTGTATTAACAATTAGATCACAACATATCACTGCACAGAAGCCAATATAAGGTAGATCTACCCTGGTTCTTTCTGTCCAAAGAATTTCATTGTTTGATAGTCCTGTAAGAGTTTTTATATAGCACCGAGGATATGTTAAAGTTGCCATTATGGCAAGGGTTTAAAGGACATAGTTTACTAAGTTATTTAGACGTGAGTTATCTTGGTAACTTCGTCTGTATACAAATATTTTCTCATTCAGGATTTCTGTTCCATTCCTGGAGACTGGCAGGAGGCAAATTGGCTTGGTGGATGAGAACAAGCATTGTTGTCTGCCTTCAGAGAGTGGCTGGCGAGAGTATCTCAGAAGCAGTTTCTGAAGAAGGGGATGGTGGCCCCCAAATAACTCTGATGAAAGAATTTGGAACTTTAGTGACCTCCTCTCTTTTTGTCAAGTAAACTGTATCCATTCTTCTAGGTGCAATACTTCGTCTGAGGTTAAGCTGAAATGAAATAACCATGGAAAACTGTCAGAGAACAATGCTGAGTACTCTTCCCGACCTAGTGCAACAGTGTCACACCCCACACTCATTGGTGTAATTTTGCCCATCAGGGCTGAGCTACTTATCTACATCCGTTGAGAGGATTATTTTCTCTGTTCCAGTTCTTGGTAAATACTCAGACCCTAAGGGAAATTCAAATTATCCTGGATTAACCACATACACTCAGAGGAGCTAATGACTGAAAACTGTCCCTTGTTTGTTGCAAATACCAAAGACCTAGAAAAAGAAGTCTTCCAGGGCTCCTAATGTAGAAATTCCTTTTAGGATTTTAAGGCCACAAGTAACAGAGTCCTAAAGCAGTAGATTTTATCACACTGTTTCAAAAAATAGCTATGTAATTCAACTGCAGTTACTCCTTAAGAGGAAATCGGCAAAGACTTAGAATGAAAGAGAGAAGGGAATCTCAACATGAAATTAATCAAAATAAAAGTCATTCTTAAGCTTTTTTCTTAATCAAAATCAAGTGAATTTTTTAAAGCTGATTAAATTTAATGTATGTAGGTTGAAAGGAAAAAATGTATCATAATTGGCCATAGTCCTCAGCAAAGGCTGAAAAGGGCAAAAGCAAGATGAAGGAAAAAAATGATGAATCAAGCCAATTTCCATTATCCGATTTTATTAGTACTGACCCATGGGTGGTACAGCACACACAAACCACAAATAGTTTCAAATTCCTCAGTAGAAACCAGGCTACTCCTGGAGCAGCCCAGATTTGTGGATCTTGCCTGATACCAGTTCAGGGTAGCTAACTTGATGTGGCATGTCCCACTTAGACATAGATCTTTGAGATTCTTGACGGTTCTGGGTCAGTTTTCAACCATTGTCAGCCAGAGCTATCTTTGGTCCTGTCTGGAACAGAATGAAATTTCTAAATAATGCCTGGATTTAATTCTTCCTGCAAAGCACCTTCTGTGCAGTAATTAACTAGAGTCAGATCAGATTTTCTAAAGTTTGCTCAAGCTAGATCTGCCTCTCTGGAATTTGGTGTGTCCAGCAGTACACAAGTCAAGTTGATCCCTTTTTTCATAATGCTTGTCCTATCTGCTTCCTTTACTATCTCCCAAATTTACCCCCTGATCAGTTGAGAGCTGACTATTGTTTAAAACAACTTCCTCAGTTTAGGCTTCTTTCTCTGATATAGCTACTAGATTAGGGTTCTCAACATACTCCTGTTTGACAGTTCATTCTCCAGCTAAAAAAATCTTTATTGGCTCATCATAATATAAATAACAAAATCTAGACCCCTTAGCCTGGTGTTTAAAGCTGTCTACCTCCAACCTGCAACTTCAACTCTATGTCACATCCCTCATCCTAAATCCAAGCTCCTTACCTCCAAGTATTTGCTTGCATTGTGTCTGCCACTCAGCCGTTCCCTCGTTCAGATGTAGTTACTGAGCATCTCTGTGCCGTGTGGTGGTCTAGGTGCTGCATATACTGCAGTGAATAAGGCTGACACACTCCCTCCTCTCATGGAACCCGTGCTCTCGTTCTAGGAGACAATAGATAGATAGGTGATATTTCAAATGTCAGAAATTAGGACAAGTGTAAAAAGGTGATGGAGTGGAATGCAGACACCCTTTCAACTCTCATAGCCCTACCTGGCTCTGTAATTTATGTAGCACTCATGACAGGCTGTTTTGGTTTTTGTGGCTTTAGTTACACACTCTTGGGCAGATCACCCTTGATGCAGGTATTGACCCTACTACTCACTGCCTCGGTGACTATGGGCAAGTTTCTTTTCTCTTTCTCAGTTTAGCTGTCTCTAAAATGAGGATAATGTCATTATTCTGTTCTTAAGGTTGTCTTGAGCATTCTGTAGTGTCTGTAAAATGCTCAGCACTGATTCTGGCGCGTGTGTGTACATGTGTGCATGCGTGTGTATAACATATAATGAGCCTTGTTTATCATTGTCATTTTTGTTTGGGTGAGGTAAATTTTAAATAATATAAATATTTGTACTGATAAACAGAGAGATAACTTTTAAACCAGAATATCATTACAGTCCTGTAGTGTCCTGTACATTATTATAATGTATAATTGAATTATACATTATTGTTTCCTTACAGTCTACTTAATTGCAAACCAGAAGGAGGGTACAAGCTGGTAGCCTCTAGGAGCAACCATACACTTCTGAGTTCAGTTGTGTTAACTGTTTCTTTCATATTCAATTTGATAGTACAAAAATATTTTACATATACATTATATATTAGTTATTTCTCCTAAACACTAAGTCCCTAAGTTTCAAGCAAATACGATGTGGAAATAGATTAGAATTAACTGAGATCATAGGAATTTTTTGACATTTTATTTTACATAAATTTGTACCCAAATGCTACAGATTCAACTTACTAATAAAGTTTTCTTAAGCAATTAACACTATTACGTAATGGGCCTTCCCACTCTAGTAAACAGTACTACTGGCTTTGTTACCTGTTGAAATTTATATGCATAGTTGCTGGTAGCTGCAGTAATAGTAACTGTTTCTGGTGCACACCTGTAGTCCCAGCTACTGAGGAGCCTGAGGTGGGAGGATCACTTAAGCCCATGTGTTTGAGGCTACAGTGTGCCACTGATTTGAGCTGTATTTTTAAAGGAATTATTTTAGGCTGTGAATGGTCAGCATTTATATTTCCATAATACTTAATGTATTTTAACACTGAAAAATTTTCTTATAATAATACAGTTAAGGTTTCTATTTTTGCAAAATGTAAAAAAAAAAAAAAAAAAAAAAAAAAACAACAACAAAAAACCCAACACTTGCTTTAGCAGTGTGATGGTGAAGTCCGCAACAGATGAGTATAGATGCTGTAGTTGTTTACAGGGCCTGAGACCCAGCAGAGGGTTCAGTGGAACGATGGGGAATGTTAGCTATTGAAATACTTACATTCCTTGGAATTCAAGATATCCAAGGATTAATGAGTGCTATAAGTCAAATTATAATTAAAGGTTCAAATCCAAAGGTGCTGGCAGCATTGTCTGCTTTTAGCAGATCTGAGTATTGAAAGCTGGGTTCAAATGTAGGTTGTCATTTGCCTGCCATTCTCCTAGAAGTCAGTTTACTTCTCTGACCCTTAGAAAGTTCTCATTTCAAAATTAAAATATGTAAATCATGGGTTTTGTGATATTATATAAAGCTAATCACTTAACCTAGTGCCTGATAATCATAAGCACTCAATAATTATTTGCTGACTTCGAACTATACTACAAGTCTACAGTAACCAAAACAGCATGGTACTGGTACCAAAACAGAGATATAGACCAATGGAATGGAACAGAGCCCTCAGAAATAATACCACACGTCTACAACCATCTGATCTTTGACAAACCAAGAAATGGGGAAAGGATTCCCTATTTAATAAATGATGCTGAGAAAACTGGCTAGCCATAAGTAGAAAGCTGAAACTGAATCCCTTCCTTATACCTTATACAAAAATTAATTCAAGATGGATTAGAGACTTAAATGTTAGACCTAAAACTATAAAAACCCTAGAAGAAAACCTAGGCAATACCATTCAGGACATAGGCATGGGCAAGGACTTCATGTCTAAAACACCAAAAGCAATCGCAACAAAAACTAAAACTGACAAATGGGATCTAATTAAACTAAAGAGCTTCTGCACAGCAAAAGAAACTACCATCAGAGTGGACAGGCAACCTACAGAATGGGAGAAAATTTTTGCAATCTACTCATCTGACAAAGGGCTAAAATAAGAACCTATAAAGAACTCAATCAAATTTACAAGAAAAAAACACCCCATCAAAAAGTGGGCAAAGGATATGAGCAGACACTTCTCAAAAGAAGACATTCATACAGCCAACAGACACGAAAAAATGCTCATCATCACTCACCATCAGAGAAATGCAAGTCAAAACCACAATGAGATACCATCCCACACCAGTTAGATTGGCAATCATTAAAAAGTCAGGAAAGAACAGGTGCTGGAGAGGATGTGGAGAAATAGGAACACTTTTACACTGTTGGTGGGACTGTAAACTAGTTCAACCATTGTGGAAGACAGTGTGGTGATTCCTCAAGGATCTAGAACTAGAAATACCATTTGACGCAGCCATCCCATTACTGGGTATATACCCAAAGGATTATAAATCATGCTGCTATAAAGACACATGCACATGTATGTTTACTGTGGCACTATTCACAATAGCAAAGACTTGGAACCAACCCAAATGTCCATCAATAACAGACTGGATTAAGAAAATGTGGCACATATACACCATGGAATACTATGCAGCCATGAAAAAGGATGAATTCATGTCCTTTGTAGGGACATGGATGCAGCTGGAAACCATCATTCTCAGCAAACTATCACAAGAACAGAAAACCAAATACCGCATGTTCTCACTCATAGGTGGGAATTGAACAATGAGAACACTTGGACACGGGAAGGGGAACATCACACACTGGGGCCTGTTGTTGGGTGGGGGAAGGAGGGAGGGATAGCATTAGGAGATATACCTAATATAAATGACGAGTTAATGGGTGCAGCACACCAACATGGCACATGTGTACATATGTAACCTGCACGTTGTACACATGTACCTTAAAACATAAAGTGTAATAAAAAACAAACAAAAAGAATGGAATAAAACAAGCTGATTGTCTTGGACCTCAGGGTTTCAAAAAGGGATTCTATTCAAGCCTGTGATTTTCAACCCTGGCTGCATACTAGAAGCATTGGAAAGCTTTAAAACAATCCTAATGCTAAGGCCCCATCACAGACTATTTGAGTCATATTCTCTGAAGGTAAGGTCTAGACATTAGTGTTTTTCAAAAGCTCCACAGGTGTTTCTAACATTCAGCCAGGGTCTTTGCCATCTGACAACCATGTTTGTGCAGTTATCTATCTTGCCCTAGTTGAGTATGCTCTGAAATGCCCTTGAATGTATCTCCTCCTTTACCTTGTGTTGCCTTGGGTTCACACCAAGGCTGTACTCTATCACCTGAACAGTGTGCATCTGTTTTGCTTCCCATTGTGTTCTGGGTACTCTGAAGGGTTTTGTATAGACTTCTACCATCCAGTATGGTCGCTATTAACCACATGTGGCTAGTGAACACTCACGTTGTCGCTAGTCTGTACTCACATGAGCTGTAACTGCAATAGATACATGGGATTTTGAAGAGTTAATATAAAAAAAGCTAAAATATCTTGATTTTTATATTGGTGACATGTTGAAATGATAATATTCTAGGTATCTTGAATTAAAATATATGATTAAAATTATTTTCACCTGGTTTTATATTTTTCTAATATGGCTTTAAAAATATTAAGTTATGTATGTGACTTACACATTTCTATTGACTAGCTCTGGTCTAGAAACTACATTTCTTGCATCATGAATTCATTTATGTGCATTTCATTTGTTCAGTCACATATAAAAGCACTTTCAAGCAGTATATGAAATGACTGCTGTTGCCAAACCAACCAGAACAGAGACTTTAAGGACTGTCATTGTATTCTCCTAGTCTGGTAGGCAGTCATAACTTCTGTTAGATGGTTTGAAATGTTTGCAGGTGCTTCATGATTTTCTTTGAGCAGTCCTGAGGCTGGGACAAAAGATGGAACATCTTTGGGCTGGAAATCTGTGGAATGTTCCCCACGACGAGATCCTATTTTCTTTCTGAGACTTTCTGCATTTCATCCTTTAAAGTGGTAATAGCTATGGACAACATTCAGGAAGCAGTGATCTTTGCCAGTGAGTTGTGTGACTTTGACAGCAAGCTGAGTTTGGAAAATGTGTTGACTTTGCCCCAGCTGTGTGATTTGTGGGCAGCTCTGAGCATTCATTAAACTTTCTAAGTCCCTGAAGTCATATAGAACTCTCCAGTTCTATTTTGGATCACATCAACAATTTCTCCTCTGGCCTGACATGAGCACATGGGGCATGTCCATTCAAAGGGAGTTCATGTGAAAGTTACAGTGGCTTTCCAATGAGCTGGTGATGATGCTGTCTGCTGTATTCCCAGCCACTCTACTGGGGTTGCTACTGTAATGGTTCAGTGAGTAACTGATGTTTACCTACAGAGTCTGTAAATAAATTCCCATTCTTGGTATTGAACATATTAAAATTGCCATGTAATCTTTGTAGCTTATTCTGTCTACTCTGCTTAAAGGCAGAGAAGGATTTGCAAATATGATTACATTTTCAAAATGAAAGTGTTTCTTTTATGGTTGTGTACAAACAATTCTTTATCATTTGCCTACTAAGTTTAACACACTCTAACAGACCAGCATAAATTTAGGCAGAGCAGGGAATATTTCTAACTAGAAAACTGGGCTTTCAGGCAGCTAACTCTGCATGGATGAATTCCAAGTTTTATCTACTTTGCTATTCGGACCAGGGGATGGTAAAACAGTGTATGAGGAAAGTTTCTTACCATCTTTTACTTGGTGTGAGAAAATTAGCATTGCTGGTCCCAGTTTGCTTTTTCCTGCTTGCTCTTTAGTGGGAAAGTGTTAATTTTGAAACTGCATCTGTAAATTTTACTTATGTGAATTTTGTGCTCTGCTGGAGTTTCTATGTGTAGGCCTGGAGTCTGTCTGGAGCACAGCAGGCAAAGCAGTTGGGTGTGGCTGAACATGGGAGTGTGTGGAGAGTGGGCAGAGTGAGGGTGGAAGGGGCAGGGCAGCAGCTCCTGGGGACTCCTCGGAGTGTACTGCTAAGTAACTGGCACTCTACATTTAAGAATTTTGGGGCGGGCATGGTGGTAATGGTGGTATGATCACATTAATAGTTTTGAAATGTCATACAACCTCTATGGTAGCCAAGTAGAGGATGAAATTGAAGGGAGTGAAATTGCAGGCCTGGAGACATACTGGAAGCTGTTGCAATAATTGAGGCAAGAAATAGAGAGGGCCGAGACATAGCAGAGGCATGGGAGGAGAGAAGGGATTGGATCTGAAAGAGTCTGAAAAGGACGAATTGATTGATAGGATTTAGACCTGGCACTTATGTCCAGAAAGTTTCCCCAAGTGCAGGAGAGGAGTGGGATTGTGGGGTCATTGGGAATGTGGGGGGAAAGCAGATTGGGAGGAAAAGATGCTCTGTTTGGGGTCTTCAGAGGCAGAGTGCTGAGGTCAAGAAGGCAGAGATGGCAGGACCATAGTGGTGTGGAAATGCCTAATGAGGCAAGTGCAGGTCTGTTTGCTTTAGAAAAAATTTGCTCAATGACTTTCTCTCAGAATCTGAAAAATATCTACCTTTAATCAAATAAGAAATATATCATTCAGAAAATGGCAACTACAAAAAGCTTCTCAGAGAATAAGGTGCAAGTGAATCTGCTTAGAATACACAAGTATTCTCACTGGAGTGCGATATGATGATGGGAGGGGTGGGCCAGAGACTGGTCATTCTTGCCCATCAAACCTATATTAACCTGAAGAAAGAGAGTCTGGCAAATGTCCAGGTGCCCATCAAGATGCAGACTAGGATCACCTCTTTTAAAGATGCCTTTGAACCTCTCTAGCTGCCTCTGCCCACCAAGGGGTGCAACTGGCCTTGCTGTCTCCCCTGGGCTTCAGATGTTGCTTGTCATACTAGTCTGTGTTTTCCCTCAGTACCCTTCATTGTTATGGTCTTTCCTAATAGACTGTTGGTTTTTCTGAGAGCAGGAAGCATTGTATCTTCATTTTGTTCCGTGCAGCTTTTGGAATGTGTATCTGGTGTATCTAGCACAGAATGAAGTGTTCAGTAAATACAAGAAACTTATAGAAAGGGTAGTGAAGTGGAAAGAGCAATAACCAGGACAGAAGAAAAGGGACCTGATACTAACCCTGCTACTATCAGTTGTTTGACGTGGGGCAAGCCAGTTTTTCTGGGCCATGGTATTCTGATAAGCAAAGGAAGAGATTTAGAGATTTAGTGAGAATCTGGAAAGTCCATAAATGGTCCTTCAGAGGTCCCTGGATTTCTTGATATTCGATGCAGACTGTGTGTGTGTGTGTGTGTGTGTGTGTGTGTGTGTGTGTGTAAATAGTGGGTTTAATTTTTTGAGTAAATGAGTGAGAGCTTTCATCATACTCTCAAAGGGATCTATAACTTAAAATAATGAATCACCACTGAATAAAACATGGTATCTTTAGAATTTCTGTATAAGATAGAGTTGTGGGGCCTGGGCATAGGCATTCAGCTAAAGGACTTGTCTGGAAATTGCTGTGAACAAACACACCCTAGTTACACAGATTTTTGTGTTTATTTGGAGTAGAGAGGTGTGGCTTCTCTGAGCCCATCCTGTGTACTATCCCTTCTTAGAATTCTTTCAGTTCTATGTGAGGTCACACTCACATTTTGTTTTCTGAAGTACTTTATGAAGACCAAATCTGACTTTACCGATGATGATGAGGCTGATGACAATGACAACAAAGGTGATGATGACGTTAGGAAATAGCAGCAGAAGTATAGGACGTTCTTCTGTGTGCATATATCTGTCTGTCTGTCACCTCTTTAACTCTGAAAATAAACTTGTTTGATAAGTGATGTTTTAATTGTAATTTCTTAGGTAAGGGAACGAAGGCACAGAGCATTGATCATCTTAACTCCCATCCTTACCTAGCTAGTAAGAGATGGAGCTGGTATTTGAACCCAGAAAATCTGACTTCTGAGCCTGCACTTCTAATCGCGCCAGTATATGACTTTTTTTTAAAGGAAGTTCTTGTTCTCTGTAGTTTCACTTTTGAAGATGCAAAAAATAGTAAGTATAGAATAATTCTTAAATTTACAATTGTAACCAAGGACAGCACAAACTATAATTTGGATCCATTTAAGCTATATAGATACTCTACTCTCTTGAACAATGGAAATGCATTTCCCATAGTTTACAGTTTTCCTGACATAGAAATGTTTTGTTGATCTTATCTGGCTGTACTTCTTTGCTTTGCCCATAGAGGAGGTGCTAAGGACATTTTTCAACAGCATCCCACAGATCAAAGCAACAAGCAGGTGTGCTTCAGGAAATCTCTAAGATGTGTTGCTGGAAGTGACACTAAGCTGCAGTGTGTCCTAATGGGGGTAATTTACTGTGTGAAATTAGAGTTTCAAAGAAAATTACAATAATGAGTTCTGTTGATTTCCTAGGAGAGTTAAGGTGAAACATGTTGTTACTCTGAAATTTACCATCTGGTCTGGTTTAGAATTAGGCTTCATTGTCAGAGAACCTCATGTCTGGGATGCCCGGGTAGTACCAAGTCTCTGGGATGCCTCTGGCTTGACTTGCAGCTGACCTGGTCTACAGATTATGCTTCTGCCTGAATTTCTCCACCCAGCACTCTCATGCCCACACTCCCGGTTTCCTCTTCCGGGGCCCAAGTTTTTCTCCACAACCCCACAGGGTACTTGCTCTGAGCCTTCAGGAACCAGGATGCAGCATCTGTGCCTTGAGCCTCTGCTGCTAGATGGCGACCTAATGCTGTAGGGATGTGGTGCTGTGGACCCCTTCTTGAACCCCTAAGCTCATCTTGCATTTGGGGCTCAAGCATGCAGCTGCGTGATTGCCCTTGCAGAGCCCACCTTCCTGCAAGTACCTTTTCCCTCGGAATTCCTTCTGAACCCAGGTTGTTGTTATTGAACCCAGCCTTTCCATTTGGGTCTGGTTTGGGTTAAGAGGTGAAACTTCAGAATAGAGAACTCAAGAAGATAAATCCATAATTGATTAGCAACTTTTTGGCAGACCTGCATGTTGGTCTCATGGCTTCCTCTGGTTACTATGGCTGTAGCTTTCTTAACGCAGGACCTTAAAAGTAGCTATAACATACTGCTCCTGCATAGATGACTTGTTTTAATTACAGTAACATCAACAGCACTGATATGCTAGAGAAGCAGAGTGGACATTTGCCGGAATGTCTCATGAAGAGAATAGTTTAAAATGGGTAGTTTTATCAGTGTATCACCATTCTGTCTTCAAAAACTGTTTTATTTTGTGGTTTTTAAATTGACTAAGGGACGATAAAAATAAAGAGCTTAAACAAAATAAAAATCATCATTGGTTGAAAATGTTTCATAGGGGAACATGTCAGTATGTTTGTTGGCTCTCGGTTTGAGTAAATAGACAACACTTTCTCATATTTAATGTTTAATTTTCACAATGGATTCTTCAATTATTTATTAATTCCCCACTTGTGCCAGGTTGAACCCTTTACATATCTGGACACCTATTATCCCTAATCTTTAAAACAATTTAGCAAGGTATTACTCTTTTATTTGTTTGAGTCAGAAATATTTTTTTGTGTTAAGTGGTTGCTGTGAGCCTGGCTGTGAACTAGGTGATGGAAATACAACAGTGAAGAATCACTTTTATTTTCCTGCCCTTAAGGAATTTTCCATTGTCAGATTGAAAGACCAACGAACAGATCACTGGCACGGCTTATGTTTTTATATACTCTTCAGGGGTGTCTAAATTTATGCATATATTTTTCATATTGAAGCAATATTTATGTAAATATATTGAATATCATGCCTTTGGTCCTAGTCATTTAAAAGTCTTTCATACAGCAATACCTGCACGTAATTGAAAAGATCTTTGGCAAGAAAAATAATTGCAGATTTTGCAGAAAAAATGTTGAAAAAGCTCATTGGCAAGAGAATGGCTAAATCATTGCTATTTATATACACTGAAATGTTACATAGCACTAAAATGAATAAAGTAGATGTATACATATGACATGACTCTGCTTTATTGTTAATGACAAAAGCATGCTATAGAAAAATCTGTGTAGTAGGAATACATCACTTAATAAAGCAAAGGAAAAAAGAAAAATTATGCCGGAGTCACAGCAGATTTTTAGCTGTGGTCCTGTTTAGGCAGGAGAGAGAGGAGTTGTATGGAGGGGCATCTTTTATGTATTACTGTGTTATTTCAGTCTGACAAAGTAAACATGTATTCCTTTGAAAAATAATTTTTTTTTTCTTTGAGACAGTCTCGCTCTGTCGCCCAGGCTGGAGTGCAGTGGCACAATCTTGGCTCACTGCAAGCTCCGCCTCCCGGGTTCACACCATTCTTCTGCCTCAACCTCCCAAGTAGTTGGGACTACAGGTGCCCACCACCATGCCCGGCTAATTTTTTTTTTTTTTTTGTATTTTTAGTAGAAACGAGGTTTCACCGTGTTAACCAGGGTGGTCTCAATCTCCTGACCTCATGAGCCAACTGCCTCGGCCTCCCAAAGTACTGGGATTACAGGTGTGAGCCACCAAGCCTGGCCTGAAATATTTTTAAAAGCCAATAAATTTTCATTTCAAATGAAGTGATAGATGCTACAGCAGAGTTATGTCCGGGGTCCTATAGGGACACAAATGGGACACAGACCAGGGGCCGGAGAAGGCTCCCTGGAGGAGTGGGTGGCCTTACTTGGTTCAGGATGGTACGTGTCCACCATGTAGAAGACACAGAGAGAACAAAGGCTTCTTGCTCGCAAGCATCCTGGAGGCTTTCCTGGTAGGCGACCTTGGGGGTGGCCACCTCCAGAGCCTTAACAGCTTGCCCAGGTCATCCTGGGTTCTTCTTCCTTTAGCCCTCACACAGCGTCAGCTACTATTCCTGAACGCTCCTCTCCTTTCCACTACTTGCCTGTCTCTCCTGTAGCCATCTTGGTTCCAGTGCCTCACTTCTCACTTGGATGGCTGAGACAGCCCCCTCGGTTGGTCTCCTGGCCCCTTGTCTGTTCCCTATGTCCTCTTACCCCAGTCTACCCTTCACTTTACTTTAAAAATGCAGTTTTGACCCTGTGATTGTCCTTCCCACACTTTCTCAATGGTCCTTCCTAGCTTCTGGAATGTAAGCCACCCTTCTAACGCAGGTTTGCAGAGCCCTTTGTCTACCTTTCCCACCTGCCTCACAAAATAGCTCTTATTTGTGTTATCCAGGATCATTTTCATTTCTTGACAGCTGCCACTCTTCTTACTCACCAAGGGATACACAAAGGGAAAGAAAGAAAATTCATGACATGGATTTCCTCTAGTTGATTGTTGGCCTATTGACTTCCAGATATTCTTACTAGCTATGTCTGTTTCTGGGAGTTAATGTACCTCAGAATTTCCTATTGTTTTGTGGTAACAAGTTAGAAATTAATACATTGCAGGAAAATAGTCTTCTTAGTGTCCTTAGATATGTTTTCTTTTGTAAAGGTTCTTGAATGGGTGTTTCCAATGACAAGTCAGAATCCCCACAAAGAGGATTTAAGAATCTGGCATTAGTTTGTATACTTGTCTATTCCAGATCCGGATACTCTCCGCCTTTATAGAATACACATTGTTCTAAAAACACCACATTGACTAAACAGTCTTTATTTGCTTTGGCTAAATGTAGAGTTAACGGATGGACTCAATGTACAATAGGATAGACCCAAAACTGAGTGCCAGTTCTCAGACTCACTTTAGGATATACTGCATGCTGTCTTTCCATTCCTCCTTATCTGCTGAATTTGTATATTTGTTATTTCTCTATTAGTGAATAGTAATAAATAACCCCTGTTAAGCAGAAAATGGGAGTTGGTCTCAGTTTGTTGATTTTCAGAAATGTTTGTCCTTATAAAACACATTCAGGGCTAAACTAATAGACTATCATCTGGCTCCCTCTAGTGGACACTCATGAAAAAAATCAAGCTATAATTTTCTGAGAGAGGCGGTGTGTAGGGTAGGGGTTGTTATTGTTCTGGTTGTTGGTGGGGGAAAAGGAATAGAAAATGCATTCTAATTTTGTAGATACATCGTAGTTATTGTAGAAAATATCCCTAAGGAGTAAAATGCATTGCTATATAAAATATGTAATAGAATAGTAATAATAAAAGACATAGCTGTAGTACTGCTATTGCTATTTTTTTGTTATTAAGTAGTGATATATGCTGGGATCACAGTGTAAACTAAAATCAGAGGCAGATTTCACCCCATAGCTTTCTAATAGTGATATATTAGGATAAGATGTATGCTAAAGTAAAGCAATGTAGTTAATTCAAGGGTCTGGATACTGTACTGATTATTCCAGAACCTCCCCAAAGTTAGACTTTTTGCCTAATAGTGAATAATCTTGGTATTTTAGCAAGCAACTATTTTTATTTTGAATTAGCGAATTTTGATAAATGTGTTAGTATTCATTCTTGATCTTCTGAATTTACAAACTCACTGACAATGCTTTGTCTTTATTATGGGGAATTAAGGGATATCAAGTTTTATCTGATTGGTTGTGTATGTTTTGACATTAGATGTTCAACATAGTTAACCAAGAAGAAACTGCATGAAGGGTTTCAATTGTATTTCCCTTTTCTTTTTCTAGTGTCACAGCAGGGTGCTAGAGTTAGAATATAGAATTTTGGGGTCTGTAAATTAGCTCATCTAGTCACCATGTCCTTTGCTTCTTTCGAACCCTTTGGAACCATCCTAAAGAGTGTTGCTCCCTTCTGTTTTGTTTGTGTAACAAATTTTCTTAATTTTTTAAAAAAATTAACAAATAAAAATTGTATGTTTTGATCTTGTGTAACATGTTGGTTTGAAATATGTATACATTGTGGAATGGTTAACTGGAGCTAATGAACATATGCATTACATCACATATTTTTTATTGTAATAAGAACACTTAAAATGTACCCTTTTTGCAGTTTTTAAGAATGCAATACATTATCATCTATATGTAATTCAATTAAGTATTATCTTTGTATAATAACTTTATTTTACATGGTAATAAAAATTCACATTTACTGAGTTAAGCATATGATGGGCATGATTGCATTTAATTCTTTCTGTGACTCCATGAAGCAGTTAGCTATTGTCTGCATTTTACAAAGGCTTGTAAAGGTGAGCATAGCTGAAAACTCATGAGTCAGGGTTCCAAGTATTCTTACTCCAAAGCCAGGAGTTTCTAACTACAACCATATATATATGGTACCACTTCCTGAAGTGGGTGAGATATAAGTGTATGTGTGGCTAGTACTCTCATGAACCTTCTACAGAGTGCTGGAGACTTCATTTTTATGTTCCTGTCTCTGAAGTAAGGAATTAGATTACCTTAATTTGGAAACAGATTTTTGCCTTTTCTCGTTTTTTACTATCGTTCTGAATAAGCCTTATGGTAGAACCTCTTTAAGTTTTGTTTGTTAAAATTTTGAGAGTTAGGATGCATTATATCTATTATCTTAAAAATAGACTTTATGGCCAGGCATGGTGGCTCACACCTGTAATCCCAGCACTTTGGGAGGCCAAGGCAGGTGGATCACTTGAGGCCAGGTGTCCGAGATCAGCCTGGCCAACATAGTGAAACCCCATCTCTACTAAAAATATGAACATTGGCCAGGCATGGTCATGTGTGCCTGTAATCCCAGCTACTAGAGAGGCTGAGGCATGACAATCGCTTGAACCTGGGAGGCAGAGGTTGTAGTGAGCCAAGATGGCACCACTGTACTCCAGCCTGGGCAACAGAGTGAGACTCTGTCTCAAAAAAGAAATAAACAAGAACAAACTTGATGAGAAAAATACATTTTAGATAAATGGCTTTCTCACTAAGTCTTTGAAAGAGACAATCTTAGGACAAAAGATTGAAGGAAGGGTGAAGTTGCTAGCAGGGCACATTTAACATTTAGGTTTAGGTACTGAAGATCTTTATAAGGAATCTTTGAAGCAGAATTAAGGTTAATTTAGAAAACTTTTTCTGAAAACACTCAGAATTAAATTAAGGCAATTTCCTTAAAGTTGGTGATTAAACAGAATAGCTACTATTTAAATAGTTTACGTGCTAGCTTATTGAATCCTCACGATAATGTAGTGATTGTTAATAATCTACCTATTATTGTAGGCATTACCTAGATGATGAAACAAAAGCTCAGAGAAGTTAAGTATTTTGCCCAAAGGTACCTGGCCAATAAATGGTAAACTGAGAATTTAGACTCAGGTGGTCTGGCCCAAGAGCCCACCCACACTCTCACCTGCTTTGCTATATAGCAGGACTGTCCAACAGAACTTTCTGTGATGATGGAAATTTTTTATCACTGTGTAGTTCATTACAGTGGCCACATGTGTGTGGCTACTGAACGCTTAAAATGTGGCTAGTGCAACTGCAGAACTGGGATTTTTGTTTTTAAAATTTAAATTAATTTAAATAGCCTCATGTGGTTAGTGGGTACTATACTGGAGAATACAGCTTTCCAGAATCTTTCAGATTCTGTAAAAGTAGAGAGAGAAGTTGCTTGGGGTCACCCAGGCTAACTTTGTGTTATACTCATAAAGAATCTGGAACTCAAATGGGTTAGTAATCTGCTTAAAGTAATAAAGAAAGGAACAAAATTATAATCTAGATGTTTATACTTCCCAATCACTGCCCTTCTCATTCTGGACGTCTTTGACATCTGCAAATTTATGTTTCTGCTGCTATGGTTAATATTAGATTGAAAAAGTTTTGGAAAAAGAAATCTTATCTTTTCTGAACTACATGTCTAATTAGTATTTTCCTCTTTTCTCAGGTTATAGAAACATTATCACGACTTTCTCGAACACCTATAGCTTTGGCCACAGGAATCAGGTAAGCTCTGTTTTCATTGTTCATGTGTCCCACTGAGTTCAGTATAATGATTCATTATTAAATGGTTACTATTTGTGAAGCACCTTGCACACAGGTACTATGTCTCATTCATGAAGAGTGCCTGGTATTAAGTATCCCGTACACATTTGAAATTAATTGAATAACGCATTGGCTAAACATTGTTCTAAATTCACAGGTGACTGTCACTGGTGTGGTTCTTTTTTTTTTTTTTTTTTTTTTTTTTAACTTTCCTCTAACATTTCTGTACATATGATTCATTAAAGTAGACACAAATGCTTAAGTAAATAAATATTTTAAAAGATGTTGTAATTTGTTTTTTCCTATGGAGTAGAACATAATAACTCATAGCTTTTAGGAGTTTAAGAAATAATCAGACAAGTATAAAACATGTGTACAAGAATGTGTATTGAAAGTTCAGTAGTAAATTAAAAACCTGGACGTAAATTGGTTAAATATAGTATGGCATCTCCTTGCAATGGAGTATTATGCAGTTGATAAGCATAAAAATATAGATGTGTATGTTGTGTTGAGCCTTTTCTGTTTCAGATATTACATACTTAAGTTAGATCAGTCAGTGAAGATGTATTGTATAAGTAACATGAGGAAATAAGGAAAAATAGTCTCTACACAGCCAGGATTCATGGAAATGGAATGGATTTGTTTTTTACCTTCTTTATGCAGTGCTCCATATTTCTGTCTCTAGCCATCACAGTCATTTTTCTGGGTCCAGCTCACATTCACATTCTAAGGGAGAGGGTCCAAGCAGGACTTAGCGGGATTCTCTGCACTGGCTACAAAGCACAGTGAGCTCAGGGAAGATGCCCTGCTGGTACCGGACCTTTCTCAGAAATGGGCCATGAATTTGGCAGCTTTCTATGTGTGTGGTCTGTCAGCTGGATAAGTGTTCAACTCCTTCTAATTTGCTCTTCAGTACGTTCATACCTTCCATGTGAATATGTATTTTATGTTATTATATGTAAACATTTTTTAAAAGCATCACATTTTTATGTATTCTCAACTCTGAAAAAATGTAAGTCAGAAGATTTTTCTCCTTTTTAATTTTTCTCTATATTTTCTACGATGAACTTGCATAGTAGAATGTGCCTTAATTTGTAAAAAATGATTTTGAGACTACATTTCTCACACGCTGATTGATTTGAAAAACCTAGTCTCCTCAAATGTCTTCAGTATTAAATTAATCCATAAGTCAATGTGAAACTCTGCTTTTTAATATAACTAGTAATTATTTAAAGCTTATTTATTATTTTGATGGATCCTCTTGTTTTAATGAAACATGTGATACGCTGGCTGCCTGAAAAGAGTAGAATTTTTGGCACAGTATACTTCCTGTGATTTGTTAGACATAAATTAGGGCGGTATACCGGTGTTATGAACAGAGGACATAGTACCATGATGCAAACAAGGAAGCCACACAGTGGGAATAGGAGATACATTAAAGTGTGATTTTCTTGAATAGGGAACAAAGAAAACACTCTGTTCTCCCCAAGGTCTGGTTGACTCATTTGTCTAAGAAATGAAAATAAAAAATACAGCTTAAATACCCTAAAGTCTGAGCAGAAATGTCAGGGTCAATGACCATATATGTAAAGGGCACAATGTTTTTGTCTTCCACTAGTTTTCATTTACACTAGTGAACGGAGCCATGGAAGGATGATTGTTACCTAATTATTTGTTGTCAGATCCCATAGCTGAAAAGAGAGGGTGCTGAAGGCAAGGGTACATGCACAGCTGTTTGTTGTCTGACTTGGGGTGCTTCAGTGGGTGAGATGACCCTGCAGGTATGTGGCAAGTGGGAGATCAGATAAGCACGTTATTATGACCCCCTGCACATGTGACTGTGGTGACCCGCTGTAATTGCTTCAGATGATTTCAGGTGGCAGGTGTTACAGCCTCCCTCGGGGAACCCCAGACACAGCCACTGAGCAGGCACTTTAGGGAAAGCCCTAGGCATTGGTAGACATGGTGACTGATCTGACCATTTTGGCATCAGACAACTTACATATTTAGCCTGATTGTTGCTCATTGACTCACGTTTTTTTTCCCCCACTTCCTAGGCCCTTCCCAACAGAAGAAAGCATTAACGATGAAGACGTCTACAAAGGCCTTCCTGATTTAATAGAGTATGTTGAACATTTTGAGGAAAATTTAGCCACTGCCAATTTATGTGTCCATTGTGGGTTTTAACTGTGGATGTTGAAGTAAGCTATCTGAAGGAGGAAAAGTGGCTTAATTCCTGATTAACCTTAAACTGGCGATGGAAAGCTTTACAAGAAAATGTACTTCAACTGGTCTTTAGTTCCTGTTTTGTGTCCCCATGAAGAATAAAGAAACTTACTCTAATGAAGTAAAATTTCAAAGTTTCTCAAAGTTATAACAGAAGTAGTAGATAAAATTGGAGTTGGACAATTAGGGAACAGTTTAAAAGAAACAGAATCTGCTGCTGGAGTTGTGGGACACACAGTGCATGCCTTATAAGTTCAAGGAAGGGAGAGATAAGTGTGGGTTGGAGCTATTCGGGATGTTTTAGTAGATGGTGTTTATTCTGAACAGAGAATCCTTTTGGGCTTTATTATTTAATAGTCAAGAGAGGCAAAAGGTCCTTGCAGCCGATTATCTTCTGCTGATTGAGTGACTTGTACCGATTACAAATAAATATAAGCGTGATCCTTACTCCTCAAGGAACTGATGACATAGATCAGGCATGTTTGCAAGGAATCATAATAAGAAATAGATTATTCCCCAAAACAGATTCAAATGCTATGGAACTTCATCCATTCATTCATTGATCCTTCCTCATACACCCAACACACTGGGCTTGTCTTAGCTTTGTGACCTTTACACCTGCTATTCTTTCTGCCTATTTGACTGACCCCTCAGCATTCAAGTCTTTGCTCAGATTTCTTTCTGCAGAGAGGCCTTCTCTGACTACCCTGTCTAAAATTGCCACCACCAACTCACATTGCTGTGTTTTTACAGCATTTGCGAATGCCTGAGACAGTCTTGGTTTGCTTCATTTATTGTGTCTCCTCATTAGAAGGTAAACTTTTGTGAGGTGTGGGACTTTGCTTTGTTCATGGCTATATTCCTAGAACTTCACAGTGTCTGGCATATAGTAGGTACTCAATAAGTATTTGTTTTCTAAATTAACAAGTCAAAACTGCATCTAGCATCTACTGTTTGCCAGGGATTACCTGGCAATAATAATAAGAGCTTACTGAGTTTCCATTTGTATGCTAACCAGGTTATATGCACTATCTTATGTAATACCACAATATTACTAGGTTGTTATTATATCTTCACAGTTTGAAAGTGAGAAAACTGAATTTTGAAAAGTCTAGTTACTTGCTGAAGGTAATATTGCTAGTAAATTATAATCTTTGGATTTGAACTCAGACACCTCTTATTCTAGAGCGGAGTTTGTTAGTCACAGTCCCAACTTCCAGGTACACCCTGACTTGCCCCTCTCAGAGCTTTTAGTAGAAGAGCAGAGGGGGTGAGCGTGCCTACTGCAGCCACACGGATGGATGGCCAGCAGCTCCTTCCAGGGTAGGTGGTCTTCAGAGTGACCTTTCAGTCTTATATTTTAAATATCTATTAAGAATAGTTTCTTATCTCTTAAAATCTCTAAGAACTCACCAATAGTAAGCAAGATAGTGCCAGTTGTTTTACTGAATTGGTTGTAGTCTTCATAAAGTGACTAAGATTATTGATAATGTACTCAGATTGTTTAAGGAAAAATGTTTAATTTCTAGTGCTGTGATACTATACACACACACACACACACACACACACACACACATATACACATATATGTATTTGGTAACAGAGTCTTGCTCTGGCACCCAGGCTAGAGTGTGGTGGCATGATCTCAGCTCACTGCAACTTCTGCCTCCCGGGTTCAAGTGATTCTCCCTCCTCAGCCTCCCAAGTAGCCAGGATGACAGGTGCCTGCCACTGCGCCCAGCTAATTTTTAATTTTTAGTCGAGACGGAGTTTCACCATGTTAGCCAGGATGGTCTCGAACTCCTGACCTGGTGATCCACCCGCCTCGGTGTCCTAATGTGCTGGGACTACAGGCATGAACCACCACACCCAGCCAATATTCTTTTTTAACCCATACCAGTGGTGACTTACACCTATAAATTTTTATAGCTTCCCTGTCTTGTTCTTTTCACTGATGTTATTTAGGCAGAATCGATGTCAGGATAAATCCATTGAGGATGCGTTCCTAGCTAAATTTGGAGAAAACTGAATTGGCTTCCTGAGATGCCAATTGGTTTCCTGAATTGGCTGCTCGGAGATGCCAGCCCTTGCTCTGTGAGAGGCAGTCTGCTTTAAATTTCTACTTGGTGGCTGAAGGTCCAAATGTATTTGCAGGATTTAAAAAAATTATTTATTTAATATGTCCAGACTGTTCTCCAACTCCTGGGCTCAAGCAATCTACCTACCTTGGCCTCCCAAAGTTCTAGGATAAAAGGCAAAGTAGAGTTATCAAAAAAAAAAAAAAAAAAAAAAAAAAAAAAAGAGCAAATGTATTATCCGTAGAAATGCTTGGTTTTGAGTTTGCCATGACAGCTTGATTTTTATTCTCAGCTTTGTTACAATTTCTATGGGTAAATATACTTAACTCTAACTTTTGGGACTGAAATCACCCAAGTGGAAGCCCTTGGAATAAATACTGGTCTGGTCCCTACTGTGGAGGCAATCATTGTTTCCTAAGTTGGAGAGAAAGCCACATGGTGGAGTGGAGAGGGCAGGTAATGACCACACTGTACAGTGTCCTTTTAGTGTCAGGGTGCCAGACATGCCCGTATGTAGGTGGCCCTGAGACAGGAAAGCTAATGTCGATTGTTGCTGATTTATTGACCATTTGAAAAATATCACAGCTTTTTTCTTTCCTGGCTCAGAAATCAGAAATTGTTGACTGAGCTATTAGCAAGAAAAGCAGCTTTAGTATAGGATTGAATAACAAAAGCCAAACAGTTCTAGACCAGTCTTGTGTGTGTGTTTGCAGTTGTGCACTTGGATGCACGCATGCACTCAGACATGCATGTCATTCTTACAGGTCTTAAAACAGAGAAAAGTCGGCCAGGTGCGGTGGCTCACGCCTGTAATCCTAAGATTTTGGGAGACTGAGGTGGGCAGATCACCTGCGGTCAGGAGTTCAAGACCCTGGCCAACATGGTGAAACCCCGTCTCTGCTAAAAATACAAAAATTAGCTGGGCATGATGGCGTGTGCCTGTAATTCCAGCTACCGAGGAGGCTGAGGCAGAAGAATCGCCGGGACCCAGGAGGCAGAGCCTGCAGTGAGCCGAGACTGCGCCACTGTACTCCAGCCTGGGCAACAGAGTGAGACTCTGTCACGCCCCTCCCCCAACAACAACAACAGCAACAACAACAACAACAACAACAAAAATAGAGAAAAGTCTGTGTGAATTTATGATTCATTCCTTTACTGTCATGGGAAGTAGTCAAATGTAGGGCTTCAGCAAGGTTGACTTTTTTTGCAGGGCTGGCGATATTAGGGATCAGAAGCAGGAGTGCTGGGATTAGGAGTGCCAGATAAATGAATTTCAGTCTATTTTTCTTCAGAACAGGATCCCCTCCAATGCAGAAGCTGTTTTTTCATCATTTTATATCTTAGCTCCCTCATGAACTCACCAGACCTTCCTCCTCTGATGTGGTACAGAGAATGTGCAAACCGATTTACCTGCCCTAGTGTTTTCTGGCCAGATTGCCTGCCTAAACCCCTCAGTATGGAAATTATGTCACTGCCAATATGGCTGACCATCTTCCTAGTGTCCCAAAGTAGAAAGTTCGTTCCTCTTTGTTCCTTCTCTCTCCCCTTATTCTCAGTGTTCACCAAGTCTGGTTGCTCCAGTATCCTATGTCTGTCTGTTACCTTAGTTATGGCTCTGAGATATAAAACAGATAGAGGAAGGGTCTGGTTGATGGGGGACTGGTGGGTTTCCTCTGAATGGGCTTGAAAGAGCATGGTTTGAAAACCACTGGATTAGATGCTGATTATAACACTGCAGTAACATGCTTTTATAAGACCACTTATGACATATTAGATACGATGTAACTCTCCTATCTTCTCCATATTATACCCTTTAATACAGTTGATGAAACTAAGGTCTTGAAATACAAAAAGTGGGAGGCAGTATGATAGAGTGGGTAAAACACTCAGAGTTAAGAGAGACTCGGTTTTACATATTGGATCTGCTGGTGACTACCTGGGTTATTTTTAAAGTCAAATAGCCTTTTGGTCTTTCAACTTCCTCATCTCTTTAATGGATTAAATAATAATGCATACCTGATAATTAATGTTGGATGAATTATGTAAGATAATATATGTGAGTAATTATTTTTGTGCTTATACATTGTAACTACCCAGTAAATGGTAGCCGCCACTGCCCTCATTGTTAGATTCTCGAGTTGCTTATCATTTTACTTGTTAAGAGGGACAGAGTTGTAATGTAAACCTTTTGAACTCTTCCCACTAATTCCATTTTATTTCCTTTCTGGATTTTCTACTAAAATCCAGTAGGCTATTTGTAGCTCTTGCATTTACTGCATAATAGAAAATGACCTTATATCATATCCTTTGTTGTAGTGAAACCCTTGTGGAAGATGAGGAAGATCTCTATGACTGTGTTTATGGGGAAGATGAAGGTGGAGAAGTCTATGAGGACTTAATGAAGGCAGAGGAAGCACATCAACCCGTAGGACTTTTACTTGTTTTTAATGTTACTCTGAATATTTTATTAGGAAAGACTAATTAACATAATCATTGATGTAACCTCTGCTGGGATTTTTTTTAACCTTTGCTTGCTTATAACTATATAATTATGACTTGTTACTGCATTTGCAGACATATGCATGGCCTTTCAGGGTTCAAAACAACCATAGGGAATCTTTGGTCTAATCTTTTCATTTTGCTAGTAAGGAAACAAAGTCTGAGAGAGAAATGAAGTGCCACCCAGCTAAATAATGGCAGGGTGGTAGTAGAATAGAATTTTAGGGAATCATGAAATTATGCCCTTATAAAAGTAAATTTCTTACAACACAGGTAAATTTTTCCCTTTAAATTTGATATAAGATAAAATATATATTAAAGAGTATTTCTTCACATTTGGTAAGTGTTAATACGAGGTACCATTTTTCTTTTGTTTCATGATAAGTCTCCTGGCTTTCCTACTCATTTATAAATTTAGTTTCAGATATCATCATAGCCAATATGAGCCCTCAAAACCTTATCTGCCATTAATATATCCAGAACATTCAGAAAGGATTACTTTGGATTATTTTCTCATTTACAATTTGAAACAACAACAAAAAAAGTCAGTTGCTTAGGTTCTTAATAAATTTTTCTTGTATATTAAAGACTTTTCTTTACCAGCTGCTTGGTAATTTTTGTTTCTGCAGTGCTTTGATGAATGTGCTTAGCTCTGTCTATGTTCCTACTTTTAATAAAAGGCTGGTGGGTTGTCCAGTAGCTTCTGTGGAATGGAAACAAGTTACCTGCCTATGTTTGGGAAATAAAATGAATGTGTGGTTTAACCATCTCATAGGCTGACAGCTCATCTGTGGCAGCATTTTCAGAACATTTTTAGGTGACTGAATATCATGTGTGCCTCCTATAATTGTTAACTGCATTGAGTGCCAGCGCATTCTTCACTGTCTCCCCCAAGGGCAGTCCTCAGTTGATGGGGTGAACAGTGATAATAATTTAGATGGACAGGACTCTTCTTGCGCACTTGGAAAAGTGCTAAGCGCTTACACTGTTTATCTCATTTACCATTCCTTGGGGTTGGCGCTGTGATTTTCTCTGTTTCCCAGATAAGAAAATGGAGTCAGAGAAATTTAGTGATTCATTCACAGTTAGAAAAGCTAACAACAGGCCGGGCGCGGTGGCTCACACCTGTAATCCCACCACTCTGGGAGGGCGAGGTGGGCAGATCACGAGGTCAGAAGATCAAGACCATCCTGGCTAACATGGTGAAACCTTGTCTCTACTAAAAAATACAAAAAATTAGCCAGGTGTGATGGCGGGCACCTGTAGTCCCAGCCACTCAGGAGGCTGAGGCAGGAGAATGGAGCGAACCCGGGAGGTGGAGCTTGCAGTGAACAGAGATGGCGCCATTGTACTCCAACCTGGGCAACACAGCAAGACTCCGCCTCAAAAAAAAAAAAAAAAAAAAAAAAAAGAAAAGAAAAGAAAAGAAAAGCTAACAACAAAACTGGTATTGAACCCAATTCCATCAGACCCCAGAATCTTTGATTTTAGTGTTGTGCTCTACGACTTCCAATGTTAAATACTTAGTTAAAAAGTCAAGCGGTAAGATGTTAATGTTGGAAAAAATATTTGAAGGTCTTTACTTACTTTACCAAATACCCTTTTTATTGTTTTTGCAGTTATTTCTATAGCATTTGTTAAGTGTGCTGTACATTAAGGGAACAATCATACACCATTTATGGTGTTTCCAACTTTATGAACATTTTAATAAAAGATGTTTTAACTTAAAGAGAGTGTCCACATTCAGAAGCTTATTTTTTAATCATCTAAATCTTTTTCATTTACATTGTTCAACATTTTTATAAAAACAGCAAAGCTACCTCACAAATGCAGTTAGATGTCTTTCAATTATGTGTTTTATTAGAAAGGAAAGTTTAAGAAAGTCAGCAATGCTTTTGATCTCTCCTTCCTGATAGGTTAATGTATGATTTTATTAAATTATTTTGATAATTCTAACTGCAGAAATGTCCAGAAAATGATATACGAAGTTGTTGTCTAGCAGAAATTAAGCAGACAGAAGAAAAATATACAGAAACTTTGGAGTCAATAGAAAAAGTAAGTCATCAGGTATTATTTTTGATGCCCAAATACTGCCTGATACAGCTAATGTGTTAGACTCACTGTTTCTTCTGAATGTGTGTATGTGTATTATAATTTTTAGGAGAACTTTGTATTTAAAGATCTCAAAGCAGATTTACTCATTTTACAACTATTTATGGATGTCTTAGTACCTGAATGGCACTGTTTCAGGGACTAAGGATATAGTAATAAATACAAAAATATTCTGATTCTCTTGACACTTTTTTCCATGGGAGGGTTTAGAATGTAAGCAAATAAATATGCCAGATGGTCATAAGTTTTCTGAAGAAAAATAAGGTGGGAGTATAAGATAGAGAGTGATGTTGGGGAGGGCTGGTGGCATTTTATAAAGAGTGGGTGCAGAAGCCCTCTGTGACAAGATTAAGCAGGCAGCTAAGTGAACTGAGGGTGTAAGCTGTGTACATATGCCAATGAAGATAATTCCTGCGAGAGAGGCCCTCTGATTGGAAAGTGTTCAGCACGTGCTTCAAGGACAACAGCAGTCCAGTGTGACTGGAGCAGAACAAGGCAAGGGGACTGAGCATGAGGTGGGAGAGCCGGTGGGCCACCAGGCCATGCAGGGACATTGGAAAGTGTTGTAAGCAGGAGTCACATGATGTGATTTAAGTCTTTAACCTCTCATTCTGGCTCTTGTGAGGCAAGAGTGGTAACTAGGAGAAGAATTAGAAGAAAATTGTGTTAATCAAGATGACAAAAATGGTGGTATGGGTGGTCAGATTCTGAGTAAATTTTAAACATAGAGCCAACTGGATTGGATGATGAATTAAGTAAAGGATGTGAAAAAAAGAGAGGAGTCAAGGATGACTGGTAGGTTTTGGCATGAGCAACTGCATGAATGGTGAAGATTATACAGATGAGGAAGAACAGGCTTGGGAATCAGGAGTCTGTTGCAACATATGAAATTTGTGATACCTATTAGACTTTGAATGGAATTCGTTGAGAAAGGTGTTAGGTATATGAATCTGGCATTAAGGGGAAAGATTGAATTGGCGTATAGACCGGGCCATTATCATCACACAATGGCATTAAGGCCCTGGGACTAAGTGAGATCACCCTAGTGAATGCATGTTAGGGAAGAGGTTTGAGGCCACCTCTCCAGACTCTCACATTTAGAGGTTAGGGAAAGAAGTGAAGGTATGCCAGCATTGTTTAGAAGAGTAGAAGAGTAAATTGACTAGGGAACTGTAGTAGCGCTATGTAGCATTACAGGCCCAGTTGAGTTTTGTGGTCATATTTAAAATTAGACAATCAGTAATGTCCATGCTTAACTTCTTAGATACAGTCACAAAATATGTGGCAAGCTAGACTTGATCAGGGTGTTTGTTTTTCTAGAAAAGCGCAATGGAAGAAGAGAAAGAGGATTTAGAGGGAATTGATTCATGGAGTATAAACTGGATTAGGAGGGAAATGAGGACATGATGGAGGTGGGACGGTTACAGGACTGGCTGACCCAGTTCCTTGAAATTAGTGCTATGGAGCATATGAAGTTGTTGATAATGACAAGGCCTGTGAGTATGGCTGTAAGGTTTAGGATTTGAGCTAGAGTGGAGCACAAGATTATTTGTGGTCAAGGAACTGAGAGACCAGTACTAGAAGGATCCTCTGCACAGATACTGAGAATGCCGAGAATGAAAGAGATACGGTAGGCCAGAAACTAAAATTCTCGAGGAATAATTCATAAATTGCACACATAGATTATTGACCTCAGCGATCTAGAATCTCCACAAAACATTAGGGAGATATTACTGTGTAAGTCTTCATATACATCTCCAAAATGTTGCCATTGTTTGCCAACTCAGACAATAGTGTTCTTTTCTTCCTTCCTTTTGGAAGCATTTGTTGTCTAAACCATTTTGTTTTATACTTTAAATGTATTAATATTAGCTTGTATTCGTGTCTTTATATATCTATTCAAGTGTGAAGTCTTTAAGTTACAGAAAATAGTTTCTACAATTTTGGTGTTTATAATGCTGATCAACAATTGACTTTCAAAAAATATTTGTGGTTGACGAAAAACTATTATATATAGATTAGGACAAGCTATACTTAATTACTGTTTTCTTCTTCTTTCCTGGTAGTATTTCATGGCACCACTAAAAAGATTTCTGACAGCAGCAGAATTTGATTCGGTATTCATGAACATTCCTGTAAGTAAAAATATGCTAGCTAAAACTGTGGTGTACTTCAATAAAATCCTCATTTCCTTAGGGGGTTCCAGATCCCTTTTTTTAACACTCTTGTAGTCTTTAAGAATATTGGCCCTATTTATTTACTTATTTATTTATTTGTTTTTCCTGTTTTTATATCCTTATTTCTTGAAATAACTGATATATCCTGTCTTCAACCAAAAGTCAGTCAACACGTGTGAAGAACACAAATGGAAAAATAACTTTCATGTGTTATTCTTAACTGTTTGTCATGAGGAGGTAGTCTAAACTAATCCGGGGTCCCCTTCCATCCCCACACTTCCCTGTGGAGCTCTGTTGCTCTTCCAGCCCCTCAGACCTTGTCTTGTAGATGATGTCCTCACCATATCAGTTTCCCCTACTTTCCTCCATTCCTCCACATCTTTGGCCTCTACTATTTGGTGCTTTCTACTTCCAGTTGTATCAAATGTAACTCCCATATCTGAAATAGACTACTTCCTTATGATTTACCAGACTATTTTAGTTGTAAAATTTGAGGAGATTTTTTTTGTTTACATTATGTAAGTTTCAGGGCACCTTACCAGAACCTTACAATCTTAAAAGGATATTTGCCCAGAAATCTAGAAGCAAGCTAAATGCCATGCCAAGTGAGGTAATGCTAGGCAAGATTCAAGTTCTCAGACCTCTAGGACTTGCTTTGGTTTATACACCCCCACCCCCATGCACGTGCGTCCACATACACTGATACATGTATTTAAGCTTTTACGCACAGACCTGCTTGTGTTACCTGAGCAGTTCTTTATATTTTGATTCTGTTGTGTTCTGTGTTGCTCAGTAGCAGTTGGTAAGCAATGGCATGTCATCCTTATCCCGATTTTGGCCGAATGAAAGACATTCTTGTTGATTTATAACATGTACAATATCTGATGAAGGTTTAGCACTAAATAAACTGCACATTTGGGGAAGATAAGGATCTTGAACCACTTCAGTATGGTCTTTATAACTTAGAGCCCACATCTTCATGTTTACTTTCTACCCCACTAAGGAAAGAGCATGCTGTGGAGTCAATGCATGCTCCAAGGTACACAGGATGAGATAATGGGAGAATTGGCACCTAGTTCAAGTTGCCTCATATCCTGGCTATGACATGTATTTACTGCCTGACTGAAAATTAGTTGCTTATCGGGAAAAATGTGAAATTCTGACATTTTGAGTTGCTCCAGTAAACTGTCGAATACAATTTATTTGCTCCTTATTTATGCCATTAGTTGTCTGGTTTCAAGTAATTTAGTCTGATTATTGTTAGCTTAGCACCAGGACACCACTAATTGACCAAAGTACAAATCTACATTTCTGTGTCACAAGGACATGAGTCATTATTTTTTACTGTCAATAAAACATTAGGCACTTGGACAGTTTTATTTAAAAATTTACAGTGATTATAAAACAAAAATAAGCTATACATATTTTTACACAAGGAATAAATTATCCTTTAATAACTAGTGAGATAATGTCTTTTTTCACAGGACACTGACATTTCAAGTGAGATATGAAATTGCTGTTTCCCATCTACATGGCCTGTCTCTCTCTCTTCTTCTCCCTCTCCTCTGCTTTCCTCTTATCTTCCTTCTTTTTTCTCCCTTCCATCCCCTGCTCTCCCTCCTCCTCTTCTACCCTGTCCTCTCCCTCTGCTTCCTCCCCTTACTCCTCCTTTCTCTCTCCACTCTCCTTTTCCCTCTTTATTGGTGGAAGCAGTTTTATATATTGAAAGCATTCAGCATATCCCGAGTGGCAAATTTAGCGACAAAAGGGATTCTGGGTTTGGGCTGTATTTTTTGGTTGTGTTTCCTACTTTCCTTTCACATTGTTTTTGTTTTTTTTAGGAACTTGTAAAACTGCATCGGAACCTAATGCAAGAGATTCATGATTCCATTGTAAATAAAAATGACCATAACTTGTACCAAGTTTTTATTAACTACAAGGAAAGGTAACTTTTGAAGTTTAAGTTTTGTGGATCTTAGTTTGTAATTATAGTGAGGATTAGTATTAAAATAGCTAACAAATAGCTATTAGTACTGTTGATTACACTACTACCTGAACAGTAATTAGAACATGGGAGAGTTACTTTGAGTAGTAACTCTCAAAGAGAGTTTAGTTTGAGGGGAGTAGTAGTTTGAGTTCTATATATGTAATTTAAAAAGAAAAAAGAAGAAAGGGGGGAAGAAAGGACCTAGTATGGTGCTTATTTTTTTGCATTGTAAATCAAAAGACTAAGGTTCTTTTATAGACTTTATCATTACTGAGCAATGTAATCTTCAGTAAGTCATTTTAACTCTCTGAGCCTCTATGTCCCCATCTGTAAACACTGGAGATAGATTAGCTGGTACCTAATGCTTCTTCCACTTTTCTTCCAACTCTAGTATTTTATGACACTCTATTTCAGAATATTAGATTCACAGAGTCGGTTTCCCTTTCTAAGTTAAAAAAAAATCTCCTGACAACCTATATGAATTGGAGTATCAAGAAATTTTGCTTAAAATATAATTATCTCTCTTTTCAAATCAAGCAACGTATTTCCTAGTACTAAGAAGTGGCTAATGAATTGCTTTGCATCAAGTCTTCGATAAATATTCATATCTTATTAGTAGTGTTTTTTTTTTTTTTCCAGTGGAGAGTTAAGAGAAACAATAAACCAACTGACCTCTTTGCAAAATATTTGTATTACTACAGAGATACGTTCCCTGAAGTGGGTCAGATTCCATGTGATATGAGTTACCTTCTGTCCAGCACAGTTCCGGTCTCTCATTTTCCTCTCTTCAGATGATTTATGTTCCTTAATTAAAAAGTAGCAAGGAGTAGGAGGTTTAATAATGAAGGAGTTGTATGTACTGATTGGCATAAAATTGTAATAGAAAATAAAACTTTCTGAGTGTTTAGAGATGAAGTTTATTTCTAGTAAGAGCTTTAACAGAAATTTTTAATTTTGTTTTTGGAATTCATTTATGTCTACTCAAATAACATTAACAGTCATCAAGCCAGTTTGTAAATTCTACCTGCTATAAAAATGTACATAGAATTAATCTCATTCAAAGTTGGAACTAAAAATTCCATTACTATAAAAATGAGTGACCCTCATTCTAGGACTATGTATGTGATATGTATTAAAAATAATTTTTACTGCTATTTTGGTTATCCCTAACTATGGTTTTAAAGAGATGAAAATTCTGCTTGTTTCCCCCTCCAGTTCCTTCTTGTTTTTTGTCTTACAGATTTCTTCTCTTTTTCCCTTTCAGATTAGTTATTTACGGGCAGTACTGCAGTGGAGTAGAGTCGGCCATCTCTAGTTTAGACTACATTTCTAAGACAAAAGAAGATGTCAAACTGAAATTAGAGGTGCCTATTTATTTTTTGTTTATGACATAAAGCAAAATAAACCTAAAAGCAATGTATTTCTCTTTATGATCAGTGCAGCAGTACATTTCCCATTGTTTTAAATACATTTTCATGTCAATTTTATAAAATATTTAAATCGCTCTATAAAATAGTAATATGGTTGTAATAGTAACAGTCGTAAAAATCTAACATTTATGGTCCTGTGTTTTACGTGCATTATCTCATTAGGTCCTTCTGACTCTGTGAGATAGGTACAAGTAATTTTCTCATCTTATGAGAAAGCAGAAGTTCAGAGAGATTGTAACTTGCATAGACGGTAGGAAGTACAGGACGAGTAAGACAGGTTAGATAACGTATATGTAGATTTAAAATGTTTACTAGTTAGCTGGGCGGGGTGGCTCATGCCTGTAGTCCTAGCTACCTGAGAAGTTGAGGCAGGAGGATCACTTGAGCCCAAGAGTTTGAAGCTGCAGTGAGCTATGATTGCACCATTGCACTCCAGCCTGGATGGCAAAGCAAGACCCTGTATCAAAAACAACAAAATTAAAAAGGTGTTCACTAAAAATATGACATTTAGAGTCAGATGTATTAAAAGGGCATGGATATTGCCCACAAGAAGGAAGAGAAGACAAGCACAAATATGATAGGATTAAATAACATGTGATAAGCCCTGTACAATAGGGCTCTGTGAGACTGAATCTACCCACTTCAGTGTGGAAGACTGTAGAGGATTCATCTGAAGAGGCAGCATTTGAGATAGGTCACCAAAGAATGGGATGAGCTTTGACAGATGAGATTCTATGGAGAGCATTCCCGACAATTGGTATGTCTTGACCAGAATAGTTGGGGAAGTTTGAGAAATGTGCGGCACGTAGGCCAGTATAATCAAGAGTGCATGATCACAATAGAATATAAGTCTAGAAACCTATGTTAAGTCATGTTTTTTTTTTTTTTTTTTTTTTTTTTTTTTTCTGAAGAGGAGTTCGAGGAGTTCATGCTTTCAAAGAACTTTTGAAGAATGTTTGTTATATCAGTTACTGTATTATCCATGTATTTGAATTTAGTTGTTGTATTATCCATGTATTTGAATTTCATTAAATTTCAGGTAGAGATATATAGTGAGCTCTTAAATAACAGTGTGTGACTTATTTGCCTCTTTAATGTCCCTTTTCCTATTCTTTGTTCAGTGTAGCACTGAGGTCAGGGGGGACGGGGCAGGTGATTTTCAAATCAGAAGCCCTTCATTGTTTTGCCTCTCTGGCATGATTTCATAGCCCACAACTCCCACAAAGGGAAACTATTGCTTAGACAGTTTTCACGTTAACAGGCTACCAAATAACTGTACTAGATACATGATCTTTTTGCTTTATATCTTAATATTCCTTCGTTATGTTGACTTTAAGACTGGAGGTAGTTTGAGTCACCAACTAAATATCATCCTTGTAACATTGTTGGTGCAAAGACTTCCTGCTCCTCTTTGGAGAATAGAGCCTACTAAGTGTAGAGCTGTGAACCAGTGACTAAAAATATGATGATAAAATTACATTTTACAACTCATACACATACTTCCTAATAGGGCAACATTAAAGCAGTTTTTCTTAAAATAAAGATATAAAATTGTGCTTCCAGATAGGAGTCAGCAAGTTGTCAATCACATCTCCATTATATTCTCAGTCTTGTTTGAATGTTTCTTCCTTCTTTCAGAGTTGTTGTCAAAGTTTTGCCCAATGACCGTACTCTGGGACTCTAAATATGTAGTTTTTGCAGTCAGTGCTCATCTTAGGGAAAGAAAGGACATCAGGCTGAGTCTGAAAGGCACGGGGTGAGTTGCCCCTGCTGTCCTTTCCTCAGCTTAAAAGCTCCCACTTCTAACCATAGTCCTGATTTGGAAGTATTAAGTCGGATACTTAATGTTAACACTTCAACAAATGCTCAGTTGGAGCTGCCCGCCACAAGCCCCAGCATGATAGAAGGAAAACTGCCTTATTCTTGGTGTCTCTCTGTCTTCTTTGTGTCTTCTGTTTTGTGGTTATTTTTGTTCTTGTTGATTTTTTTGTCTTTTTCTTCTCTACTTTGGAACCAAGGTAACACGGGGTGAAGGGCGATGAATCTCTTTATCTTGCCCTGTAAGCCTGGCTCATCCTACCCCATTTTATTTTCCTTTACAATTGAATTGAGGCTAAGCAAGTGACTGGATGTTTTGGAAGGATTCTTTCTAGCCATTATTTACTTTCAACACGAATAAGCATTTTACACTTCAGTCTCTATCTCCCAGGTGTAGCTAATGCCAGCAATGTTGGTTTCTTTACTTCCTGAGCCTGTAACTTAGAATGTAAAGGAACTCATTTTTTTCCTTCAACATTTTGACACTAATTTCCATAATACAGTGAATTCTAAATGTATATTTCTGTTTCTAACACTGTGTTGGGATGGCATAACATAAGAAATATAAGCTACACCTTAATTCCAAGGGCCTTAAAATGCAGTTGAGGAGATAAGATCCACTCATTACAGTAATATTAACAATTTAACTTCCTGTTTGAGATCCATGATCCAGAGCTCTCTGTGATCTGTAGAAGTAAGAAACCGGTTGAAATAGTTATCCTTCTAATGAACTGCAGTAATTGATGACACAGCTAACATGTCAGGATGTGTCCCCAGTTCATTTTGCCTGATTAGTCACTGATCATTAGAGTTAATGGTGTTTGTTTTGGAGCTCCTGATAATATATCATTCCACGTGCCAGAAAAACTAAGTGTGGGCAAAGAAGAAACAAACGTATGAGCAAAAGTGTATTTTTTAAAGCACAGCTCCATCTCTGAACTGGAAAGGTCCTTGTACAATTGATGATAAAATTAAATTTTACAACTCATACACATACTTCCTAATAGGGCAACATTAAAGCAGTTTTTCTTAAAATAAAGATATAAAATTGTGCTTCCAGATAGGAGTCAGCAAGTTGTCAATCGCATCTCCATTATATTCTCAGTCTTGTTTGAATGTTGTTCTTCCTTCTTTCAGAGTTGTTGTCAAAGTTTTGCCCAATGACCATATTCTGGGACTCTAAATACGTAGTTTTTGCAGTCAGTGCTCATCTTAGGGAAAGAGAGGACATCAGGGACACAGATGTCCCTCTCATCTTAGAGAAAGAGAGAACACAGAGTACAATTGTGTGAGGATTTTGGACTTATGAAGTTGCTCACTAATAATAATATTTGTATGGCCCTTTGTTTTTTTTGAAGAACACCAGTTATGTGGGAAACGATAAAATCAGAAAAGTGACTTGTCTAAAGTCACACAGCCAACAGTTGCCAAATCTTGGTTTTAAGTGAATTCTTTGACATGTCAAAGTAATTTTTTCAAAGTCATAGTTATTATCAAAAGAGCAAACCAGTCAATACTATTTTAAAATAAACCTTTAGCAAAGAAGAGGGTGAAATTAAAATAAATACAATCTGAGTCTTCTAAATCTTGGAGTTTCGTAGTAGGTTTATACTTGAGCAAAGTTTTAAAGTCAAATATTCCATTTCATTCAGTTCAGTAAAATACTTATTAAGCAAATACTACATTCTTAGGGGCATACAGCACAAATTATGTTGGGGTAGATATTACATATGATAATAATTAAAAGACCCACACGACAGAGAGTACACACGATTTTGATTGTAATTGTTATGAAAGGCCTAGGATTATAGTTCTTTTTTTTTTTTTTTTTTTTTTTTTTGAGACGGAGTCTTGCTCTGTCACCTAGGCTGGAGTGCAGTGGCCGGATCTCAGCTCACTGCAAGCTCCGCCTCCCGGGTTTACGCCATTCTCCTGCCTCAGCCTCCCGAGTAGCTGGGACTACAGGCGCCCGCCACCGCGCCCGGCTAGTTTTTTTGTATTTTTAGTAGAGACGGGGTTTCACCGTGTTAGCCAGGATGGTCTCGATCTCCTGACCTCGTGATCCGCCCGCCTCGGCCTCCCAAAGTGCTGGGATTACAGGCTTGAGCCACCGCGCCCGGCCGGATTATAGTTCTTAAACAGGAAGATGCGTTTTGCTGGAGGCTGGACAAAGCACATCATAGTTGAGGGAACTGAATAAACCAAGGCATGAGAGTGGGAAGACTAATGACAGTTTTGATGAGTAGGCATGTGTTCTTGATGCCTGTTCTGTAAGTCCACTGGGGGAAATTGGTGGGAGGTAGAGCAATAAAGATAAACTGAAGAAGACACTGGGAGGCCATGATTTTGCACTAGAGAAAATGATTTTCTTTTTTCTTTTTCTTTTTTTTTGTGATGGAGTCTCACTTCGTTACCCAGGCTGGAGTGCAGTGGTGCCATCTTGGTTCACTGCAAGCTCTCCCTCCCGGGTTCACGCCTTTCTCCCGCCTCAGCCTCCTGAGTAGCTGGGACTGCAGGCACCCGTCACCATGACCGGCTAATTTTGTTTTTGCATTTTCAGTAGAGATGAGGTTTCACCATATTAGCCGGGATGGTCTCGATCTCCTGACCTTGTGATCCGCCCACCTTGGCCTCCTAAAGTGCTGGGATTACAGGCATGAGCCACCGCGCCCGGCTGAGAAAATAATTTTCGTACACAAAATAGTTCTATTTGATTCATATTTGGAGTTAAAATACTACAATATTTTGTTTTAAATTGAAGATACTTTCTGTTATTTACAGAGAAGGATTGTTAAGGAAACAGACACACTCATTTACTGTAGAATAACTGTTCTGCTTATGGTCTTTGCATCTTTTAATGTTTATGACTCTCTAACAAAGTGTTTTTAAAAACATTTCATTAGGAATGTTCCAAAAGAGCAAATAATGGGAAATTTACTCTTCGAGACTTGCTTGTGGTTCCTATGCAACGTGTTTTAAAGTACCACCTTCTCCTCCAGGTATGTAACTTAAAACAGTTTGTTTATTGTCCATTTATTCACTCAACAAGATATTAACGAAGCATCAACTACATTGCAGATATTCCATGTGTTGGGCCCAATCCCCTTAACATTTTGAATTATTATTATAGTTAAGTGGGAAATAACAGAACTGGACATTTTTTCTTCCTTTTAACAAAGATGATTCAGTAGCTGCCATAAATCATATTTTGTGTCTTTAAAACAGGACTGGCTAGAAAATAATTAAAAACAAGTCAAAACAAATAAAAATATTTTTTCAACTAAGTCTTCTATAGTTATCAGTATTCATTTATGAGCATCTCAATATTGCAGTGCACTTGAATTTTGGCAGATTAATCATATTAGACCTTTTGCCTTATAACAGCTAAAGAGAATTGTGTCACATTCCATATTGCTTTCTACTATACTAAATTATAATAAGACTACATTTATTTTGAAGTGATTCTTGTTATAACCCACAAAGCTATGGTTTCCACGGTTAGTCTTCTAATGAGGGTGGAGAGTCTTATAAATTTAATTTGATAGCTATACCAGGAGACTCATTAGTTCTGCTCCAAAGAAATGTCTTACTGTATTAGTCTGTCAACTCTGCTGATGCTTGTGAAATGTCATTTTAAAAAGATCTACTACCTGTATGTGAAATACAATTTTGTGTTGCCTGTGCTTTGTATATCTTGTATATTAAATTTCTTGAACTGTAGCTGCAAAATTATTAGTCATCTCTATTTTTGTTCTACTGAGAAATCAGAAAAATTCAAACCCTGATTATTCCTTAAAAATGCATTAAAACATTTATGAGACCTAAACTCAAGGCAACTTAATCAAATTGGATTTTATGAAAAAATAATAAGGACGACTCAGGCAATCAGTTTCCAAGGCATCCTGGAACTAAAAATGTGTCCAAAATAAGATAATAATTTATTTTGTAACTTTGGTGTAGTCAAGTATCGATTGAAGATTTTAGAAGGTACAGCTTTTAGAAAATACCTATTTTGGTCCTTACAGGGTTTTACACAGACTTATAAAAGTATAAAATACAACCATACTTTTTTGAAATTCAGTAAACTTTTCCCCCTAATTTCCCTTGGGTGGTTTTATATTTACAATTTTAAGAGTATGTTTAGTTCCATGATGACTTTTTAAAATAGGAAAAGTTTTATTTTGGATTCTACACATAGATAAAAATTCTAGAAATGTTCTTCCCTCTCAAAATTCTATGGAGTAAAATTTATTTGTTGTCTAGAAATTTGTTGAACAAATGTGGTTATCAATTTGGACTTTTTTACTTACTACTGTACTTTAGTGGGGAAATCACTTGAAATGCTTGATGATTTGAAATCACAGATTCATAAGGGTAGAATATTTTATAGTGGGTGATTGGGAACTTTAATAGCAATTTTTATTTAATGAAGTAAAAGTAACTTTTAAGGAATAAAAGAATATAATTTTGATGGATTTATTATACTTAATAGACTCGTCTTTAGGTCCTGTTTATAGCAGAAACACTGCTAGTATTGGATTCATTAAAGATTTTTGTGTGGCTTCTCTGTGCCAAACATAGTATTAGGCACTCATGATATATGACAGACAAAGCTCATCATTTAGAAAGGAAAAATGAAGTGTAAACTGCCAAGTATAACACAATGTGGTAGGAACATATAAGGTACAGAACCGGCACAGATAAAGGCCTAAATAATAATGTATAAGGAAGCTGGGAACCTGAGTAGAGGCCTCTGCCATAGAAGACACCCCAGAGGAGTAACTCTTGAGTTGGGCTTTAAAGGAAGAGTAAGGGGTCAATAAGTAAATCAGAAGGGAAGAAATTTGTAAGCAGAAAAAATAAAATTTCTAATGGGATTAGATATTAGAACATATTTTAAAATTGCAATTAATTTAGTATGAATAGAATATAAGTTGTTTGGGTGGAAGTGGAAAGAGAAATTGAGAGAAGTTTGCAGAATTCAGATCATGCGGCATCTAGGAGGTATGGGTGACAACCTGAAGCTTTCGTGGGGCATCACAGAAGTCTGAGTAGGGTAGAGACAGGATCTGATTCATATTATGGAAACCTATCCCTGATGACAATAGAGTGACTGGACTGTAGTGAGGAGAGACTGCAAGTCGGAAGGCCAATCAGAAGCTCATTATGATTACCTGGTTTTGTTGTTTGTTTGTTTGTTTTAAGAGACAGGGTCTTTCTCTGTTGCCCAGGCTGGAGTGCAGTGGTGTAGTCATGGCTCACTGCAGTTAAGCTCAAGCTGTCTTCCCGCCTTAGCCTCCCGAGTAGCTGAGACTACAGGCTCATGCCACCTTGCCCAGCTAATTTTTAATTTTTTTTTTTGTAGAGATGGGGTCTTGTCATGTTGCCCAGGCTGGTCTCAAATTCCTGGACTCAAGTGATCCTCCCATCTCAGGCTGGAAATGTGCTGGGATTACAGGTGTGAGCCACCATGCTTGGCAAATAATTATCTGTTTGAAAAACGGCAAGGATCTGAACCTAATTAGTGGTAGTGAGGATGGTTCCAAGGGGGCAGGATCAAAGTTAGCATCAATAGGACATAGTGAGGGAGAGAGAACAGGGAGAAGTCTGGGACCTTTTAGGTTTTGGCTTAAGTGATTACATTGATGGAAGTGCCATCATTCAATAAAACAGAAACAGGATCTAAGAATAGGATTCTGGGTGAAGATGGATTAAGTTTGGGGAATGTTGGATTTGAGGAGCCTTTGAAATAATGAGGTAGAACCATTTAGTTGGACGGATGAGTCCGGGACTGTGTGAATTTTGGGTTGAGCACGTACATTTGACAGTGATTGGCCCATGAGGTGATAGTTGACATTATGACAGTGGTTGTGATAGAATTTGTAGAGTATGTAAAATAAGGTAAAATAAAGAGGACTAGGGTGAAAACTTAAGGAACAATAACTTTCTAAGAAGCAAATAAAGAAGAAACTATGAAAGACTGAGGAGTAGGCAGAAATTTAGGATGGACAGACAAGCAATTGTAACAGCAATAACAGCAACAAATAGAACATCTCGATGTCCCTGAAATGAAAGGAGGGATGCAGTCAAAAGAATCAAAAGCTATAGAGAAGCCAAGAATAATAATGAGTAAAAAGTATGATTTTAATCATTATGGAATCTTTCATAACAGTAGGGATCAATGTCAGTGTAATGGTGGTGGATAGAATTCAGATTCATCTTTGAAAAGAAAATGTCTCATGATTTTTTGGTGTCTAGTTGGTCTTACAGTTTGAAATTTTTGATGGAAATGGAGCCCAGACACATTAGATTTATCACATTATAGAGAGAAAACCAATAATAATGGTTTATTTGTAAAAATGTTTTCTTTAGTATATCTTTGTTTTAATTTGAGAAAGTAGTACTAAACCATATCTTCCAAATAGGAACTGGTCAAACATACCGCTGATGCGACTGAGAAGGCAAATCTGAAACTGGCTCTTGATGCCATGAAGGTAGGGCAGATACATCAGTAACTTGTTTATATTTTTTATTCTTGTCTAAAGACTATGGAATTCAAATTGCTAATATATATATGGTAACATATATGTATAAAATAATATATATGAATAATATTATGATATCCTAATGTATAATACACATTTGTTTTTAGTGGGGACAGCTGGATATTTTGTTTGTTTGTTTGTTTTACTGGAATAGGTATCCTTGCATGGATTTAATTGTTAGACAACACATAAAACAAGAAGTATATTAAAATCACTTAGATACAAGTATAACAACTTTCATAACCATGAGGAATTATTTAATATCATGGTATTTTTTCCCATTCTTTTCATGGTGACTAATAGAAAACGTTGGCTTGTGTAAGTCGTAGGCCAGCTGGTGGCTTCAGAACCCCATGTGACTATTTTCTTCATATGAGGATATCTGCTAGGTTTATCCTTGTGGATGCTATGACTTAATACAAATGAATTTCAGTTTGTTCGGTTTTCAGGTGAATATGAAAATTAAGAACTATGAATAGATAAAGACAGACATTTTGAACATACTGGGGAATATATAAAACCTCAGTTTCCACATTATGTTGAATAAAAATGACTTTGAAATGAGATATTTGCCAATAACTTAAAGCGTAGGGAAATATTTGTTCTTAAAAACAAAATGGCAAGGTGACCCTGCTCAGAGCAGTGCATTAATTACTTAGCTGTGTTCTTGTACCAATTCGTGTTAGCTTTGCTGTTTAGCTGATTGTCTGTCACTAACAGGAAACACCACACAATTATTTATTATTACTATTAAAAAGTCAAACCAAGTTCCAGTTTTTAAAGAAGTCGTTTATGAATCTATCCTATGAAAAATCAGACTTCCATTTAGAACAAAGTTAGGAACTGCTTTTTGCAGAGTTCTGTCCCTACTGTTGCAGATGAATTTAAGAGGGTAGAGAAAAAAGAAAAAGAGCTCAGAAAACAGGAAAATCTGGAGCGCATGTAACAAAAATAGCTAGTTACAGTATGGAAAGATTAGCTAATGTTTCCTCAAATATGAGAAAAGACATTTTAAAATAGGTGAAGGCACATGGAGAGACACGGCCAGCATTTTTTGTTCACTTTAATTCATGAATTAAATTTAGTTCCAGCATGTTGTGCCATTTAGTTCCTCACCTCTCCTTTACTTCTCCTGAATCCATATTCGGGTTAACTCTTTAAAATTGAACTGGTTTCCTTGACTGAATGCTCTCAGGCACTAAGAAGACTTTAGCTGGTTGCAAAAATAAAACAGTCTTGCTAGATTCATTTTCTAACTTTTGGTTACTTTTCTCCCTGCTAATCGTTCATGATTGCCCTTCTTCTAACCTGTGTAAAAATATCATGCTCTCAAGGTCAGTAATTAACGTGCTTGGAATTTCTATTCTTCCGACCTAGTTTCCTTTTTGTTGCTCTATTGCGGTATATTTTGTTTTGTCTTTTAAGGCAACAACATCCTGACTCTTCTCAGTGGTGTGGCAAATGACAGCTCTTCAGTCTTCCCAGCTGTACTTCAGACATTTTAAAATTGCCTCTGTGATGCAGCTTTGATTGACTGGGCATTCATTTTATTGTCTTTGAAAAGTTACAGTGGTTACTTTTACCACTAATGGAATTAATGATGTGTTTTCTTTCAAAGCAGTTTGCATCTCTAATCTTAGTGTGCCTTCTTTTTCTACCCCTTTCTTTATTGTCTAGGACTTGGCACAATATGTGAATGAAGTGAAAAGAGATAATGAGACCCTTCGTGAAATTAAACAGTTTCAGCTATCTATAGAGAATTTGGTATGTAATTATCTTTCCATCTCGCTTCCCCTCACCCCCACATCAACGACATTCTAGGATTTGTTGTTGAAGAAAACATAGTTTTTACCTTCAAGTTTCTACTGTTGGATGTTGTTGCCAATCCCTTTGTTTGGTAGTGTTCATGTGGGTGTCTGAGGGCACCTGCGACCTGTTTGTGTCTAGGGACTGTGTGATGGCTTGCCCCTCTTACCTTAGTCACACTCTGCCTCTTCTCCCAGCAGTCTGAATCTAAACATAGGAGTCCACTTTTTTTTTTCTTTTCTTTCCCTCATCCCCATACATACTCACGGCTGATTCCTATTCATTTATTCATTTTATATATATTTGCTGTGTGACTATTATGACCCAGACACTTTGCTTGGGTCTGGGACTGTAACTGTGAACAAGATGGTCTCAAGATTGAGGAGACAGTTTAAAATAAAAAAAAGAGTTAAAAATGCCATATTGAGATTAGTGCTGTGAACTGGCTGCTATAACTGAAGATTATAAGGGGAGTCCTAGTTTAGATAAGTTGGTTGGAAAAAGTCCTTTTAAGTCATTTGAACTGAGACCTAGAAGATAAGAAGCAGCCAGCCACACGAAGATCTAGGGGGAAGTGACCCAGGCAGAAGTCGTAGCAGGTGAAATGCTCAGAGTTGGGAAAAAAACAGGTGTATTCAAGAAGCTGAAAGGTAAGAGTGGTGGGAAATGGAGAGTGAAGGGAAGGATGGTGGGCTCTGAGCCATGAGGGATGGGCAGGGCAATTGCGTAACACAGCCTTGTAGGCCAAGATGCTGAATTGGGATTTTACTGTGACTGCAGTGGGAAGCTATTAAAAGGTTTCTATCAGGGAGTATTACAACAGACTGATTGACATTTCAAAAAGACCCTGTAAGCAGGCAGCCCAGCCAGCAAGCTGTTGAAGTGGTTTCAAGAGAGGATGCAGCCTTGGATTAATCTGCGGGCAGTGCAAATAGAGATGAGTGACTTTAGGATACATTTTTGGTAGAGCGATTTCATCGCTGTTTTCTCTGAAACATTGTGAACCTGTCTCTTTCTTTTCACACATGCAGCCACAGACCCATTTCAGGACACCGTCATCTGCCGCTTTTCCAGTCACAGTAGCCTCTCATCATCTCTTCACATAGTTGCAGTTCCAAAATGTGGATTTCTCAATTTACTTTCTTTCTCAAATTTATCAAGATTTTTTTTTGTTATTGTCTTCAAGATTCAGTCAGTATTCCTTGGCATGATATTTAAGGTCCTCAGTGATCTGGACTTAAGCTATTTTCCTGAACTCCTTCAGCTGATAACTGTCCCTGCGCTTTACATTGTGGATATTTTGTTGTATTATAAGATCTCCAATTTGTCATACATTTCTACAGTTCTGCCTTCGATTGTAATCTCAGAGCCTAGTATGTTTTTTCCTATTATTCCCTATCAAATTTATTCAAGGTGCATCTAAAATAAATCCCTTTTCCTAATCTATTATTTTTCCTCTTTAGAATTCCATAGCATATTTCTTGGACAGCTGTGTAGCCTTTAAAAATTGTGGTAAAATATATATAGCATTGACTGGGTGTGGTGGCTCACACATGTAATCCCAGCACTTTGGGAGGCCGAGACGTGTGGATCACCTGAGGTCAGAAGTTGAAAACCAGCCTGACCAACATGGTGAAACCCCATGTCTACTAAAACTACAAAAATTAGCCAGACATGGTGGCGCGTGCCTATAGTCCCAGCTACTGGGGCGGCTGAGACAGGAGAATTGCTTGAACCTGGGAGGCAGAAGTTGTAGTGAACTGAGATTGTACCGCTGCACTCCAGCCTGGGCAACAGAGCGAGACTCCCACTCCATCTCAAAAAAAAAAAAAAAAAAGTGTGTATATATATATATATGTGTGTGTGTGTGTGTGTGTGTGTGCGTGTGTATGTATATATATGCCCTTCTAATTATTTTGAAAATTTATAGTTCTGTAGCATTAAGTGCATTCATGATGTTGTGTGACCATCTCTGAAACTTCATCTTGCAAAACTGAAAGTCTGTACTCATTAAACATGAACTTCCCGTTCTTCTCTTTCCCTGGCCCCTGGAAACTACCAATCTACTTTCTGTCACTATAAGCTTAACTACTCTGGGCACCTTATACAAGTGAAATAATACAATATTTGCCATTTCATGACTGGCTTATTTTACTTAGCATAATGTCTTCAAAGTTCATCCTTGTTGTAGCCATGTGTCAAAATTTTATTTTTTTGATTTCCATTTGTTTAAGGCTGAATAATATCTAATTTTATATAAATACCTCACTTTTTTCATTGATGAACATTTGGGTTGCTTCTTTCATTCAGCTATTGTGAATAATACTATTATATTATTATTGTCACAGGTGTACCAATATCTATTCAAGTGCCTGCTTTCACTTTTAGTTATGTACTCAGAAGGAGTATTTCTGGGTTGTATGGTCATTATGTTAATTTCTTGAAGAATCGCTATACTATTTTCCACAGCAGCTGCACCACTTAACATTCCTACTACCAATGCACAAAGGTTTCAGTTTTTCCACATCCTCACCAACACTTACTGTTCGGTTTGTTTGGATAACAGCCATCTTAATGGTTTTAAAGTAGTATCTCATCGTGGGTTTGATTTGCATTTTCTTAATGATTAATGATGTTGAATATTGTCTTTGTGTGTTTCTTGGCCATTTGTATATCCTCTTTGGAAAAATACCTATTCAAGTGCCCATTTTTGAATCAAGTTGTTTTTTGTCATTGTGTTGTAGAAGCTCTTTTTTTGTATCCTGGATATCAGTCCCTTATAAGACACATGGTTTGCAAATATTTTCTTGTGTCTGTTGGCTTTTCACTCCGTTGATATTGTCTATGATGCACAAAAGTTTTTAATTTTGACAAAGTCCCATTTATCAATCTCAAAGAAATCATTGCTGAATCCATTGTCATAAGGTTTTTCCCTGTTTTCTTCTAAAAGTTTTATAGTTTTAACTGTTATGTTTGGGTATTTGAAAAATTTTTAGTTATTTTTTATTTATGGTGTAGGTAATGAAGGGTCTACTTTTATTCTTTTACATGTAGATATCCAGTTTCACAGCACCATTTGTTGAAAAGTCTATTCTTTCCCCATTTAGTGGTCTTTTCATTTGACCATATATGTGAGGGCTTATTTCTGGGTTCTGTACTATTCTGTTGGTCTGTATGTCTGTTTGTATGCCAGTACCACATGATTTTGATTATTGTGGCTTTGCAATAAGTTTTGGAAAGAAGTCAGTAAGTATGAGACCTCCAGCTTTGTTCCTTTTCAAGATTGTTTTGATTGTTCAGAATCCCTTGAGATTCCATAAGAATTTAGAATGGAGTTTTTCTATTTGTGCAGAAAACATCACTGGGATTTTGATTAGAAACATTTATTTTTATATTTATAGTGTTAATCACACATCTCTGCCCTTTATTAAAATGGAATTTCTGGATGTTAGTGATTTTCAGTCAGTTCTTTTTTCCCCTAGCATGTACAGGAAGTGCTCATAAGCACTTAAAAGTAATTTTGTTATCAGCCTCTGGGAAAATAGCTCATTATTTTAAATCATTAAGTCAGAGCTTTTCATCCTTGAGGTCCTAGCTCAAGAAAGCCAGTCTGGACTTTATAGACCAAATTAGCACCCACCCCCACCACCCAACCCCTTTCTGTACTCCTTCATGGCAGTGGTGCATTTATAATTTCTTGCTTCTGTGAATATTTGTCCCTCCACTGGGCAGTGTGCTTCACGAGGGCAGTGTCTGTATCATTTTGCTGTACACCTGTTATGGTGGTTGGCACACAGAAGATGCTCAATAAATATTAGTTGCCCAACTGTCTTGTAATTTGGACCCTTCCAGTTGAGTCTTTCTTTTCATAGCTAATTTCCCCTTTATGAATATATAATAATTAAAATCAACTGATGTCCTTGACATACCCCCTGGCATTACAGAGGACAGACTTCTTTATCATGTAGGTCTGAGCTTTTTAGAGTAAATATGCTTTAAAAGTGTAAAAAATGATAAAATTTTAATGTAATAAGGTAGTTGTCTTGAGTAAGTATCTCTACTGACATTTGTTTCTATTTTAATGTGATTATGAAAAACTCTGACATGTACATTTTATATTTTAGAACCAACCAGTTTTGCTTTTTGGACGACCTCAGGGAGATGGTGAAATTCGAATAACCACTCTAGACAAGCATACAAAACAAGAAAGGTAAGAAACGGAGAATTCTATTTTGAAAATAAGTAATTAGTGTCAGAAAACGGAGAAAAACTTACAGACAGTTCTTCCAGTGTGAAGTAGGGGAAAAAAGGAAGAAGTACAGGGAGAGAGACCAACCCATGATTTCTAAATTTTTAAAATTTAGTTTATCTTAGGCATTCCCACCTGGGTTCTGGTATCTATTAATTTGTCTAAGTTATTAAGAAGGAAGTAACAAGTATAGATGATCAGCTGGGATACATTAAAATGAGAAGAGCGATAAAGTAAGAACAGGTAACTACCGTAAAAACATCATTGAATTTTTGGAATATATTTTTAAATAACTGAAAATAATAGAAGAATGCCCTAAGAAAGAAGACCAAGTGAGAATCATGTAGTAATATTTTCTTGACGGAAATTTGCAGATGTAGTTCTCGAAAATTAGTAAGCTTGGCCCAGAGTCCTTAATTATGTATATATGTGATCGTCAAACAGGTTTTTGTGGTTGACAGTGATCATTTTCTGGAATCTTTGGAGAAGCAAGAGCCAGCAGGGGGCAGCATCAGCTCTTGCTTCCACCTCGATAACCCTGGCTCCACAGGTCCTTTAAACCTCTCTGGTTTAATAGACGTTAAAAGTGATGCAAATGTTACAGCCCTGTGAATGTGTCATTATCATTGTGTATAAAAAAAGTGTGTTAATCTCTGAGAGTTTATAAAAATACACAAGTATTGGTACTGGGTGATGCGGTTATAAGGTTTATTTTCTCTCCCAAGTTATGTTGTTCTTAATAAGAAAAAAGTATTAACATGGAAATTTCACCGTAACTTCTTCAGTTTACACTTGGCTCATATACCATTCAGTTTGTGTTTTTAGGTGGTCAGTTAAATCATGAGGAACAACATAGAGGGTAAAAGCACAGTTTCCAAAATTAGACCTGTTTGTGAATCCCGTTACATGCGTCACTAGCCGTGTGACCTTGAGCAAATTAACTTCTCTAAGCCTCAGTTTCCTCCTCAGTAAAATGAAGATGGTAAACAGTACCTACCCAGCATGTGGTCTTGGGGATTTAAATTGAGTCATGTTTGTAAAAGGGATGAACAACACTTCTCAAGGCATTCTGGCTGATCCCTAGTAACTTCAGTAGAAGCTGCTACTGATGTCATTAATATTATTCTATACGTTTTTAGCTTTTAAATTAAAAAAGAAGGTAATTGCTCATGAGCAAACTTTATGGCTTATCTCATTTGGCCATTTCAACAACTCTGCAGTGTGCGTTTTACTCTTATTATGAATTTTGCCCATTTTTAAAATGAGGGAACCAAGGCACAAAGGCACACTGAGGCCATTTACAAAGTAAAGGGAAGTTCCAAGATACACACAGTTCTTATAACCACAAATCCCCCATTGTTTTCAATGTGTGATACTACCTGTTGTCTTTAATGCAAAGAAAAAGACATTGGTTGCTTTAATTTTATCTTACCAAAAAAAATTAATACACATCCTTCTAAACCATTTAAAATCAATCAATTAATCAGTCTCTCTTTCACAGGCATATCTTCTTATTTGATTTGGCAGTGATCGTATGTAAGAGAAAAGGTGATAACTATGAAATGAAGGAAATAATAGATCTTCAGCAGTACAAGATAGCCAATAATCCTACAACCGATAAAGAAAATAAAAAGGTGACTTTTTGGAAACTAATAACTGTAATTTACTTATAATCTTGAATATTAAGGAAAAGTATGATAATACATTAATGTGAGATGTGGCTTATCAATCCAGATGTTTTTGTTTCTAGAGATTGATTAGGTACATACCTTTGTGAGAAATAACTGGAAAATGCCAGATCTGATCATTTCTAATGCCCTAATGATCCAGATAGTAAAAGGCATTTGGCATAGAAATTGTTATAGATATGAAGTTGACTACAATCAGCTTGATTGTGCAGTTTGTACATTGATAATATTGTGAGGGGTTTTTGGATAGTTATGGTGGTATTCTTGTGAATTTAGAAACATAATGTTGTTAATGACACATATTAATCTGAAGAATATTAATTTTAACAGTGGTCTTATGGCTTCTACCTCATCCATACCCAAGGACAAAATGGGTTAGAATTTTATTGCAAAACAAAAGATTTAAAGAAGAAATGGCTAGAACAGTTTGAAATGGCTTTGTGAGTATTTCTATTTTTAAAAGTGCTTTTATTTTTACTACTTAAATCACTTATGAATAATGAACAACCAATAAGTGTGCTCTAATGCTTGTAGCATGTGTCATGTGTACAGAGACAGGGGAAATGTTTTGCTGTGATCAGGAGTGCTACTAGGCTGCTGGCTGCTTGATAACTTTGGTCTCCTAGGAGAGGAGTTTTGTTGAATTCCTTCAAAAAGAAGAAAGAGGGAGCTCTAATCTTCTGTTTGACTTTCTTATAGGCCTGTTTTAGTTCTTTAGCTGTCAGCAGCCCAAGAAAATATTAATTATTCTAATGATAAACTTTTTATGTAATAACTATATTTTAAAAATTATATACCTTTAAATAGAAATACCTGCATGTGTACTTACACAAACAGACATGTAAATGTATATATCTTATTTTTAATAGAAAGATTGAATTATGCTCTGTTTTCACTCACTTATTTGAATCTTGGCTAAAATGCTTCATGTATTTAAGGAATGCTTTATGGGCTTAATTTCTTTAAGTGGTTTTTAGTTCTATTGAGGAGGAAGCTCAACAAAGAGGTGGAAAATAAATCAATTCTGTTTCAAAAGGAATGGCATACAGAGATGTAATAACCAAGAACATGCCATTATAGGTGTTTCTTTTTAGTTTTGATGTTTAAGGATTGAAAGGTGCACAATGACCCTTTTCGTGGAAATATATAGGATGCCCTGAAATAAAACTGTTAGCAAAATGTGAAATTAAGGAAAACTACATTTGGAATTTGTTTCATTTGGGTTCTAAGATTATTTACCATTTGTTGACAAATTCTATCAGTTTTTTTCTTTAAGAAATGCTCATGTTAATGTAAACTAGAGGTAGGAATAGGATGTTTTATTGTGGTTCTGAAATTAGGAAAATAAAGATTCTCAAGGTTATTTTATCTAACATTTTGAGATACAGGATTCTATAGCCAAAATGTTTAAGCTTATAGTCAGTTCTGCGTTCATCTATTATCCCTGCCATGAACTGGCTGCATGATGAAAGCTAAGTTATTTAAACTTCTCACAGCCTCAGTTTCCTCATCTGTAAAATAGGGATGATATTTACTTCAAATTCTAGGTAATATGTATCAGCAGAGTGCTAGCCAAATAGTACGATAGCAGCCATGTGATACTGTACAATAGGTGATACCTATTGTTATTGCTATTATTATTAATAATGATTGCATTTGGGATTCTAGCATACTTATGAATACTTATAAAACTACATAACATCTTCCAATATACTAATTTTTCTTTTTAGGAAGTCACTTGGAGTTGAATAATTTGAATTGGAGTGGTAGGATGCTGGGGTTAGTGGTAATATGCAAAGACAGAGCTGATCTCGAGCCTTTACTCTTATATGCTAGGCTATCATTTTTTTGATGGGTTTTGTTTGCCTTTATAATCTTCAGGTGAGTGAAGGAGTGTCTGCAGAGGAGAAAACTTGAATTTCATGTCCCAGAGCAGACAGGTTCCTTGGACTGTATGATAGATATATCAGTCACTATTTTGTTCAGTTGCCATAAAACAAACAGTTAATTTCTAGATATGAGAGACTTGATGGCCAGGCGTGGTGGTTCATGCCTGTAATCCCAGCACTTTGGGAGGCTGAAGTGGGCGATTCCCCTGAGGTCAGGAGTTCGAGGTCAGCCTGGCCAACATGGTGAAACCCCATCTCTACTAAAAGTACAAAAATTAGCCAGGTGTGGTGGCGCATGCCTGTCGTCCCAGCTACTTGCGAGGCTGAGGCAGGAGAATCGTTTGAACCCAGGAGGCAGAGGTTGCAGTGAGCTGAGATTGTGCCACTGTACTCCAGCCTGGGTAACAGACTGAGAGTCTGTCTTGAAAAAAAAAAGGAGAGAGAGAGAAATTTGACAAGATAAATTTCTTGTCAGCATTTGGCTTCTCTCCTTAAGCGTGGTCACCTTGTAGTCTAAGACAGCTGCTAGAGCTCTAGGTATAAAATCTATGTTCTAGGTAGCAGAAAGTAATCCCACTTTTATGGATTCCTTGTAGAAATACCACCCGCTTCTGTTACATAATACTGACCAAAGTGTAGTCATGTGGCCACACCTGCCAAGGGAGGCTGGCAAATAAAACCTTTATTCTGGGTAGGATTCTTCCTGGCTAAAAATTAAGGTTCTTTTACTATGGAAGAAGGGAGGAATAGGTAGTTGTAGGCAACCAGGAGCCACCGCCTTACAGGTTTATACATATAGTACGTATGGATTTAAATTGTTCCACCACAATAAGGATGGCTGAAGCACATGCACAGAACCTGGGATTCTTAATCTTTGATTATTTTCCAAGCACCTCAGCAATATAATAACACACCAGTAGAAGTAGTTTTTGTTATTTTAGAGATCTGTTGAATGTCCATGCAGGTAGTGAGAGGGTAGAAGTTATCTTTTTGGAGAATTGCTCAGAGTTGAAGTTGAGGGCTTCTATAAATAAGGGTTATATTATATATGGTAAAATAAAATCTGAGCAGGCATCAGAATATTCCATTGTTTATTTCCTTCTTTTTTGAAGTTCATCATGTAGGAAAGCCCTGATAATGTCTGCTTCCAGCTTTATAAGACAGATTTTGCCTGTCTGATGCTCATAAAAATAGAATAATGTAGGTAAATCTTGAAGTTTGATTTTGCCTATGGTTCAAATTTTGCTGCTTATCCATTATTTTATCCATGTATTAAATCTGTATTAAATCTGTATTCATTATTAAATCCTTTTTGATAAGTCACGGAGAATAAAAGAAAATAACTCCTGCGCATCAGTGACAATGCATGAAGAACAGCAAGCCTCGTGTATCTCCACAGGATGGCTTCTTCCCAGTGTCTTTAGCATCAACACGAGTCCCTTGAGTTCCCTTAGAGCACTCTGGACTATTGCTTTAAGGAATTCTGAAAAGAAAAGGGAGGCATTGGTGAGAGGGCGGAGGGAAATCAAGGGAGCTGATATTTTTAAGAGTGTTGAAATGCTTGCCATTTCTATTTACAGAAGATGGCAATTCTGTTTATAGGATGATTGGATCATTTTTATTTAAAATTATTGCAAATCACTGTTAAGGCACTTAAAATACTACGTTAAGCCTCTAAATTAAGGCTCTTAATTTAGAACATTAAATAAGGCCATGGAAAAGCATGAACACTAATAAACAATTAGTATCTGGTGAACCCAAATATTCTCCCCAGAGGTGACCTAAATCTCAGCCTCTGTCTCTCCCAAGCACATCCCCATCCTTGTTCAGCAGTCATGTTCTCTGACCTTCTTTGACCATAACCACTTCCAGCGTTTAAAATACACAGTGAACCACATTAGAACCTGGCAAACCTCCATAGGAAAGGCTGAACAAAGAGAAAAGTAGCAGTGACCCACTTGGATAGGGCAGGAGGATATTTTTCCCTTTTTTTTTAAAATTTTTGTGATAAGTGATAGCAGGACTGATATGTTCTTGAGGTTGTTGGAAAAATTACTTAACAAAATATACCAAATAGAGTGCAAGGGCTGTAGTTCTGGGGGCCATAATCTAAATAAGGTATTTAAATCTTTAAGAGGCTGATCAATATGCCTTGCTTACTTTTATTTTTTCCAAAAGGGTTTTTTTTTTTTTTTTTTTTTTTTTTTTTTTTTTTTTTTGTCACTAACTGTCTCTCACAATTCCATTTAGTCATCTGTGAAACAGAATGGCAAATAGTTTTATTGGGTTAAGCTGGTTTTCATAATGATGCTGGAAAATATGGATATAACTGCCTATAGCAATGTTCAAAATTTTGTTAAGAAGCTATGGATATGTTTTCTCCAAATCCAATATAACCATTGTGCTTTTATGAATTTTTCTGTAAGATTTAAATTAATAAACCTTGTCATACCCATTTTGTAGCTCAGGAAACTAGCAGTCACAGGAGCATTTGAGCAAATGCGTACAAGTTTGATGCTGTGTCATTTACAGTACAGTTGAAGATCTCAGTTCACAGGAGTTTCTTTATCCATAACGATGCTAAAATAAGCAACTGGACTCAGATCTTGGCATCTAAAACTGGAGTCTGGGTTTTTTGTATTTTTTGTTTTTGTTTCCTCACTGTGAATAGGATCTAGCGATCAGATAGTTTTCTTAAATGTCCCAGGAGTAAGTTAAACCTGAGTAAAAAATAAAGAAGTATAATTATATTTAAGTTGGTGCAAAAGTAATTGGGGCTTTGCCATTACTTTTAGTGGCCAAAAAGGTTTTTTTTTTAAAAAAGAAAAGTTAGCAAAAGGATAGGTAAAATAAGAGGCATACCATAAGCATCACATATGGTAGTAACGGGTAGATTCAGAATTAGCCTTTGTAGTGCTTTTTTGAAGGGAAATGAAAGGTGCTCTTGCCTAGAATTTCTTCTGACCGACCTTGGCCCAGTTCTTGAAATTCTAACAATTCTCATTTACCCCCTTGAATGAAGAAAGACCCTTTGAGATGCATATGCCGTCACTACTGCGAGTATCTAAGATGTCTTGACTGTGTAATAAGTGCCTGGCACAGTTCTACATGAATTACCTAAGAGAAAATAGCATAGAGGTCAGGCATTGTCTACTGAAATATTAGCCCAGGATGTTTATCTTTTAAACACAAGGACTAATGGTAGTGGAAAGAAGAGAATGAGAATGGGAGATGGAGATTCTAGAGCTCCAGAGGGACTCTGGGACCAGGATGCACTATCCTGTTGGTCATCCGGAAGGGCAGCCCCTGCCTGCGCTTTGCATTTCCCAGAATGAGCCCTGAGAGGAGCTTCCCTGTTGGGATGGAGCAGGGAGTGAGAGTGTAGCCGTTAAGCTCCACAAATCACGTTTAATCTGAGGCACAGTGTTTCTTTCTAATTTATTCCCCATCTACTTCCAGAAGGAATTTGAAGTCACTCACAATAAAAAGCACACATGCTGCAGAATTAAAAAGAAAAATTTAAATAATCAGAGGTCAAATAGAACAGTGTTTCCAAGTATTATCTTCAAACTCAGGCTCTTCAAACTCAAACTAGACAAGAATATTTTCTTGAAGTTTAGTTTCTGTAGTTTATATGATAAAAACAAAAAGCATGTTTCTCACATTTCAAACCTAGAGTTATATTTCATCAAACATAATTTGTTTTAATCTAAAGATATTGCTCAGATACTTTGAATACCAGAGAGAGAATTACCAGAGGAAATTTTATTCATTCTGCAAATATTTATCGTGTGCTTGCCTTGATGCCAGACACTGTTGGAAGCCCTGGGCTTATAACAATGAGGGAGCTGTTGCAATTGAATTTAAGTATTATTATTTCTAAATATAATAATATTCTGTTAGTATATAATGGATTAAGTTTCAGGACTGAACTCTTGATATTTCTATTCAAATCATCTCCTCCTTTAACCTCCATTTACTTAAGGATCAACATATGGAGTCACAAGAATTGCGCTTGATACAGCTCCCTCTCGCCACTTGTAATCAATCTCTCACTAATCACTGCACATCAAATCTGAACACCTGCCTGAACTCTCTCTTGCCACCCCTGGGTTACATCTTCTGCATGTCTCTTTAGCTTCTGCATTCCCTACTTCTTCCCCACTAGTCCTTCTTCACAAGCATCAGAGTCATCCGATACTAAGACTACCCCACTTAGAAAGCTCTGTTGGATATTTATTGTACTTGCTATAACATCAGAGTTTTCGCTAGGATGGAAGAAGGCCCTGACTGGTTTTATCCCACCCATCTTTCCAGCCCCATCTCCCATCAGTTTTTCCTGTGCTTGTTTCTTTTTTTTTCTAGTTAAATTGTGTGTTTCAGTTCTCAGAGAATGCCCAGGCCTCAGATATTCACACATAAGCTTTCCCTGCCAGGCCTCATCTTTCCCCCTGTTCTTTGAATACGTGGTTCTATATCCTGCAGGTCTTGGCTGTAAATGTTACTTTGTGAGGGAGATCCCTCCTGACCCCTATGCTAAGTGAGTAATACCACCTTTTCTATATTCTCTCACAATTGTATTTATATTGCCAGACAGAAATTATCCAAGCATCCTGTTTACTGCCTTCTCTTAATCCAACAATCCCTCTTCCTGTTAGAATCTGTTAGATGTCCACTCAGTTTTACTTCTCTTTTCTCCTAAAGAATAAGGATTCTGTTTTGTTTATTAGAAGAGAAGTTAAGTTGAACCATATGGTTAGAGATGTAGGAAGGGGGAAAAGAAAGCCTAATGGATCAGGGAATGGAAAGAAAGTATTGTGTGTGTTTGGTGTGAGTGAGGCTCTGGGATAGCTATGGCGTCTGAGGGATTTGAGAAGGGGAAAAGGCCTTTTGAGATGCAGGTGTTTGGAATCTCAATTTAGCTTCCCTTTATGTTCTTTGAAATGTTAAGTAAAGAATGAAATTATTTTTTGTTTATTTTGATGTACCTTTAGCGGCCCAAGGCTGAACTGCCTGGGTCCATGGAATATGGGATTGCCGTTAGATCTATTTGCCTATTTAATGTCTGTTTCTTGTATGAGGGCAGGGATCTTGTCCCTGTTGTTCAAATGCATGATCTGTCCTAGCATAGTATCATATTTTTGTTGTAAATGTGAAATTTTACTCTGTAAGTTTTCTGACAATGAAGACAAGGGAAAAAAAAGACTTGATGAGTTGTGGCATTCTTATTATCTGACAAAATATTACAATGGCCCTTTGCGGGAGAAACTTTTTCCAGCATGGTAAGAAGGCTATATAGTGTGGATCCTTAGGTAGGAGACATTGAAAAACATTCTCTACCAGCAACATTAGATTTGTTGAAATTCTTGAAGTTGATGACATAGATCAGTATTTCTCTTTTATGTAAGCCTTCAACTATGTAATTGCAGTTTTGCTAAGGCATTTTTATGGACATCTAACCTGATGCTAGCCCTTCCAGATGTTTCTTTCTAGTAGTCTGGCTTGCTTGGATAAAATTTTTGGAACCAAACAGGATGGGCAATTATCATTTTATCTAGCCTGTCATTTAAGTAGCACTGATCTCATTCATTTATATACTGAAAACTGTAGAAAAATATGCAACTCATATGTTATGTGGGGCCTCCTTGCTCCTTGGAGATGTAGACAGAGGTTAGCCCAGATTCCAGTTTTAGGGTCTGAGGTGCTCAAGGCTCACCTACATTCTCACATTTCTCTCTCTCTCCATGTTCTTGATTCATTGTGGCTTTTTTGGTTTGTGTGTGTGTGTGTGTGTGTGTGTATTTTCTTTTTTAATTTTCCCACCTGTCAGACCCAGGAGAAAAGATCTACGCCTTTTCCATTTTCCACCTGAAATCCATTCACAGTCTATTTTTTGTCATGCCAACAGGCGTCACAGTGGCGCTTATGTCATGCACCTGTTCCCTCTGCTGTTTCACTGGTCTTTGACACCCTCAGCAGCACCTGGAGCATGACCCTCCCCACCCAGCACTGCTCCCTGCAGAGGACGAGCGCCCCTTGCCTCACCACCCCTTTAGGGAGTGGCTGGTCAGGCCAGACGGAGTGCCTCCCACACCTGTCCTGGGATTTAGAGGATAAAACCATGTCATGTTACCCATCAATTCAAAATTAAGCTCTCCAGTGAGTGTTTCAGGAGAAATTGGTCTTTGTTGTTAATTTTTGAAAGACCCATGTTTCTATTATTAAAGGTTTGGCAACAAATTTGACATTCAAATGTGAAAATTTAAAAGATTCACTTTGTTAATATTTTTGCCCAGATGGAGATGCCTACAGTATCTGCATGAAGCTGTCAGAGTTCTAAAGCAGGCCTAAGAAACAACAGCTACTACCACTATGAGTACTGCTAGGCCTGTCTTCCCTTCCTATCCCCTCCTCTCTCTCCTCTTTCATTTTCTTCATCAGAAGGTTTGTTTGGATCTTCTCAAATGTATAAATAAGTTTCTGTTGAGACAACAGATTTCTTCTCTTAGAACAAGGGCCAGCAACATTTTGTTGTAGGGGGCCAGAGAGTAAATGGTTTAGGCTTTGTGGGCCATATGGTATCTGTCAGAGCTACTCAATTCTGTCATAGTTAACTACGAATGTGGCCATAGATTCACATAAATGAATGAGTGTAGTGTGTTCCAGTAAAACACTTGGTGGTTGTACTTGGCCCGTGGGCTGTAGTTAGTGACCTCTGTCTTACAGCACAATAAGATGACTTACGCCTAGAGAATTAGTCAATATATGTTACCACAAAATGATCTCAGCTATAATGAAACCATGATGTGGCCTTTTGTAGAAGTGTGATTTTTTTTTCTTTTGTTTTTAGTATCCATGATTCCTGTTGATGATTTAGCTCCAAAATGTTTTTTACTTCACCAAAAAAAGAAAATAATAAACCTGGATGAATTATCTATATTTGTCATTATTATTTTACTGTCTAATTGAATATTAAAAATGTCTGCTCACAGAACAGACTGTATCTATTCAATTTCCAGTTTCATTAAGTTTTATTACATGGTTTATTGAAAAGGACAGGTCCCACAGACTCCAGGCCAGTAGCAGCTATGTGGTAACTTTCTCTACTCAGTAGTCAGCCACATCAACAGGAAGCTTTTTTCTTTTTCTTTTCTTTTTTTTTTTTTTTTTTTTTGAGATGGAGTCTCGCTCTGTCGCCCAGCCTAGAGTGCAGTGATGAGATCTCAGCTCACTGCAACTTCCACCTCCTGGGTTCAAGCGATTCTCCTGCCTCAGCCTCCCAAGTAGCTGTGATTATAGGCACACACCACCACACCCAGCGAATTTTTGTGTTTTTAGTAGACAGGGTTTCACCATGTTGGCCAGGCTGGTCTTGAACTCCTGACCTGAGGTGAGCCACCCGCCTTGGCCTCCCAAAGTGCTGGGATTTCAGGCATGAGCCACCATGCCCAGCGAAGAAGCATTTTTTAATCAGTGATGCTGTTTGTGCTCTTGATGCATTTTCTTCCCATCAGCAATACCATTTGTGCCTGTTATTTATTCTGAAATTTCCTCCCTGGAGAGCATACTAAGGAAAACCGGAAGGGGCAGAGGAAGCCTGTGGTGTCAAGAGTTGGCCAGAGGGGGAGCCTTCCTGGATGAGCTGGATGTGGGGATGACATTTTGTCACCTGCTTTGGCATTTTCTTAGTGTCCAAAGCCCGACAGTGTCTGTTTGGAAACTGGAGGCCTTACTGGCATAATGGCCAAAATATCAGTCTATAAACTGTCTCTGTATTTGTCTGCCCTTTTGGATTGTTTTTGTTTTTTTTTTCTTGAGAAATTATTTTCTCTAAAAACCTCACATTCTTCCTCCTTAAAAGGCTTGCATGACCAGTTTTTAATGTGAAGAATTTGTTTATGGGTGCGGAATCCATGCCGGCACCATCCGTTGCCTCTGGGCTGTGCTGAGTCTCATGGTGCTGGCCTATTCACATTAATCTCCCAAGTTGAAGCCAGCTCAACTCTCCCTGAATCTAATGTATTGTCTATAACCTTTCAAAATTGGCAGTTAAGTCAGAATAGGGGACTATACTGGCAGCAATAAAAGGAAGTAGGACACGGGACAGTGCTCAGAAAATTCACAGCTGTCATGAAATGGAGTCTTTCAGTAGCCTATTTGATCCAGAAACATGCAAAAGTATTTCATGCATGACAAAGCATTAGTAAATATTAAATAGTATTCTTGTTTTGTTATTGCCTAGTGAGGATCAAGCTCTCTCCTTTTTCTCTGGTTATGTTTAATACGTATTTGACACTTTTTGGCATTCTTGAACGTGCTTATGAGAAAGGAGAAGTCACAGGCAGGTGAAGAGCAAAGGACAGATATTGAAATTTCCATCAGCAAATAAGCATTACCCTGGTTAAAACTAAATGCAAATAAAATTAGTAAGCTGAATTAGTGTTTGTTTCCCTGAGGCTTTATAACAGAGCCTTTCATCTGTTATTTTTTTTTTCCTTCTTTTTAAATGAACAATAATAGTACAGCCAGAGAGTTTAACCTGGCAGTGGTGGTCACTGTGCTACTGTCTCCAGCTTGTCCGGGTAGTGTAGATATTTACTCAAAGAGTAAGATTGTTTTGGAGTTGTTTGTTGTACTAAGTCAACTTGGTATATGGTTTCCTCCAAGTATATGACAAAATCTCCACTACAGTGAATTCTATGACAATAACCAAGCTTTAACCTATAAGTCTAAACCTAACAGTTAGTGTGACATATACTGTTTTTATGCTATTTCTTGATAAGAAATGATTAGATCATAAGAATTACTACTTTGGGCTATACAACACAAAATAAGCTGTGATTGGAAACTGGCAATCCTTGCAGTGGAAACAATGGGAGAAACTTAGTTTTTCCTCTTCATGGGGGAGTAGGCAATAGCAAGCTAGTTGGGGAGATGGAAAGGAAGTCATACTTGAAACAATTTTTCAGTAAGACTATGTATTGTGCATTTCACAATATATGCCCAGGAAGTGTTTTACGCATTAGGGATACAGTGATAGACAAGTTCACTTCTCTTGTGAAGTTTGCATTGTAAAACTACTTATATTTTCTTTTTTTCTTTTTCTTTTTTTAAATTATACTTTAAGTTCTAGGGTACATGTGCACAACGTGAAGGTTTGTTATATATGTATACATGCGCCATGTTGGTTTGCTGCACCCATTAATTCGTCGTTTACGTTAGCTATTTCTCCTAAAGTTATCCCTCCCCCACTCCCCCACCCCACCACAGGCCCCAGTGTGTGATGTTCCCTGCCCTTTGTCCAAGTGTTCTCATTGTTCAGCTCCTACTTATGAGTGAGAACGTGCGGTGTTTGGTTTTCTGTCCTTGTGATAGTTTGCTGAGAATGATGGTTTCTAGCTTCCTCCATGTCTGAACTCATCCTTTTTTATAGCTGCATAGTAGTCCATGGCATATATGTGCCACATTCTCTTAATCCAGTCTATCATTGGTGGACATTTGGGCTGGTTCCAAGTCTTTGCTATTGTGAATAGTGCCACAATAAACATATGTGTGCATGTGTCTTTATAGTAGTATGATTTATAATCCTTTGGGTATATATCCAGTAACAGTATCGCTAGGTCAAATGGTATTTCTAGTTCTAGATCCTTGAGGAATCGCCACACTGTCTGCCACAATGGTTGAACTAGTTTACACTCCCACCAACAGTGTAAAAGTGTTCCTATTTCTTCACATCCTCTCCAGCACCTGTTGTTTCCTAACTTTTTAATGATCTCCATTCTAACTGGTGTGACATGGTATCTCATTGTGGTTTTGATTTGCATTTCTCTGATGATCAGTGATGATGAGCGTTTTTTTCTCATGTGTCTGTTGGCTGCATAAATGTCTTCTTTTGAAAAGTGTCTGTTCATATCCTTTGCCCACTTTTTGATGGGGTTGTTTGACTTTTTCTTGTAAATTTAAGTTCTTTGTAGATTCTGGATACTAGCCCTTTGTCAGATGGGTAGATTGGAAAAATATTTCCCCATTCTATAGGTTGCCTGTTCACTCTGATGGTGGGTTCTATTGCTGTGCAGAAGATCTTTAGTTTAGTTAGATCCCATTTGTCTATTTTGGCTTTTGTTGCCATTGCTTTTGGTGTTTTAGTCATGAAGTCGTTGTCCATGCCTATGTCCTGAATGGTACTGCCTAAGTTTTCTTCTAGGGTTTTTATGGGTTTAGGTCTGACATTTAAGTCTTTAATCCATCTTGAATTAATTTTGTATAAGGCATAAGGAAGGGATCCAGTTTCAACTATCTACATATGGCTAGCCAGTTTTCCCAGCACCATTTATTGAATACGGAATCCGGGAATCCTTTCCCCATTTCTTGTTTTTGTCAGGTTTGTCAAAGATCTGGTCATTGTAGATGTGTGGTGTTATTTCTGAGGCCTCTGTTCTGTTCCATTGGTCTATATCTCTGTTTTGGTACCAGTACCATGCTGTTTTGGTTACTGTAGCCTTGTAGTATAGTTTGAAGTCAGGTAGCGTGATGCCTCCAGCTTTCTTCTTTTGGCTTATGATTGTCTTGGCAATGTGGGCTCTTTTTTGGTTCCATAAACTTTAAAGTAGTTTTTTCCAATTCTGTGAAGAAAGTCATTGGTAGCTTGATGGGGATGGCATAATCTATAAATTATCTTAAGCAGTATGGCCATTTTCTCAATATTGATTCTTCCTATCCATGAGCATGAAATGTTTTTCCATTTGTTTGTGTCCTCTTTTATTTCATTGAGCAGTGGTTTGTAGTCCTCCTTGAAGGTGTCCTTCACATCCCTTGTAAGTTGGATTCCTAGGTATTTTATTCTCTTTGTAGCAATTGTGAATGGGAGTTCACTTATGATTTGGCTCTCTGTTTGTCTGTTATTGGTGTATAGGAATGCTTGTGATTTTTGCACATTGATTTTGTATCCTGAGACTTTGCTGAAGTTGCTTATCAGCTTAAGGAGATTTTGGGCTGAGACGGTGGGGTTTTCTAAATATACAATCATGTCGTCTGCAAACAGGGACAATTTGACTTCCTCTTTTCCTAACTGAATACCCTTTATTTCTTTCTCTTGCCTGATTGCCCCGGGTGGAACTTCCAACACTGTGTTGAATAGGAGTGGTGAGAGAGGGCATCCCTGTCTTGTGGCAGTTTTCAAAGGGAATGATTCCGGTTTTTGCCCATTCAGTATGATATTGGCTGTGGGTTTGTCATAAATAGCTCTTATTATTTTGAGGTACGTTCCATCAATACCTAGTTTATTGAGAGTTTTTAGCATGAAGGGCTGTTGAATTTTGTCAAAGGCCTTTTCTGCATCTATTGAGATAATCATGTGATTTTGATCTTTGGTTCTGTTTATGTGATGGATTATGTTTATTGATTTGCGAATGTTGAACCAGCCTTGCATCCCAGGGATGAAGCCAACTTGATCTTGGTGGTTAAGCTTTTTGATGTGCTGCTGGATTCAGTTTGCCAGTATTTTATTGAGGATTTTCGTGTCGATGTTCATCAAGGATATTGGTCTAAAATTCTCTTTTTTTGTTGTATCTCTGCCAGGCTTCGGTATCAGGATGATATTGGCCTCATAAAATGAATTAGTGAGGATTCCCTCTTTTTCTATTAATTGGAATAGTTTCAGAAGGAATGGTACCAGCTCCTCTTTGTACCTCTGGTAGAATTCGGCTGTGAATCTGTCTGGTCCTGGACATTTTTTGGTTTGTAGGCTATTAATTATTGCCTCAATTTCAGAACCTGTTATTGGTCTACTTGGAGATGCAGCTTCTTCCTGGTTTAGTGTTGGGAGGGTTTATGTGTCCAGGAATTTATCCATTTCTTCTAGATTTTCTAGTTTATTTGTGTAAAGGTGTTTATAGTATTCTCTGATGGTAGTTTGTGTTTCTGTAGGATCGGTGGTGATATCCCCTTTATCATTTTTTGTTGCATCTATTTGATTCTTTTCTTCTTTATTAGTCTTGCTAGTGGTCTGTTTTGTTGTTCTTTTCAAAAAACCAGCTTCTGGATTCATTGAGTATTTTGAAGGGTTTTTTGTGTCTCTGTCTTCTTCAGTTCTGCTTTAACCTTAGTTATTTCATGCCTTCTGCTAGCTTTTGAATGTGTTTGCTCTTGCTTCTCTAGGTCTTTTAATTGTGATGTTAGGGTGTCAATTTTAGTCTTTCCTGCTTTCTCTTGTGGGCTTTTAGTGCTATAAATTTCCCTCTATACACTGCTTTAAATGTGTCCCAGAGATTCTGGTATGTTGTGTCTTTGTTCTCATTGGTTTCAAAGAACATCTTTATTTCTGCCTTCATGTTGTTATTTACCCAGTAGTCATTCAGGAGCGGGTTGTTCAGTTTCCATGTTGTTGTGCGGTTTTGAGTGAGTTTCTTAATCCTGAGTTCTAATTTGGTTGCACTGTGGTCTGAGAGACAGTTTGTTGTGATTTCTGTTCTTTTACACTTGCTGAGGAGTGTTTTACTTCCAACTATGTGGTCAATTTTGGAATAAGTGTGATGTGGTGCTGAGAAGAATGTATATTCTCTTGATTTGGGGTGGAGAGTTCTGTAGATGTCTATTAGGTCAGCTTGGTGCAGAGCTGAGTTCAAGTCCTGGATATCCTTGTTAACCTTCTATCTCATTGGTGTAATATTGGCAATGGGGTGTTAAAGTCTCCCATTATTATTGTATGGGAGTCTAAGTCTCTTTGTAGGTCTCTAAGGACTTGCTTTATGAATTTTGGTGCTCCTGTATTGGGTGCATATATATTTAGGATAGTTAGCTCTTCTTTTTGAATTGATCCCTTTACCATTATGTAATGGCCTTCTTTGTCTCTTTTGATCTTTGTTTACAGTATGTTTTATCAAAGGCTAGGATTTCAACCCCTGCTGGGTTTTTTTTTTTTTTTTTTTTTCCATTTGGTTGGCAGATCTTACTCCATCCCTTTATTTTGAACCTATGTGTGTCTCTGCACATGAGATGATTCTCCTGAATACTGCACACTGATGGGTCTTGTTTCTTTATCCAATTTGCCAATCTGTGTCTTTTAATTGGGGGATTTAGCCCATTTACATTTAAGGTTAATATTGTTATGTATGAATGTATGTATGTATGATCCTGTCATTATGATGTTAGCTGGTTATTTTGCTCATTAATTGATGCAGTTTCTTCCTAGCATCGATGGTCTTTACAATTTGGCATGTTTTTGCAGTGGCTGGTACTGGTTGTTCCTTTCTATGTTTAGTGCTTCCTTTGGTACCTCTTGTTGGGCAGGCCTGGTGGTGACAGAATCTATCAGCATTTGCTTGTTTGTTAAGGATTTTATTTCTCCTTCACTTATGAAGCTTAGTTTGGCTGGATATGAAATTCTGAGTTGAAAATTCTTTTCTTTAAGAATGTTGAATATTGGCCACCACTGTCTTCTGGCTTGTAGAGTTTCTGCTGAGAGATCTGCTGATGGTCTGATGGGCTTCCCTTTGTGGGTAACCCAACCTTTCTCTCTGACTGTCCTTAACATTTTTTCCTTCATTTCAACTTTGGTGAATCTGACAATTATGTGTCTTGGAGTTGCTCTTCTCAAGGAGTATCTTTGTGGTGTTCTCTGTGTTTCCTGAATTTGAATATTGGCCTGCCTTGCTAGGTGGGGGAAGTTCTCCTGGATAATATCCTGAAGAGTGTTTCCCAGCTTGGTTCCATTCTCCCCATCACTTGCAGGTACACCGGTCAAACATAGATTGGTTCTTTTCACATAGTCCCATATTTATTGGAGGCTTTGTTTGTTTCTTTTTACTCTTTTTTTCTCTAAACTTCTCGCTTCATTTCATTCATGTGATCTTCAATTACTGATACCCTTTCTTCCACTTGATCGAATCAGCTACTGAAGCTTGTGCATGTGTCACGTGGTTCTCGTGCCATGGTTTTCAGCTCCATCAGGTCATTTAAGGTCTTCTCTATACTGTTTATTCTAGTTAGCCATTATTCTAATCTTTTTTCAAGGTTTTTAGCTTCCTTGCAATAGGTTTGAATATCCTCCTTTAGCTTGGAGAAGTTTGTTATTACTGACCTTCTGAAACCTACTTCCATCAACTCGTGAAAGTCATTCTCCATCCAACTTTGTTCCATTGCTGATGAGGAGCTGCAATCCTTTGGAGGAGAAGAGGTGCTCTGGTGTTTAAATTTTTCAGCTTTTCTGCTCTGGTTTCTCCCCATCTTTGTGGTTTTATCTGCCATTGGTTTTTGATGATGGTGACCTACAGATGGGGTTTTGGTGTGGATGTCATTTTTGTTGATGTTTATGCTATTCCTTTCTGCTTGTTAGTTTTCCTTTTATCAGTCAGGTCCCCAGCTGCAGGTCTGTTGGAGTTTGCTGGAGGTCCACTCCAGATCCTGTTTTCCTGGGTATCACCAGCAGAGACTGCAGAACAGCAAATATTGTAGAACAACAAATGTTGCTGCCTGATCCTTCCTCTGGAGGCTTCGCGTCAGAGGGGCACCCAGCTGTATGAGGTGTCAGTCGGCTCCTACTGGGAGGTGTCTCCCAGTTAGGCTACACGGGGGTCAGGGACCCACTTGAGAAGGCAGTCTGTGTTCTCAGAGCTCAAACACCATACCAGGAGAAGCGCTGATCTCTTCAGAGCTGTCAGACAGGGACATTTAAGTCTGCAGACGTTTCTGCTGCCTTTTGTTCAGCTATGCCCTGCCCCCAGAGGTGGAGTCTACAGAGGCAGGCAGACTTGTTGAGTTGCAGTGGGCTCCATGCGGGTCGAGCTTCCTGACCTACTCAAGCCTCAGCAATGGCAGATGCCCCTTCCCCAGCCAGTCTGCTGCCTCGCAGCTTGATCTTGGACTGCTGCACTAGCAGTGAGTAAGGCTCCGTTGGCATGGGACCCGCTGAGCCAGGTGCGGGATATAATCTCCTGGTGTGCCATTTGCTAAGACCGTTGGAAAACTGTAGTATTAAGGTGGGAGTGTCCCGGTTTTCCCGGTACAGTCTGTCATGGCTTCTCTTGGCTAGGAAAGGGAAATCCCCTGACCCCTTGCACTTCCTGGGTGAGGTGACACCCTGCCCTGCTTCAGCTCACCCTCTGTGAGCTGCACCCACTGTCCAGCTAGTCCCAGTGAGATGAACCAGGTATCTCAGTTGGAAATGCAGAAATTACCCGTCTTCTGCATTGATCACTCTGGGAGCTGCAGACCAGAGCTATTCCTATTTGGCCATCTTGGAAAGGCTGCCCAAGACTTATATTTTCAAGTCAGCATTATAATGCTAATGCAAAGCAGTGATAAATTGCAAGGTATATGAAATAATTTATACTACACATTATTTTGATCTGTGGAGAATGGGATTAGAAATTTCAGTGTAGAAAAGTCTATGCATGTGATGCTGATGGACAAATTTTCAGAGTTATTGGGCTCCTGGGCATCTAAGAAAGGCATTTGCAACTGAATATTTTTTCTCTTCACTTAGAAGTAAGTTGCTGTAAGTTAAGTATATGTGCTTTTTGCTTCAAGTAATTAGAAAAAAGATGCCATTTGACACCAATATATAATTTAGAAAAATTAATTTGTCATAGTTGTTTTTTCCCATAGATTCTGAATACCTTTTCATAATGATCAAAATCTTCAGAAACTATACAGTTTTATAAATTCATACATTCTCTGAAGAGGAGAGTAAAGTTCCTCCTTTTTAACAATTCATGGCTTGAGTCTTTCATACAACTTCTTTCCAAGTATATCCTGTGCTTGGATACCTCTTGTGATGAGGGACTAACTACCTCTGAAATTGCTTGTTTTATCTTTGGTTAGCTTTCACTGTAGAAGATTCTTCCTTATAATGAAGAAGATTTCATTTTAGAAGGTTCTTCCTTATAATAACTGAAGAAGATTCTTCCTTATAATGAGTAAAAATCTCTGTCTGTTAAAGTATAATTTCCTAATATCACTTCTTGGGCCCAAATAGAACCTGTCTAACTCTTCCTTACCTGGAAATCTTTCAGATATATGAAGATAGCTATCCCTCTAAGTCTAGGGTTAAAACATATTTTTATGAATAAATGAAAAGAAACTTAATTTAGGAAGATTCTTTCATTAACATAGCTTACCAGTGCTAATGAGGATCAGGTAAAAGTGTGGATACACTGAAAGTTTCATTTCACTTCAGAATTATAGGCAGGGTACAATGAATGTTAGACACTGTTGTCCTCACACACACAAAAAAAGTAAATAGAACAGTTTATCTTTTTGAGATGTTCGGAAATCAGTTTGGAGACTTCTGATTGAATTGTGCATAGCATTTTAATATTCTGCTTTTGAGTATTTAAATGATGACTTCAGATTTTAATACTCTCATGTTAGAGTATTTAGAGTCTAGGACATGTAACGATAATTCTTTGCTCTTATGTAGTGCTTTACAGTTTCCAAAGCATTTCTGGATAATGCCCAATCTGATTCTTAAAGAGTCTGGTGAGGTAGCTAGGAAGGTATTATTCCTTTTAAAAAATGAGAAAATAGTAGAGAGATTAAGTATTTTTTCATTTCCTTAGCAAGTGACAGAAGCTGAGCTTGAATCTCAATGTGGGGCTTTTTCTGTCATACCACACTGCCTCATTTGTAGCAAGAACACCTATTATTGTTCTCTGAAGATGAAAGTTTCCCTTTCAGTTTGTTTTATAAGCAAGAGGTATTCCTGTGTAGCATATTCATTCACTAGATGAAAAATATGATTTAGAGTTTAAATACTTACACTTATTTTTCAGTGATTGCTGTTGGATAAGAATTTGATATTTTTTACAAAATCAAATAATAAGCAACATTGTGTATATTATTAACGACCATCTGTAAGGATAATTTTTGCTTCACAGAATTTCCTTAGAGCAAAGTAAACCAAATCTTAATTTACAAGTTAATTTATTTCAAGATATTTTGATCACTTTATTTTATCACAGGTTTGAGCCTAATATGATTAATGGAACGGTTTGATTTTATTGGGTTTTGTGGTGGTCTCTTCTCGCAGTTATTTAGATAAGATTTCAGTCTCAGAGTTTAAGTTTGTTTTTAGAAGTAAAGGAACTGGGAAGGAAAACCTCATGGTCTGAGACTTAAGCCCTGGCCAATTATCAGGGTGGATTCAGATGAGTGTTAAATAAATATGTGTGTTTCTTTTCTTCCAGAACTTTGGTAACAGTTCTGGAAAGTTTGGAAACAGTGGATGTTTATTACATAAGTTGCTGAAGGTATGGACACAGTATGATAGTGCTGTCATCCTTCTCCTTCAGGATAACCTTTAGACCGACCATTGACTAGCTTCTCCTTCCTGGGGAGAACCAGATTTGAAGTGGTTATCTAAACCACCGGTTTGACCCGTCACTTATTAAAATAGTAGACTTTCTTCTAAAATGTTCCTCAAAGAAAACACTAAAGTTTGGGAGTTCAAGTTTTTGCCCTCAAAGTAGCCAGATTATTCCACTGGTCGATGGTGGTCCCTGATTGTTTAGCCCTGTCCACATATTGATATTTATCTGTAACATCACTATCTGTACAAAGCAGCGGGCTCTTTGAATAAAGAAAGGTAATTTCAAAAGCCACAGTGCCCTACATTAATGATCTCTAAAATAAAATTTTCCACTAAAAACAACACTCTTCATAGTTTGTTATGGTAAACAACAAAAAATAAATTTTGTATTTATTATTTTTCCAATCTTTTCTTGTATCAGTCCAATGAGATAATTCATATTTGCTGACGTTAGCATTGTATTCCAAGCACAATGGTATGCCTTGGATGCTCATCTTGTTAAATATTCACAAAATTATGATGGAGCAGTTTATCCTGTTTTAGCAAATGAGAAAACTCAGGACCAGAAGTGTAAGAAACTTGCCTGAACCACACAGCTCATCGCCGAACAGGGATTCTGCCCATGCCCTTCAGTGCACCATGTCGTAGGACATGCTTTTTCCATCCTTTTCTTCAGAGAGTTTCTTGTCCAAATTGCTGGTAAGGAATAAAACTCATGTTTGTTTAAGCTCAGGTTTTCTGTCCCCTAACCCGAAAATATAGACTTTCTGCATTTTCTTTGTTTCTTTTCCCTTGGATAACTACAGCAACCAGAAACACAATTCTCTCATCTATTATCATATACCAAATTCACCTTATGTAGTCTTTGACTAATGACTTGTTGGTCAGAATAAACTCAGGGATCTGTTCTCTGATAGTACATTAATAATATATATGCCTTAAAGCTTCTTCTCAGAGAATATTTGAGCTTTGACATATTGAACACTGGCATTTTAAATTAAAGCTGTTGCTGTCAGTGCATTTTAAAAACTAGATAGCTTCGAAATAGTGTTTCATACATAACAAAATGGATCTGAGGTCATATATAGTTTACTAAGGCAAAACTATGCCTGGCCTGTTTAATTGTAGTAGGGGTTTGAATAGAGTTTTCCAATTATCATGACCTAAACATCTTTCAGACTGAGAAAAAACTAAACTGCTTTGCAGGGCTTTGATTTACTAGAAGAAACACCACAGAGCAACCTAATAGATTTTCTGCATACTGTAGGAGCTAGGAATAATGAATTTAAAACTATTCTGAATCCTTCAAGACAGGAGAGTATCAAGATTAAAATGATGCTTGGTGACAATTATAGTTCTATAGTTGTGCCCTTGGCTTGCATTATTGTTTCTTGTCTTTAAAACACTTTTGTATCAGGTTTTATTAGCTAAGCAGTCTTTTTGCTTGTGGCATTAGACTCATGCAACTTTATAAGTAATGTGGGTTAAGCCTTTCCCTTTGTATAGTTGATCTGGGGACATAATTTTACACAATACATATGCATATGCATATACATATACATATACATATACATATGACTGTCCTCATGAAGATTTTTTCTGTAGGGCAGTGTAATAGAAAGAGCCCCAGATTGGGGAGGTCATGAGCAACACCCACCTATCTTCACTCCCACTATTTTGTAGATAGATAATTAACAGATTATTTTTCCCTCAAATGCCACTATACTGAATGGTTTCAGACTTTGCATCCAGTCAGACTCAGAAAACTTCCTCTACAGAGTAATTTGCCCAAAGCCACAGGAGTAGTTTAGTGGAACTGAGACTATTAAAGGAACCAGGTCCTTTAATCCCTGATGATTCCTCTTCATTCAGAACAGATCTTGTGTTAATGAGTACCTTTCCCTAAAATGGGGGTCTGACTCTTTGCTCTATATCTTTGTCATGAAAACCTGCCAGTTCGCTGTCCAGGGGCCAGCGGATTTGGGATAGAGGAGGAAAACTCAACTAGCCTCCAGTGGATGTTAGCAATAGGACCTGTTTTTCCACCATCTGTTTGACATTAATGTACTGCTTGCTGTTGACATTGCAGATTTATTTCCAGCAGGCCACTCCTGACTCCTGAATACTTGATACTAGCATGAAACCTTCTAATTGCAGGATACAGTGAAATCCAAAGTGAATTAGAAATTTAATTAAATTTCTTGCTTGTTTAATTGTTTAATGTGTCGCACAGTCCAACTTGCAATTCCATATTAAATTATAATGAAACTCCCCTTAGATTGAGTTTGTCTTGGGGTTTGATGGTGACTCTAAAAAGGGTATTGATGTTTTAAGAGAATCCTTGGTTTTATAAAATTTCAGTGTAAGGGATTGAGTGTTTTAGTATTAGGTTTGTATTGACTCTTGATATTGACACAAGTCTAAATGTGCAAAGCCCACAAAGGCTAAATCCCATAGGCTTATATTTAATTTAAAATATGGCTAGCTGGCCATTTTGAATATACTTACTAGGTTGACAATCTGAATACTTGACTGATTGGGAAATAGTCAAATATTAATTTTAAATGTTCATTAGTAGACTGTTTGTAATTGGTTTATAAATTCATTTGGAAAATGGGAATTCATATTTATTTAAAATTGCCAGTAAACCTGATTTCATAAAGGTGTTTGGAGGTTAAATGCCTAATAATTAATTTATGCTTTAGTAATATTTTTAATAATTTGGAGGAAAGTTAAGGCAGCTGAGAATAATGTTAATGATGAAAAGTAATGAAGGCTTCAGGATTCCAAGATTTAATTGTGGAGATCATATTCATCATCCTAAAAACAGAATAGGAAACTGGATGGAAAAGACATTTTAGTGGAGCTTAAAGAATTGTTCAAGGAGAACAAAATTAAGAAAGAACCCAAGCCCTATCACTGACTTGGCCTTGGGACCCAGGCAGGCCTCTCTTCTTCTCCGGAACATAATTCATCCATACTTGAAGAGGGGTTTGAAAACTATTGGTAATCTGTTTTTGTTTTGCATGGCAAAAGAAGGTAGAGGAAGTGTGGAGGTTAATTTAATTTAATTGTGATACAAAATAATGGTGTAATCAAATCCTCTTTTATTTCTACCCAACCATTGTTATGTTGTTTTTCTCTTGGGCTTATTCTTTTTTTGTTCTCAAAAATAATGTTAGATGGTTATTACTCATTGTGTGAGTGTGGGTGTATATGTGTACACATCTGTTTTTGTGGATGTACACACTAGACAATGATAGCATGGTCCCTTTGGGAATATTAAGGTTTTCATGACCTAAAGGTGATGATATGCTTTAAACTTTGTGTACCCACTCTGTAAACTATCAGGAAAATTCAATTAGCAGGGTTTATTCCATCTGTGGAAATACAATGATGCTAAAATAATAATCAAAATCTATTTAATCAGTTTCATTATAAATGAAGAGATTGCTTACATTCAAAATCTTAATAAGGGAAATGAGGTTGGTAGTCTATGCTGATTCAGTAAAACACATCGTATCTTGCAAAGCCAAAGAAATTAACTGTAAACCCTTGATCAAAAAGCACAGATAGTGTGTGATCCAGAGAGCTTGATTACTGCTAGCTTTTAGTGAAGAAGGCTTTTTGATGTTACAAGCACAAGAAGCCAGAGCATTATTATGTAGAGAATTGATTGATTAATTTAATCAATGACTTTCTCAAAGATGGTTCTGAGACATGACTGGGAAAACTGAAATGAGCCAGCTGGCCATTGGCGGTCAGCACCACTCCATGAAAAGTACCTGCAGAGCGTCTCTGCCCGAGCACAGAGGACTTTCTGGCGGAATTCCTGTAGCTTGCGTGAGGATCAAACCTAAGCAGAGTTTAATGAAATTCTACTTTGGAGTGATTTGTTTATCTTCTGTGAGCAATTTCTTTCTTTCTTTCTTTTTATAGATTGATTTGTTTATCTGTTTGTGTATTCCTCAGTGCTTTTCCTCATCTGAACCAAAAGTACTTTGCAAATATCACAGCTCAGATTTTTAAAAGAGCATTGATTTTTTTCAAGCACCCTGAAGGTAGACTGTCACACATTATTATTTATTTCTGCGATACGGATATTGATAGCATAATATTAAAATCTTTCATTAGATAATTTTTTTTTTTGGTCTAGCAATAACCTAAATTCAAAGGAGTTTTGTTTACCTTCATCTATCAGAATTGTTATTTAAAAGTACCTACTACCCAGGACAGTATTGTTACCTTGTTGCTATCAGGAAAGGGAATAGTATGTCAGTAAAAATTGTCATTGGCTTAAAACATTCTACTGTGACTGCTAGATATTATAGTTGCCCAGGAGACCCAGGAAACAGGCCTTCAATAAGCTATTGAAATTTGCCATCTGGGTGTGGTGGCTCACACCTGTAATCCCAACGTTTGGGGGCGCCGAGGCAAGCAGGTCACCTGAAGTCAGGAGTTGGAGACTAGCCTGGCCAACATGGTGAAACCCCATCTCTACTAAAAATGCAAAAGTTAGCTGGTGTGGTGGCACATGTCTGTGATCCCAGCTACTCGGGAGGCTGAGGGATGAGAATCATATGAACCCAGGAGGCAGAGGTTGCAATGTGCCGAGATTGTGCCACTGCACTCCAGACTGGGCAACACAGTGAGACTCCATCTCAGAAATAATAATAATAATAATAATAATAATAATATGATGATGATGATGATGATGAATATGCCTAGCATAACCAGCTCTTCAAAAGTTTAGTCAAAAGCCAGTAAATGCTGAGTATTGTGTAGATGTTCCAGTGTCCCTCTCGCTTTCTTTACTTTCGGCTGCATACTTCCACTTGTTATCACCATCTCTATGGAAAGCTCCATTCAGGATCAGCAATCTTCTTGATTCAGAGGGCATGATGTTAAGGACCTGCTAGTGATGACGCCAGTCACACAGAACAATCATGAGGAGGAAATATATGGGGAAGTCTTTACCATTTCCTCCTGGGCTACTGTTAGCTTCTTACCTGGTCTCCCTGCTGCCATTGTAGCCACCTGACTCCCAACTGACTGTTGTAAGAGTGACCTCTCTAAACTGTTTTATCTCTAAACTGATATGCACCTCTCCATGGTTTTATCATTTCTGACTCCTTTATTCACTCCTGATGTCACTGTCTTGCTTTAGGTCTTCAGGCTCTTCTACCGAGATTGCTATGGTCATCTCTCTGTCTCCCTGTCTCTCATCTCACCCCTTCAGCATGGCTGCTAGAGTTTCCTAAATACAAATATGTTCTGGTTGTCTGCATTCAGTCCTTCAGTAGTCACTCCTCGGCCACAGAACAAGATCAGATTTCTGGACTATGCACAAATGGCATTTACTGCCTGGCCTGTGCTCAACTCTAGCCTTTTTTTTTTTTTTTGTCCCCCACCATATCCAGTGTTGCAATCAGACTGAATTCCTGGCAGCTTCCAGAACATGCCAGGCTCCTTCATACCTCTGCACCTTTCTTCACAGTGTTCTTTACTGGCTTGGGATCTGTTCTCTGCTGAGGTCTTCTAGGGAACATCTATTTAAGACTCAGATTGAAAGCAGCTACTCTCTTTTCATGTGCCACCCCCCATCCTGTACTATAGGACTGACTGATCTCTCTTTTATTCTCCACCATATCTTATACCTTTGGGGATCACTTTATTAGGTTCGCTTCTTTTCATGTCTCTATCTTCATCCTAGATTGAAAAAACTGTAAGGCCAGGAGCAGTGTATTTTTTTGTCCCAGTACAATGCTTGATACACATCAGGCGTTTAGTAAACACTTATTGAATAAAAGAACGTCTGAAGCAGCAGAATAATAGTATAAGACAATTTTCAGATTGTAAGTGCCATATAACTTCAGAGAAAGGACAGATCATTATACACTACAGTAATCTAGGATGGTCTCAAAGAAAAAGTGGGGACCTATGTTGCAGGGATAGATCACATTTGGAGTGGTAGAGGGAAGGAAGACTATTCATGACTAGGAATAACTGTTTGGGGCTGAGACTGAGGTGAGCATTTAAAGAGTACCTTGAATAAATGGGTTTCTTTACTTATGATGAAATACTAAGATTGGAGATGCCATTTTCCTAATTAAAATGTTGCTGCTGTTCTTTATGACTCACATATTAATTTCCATACTCCTTAATATTGGGCTAAGAGTCAAATCAAAGTTCACTCTGTTAATTGCTTCATGAGCCTTGGACAAGTTGCTTGACTTTTCTGAGCTTCAATTTAGAAATGAAAAAATGGAGATATAATATCTACTTCAAAATATGTATTGTAGCATTTACCATTTATTCTCTATTTATCCAATGTCAGATATAGTACAGGACACTTAATGTTTATTAACTCTTGTAACCTTTATGTCAGCTCCATTTTAATTAGGTTATTGTTGTGTTCTAATTTACAACAGAGGAAAAATAATGGTACCACCAAAAGAAATATGGAAATATGGAAGACATCATCTCAAATTGTTTTGGAGGTTGGGAAGGAACAGCTCCTCTTTGTAGGGTGGCTGGCAGCAGTAGTTAATGGTACTAGTGCAGCTTTGGGTTCAAGGGAGAGTTGGGTCTGCTAAGTTGTGGGCTCATCCATGAAGTTGTTTGGTGCCCTGTGATCTAACATACCTTTAACTCAGAAGCTGGAAACATTACTCTGGAATCCTGTGAAAAACTGAGTACCTCTTTCTGGAAACTGGGATGGGATAGTAAGAGTGAGGGCATCACATGGTTGGAGCTCTGAGCTCAGTGGGTTGAATATAAGCCTGAGCTGAGGGCCATGCCCTGCTATAGAATGTTCTTGTGGGCTGGGGATGCTTTTCTTATCAGTGTCCCATGGATGGGCCAGATGGAAATTCCCAGAAACCAAGACCCCTAAAAATTACCTCTTTTTTATTGAATGCAAGGTCATAGAATATAGAGTTGGAAAGCATTGGCTTTGGAATTCAACAGGCGACATTTGAATCATGGTACTTAGATTTTTTATTCAGATGACCGTTGAAAAATTACTGAAACTCCATGAGCCTCAGTTTCATAATCTGCAAATGAGGATAAGAATATTATTTCATGAGTCATTGTGAAGTTAAATGAGAAAATGCATGTAAAACATGTCACCATGCTCCAGGGACCCCAAACACTTGGAGTTGGCTGGTACTGATAGTTTTAGTTTCTCCTCCCAGGTGAATGCAGGCCCAGGGTTCTGGCCCCAGTTAATGTGCAGTGATTGGGCACCCGTTTGGTCATTGGCCACAGAGTCTAATGCATGAGGCGAAAGGCAATCTCTTGGGAATAAAAATAAATCAAACTAAGTATTCTATAGAAGATAGGAAGTAAACCAAAGTGATACCCTGTACTTTTTTTTTTCATGAGATTATCACTTTTTTTTTTTTTTTTTTAATCCTTTAAGTTCTAGGGTACATGTGCACAACGTGCAGGTTTGTTACATATGTATACATGTGCCATGTTGGTGTGCTGCACCCATTAACTAGTCATTTACATTAGGTATGTCTCCTAATGCTATCTCTCCTCCCTCCCCCCTCCCCACAATAGGACCCGGTGTGTAATGATCCCCTTCCTATGTCCAAGTGATCTCATTGTTCAGTTCCCACCTATGAGTGAGAACATGTGGTATTTGGTTTTCTGTTCTTGCGATAGTTTGCTGAGAATGATGGTTTCCAGCTGCAACTATGTCCCTATAAAGGACACGAACTCATCCTTTTTTATGGCTCCATAGTATTCCATGGTGTGTATGTGCCACATTTTCTTAATCCAGTCTGTCACTGATGGACATTTGGGTTGGTTCCAAGTCTTTGCTATTGTGAATAGTGCCGCAATAAACATATGTGTGCATGTGTCTTTACAGCAGCATGACTTATCATCCTTTGGGTATATCACCAGTAATGGGATGGCTGGGTCAAATGGTATTTCTAGTTCTAGATCCTTGAGGAAGTGTCACACTGTTTTCCACAATGGTTGAACTAGTTTACAGTTGCACCAACAGTGTAAAAGTGTTCCTATTTCTCCACATCCTCTCCAGCATCTGTTGTTTCCTGATTTTTTAATGATTGCCATTCTAACTGGTGTGAGATGGTATCTCATTGTGGTTTTGATTTGCATTTCTCTGATGACCAGTGATGATGAGCATTTTTTCATGTGTCTATTGGCTGTATGAATGTCTTCTTTTGAGAAGTGTCTGTTCATATCCTTTGCCCACTTTTTGATGGGGTTGTTTGTTTTTTTCTTGTAAATTTGATTGAGTTCTTTATAGGTTCTGGATATTAGCCCTTTGTCAGATGAGTAGATGGCAAAAATTTTCTCCCATTCTGTAGGTTGCCTGTTCACTCTGATGGTAGTTTCTTTTGCTGTGCAGAAGCTCTTTAGTTTAATTAGATCCCATTTGCCTATTTTGACTTTTGTTGCCATTGCTTTTGGTGTTTTAGACATGAAGTCCTTGCCCATGCCTATGTCCTGAATGGTATTACCTAGGTTTTCTTCTAAGGTTTTTATGGTTTTAGGTCTCACATTTAAGTCTCTAATCCATCTTGAATTAATTCTCATATAAGGAGTAAGGAAAGGATCCAGTTTCAGCTTTCTACTTATGGCTAGCCAATTTTCCCAGCACCATTTATTAAATAGGGAATCCTTTCCCTATTTCTTGTTTTTGTGAGGTTTGTCAAAGATCAGATGGCTGTAGATGTGTGGAATTATTTCTGAGGGCTCTGTTCTGTTCCATTGGTCTGTATCTCTGTTTTGGTACCAGTACCATGCTGTTTTGGTTACTGTAGCCTTGTACTATAGTTTGAAGACAGGTAGCATGATGCCTCCAGCTTTGTTCTTTTGGCTTATGATTGTCTTGGCAATGCGGGCTCTTTTTTGGTTCCATATGAACTTTAAAGCAGTTTTTTCCAATTCTGTGAAGAAAGTCATTGGTAGCTTAATGGGGACGGCATTGAATCTATAAATTACCTTGGGCAGTGTGGCCATTTTCACAATATTGATTCTTCCTATCCATGAGAATGGTATGCTCTTCCATTTGTTTCTGTCTTCTTTTATTTCACTGAACAGTGGTTTGTAGTTCTCCTTGAAGAGGTCCTTTACATCCCTTGTAAGTTGGATTGCTACGTATTTTATTCTCTTTGAAGCTCTTGTGAATGGGAGTTCATTCATGATTTGGCTCTCTGTCTGTCTGTTACTGGTGTATAAGAATGCTTGTGATTTTTGCACATTGATTTTGTATCCTGAGACTTTGCTGAAGTTTCTTATCAGCTTAAGGAGATTTTGGGCTGAGACAATGCGGTTTTCTAAATATACAATCATGTCATCTACAAACAGGGACAATTTGACTTACTCTTTTCCTAATTGAATACCCTTTATTTCTTTCTCTTGCCTGATTGCCCTAGCCACAACTTCCAACACTATGTTGGATAGGAGTGGTGAGAGAAGGCATCCCTGTCTTGTGCCACTTGTCAAAGGGAATGCTTCTAGTTTTTGCCCATTCAGTATGATATTGGCTGTGGGTTTGTCATAAATAGCTCTTATTATTTTGAGATACCTTCCATCAATACCGAATTTATTGAGAGTTTTTAGCATGAAGGGCTGTTGAATTTTGTCAAAGGCCTTTTCTGCATCTATTGAGATAATCATGTGATTTTTGTCTTTGGTTCTGTTTATATGCTGAATTACGTTTATTGATTTGCGAATGTTGAACCAGCCTTGCATCCCATGGATGAAGCCCGCTTGATCATGGTGGATAAGCTTTTTGATGTGCTGCTGGATTCGGTTTGCCAGTATTTTGTTGAGAATTTTTGCATCGATGTTCATCAGGGATATTGGTCTAAAATTCTCTTTTTTTGTTGTATCTCTGTCAGGCTGGTATCAGGATGATGTTGGCCTCATAAAATGAGTTAGGGAGGATTCCCTCTTTTTCTACTGATTAGAATAGTTTCAGAAGGAATGGTACCAACTCCTCCTTGTACCTCTGGTAGAGTTCGGCATATCTGTCTGGTCCTGGCCTTTTTTTGGTTGGTAGGCTATTAATTATTGCCTCAATTTCAGAGCCTGCTATTGGTCTATTCAGGGATTCTACTTCTTCCTGGTTTAGTCTTGGGAGAGTGTAAGTGTCCAGGAAATTATCCATTTCTTCTAGATTTTCTAGTTTATATGCATAGAGGTGTTTATAGTATTCTCTGATGGTAGTTTGTATTTCTGTGGGGTCAGTGGTGATATCCCCTTCATCGTTTTTTATTGCGTGTATTTGATTTTTCTCTCTTTTCTTCTTTATTAGTCTTGCTAGTGGTCTATCAATTTTGTTGATATTTTCAAAAAACCAGCGCATGGATTCATTGATTTTTTGGAGGGTTTTTTGTGCCTCTATCTCCTTCAGTTCTGCTCTGATCTTAGTTTTTTCTTGCCTTCTGCTAGCTTTTGAATGTGTTTGCTCTTGCCTCTCTAGTTCTTTTAATTGTGATGTTAGGGTGTCAATTTTAGATCTTTCCTGCTTTCTCTTGTGGGCATTTAGTGCTATAAATTTCCCTCTACACACTGCTTTAAATGTGTCCCAGAGATTCTGGTATGTTGTATCTTTGTTCTCATTGGTTTCAGAGAACATCTTTATTTCTGCCTTCATTTCGTTATGTACCCAATAGTCATTCAGGAGCAGGTTGTTCTGTTTCCATGTAGTTGAGTGGTTTTGATTGAGTTTCTTAGTCCTGAGTTCTAGTTAGATTGCCCTGTGGTCTGAGAGACAGTTTGTTATAATGTCTGTTCTTTTACATTTGCTGAGGAGTGCTTTACTTCCAACTATGTGGTCAATTTTGGAATAAGTATGATGTGGTGGTGAGAAGAATGTATATTCTGTTGATTTGGGGTGGAGAGTTCTGTAAATGTCTATTAGGTTTGCTTGGTGCAGAGTTGAGTTCAATTCCTGGATATCCTTGTTAACTTTCTGTCTCGTTGATCTGTCTAATGTTGACAGTAGTGTGTTAAGGTCTCCCATTATTATGGTATGGGAGTCTAAGTCTCTTTGTAAGTCTCTCAGGACTAGCTGTATGAATCTGGGTGCTCCTCTATTGGGTGCATATATATTTAGGATCGTTAGCTCTTCCTGTTGAATTGATCTCTTTACCATTATGTAATGGCCTTCTTTGTCTCTTTTGATCTTTGATGGTTTAAAGTCTGTTTTATCAGAGACTAGGATTGCAACCCCTGCCTTTTTTTGTTTTCCATTTGCTTGGTATATCTTCTTGCATCCCTTTATTTTGAGCCTATGTGTGTCTCTGCATGTGAGATGGGTCTCCTGAATACAGCAAGCTGATGGGTCTTAACTCTTTATCCAATTTGCCAGTCTGTGTCTTTTAATTGGACCATTTAGTCCATTTACATTTAAGGTTAATATTGTTATGTGTGAACTTGAACCTGTCATTATGATTTTAGCTGATTATTTTGCTCGTTAGTTGATGCAGTTTCTTCCTAGCATCGATGGACTTTACATTTTGACATGTTTTTGCAATGGCTGGTACCTGTTGTTCCTTTCCATGTTTAGTACTTCCTTCAGGATCTCTTGTAGGGCAGGCCTTGTGGTGACAAAATCTCTAAACATTTGCTTGTCTGTAAAGGATTTTATGTCTCCCTCACTTATGAAACTTAGTTTGGCTAGATATGAAATTCTAGGTTGAAAATTCTTTTCTTTAGGAAGGTTGAATATTGGCCCCCACTCTATTCTGGCTTTTAGAGTTTCTGCCCAGAGATCTGCTGTTAGTCTGATGGGCTTCTCTTTGTGTGTAACCCGACCTTTCTCTCTGGCTGCCCTTAACTTTTTTTCCTTCATTTCAACTTTGGTGAATCTGACAATTATGTGTCTTGGAGTTGCTCTTCTCGAGGAGTATCTTTGTGGCATTCTCTGTATTTCCTGAATTTGAATGTTGACCTGCCTTACTAGGTTGGGGAAGTTCTCCTGGATGATATCCTGCAGAGTGTTTTCCAACTTGGTTCCATTTTCCCCATCACTTTCAGGCATACCAATCAGACATAGATTTGGTCTTTTCACATAATCCCATATTTCTGGGAGGCTTTGTTCATTTCTTTTTACTCTTTTTTCTGTACACTTCTCTTCTCGCTTCATTTCATTCATTTGATCTTCAGTCACTGATAATCTTTCTTCCAGTTAATCGAGTCGGTTACTGAAGCTTGTGCATTTGTCATGTAGTTCTCGTGTCATGGTTTTCATCTCTATCAGTTCTTTTAAGGTCTTCTCTGCATTGATTATTCTCGTTATCCATTCATCCATTCTTTTTTCAAGGTTTTTAGTTTCTTTGCGCTGGTTACGTAGTTCCTCCTTTAGCTCTGAGAAGTTTGATCGACTGAAGCCATCTTCTCTCAACTCGTCAAAGTCATTCTGTGTCCAGCTTTGTTCCATTGCTGGCGATGAACTGCGTTCCTTTGGAGGGGGAGATGCGCTCTGATTTTTGGAATTTCCAGCTTTTCTGCCCTGCTTTTTCCCTATCTTTGTGGTTTTATCTGCCTTTGCTCTTTGATGATGGTGACATACTGATGGGGTTTTGGTGTGGGTGTCCTTTCTGTTTGTCAGTTTTCCTTCTAACAGTCAGGACCCTCAGCTGCAGGTCTGTTGGAGTTTGCTTGAGGTCCACTCCAGACCCTGTTTGCCTGGGTATCAGCAGCAGAGGCTGCAGAAGATAGAATCTTGCTGAACAGTGAGTGCTGCTGTCTGATTCTTGCTCTGGAAGCTTCGTCTCAGGGGTGTACCCCACCGTGTGAGGTGTGAGGTGTGAGGTGTCAGTCTGCACCTAGTGGGGGATGTCTCCTAGTTAGGCTACTCAGGGTCAGGGACCCACTTGAGCAGGCAGTCTGTCCATTCTCAGATCTCAACCTCCATGCTGGGAGATCCACTGCTCTCTTCAAAGCTGTCAGACAGGGGCATTTATCTTTGCCAAGGTTTCTGGTGCTTTTTGTTTAGCTATGCCCTGTCCCCAGAGGAGGAGTCTACAGAGGCAGGCCGGCCTCCTTGAACTGTGATGGGCTCCACCCAATTTGATCTTCCTGGAGGCTTTGTTTACCTACTTAAGCCTGAGCAATGGCGGGCACCCATCCCCCAGCCTTGCTGCTGCCTTGCAGTTAGATCTCAGACTGCTGTGCTGGCAATGAGGGAGGCTCTGTGGGCGTGAGACCCTCTGGGCCAGGTGTGGGATATAATCTCCTGGTGTGCCGTTTGCTAAGACCCTTGGTAAAGCGCAGTATTAGGGTGGGAGTTACCCAATTTTCCCCAGCTGTTGTGTGTCTCAATTTCCTTTGGCTAGGAAAAGGAATTCCCTTCCCCCTTGCACTTCCCAGGTGAGGCGATGCCTCACCCTGCTTCATCTCTCACTGGTCGGGCTGCACCCACGGACCAGCGCCAACTGTCTGACATGCCCCAGTGAGATGAACCCGGTACCTCAGTTAAAAATGCAGAAATCATCAGTCTTCTGTGTTGCTCATGCTGGGAGCTGGAGGCTGGAGCTGTTTCTATTCGGCTAACTTGGGCGCGCCCTCCACGAATTTCCTTTTTTTTTTTTTTTTTTTGACAGAGTCTTGCTCTGTCACCCAGACTGGAGTGCAGTGATGTGATCTTGGCTCACTGCAACCTCCACCTCTGGTGTTCAGGTAATTCTGCCTCCACCTCTGGGGTTCAAGCGATTCTCATGCCTCAGCCTTTGGAGCAGCTGGGATTACAGGTACCCATCACCACGCCCAACTAATTTTTGTATTTTTAGTAGAGACAGGATTTCGCCATGTTGGCCAGGCTGTTCTTGAACTCCTGACCTCAAGTGATCTGTCCTCCTCGGCCTCCCAAATTTCTAGGATTACAGGTGTGAGCCACCTCATCCAGCCGATTTTGTACTCTTACACATCACTTAAAATGGAATATTTCACCTATGGGCCCCAAATCTGTGAGTCACCTTCTAGGCACTTCCCTGTGCTCAGCAACCTGGAAGATCCCCAAACCCTGTCCTTTTGGGTTTTTATGGAGGTTTCATTAGGAATGATCGATTAAATCTTTGGCCATTGGTGATCAACTCAACCTTCAGGCCCTTTCCATGCCCAGGAGGCTAGCAGGGTAGAGCTGAAAGTTCCAGCCCTCTAATTACATGTTTCTTGTTCCCCTGGCAGTCAGCCCCATCCCTGGGCTATCCAGGGTCTCATTAAAATAAAAGATACTCCAATCACTCAGGGAGTTTAAAAGGTCTTAGGAGCTCTGTGTCACAAACCAGAATCAAAGACCAAATGTTACAACAAATTATTCTAGAACCCCTATCTACAAGGATTTTAGGAACTCTATGTCAGGAACTGGGGGCAGAAGTAATGTATATATTTCTTTTTAAAATTTTTAATTTAATTAATTTAATATTTTTGAGACAAGGTCTTGCTCTGTTGCCCAAATTGTAGTACAGTGGTATGATTATAGCTCACTGTAGCCTTGAACTCCTGGGCTCAAGCAATGCACCCCCCCTCGCCCCGCCCCCATCTCACCTTCCTGAGTAGCTAGGACTACAGGTGCATGCCACCATGCGAGATAATTTTTGTTTGTTTGTTTTTTGTAGAGGTGGGGTCTTGCTCTGTTGTCTAGGCTGCTCTTGAACTCTGGGCTCAAGTGATCTGCCTACCTTGGCCTCTCAAAGCAGTGGGATTTCAGGCATGAGCCACCACATCCAGCCTATATTTCTTATTATTTGACAACTATTTCACTGAGCTGACAGTGTGTCAAGCAGCCAGGCCCAGATGGAGAATCCAGGTGTATGTTGGCAAAAAACAGGTTAGGTCCAACTAGAGGGTGGTGGCAGACTGTGGAGAACTTACTTGAAGGCTGAGCTTGTGGCTGCAGTATTTTTAGGGGATGTTCCCTATTTGTGTGGGAAGACAACCCTGAAGGTGAGTTTGTGTGGAGAGAAAACACAGAAGAGCACCACCACAGCATAAGCACAAGTCAGGGGAGGCTGTGACATCAGGTGGGCGCTGAATGCTTGTGTCTGGAAGGACAGGCAAGGTCCACAGGAGTAGCTCTCTTGCTGTTGTTGTTTTGCTCTTCATGGATGAATTTGTTCTACAACAGTTTTTAAGATTCTATTATATGTCAAGTACCATTTATGGGGATACAAAATACAAATAAGAGGATGTCCTCAAGTTGGATACAGGTAGCAAAACAAAATTTACAAATAATTACCAAATAATATGACAAAGTCTATAGTGGAGCCAAACAAAAAGACTACAGGAACACTAAGGGGTAAGCTAAAAATCCTGCCTGAGAGAATTAAGAAAGGCTTCTCAGAGGAGATAACATTGGAGCTGGGTCCTCAAGAATGAACAGGAATTCTCCAGTGGGAAAGGTCATTACAAATGCAATGATTAGAACTACTTAGTAAGCGTACAAAAAAAAAAAAAAAAAAAAAAAAAAAAAACAAAGGATAATAGGACTTTCTGCAACTACTTTTCCAGATTCGAGGGTATCTACTTTATCTCATCACTCTTTAAAAACAAGCCCAAGGTATCTTAAAGGAAGAAACAGCGCCTCGGTGCTGCTCTTCGTCATAGAACCTCACCTCATGCCGGGGCTTGGAAAGCTCTGCGGGCCCAGGCATGTCCTCTTATACTCAGAAAACAACCCTTCAAGGTCAGCGATTCCATTTGTATTCTTATTGGACATTGTCTGGAGCATAGTAGGCATTCAGTAAATGTTTTTTGAAATAAATCCGTTTGTTAGAATGTCTTGAAAATATTTTTTGAGGGTGGTTGTCTTTTCTTTCTTGAGACAGACTGGCACATGTGTCTGTTTCAAGTCAGTGAGGCTGTTCCAATTTTTGTCTTAGGAGAAGCCACTTGAGTTTTACTTTCTGTATGTTTTTTTGCCTCATTTGAGAGTTTACATTATTTCAAAATGGATAGAGACTGTAGAATAGAGAATCCCAAAGTCACAGGACAATTGAAGTTCATTGACAAGGATAGTGAGAAAAGTGTGCTCTGCAGAATATTTTACTGTGAGTTTTTCTAATGTAATTTGTTTTGTTGGGGGAAGAAAACCCAACATTCAGCACAAAGGCAGGAATAGAGGATCAATCTAATACTTCACGGGGGAGAATGAGGCTGCGTTCAGGCCATTCTGCATACTCTGAAACTCTTAAGCACAACTGACTCTGCAGAAAATACGTCTGTCTCAAACCCCCGTTTACTGTCAGTTCTTTTGGACACCCAGATAGTAACCTCACCAGAATATTTAAAGTCCAGCCCAAATCTCAGGGTTTCTGGACTGTAATACTAGTTAGCTCCATTAATACTTGCCTTCATCTGCCAAGAAGATATTTTAAAAGTCATTTGCAATTATGGGTCCATCTCAGGTTTGGATGGATTCATATTCTTAAGGGAAGTATTTGGGACTACTATCACCCCATATTGTGAGGTGGAGACACAAAGCAACAGGATAAGTGAATGGTGGCCCTCAGTCATGCTGAGTCTGGAGGAAGCGGAAAGCTAGGCTGAGATTACTACTTAATGTGTGTAGTTTGATGTCAAAACATCATCATGTTTTTTTTTTTCAGGCCCAGGAACAGGATTTAGAAACTTCAAGTTTTCCTTTCCTGTAAGGTAGCCTTAATACCTAGATGGTGTGATTTCCTTTGTGGAGAGAAACAAACTTCTGGGCCTGTTTCTCCCCATCTGCTGTTGGGTGGAAAGCACAGCTTTCATCATGTTTCTTTCCTTCTTAAGTGTCTGATGTGTTTCTCTGCGGCCTCTACAAGCACCCATTTTCCTTCTGTATCCAGCCTTGTGGCCCTTATGCCTACCCTGCTCTGGTTCTAAACATGGGAATACCTCGTTTTCTCAGTGCTTTTCATCCATTCCTTCCATCTCAACTGCTGAAAATGTCTCAGAAGTCCTAGACCTTGATAAATGTTATTGGCCATGTTGTTCTCGTCTGTCCGCTCCTGCTCTGCTCTGAGCAGTTCTGGAATACTAAGACAACCATATAGTGCAGCTGATATCTTTGGATCAGTCTTCTTACTTGAATTATTCTGCTGAATGGACATATGCTCGCCTCACTTTCCTCCCCCACCATACCTGTCCAAATCTATTTGAATTCCATTAACTTCATGTTTTCTCATGCCCTGATTCAATCTCTTATGCCTAAACTTAGTCTTGAAGCATGAAACCATAAATGATTCTCTGGTCTACCCTAGAACTCTGGACATTAACTTAAAATCTGTTCATCCATATCAAGCCTGTGCTGTGCTCAGCTTATACCTATAAACACAGATCTCTTCTCTCCTACTCTAATACAAGTTTTATTTGTATCACCTCTGCCGTGGGTACACCAAGAATAGGATAGCTGATTATCCTCTCATAGCTTATCTTCTCTGACAGAGAAATCAGAGTTCTTACATTTTGGTCTCCACTGAGGAAGGCAGTTCTGCGACTGCTTGCCACATGGCTCCCCAAGTCCTGCTCAAGTTCTTAGCTCCTTCACAGATTGTTGATGTATGTGAGTCTTATCTCTTCAACTTTATGGCAGGCTTGTAGAGGACATGTATCTTCATAACCTGTAAGTCCCACTGGGCCTAGAATGTTACAAAAGCACTGCACTTTTTTCTTGAGATGAAGTTGTGCTCTTGCTGCCCAGGCTGGAGTGCAGTGGTGTGATCTCAGCTCACTGCATCCACTGCCTCCTGGGTTCAAGTGATTCTCCTACCTCAGCCTCTCTAGTACCTGGGATTATAGGAACGCACCACCTGTCTAATTTTATATTTTTAGTGGAGATGAGGTTTTTCAATGTTAGTAAGACTGGTCTCCAACTCCATTTTTTTTTTCAAGCAATATTAACAGATGGAGCTTTTATTTATTTATTTGTTTTTGAGACAATGTCTCGCTTTGTCACCCAGGCTGGAGTGCAGTGGCATGATCACAGCTCACTGCAGCCTCAATATCCTGGGCTCAAGTGATCCTCTCACCTCAGCCTCTCAAGTAGCTGGCACTTCAGGCATGTGCCACCATACATGGCTAATTTTTTATTGTATTTCATTTTTATTATACTTTAAGTTCTAGGGTACATGTGCACAATGTGCAGGTTTGTTACATACATATACATGTGCTGTGTTGGTTTGCTACACCCATTAACTCCTCACTTATGTTAGGTATTTCTCCTATTGCAATCCCTGCCCCATCCCCCCACCCCACGACAGGCCCCAGTGTGTGACATTCCCTGCCTTGTGTCCAAGTGTTCTCATTGTTCAGTTCCCACCTATGAGTGAGAACATGTGGTGTTTGGTTTTCTGTCCTTGTGATAGTTTGCTCAGAATGATGGTTTCCAGCTTCATCCATGTCCCTACAAAGGACATGAACTCATCCTTTTTTTGTGGCTGCATAGTATTCCATGGTGTATATGTGCCACATTTTCTTAATCCAGTCTATCATTGATGGACATTTGGGTTGAGTCCAAGTCTTTGCTATTGTGAATAGTGCCACAATAAACATACGTATGCATGTGTCTTTATAGTAGCATGATTTATAATCCTTTGGGTATATACCCAATAATGGGATGGCTGGGTCAAATGGTATTTCTAGTTTTAGATCCTTGAGGAATCGCTACACTGTCTTCCACTATGGTTGAACTAGTTTACAGTCCCACCAACAGTGTAAAAGTGTTCCTGTTTCTCCACATCCTCTCCAGCACCCGTTGTTTCCTGGCTTTGTAATGATCACCATTTTAACTGGTGTGAGATGGTATCTTATTGTGGTTTTGATTTACATTTCTCTGATGACCAGTGATAATGAGCATTTTTTCATGTGTCTGTTGGCTGCATAAATGTCTTCTTTTGAAAAGTGTCTGTTCAAAAACCAAACACCACATGTTCTCACTCATAGATGGGAAATGAACAATGAGAACACTTGGACACAGGAAGGGGAACATCACACACCAAGGCCTGTTGTGGGGTTGGGGGAGAGGGCGGATAGCATTAGGAGATATACCTAATGTAAATGACGAGTTAATGGGTGTAGCACACCAACATGGCACATGTATGCATATGTAACAAACCTGCGCATTGTGCACATGTACCCTAGAACATAAAGTATAATAATGAAAAAAAAGAAAAATGTCTGTTCATATCCTTTGCCCACTTTTTGATGGGGTCGTTTGATTTTCTCTTGTAAATTTATTTAAGTTCTTTGTAGATTCTGGATATTAGCCCTTTGTCAGATAGGTAGATTGCAAAAATTTTCTCCCGTTCTATAGGTTGCCTGTTCACTCTGATGGTGGTTTCTTTCACTGTGCAGAAGCTCTTTAGTTTAATTAGATCCCATTTGTCAATTTTGGCTTTTGTGGCAGTTGCTTTTGGTGTTTTAGTCATGAAGTCCTTGCCCATGCCTATGTCCTGAATGGTATTACCTAGGTTTTCTTCTAGGTTTTTTATGGTTGTAGGTCTAACATTTAAGTCTTTAATCCATCTTGAATTAATTTTTGTATAAGGCATAAGGAAGGGATCCAGTTTCGGCTTTCTACATATGGCTAGCTAGTTTTCCCAGCACCATTTATTAAATAGGGAATCCTTTCCCCATTTCTTCTTTTTGTCAGATTTGTCAAAGATCAGATGGTTATAGATGTGTGGTGTTTTTTCTGAGGACTCTGTTCTGTTCCATTGGTCTATATCTCTGTTTTGGTGCCAGGACCATGCTGTTTTGGTTACTGTCGTTTTGTAGTATAGTTTGAACTCAGGTAGCATGATGCCTCCAGCTTTGTTCTTTAGGCTTAGGATTGTCTTGGCAATGCGGGGTCTTTTTTGGTTCCATATGAACTTTAAAGTAGTTTTTTCCAATTCTGTGAAGAAAGTCATTGGTAGCTTGATGGGGATGGCATTGAACCTGTAAATTACCTTGGGCAGTATGGCCATTTTCACAATATTGATTCTTCCTATCCATGAGCATGTAATGTTCTTCCATTTGTTTGTGTCCTCTTTTATTTCATTGAGCAGTGGTTTGTAGTCCTCCTTGAAGGTGTCCTTCACATCTCTTGTAAGTTGGATTCCTAGGTATTTTATTCTCTTTGTAGCAATTGTGAATGGGAGTTCACTCATGATTTGGCTCTCTGTTTGTCTGTTATTGGTGTATAGGAATGCTTGTGATTTTTGCACATTGATTTTGTATCCTGAGACTTTGCTGAAGTTGCTTATCAGCTTAAGGACATTTTGGGTTGAGACAATGGGGTTTTCTAAATATACAGTCATGTCATCTGCAAACAGGGACAAATTGACTTCCTCTTTTCCTAATTGAATACCCTTTCTTTCTTTCTCTTGCCTGACTGCCCAGGCCAGAACTTCCAACACTATGTTGAATAGGAAGGTGAGAGAAGGCATCCCTGTCTTGTGGCAGTTTTCAAAGGGAATGCTTCCAGTTTTTGCCCATTCAGTATGATACTGACTGTGGGTTTGTCATAAATAACTCTTATTATTTTGAGATACGTTCCATCAATAAAACAGACTTTAAACCAACAAAGATCAAAAGAGACAAAGCCATTACATAAAGGTAAAGGGGATCAATTCAAAAAGAAGAGCTAACTATCCTAAATATTTGTGCACCCAATACAGGAGCACCCAGATTCATAAAGCAATTCCTTAGAGACCTACAAAGAAGCTTAGATTCCCACACAACTTTAACACCCCACTGTCAATATTACACCAGTGAGATAGAAGGTTAACAAGGATATCCAGGACTTGGACTCAGCAATGCACCAAGCTAACCTTATAGGCATCTACAGAACTCTCCACCCCAAGTCAACAGAATATACATTCTTCTCAGCACCACATCGCACTTATTCCAAAATTGACCACATAGTTGGGAGTAAAACACTCCTCAGCAAATGTAAAAGAATAGAAATCACAACAAATTGTCTCTCAGACCACAGTGCAGTCAAATTAGAACTGATAATTAAGAAACTCACTCAAAACCGCACAACTACATGGAAACTGAACAAGCTACTCCTGAATGACTGCTGGGTACATAACAAAATGAAGGAAGAAAGATGTTCTTTGGAACCAATGAGAACAAAGACACAACATACCAGAATCTCTGGGACACATTTAAAACAGTGTGTAGAGGGAAATTTATAGCACTAAATGTCCATAAGAGAGAGCAGGAAAGATCTAAAATCGACACTGTAACATCACAATTAAAAGACCTAGAGAAGCAAGAACAAACAAATTCAAAAGCTAGCAGAAGGCATGAAATAACTAAAGTTAGAGCAGAATTGAAGGAGATAGAGACACAAAAGACCCTTCAAAAAAATCAATGAATCCAGGAGCTGGTTTTTTTGAAAAGATCAACAAAATAGAAAGACTGCTAGCAAGACTAATAAAGAAGAATGAAATAGATGCAATAAAATGATAAAGGGGATATCACCACTGATCCCACAGAAATACAAACTGTTATCAGAGAATACTATAAACACCTCTAAGCAAGTAAACTAGAAAATCTAGAAGAAATGGATAAATTCCTGGACACATACACCCTCCCAAGACTAAACCAGGAAGACATTGAATCCCTGAATAGACCAATAACAGGCTCTGAAATTGAGGCAATAATTAATAGCCTACAAACCAAAAAAAGTCCAGGACTAGAGAGATTCACAGCCAAATTCTACCAGAGGTAAAAGGAGGAGCTGGTACCATTCCTTCTGAAACTATTCCAATTAATAGAAAAAGAGGGAATCCTCCCTAACTCATTTTATGAGGCCAACATCATCCTGATACCAAAGCCTGCAGAGACACAACAAAAAAGAGAATTTTAGACCAATATCCCTGATGAAAATCGATGTGAAAATCCTCAGTAAATACTGGCAAACCGAATCCAGCATCACATCAAAAAGCTTATCCACCATGATGAAGTTGGCTTCATCCCTGGGATGCAAGGCTGGTTCAACATATGCAAATCAATAAACATAATCCATCACAGAACCAATGACAGAAATCACATGATTATCTCAATAGATGCAGAAAAGACCTTGACAAAATTGAACACCTTCGTGCTAAAAACTCTCAATCTCCTAACCTCAGGTGATCTGCCTGCTTCGGCCTCCCAAAGTGCTGGGATTACAGGCATGAGCCACCACGGTGGCCCAGCCCACCAAAGTACTTTTAAAAGTCTTTACTGGCTGGCTGGCTGTTCACAATAATGTTTATAGTGAATATGCCTTTTTCTTTAATAAATACATTTAACATTTTAAAGTTCTTTTTCTGACTAGTGATTTTTGGTTTTGATGGTTGATAGTGGCCTTGATTCATGCCAAATTTACTGAAATCCTGGTCAGTTTATACTGAGCTTCTGCACATAGAGTTTTATATAATACTGAGACTTCATATTTGAAGGATTGAATGTTGATTTAAAACCCTTTTTTGTACATAATCATTTTAGAATTTGAAGAGGAAAACTTCACGAAGCTTGTCAGATTACCTTTCAGATTTCTTTCTTTTGTTCCCTAATATTACCTTGTAACAATACCATCTCCATCTCCATCTGCTTCTAAAACACATTAATTCCACAGCAAACTTCATATGATCAGACATAATTTAAAATGTGATACAACTTAAATTCACGGTGCCAGCTCAGCATTCCTAATTCATGTTATCTGCAGTGTTTGAATTATAGTTCAGATTTATTGGACCAGAGAATGAGATAATCCAAATTCTCTAGAATCGATTTCTTACATGGAATGGCTGACACAGTGGGAGACATGTTGCTGTTTAAAACAGAACTTTGAGACCTCCCCACCCCCATTCAGTGATAAGAGAATGAACAATAATACATTTTAAAGGAAAAATTGAAGCAAAGCAAGATAGTTCAAATTAACTGGAGAACCATGATTGTTGGTTCCAGAAAAATTCACTGTTGTATTCCCAGTATTTGAAAATGACTGTCCCATAATAGGCACTCAATTAATTTGTTGAATGCATGACTAAGTGTATTATAAGCCAAGAGAAGTTTTAATATATTTATTACATGCTTAATAGAAGAAAAGCGTTATCTCAATTTATTCAGGATATAGTAATAGATAGATGATCATTTATACTTCTCTACCTTGATGAGGCCTCTAGCTTTCCACTAAATGTTTGTCACTTTTGATAGCGATAACAGTAATAGAAGTAGCATCTAGCATTTATGTAATGCTTTTCATCGTTTAGTAAATACTATTTGTTTATGAAAATGCACACATACATGTTCTCAGTTGTCTTCAGAACAAATTTGAGTGCTCGGTGGAACAGGTTCTAAACAAATGTGAGATCCCTCTTCTCCCACTCCTGGATGTTGGTCTTGTACAGCAGGAAGGGCAGATATAATTCTTTGATTGGTGAGGAAACTAAAAATAGAAAGAATAGTTTCTGTGCCAAAAGCCACACTTTAAGTTTGTAATAAACATAAACCTAAGTTACAGATAGTCTGACATCTTTTCCACTTTAAATTTATTATAGATTTGACTGACTTTACATTTCATTCAATAATTTCTTTGCAATGTCACTGAAATGCAGTGATGGATGTATATTTAAAATTACTATAAAGCCAATGTTGAATGAAATAAAGAGGTGTAATATATAGTAGATAAGAAAATACTGTTTTTCAGAGCCAAGCACGATCTGATTTTTATCAGTATTTTGAAAGTATTTATTCATTTCCCTAGATAAAAGACTATATGTGATTTGGAATATAAGGAATAAGGTTTGGTTGTGATTTATAAATCTCTTTTGTTTTCATTCCTTTTATGACTCCTTAGGAATAGGTGAAGATGTCCCTTCTGACCTCTGTTTTCTTTAAACTTGGTTTTTGAAGGACCTGTTTGTTTTTCATTTTCTTGCCCTTTCAAATAACCAGCAGCATAATTAGAATGCTATGGTGTTATGGGAACAAATTATGAAAAAACAAGGATTTAGGATAGTTTACTGAATTACTTATTTGGAGGATTTAATTTCACAATATAAGATATTTTAAAAATAAATACTTGGGTTTTATTCTGGACATTTTCATATTAATGAAAGAAAGAAAAACCTATTTAATGAGTGCTTTAAGATTGTATCTAGGCCGGGTGCGGTGGCTCAAGCCTGTAATCCCAGCACTTTGGGAGGCCGAGACGGGCGGATCACGAGGTCAGGAGATCGAGACCATCCTGGCTAACACGGTGAAACCCCGTCTCTACTAAAAAATACAGAAAACTAGCCAGGCGCGGTGGCGGGCGCCTGTAGTCCCAACTGCTCGGGAGGCTGAGGCAGGAGAATGGCGTGAACCCGGGAGGCGGAGCTTGCAGTGAGCTGAGATCTGGCCACTGCACTCCAGCCTGGGCGACAGAGCGAGACTCCGTCTCAAAAAAAAAAAAAAAAAAAAAGATTGTATCTTATGGAAAAGTCTAACTTTGAGGTATATAATGATCAGTTTTATTTTGAGATTTTTGGCTAAGACTTTACTTAGTTAAAGATTACTTTCTCAGAGCTGGAAATTTTAGGAGTGCCTATGACTTGACAGAAACAACTGGGATAGACTATTCTGATATTCTTTAATGTTTAGTTGGTAATTCTAAGGGAATAAGAAATACTTTGGTAAGTTAGGTGCATGGTCCAGCTAGCTTAATCATCTGTCTTGCATGCTGGGGACTATATGGGGAGTGATTCCTGTCCATCATAGTATTGGTCTCACAAGATCAATTTCTATTTCAAACACCTTCAGGTCTCCTTTGATCTCCAGGATTTGCGTATTTATCTGTTTTATCTTTAGTTTTGATGGAAAAATAATGTGTATAAGCGAACATCTATTAAGATAATGGCTTTTTGTTTTATAAATTTCTCCTAAATTATAAGGCCTGATACTTCTAGAGGTAGTATTTGAACATTTGCCACAAATGTTAAATTTCATATGTTTAGAATAATTAGTTCTTAAATTCAAAAGATATTTGACTAGCCTGAACGTGATGTCTGACTTTTCAGGAGATGATAAGTGTTTAAGTGAGGATATATAAATGAAATATGTCCTGAAAGGCCTGAAAGGCCTCTCATAGAATTACTTTTACTGAGTAATACTTTGGTACTATGTCCTTGGCTCAAATCAAGAAAGGATAGAAAGGGAAGGCACACAGTTGTATTTATAAGGATGTCGTTGAAGACATTGGTTATATATCACATAATTTCCCTTTTATGAAAACCCTTCAGAGTATCTTTTTTCTTTTATCTTTTCCTTTTTTTTGGCCAATTTGACACGTGAAATTATGTCTTGTTATTTAAATGTACATTTCTTTTGATTGCTAGTACATGTTTTATGTATTGATTGTTTTTATTTTTGTTTTTTAACAAATTGCCCTGATAATTTTCTTGCTGTTTTTCCAATTGGGGTGTTCATTTTTTTCTTGTGGACTTTCAATAGCACTGTGTATTGCAAAGAGATTAATCTTTTACCATACATATTCTAAACATTTTTCTGCTTTCTCTAACTTTTTGTTTTTTTTTTATTTAAATAAAACTTTGGATTTGTTTTTCTAAGTGAAAATGAGGCCAGCCATCTTTTGTTTGCTTTTATTTCCTTTGAAGATTATGTAAGTAGTTATCAATATTTTCTCCAAATACTTGTATTTTTGTTTTTTGTTTAAAATAAATATCAGGTTCCTATCTAAATTTTACATTTAAATACAAAATATAAGCCTCATGAAAGCAGCAGTTTTGTTGATCTTACTCCTTGTCATTGGCTGTGTTCGTGGCACATCATAGGCATGTAATATATATTCTTCAAATAGTATAAATCTTTATCTAAACTTTATATTGTTATAAAAATGTGGTAGAAATCTAACTTTCTTAACCTTTTTAGAAAGCTGGACATATACTTTTAAGTTATATTTAAACCTGCTGTTTTTCCTCTGTCCCGACATTCTTCCTCTTGCTTTCCACCTATTTATGTGGAAAATCCTTCTGTGGTAATACACTGACAAGGTCATATTCTATGTTTCAGGTTTTCCTAACGTGATCTTTCTTTGTAGCACTTGTCATAGCTGCAGTTTCGCGATTGTTTGTGGAATTATTTAAATGTTCTTTTCCCTGTTTCCACCCTACAACCCAACATTAGTCAGGGACTTCACTTATTTTTGTTCATCATCATATCCCACTGCATGGCACATATTAATTACTAAGTTTTTTAAAATGAGTATTTGTTTTTTTGAATAGACTAATAAAGTGCCACAAAAATCACATACCAAGTCCTTGCACATATTTGGTCCCCTTCAAGACTTTTACATTTTATATTAATCTGCCTGTTTTGCTATATTGATCTGTCTGTTTTGTTATCAGTCCCATACAAATTTAATTACTATACTTTTAAAAACATTTTAGTATTTCTTAGGTTATAGTGACTTCCCATATACTCTCTACGACAGGGGTGTCCAATCTTTTGGCTTCTCTGGGCGACGTTGGAAGAAGAAGAATTGTATTGGGCCACATATAAAATACACTAACAATGACGATAGCTGATGAACTTAAAAATCACACAAAAAATCTCAATCTCATAATGTTTTAAGAAAGTTTACAAGTTTGTGTTGGGCCACATGTGGCCTGCAGGCCATGGGCTGGCAAGCTTGCTCTACACTAATTCACAGTTTAAAACATTTCCCAACTATCCTCACACATTTATCTTCCAGTTATCTTTTATAATCATTTGTCAAGTTCAAAAATTCTCATTGTATATTTATAAGTGTGTGTGTGTGAGAGAGAGAGAGTATGTTTGTGTGTTGGTTTGCAGGAAAGGAATTGTTTTAAATTTGTAAATTGGAGAGAGGTTGTGTATTTATAATAAAATATTCCATTTTCTTATTTAGTAGCTTGCTTATGTGGCTTTTAATTTATTGAATGTGTTTATTTCTCTCAGTTAATTTAAAAACTTTATTTATATAGAACCTAAACATTTCATGTTAGGATTTTTCTTAGACATTTTCATGCAGAAACTTGTTAACATAGCAGGCTTGAATTTGCTATCTTTAGAAGGATTTGCTTGCAGGGTTGGCTTGTCCTTGGCTGTCATCTGAGAACTTGACTTTGGAATGTTCCCTGTGGTACTAAGTGATAAGGTTATTCGGTGTACCAAGGGTACTGAATTTCATTGTGCCAATCTGCCTAGACTTAAAAAAAAATGTGATTTATAGTGAGCACTCACTTCCTTCTGAGATTTTTAAAAATATTGCGTCTGAGTATGTAGGCAGAGAGTGTCTGTGTGACCAGTCCCTCCAAAATCTTTGAAGTTGGAGTCTCAAGAGGTTTTTCCAGACAGATGCTACACACATTACTACATTTCTTTGCTAGAGAGCATTAGAAACTCACACACAGATCTCTTCAGGTGCCACTTGATGTCCTCATCTCTCATTAGTTTTATCACTTTTAAGTATCTTCTCTTAGTTTTTCCCAATAGTCCCAATATTGTCATCTCCAAATGAAAATTCTGTGTACTTCTTTTTTACAATGTTTATCATTCACATTCATTTTTCTTGTCATATTACAGTGATTAGATCTCCAGAACAATATTGAAAAATATAGTTGACTTCAGAAACTTTATTTTCAATATAATTGTGATAGTGTTTTGTATTAGATATGTTTTTTATTATCTTTAGTTTGATATTCTTTATCATAGTAAGAAACTATCCCTCAATGTCTAGTTTATTTAGTTTCATTAGAAGCACACAATACGTTTTATTAAGTCTTTTTTGATATGTGTTGAGACAACCCAATTTTTTTGTTTCTTTATTAATGTGATAAATTGTTACACATATTTTAAAAGCCTTATTTAAAAGAGTCATGATATAGCTAACTATCCTGATGATAAACTACCCATATTATTTTAAATGATTTTAAAATCTTGCTATGGAAAATAAAATTAACTTAAGTAGTATGCTTATTGTAATTTATTGCCACTTAAATAATAGAGGTTAATAGAAGGATGCAAGAAGAGATCCAACTTGTATCATGGAGAAAAAATAATTGTATGTATTAATAATAATACATAAAAATAAGATTATTTAGCATGTTTCTAAAGGACATTCTCAAATAAGTAATCTGTATTTGATATCTGTTTGCCAAAATGTATATTTTTTGTATTTTAGCAACACACATAGAGCTATGTGTGTGAATACATTTTTATACAATGTATTCTTGATACAAAAAAGCCTGTTGCATTCAGATAGTTTTTTCTGAAGCACTGACATTTGCTTCCAGCTCTCTTACTTTTACTTTCAATGTAATATGATGAAATAAACTATTTTACATATACTACATAATTGCCACAATGTCCATACTGGTAATACTTGATTGTTAATACTGATAGAGCGTGAGACAGCATGAAGTCATAAATTGGTTCTCATCTTATTTCCTCTGTAATTGGTCGTGATCATTATGGATGATTTCATCTTGCTAGGATTTGCTTCCTTTATTCTCTAACTATATTACTAAAATGATATAGGGATTTTAAAATTTACAGTTCATTTTAAGCATGTATGTTGTAAAAATAATATGTATTATTATTTTAATGGTATTACTAACTACACTATCATACTTACTACTGAAATATATCTATGAGTACGATTACAGTTTTTTGTAAAAATATTGTATTAGTCTGTTCTCACACTGCTAATAAAGACATACCTGAGACTGGGTAATTTATTAAAAAAAGAGTTAATTGACTCACAGTTCAGCATGGCTGGGGAGGCCTCAGGAAACTTATAGTCATGGTAGAAGGGGAGACAAACATGTCCTTTCTCACATGGCGGCAGGAAGGAGAAGAATGAGTGCCCAGTGAAGGAGGAAGCCTCTTATAAAACCATCAGATCCCATGAGAAATAACTCAGTATCATGAGAACAGGATGGGGGAAACCACCCCCACGATTCAGTTATCTCCACTTGGTCCCTCCCACAACACGTGGGGATGATTGGAACTATAATTCAAGATAAGATTTGGGTGGGGACACAGCCAAACCATATCGGAGGTTAAATATTTTCTCACAATAAAGAGAGGATATATGTAAGTAAACATAAATTCTGAGATTTAATTGAAATTTAGTGAATCATGTTTATCTTCAGTGTTCTTTCACATAAGAAATTTTTTTTTGGCTTAGTAAAATGTTTCTATCTTTTCTTTAATTCTTCCATCTTTCTGATAATGTGGCGAAAGGCAGCTTTTGAAAACAAATGAAGAAAATGCTACAGTAAAAGCATATTTTTCTGATGTCTATCAGCTATGAATATCTAGCATTAATTTTCCTGTTAGAATGTTTGATGATTATAAAGAGGAGACTGGAAAAAGGAGAAGATGCACCCTCCACATAGGTCAGTGGGGAGGCGGACTTACAAGTACTTTTAATGCTACTTTAAGTCAGTACAAAGTTACTGAAAGCCTAGGAGGTCTACTTAACTGGGCATCAGATGTTGCATAGTGTTATGGAGGCTGACGTATCTGAATTTCAGCATTGCTTCCATCTCCTTCTCTGGTAAGTGCCCCCAGTAAACCTATCTAACATTATTTTCCAGTGTGTCTATATTAGGATTCTTTAGAGAAACAAAACCAATAGGATAGGGTGTATGTGGGTGTGTGTGTGGAGGGTGGTGTACAGGTGTGTATATGTGTTTGTATGGAACCTGAGTTTTTGAGGAGGTGTTTTTAAGCCTGAATTGACCGAAATTGATCATAATTTCAGGGAAGAAAAAATTGAATCAGAGGAAAGGTTAAGAGAAAGTGAATATGTAGAGGGTGTGAGGGAGAGGGAAAAATTCATTGTGATTTTGAAGTTGCCAGGTTGGAAGATGGAGTAAATGAATCAGATAAGTCAGGAAATGCATGGAAATTGAGTTTTAAATGTGCTGCATTTGAGATGCCTGAGGAGCAGTTGGGAATGCATATCTGGAGAACAAAGAGGTCCAGGCTAGGGGGAAAGTAGGGTGTTCAACTTAGGGCCTGTGATGGAGCCAGGTAAGAGGAAGAGAACATCTAAAGACAACATGTAAAGCTATATGAAGCCCTAAGTGTGTCAACATTCCTTGCCCTATAAATATTTGATTGCCTGATTAGTTATATTCATAATGAGTTCTATGTGAAGCAAAAGAAATGGGAACACTTGATTAATCTACAAGATTCCATTGACATTCACAAAAGTAAATGGTCATATGTTAAGGCAGATTACTAAAATGGAATTCTTTATGTATATTAGCATAACTGAGCAAGTTAACTAATCTGTTTGACACTCAGCACCCATCTATAGACAACCCAACCCCGTGATTGGTCCTACTATATCCACGCTTGTCTTACTATAAGGAAATCTCTATGTGGTAGCAGCAGAACTTTTTTTTGTTCTTCCTCAGTTAAATGTGATGTCAATCCTGTATAAAATCTCACTTCTTTCCTTGGCCCCTGCCAACCTATCTCATCTCTTTGCTCATGTGGCTCCAGCTGAAGGAGGCTTCTTTCTGTTCCTGCCCAAGGGCCTGTGCATATGGTAGTTACTCAATAAATACTTATGAAATGGATGAATGACTCTGCCTTGTAGATTTGTTCTGAGAAGTAAATGTGAAAAAGTATACGAAGAGCCTAGTGATGTGCCTGGTACATTAGAGATGTGAAATAAATGCCTCTTGACCATTTTAATGTTTTGTTTCTCCAAATCCATAATCCTAACATTTCTGTCTTCTTCTGATGCAATCTACCTTCCCAACCCTTCGCATCCAGCCAGCTTACTATCTTTGGTTTCGGCACCCCCACAGGCCATGGACTATGTGTGATCTCCTCAGTTTGTACTTGGTATGGCTTCATTGAATGAATGAAGCCATACCAGTGCGAACTGAAGCGATCACAGTTTCATACATGGAGTTTTTCATACATGTCATCTCTTGAGTAACCTTCTTATTACACTTAAATAATTATGTATGGATTCCTAGTCCCAAGGACACTGAGCATATAAGTCGTGCTGGAGATTCTCAGAAGAATGGGTGTCCTCTGGGGACTTGGACACAGACTTAAAAAGGGACTCTTTACCACTCACAAAGCACTATCATGATCACACTGTTACTATATGGATTTGGAATCAGCACTTCATAAATTGTAGCCAACATTGATTGAACACCAAATATGGGTCAGGCAGTGTTTTAAGCACGTTACATATATCACTTGATGAGTTTGGCTTTATTAGTATTCCTGTTTTATACTCACTAACTTGCCTAAGATCACGCTGCTACTGATTTGCAAGTTAGGATGTAAGCCCAGGTGGTCTAGTTTCAGATTCCTGTCCTTACCTATGCTTTTTATTCAGTACTGACTGCCTCAGCAGCAGTTTCGGGGTCATAGAATTAACATCTATTCTTTAGTGTTTGATTCTAGATTTTAAAAATAATATGCCATTATAGTTTTCAAATAATTCTAATAGTTTCTCTCTACTCTTTTACCTACCACTTTAAGTCTTTATTCCCATAGGGCAGCTACTGTCAACAATATTTTCAGAACCTTTTTCATCATAATTGTTTTTGTAAAACGTCTTAGTAGCTTTGTGATTCCCCCTTTCAGTTGTCTGTTTCTGAAAGTTCAGCTTATTCTTAGTTTGTGAAAGTTTTAAATACTGGTGGTCCAAACACAACTCCGGCATGTTTGTGTGTGTGCATGTGGATGTTCCGTCTGTGTCCGAGGCAGATTTTTGAAATTAACTTCTTACCTGTTTGGAACTTATTTATATGCATTTCTGCCTCAAACTCATGTTTGAAAACTCCAGGTTGATGAATTTTTGAGTTGCCAGGACTCAAACTTATTTGACAAATCATCTATGACCCTATCACCTTGATGCTCAGAAACAAATGAACCAACAGCCGTTCCTGACTAAGGAAACAAGTTTTGATGGAGTTTTCAATGCATGGCTTTATGAACTCAAGAATCAAACTATTTTCTGAACAATGTGAAGAAAGTTTTGTTTCTAGATCCTTATATTTTCTCTGTGTCTCCTTTTCTGTAGAAAAGCTCTGTAATTTTTAATCAGTAACACAAAAATGCCTCTATGGAAATGTCCATAATTCTCAGCATGCAGTGGAACATTTTCCGAAAAAGTGAGGTCACCAGAAGCACAGAGCAGAGAAATCCCAGATGGCACTAATATTTGATTTCATTTTTAGCACGCTCATATTCAGCAGATGGATTGGAAGGCTGACCTCTCTGACACTTCTGCATCACTGCCTGCTACTCCAATTGCCTTTGCGAATGTTTTTTTATAAGGCCTCTCCTGGTACCTCAGAGATTGATGCCTGGTCGCCTGCCTGTGTTATGCTTCATTTCACCAGGGTTCTGTGTGGTTGAGAGTTGCTGTATTCTATAAAAGCGGAAATCCTGGCTCATCAGTATCTCAAGCTTTTCCTACAATCTCTCAAATTGCGTGTAACGTCTTGGAGCATATCATTTTAGCTTTCTAGGTGTACCCCTGATTTGTATCCATCTTTAACTTATCCCAGTCTAATTTTTCTGCCTTCTTTTGCCACTGAACAGAATAGCAAAAACCTCAGTTACTTTTGCAGCAACCTAAATAGCTAAGCCAAGAATAATGTTTAAAAAAAAAAACAGTTAAATGTTTTCAAAATACCTGCTAAGCACAAAAATTTGATTATGTTAATATGAACGTTGCTGATCTCCTCCTTGAGCTATAGTTTCAGTGGCCAAGAGCAAAGACCTGAGATAGAGTTCCCAATCATGCCATTTTCTTTAAGGGTAAGCTTTACTTTAGAGTAAGCTAGTGATATTATTCTTGCCAGGCAGTTAGGATTGGTGTGAAGATTAAATGAAGTAATGAATGTCATATGGTTGTCACAGTATCTGGCACAGAGAAAATATACAAAGAATATTAGTTTGTGGTGTGCAAAATAACTTTTGTATATATAATATACATAAAATATAAAATAAATTGTAAAATTATTTTGTTTCATTATTACTTAGATTGTGAGTAAAGTGAAATATTAAGAATTTTTTAACGATCACCCTAATGCTTTATTTTCAAACTTTCTATAAAATTACTGTATTCCTTGTTATGGACCATTATGTTGTCCACAGATCTATTTAGAGATGACCCTCTTCTCCCTCCTACCCTCACCTGCTAGTTTGTATTTCAGTTGCAAGGCTACAGACAAGGCACTATCAGATAGCATGAGTATCCAGCGGTTTTTTTTTTTTTTTTTTTCCAGGCAGGTTGACCTACGTGGCCATTTGTTAAAGTTCTCTGAGAATGCTCAATTCTGAGGAGGATTAGTTTGCTATGCCCTTCCAGGTTGCTTGTTCCCACACAACCAGATTCTGGTACATATTTTAATGCATAGCATACTTTTGGCTTAGAAAACATTGCACATTTAATAGTCATTTTGCTTGAACCAGATCTCTACCTGATGTCATTTTGATGAATTTAGGGTTTAGATGACTAAATTGCAGCTTTGTTATGAAACTTTCTATAGAAAGTTGTTTTTATTCTTTTTATAGGTCTAACATAAGGCCAGACTATGCAGACTCCAATTTCCACGACTTCAAGATGCACACCTTCACTCGAGTCACATCCTGCAAAGTCTGCCAGATGCTCCTGAGGTAAGCCTGCTCAGTCTTGGTTTTCAGTTTAAAGCAACTGCTATAATTGCTAAGTGTTTCAGACTTTTCTAACCTTCTAGCCAATAGGTTCGAAAGTGGGGATTTTGCCTTAGCAGTCTGGATCCCACAAATCTTTGCCAGGCCTTCTGCCTGGACAGTCCTTTCAGAAGCTCTGGCAAGCTCCTCTCCCTCTACTGAGGGAGTATCTTGAAGAACACTGTTGATACTTTTTTTCTCTTTTTTTCTCCTTCTTGCACTAATTTCATATGGGCAGAATTTTGCACCGTTTAATATACTACTCTCTTATTTCACCTTTCAGGGGAACATTTTATCAAGGCTATTTATGTTTTAAGTGTGGAGCGAGAGCACACAAAGAATGTTTGGGAAGAGTAGACAATTGTGGCAGAGTTAATTCTGGTGGTAAGTCATGTTTATTGTTGCGATTCTGTTTTTAATGAGGACATAAAATTTGCTAAACATAATTAAGGCCTAATTTACTCTGAATATGTGTTATTGTAACATATCTGCTTTTGAAACTATTATTTATAAGCACAATTAGAAAAATGCTTAAAATTTACATGAGTTTTCTACATAACTTTGTTTTAAATTATTTAAAATTTGTGTGACTTTCATACATACCTTGGAGACAGAGGTCTTCAAGAGGGAGTTGGATGGTTTCATGTCACTCATTTCATTAAAAGCCCTAAATAAATAACTAAAACCATACAAATATAGCCAAAAAAAATAGAGTAACAAAAACAACAGAAAGAATATATTCTTCTGTCTTTAGTTCTTAAATTTCCTTTCTATTCTTTTAAATATTTAGCTCAGGAATGCTAATGACACCGGAAGTAAACATCACACAGACTAATTCATGAATTAATGAATTGAATACATTGTCATTTTGCAGCACTTAACAAAGAGCATATATCTTTTGGGATTTTTTGTAAATATTTTCCCCTTGGTTTTTAAAAATAATGCTGTATGATTGTTACATGAGCTAGTTTCTAAGACTGCTGGCAATTATGCATTCAGTAGCCTATTGCCTCTCTCTGCTCCTCTTGGGCTCTCTTCCTTCTCTTTCTTTTCTGGCTTCTTTATTCTTTCTCTTTCTTCTTTTTTCTCTTTGTCCTTTTCCCCTGAGTTTCTCTGTGTTTTTATCAATAAGACCTTTCAAAATCAGTAAAACTTTTGAACACAAAAAGGGATCTTTAACAGCTTGAGTTCAAAAGGTAGCCATGTCAACCTTTGATTTTCCCAAAGGAAAAGGTGGACATTGAATTATTTTGGATAATGTGAAAAAGAGTGAAACAGAGAATAGCTCATTTCAGAGCTGAGTTCAGAAAATAGGCAATTGTAGGAAAGGTGAATCCTAAGAGAAGACTGAGATCATAGCATATTCCTCTCAGACATTTTAAAAGGACCCTGTGTGCCGTTCTCTGTGCTAGGCATGAGCAGCTGGAAAGTGACAGATCTTGGCATGAGTTGAGCACCTACACTGTACCTGTCCTGCCTGGGTGCTCTACTGGGCATCTTCTTGCATGAACTCATTCCGTCTTCAGAATGGCCCTGCACATTTACTGATGGGGGTCAGATTGCTTATGCAGTTTACTCAAGGGCTGTTAAATAAACTTACTTCTTACATCTGTCGGAAGGTCAGAAACAGTTTACAATGTTGTAAAATATAATAGAAATAAAAATTATTGTTGTTATTCTTTAATTGTCACCCTGATACAATTTATCACTTGAATTTTTGTTGTTCCATCTTTATATGTCCCATTCTTTAATCTATTTGGAGACAGTTAACATGTTATTTGCTTATAGTAGGCTAATGTTTATGTAAATCCCAAGGCCCTGCCTTGATGAGATGATGCCTGTGAAGAATGTAAAATGATCCCATAGTTGGCATGGTTCTAAAGGAAATAGTATAAGAGAATAGTTTAGAGTCGAGCAGAGATGGTTGAAAGCCTAGCTTTGCCATTTGCTAGCTATGTGAGCTTGGGGAATTTACTTAAATATTCTGAGCTTTTGTTTATTCATCTTGTAAATTAGACAATTATTATGAGGATCCAGTGAGAGAATGTTGATTCTTACACAATACCTGAGCAAAGTAAGAACTTACTATTTTAATCTAAGGTGATATAGTGAAAAGTCATTTTTTTTTTTTTTTGAAAGACATGGGGTTATGTAGTATTTTTGTTGTTTTTATGATCTGGAGTACATGTGGATGGGAAAGTTAATGAGCACCAAACTTTAAAATAATATACAAGTATGGCATGGAAAGAACATAAAAGTTTTTAACTTTTACATTATGAAAGTCAATAGGAAATCATTGAAAATTCCTAGTCTAGTCAAATAGAGGAGTCATATATTCCCAGTGTCTGTTCCTAGGTAATTATTTCAATGTACTCTGTCCTTACATAAGTCATTTTGTCTATGGCAGTAAAATCTACCAGCTCTGGAGTCTTGGTCTGTTTGAATCCTAGCTTCACAATTTACTCCCTGGGTGACTTTGAACTCCATTTACTTACCCTTTGTAAGTATTAGTTTCTTCCCTCATGATATGGTTTGGCTCTGTGTGCCCACCCAAATCTCATCCTGAAATGTAATCCCCATAATTCCCACGTGTCAAGGGAGGGACCAGGTAGGAGGGGATTGGATCATGGGGTTTCCTCCATGCTGTTCTCATGTTACTGAGTGAGTTCTCATGAGAACTCATGGTTTTATAAGCAGTGTTTCTTGCTTTTTCTCTCTTGCTTGCCACCATGTAAGATGTACCTGCCTCACCTTCTGCCATGATTGTAAGTTTCCTGAGGCCTCCCCAGCCATGTGGAACTATGAGCGAATTAAATCTCTTTTCTTTATAAATTCCCCAGTCTCAAATATTACCTTATAACAGTAGGAGGATGGACTAATACAGTAAATTGGTACCAGGAGTTGGGGGCACTGCTATAAAGATACTTGAAAATGTGTAAGCTATTTTGGAACTGGGTAATGGATAGAGGTTGGAACAGTTTGGAGGGATCAGAAGAAGACAGGAAGATGTGGGAAAGTTTGGAACTTCCTAGAGACTTGTTGAATGGTTTTGACCAAAATGCTGATAATGGTGTGGACAATAAAGTTCGGGCTGAGGTGGTCTCAAATGGAGATGAGGAACTTGTTGGGAATTGGAGTAAAGGTCATTCTTGCTATGTTTTAGTAAAGAGACTGGTGGCATTTTGCCCCTCCCTAGAGATCTGTGGAACTTTGAACTTGAGAGAGATGATTTGAAATTGGAACTAATGTTTAAAAGAGAAGTAGAGCATAAAAGTTTGGAAAATTTGCAGCCTGATGATGCCATAGAAAAGAAAAACCCATTTTCTAGGGAGAGATTCAAGCTTGCTGTAGAAATTTGCATAAGTAATGAGGAGCTGAATGTTAATTACCAAGAAAATGGGGAAAATGTCTCCAGGGCATGTCAGAAGTCTTCATGGCAGCCCCTTCCATCACAGGCCTAGAGTTCTAGGAGGGAGAAATGGTTTTGTGGACCCACTGCTGTGTGCAGCTTAAGGATTTGGTGCCCTGTGTTCCCAGCTGCTCCAGCCATGGTGAAAAGGGGCCAATGTACAGCTCAGGCCATTGCTTCAGAGGGTGCAAGCTCCAATCCTTTGCTTCAGAGAGTGCAAGCCCCAGGCCTTTGCAGCTTCCATGTGGTGTTGGACCTGTGAGTGCACAAAAGTCAAGAGTTGACGTTTAGGTATCCATCTAACAAAGATCTGATATCCAGAGTTTACAAGGCACTTAAACAAATTTACAAGAAAGAAACAAACAACCCCATTAAAAAGTGGGCAAAGGACATGAACAGACACTTGTCAAAAGAAGACATTTATGCAGCTAACACACATATGAAAAAAAGAAGCTCAACATCACTGATCATTAGAGAAATGCAAATCAAAACCACAATGAGATACCATCACACTACTCAGAATGGCAATTATTAAAAAGTCAAGAAACAACAGATGCTGGCGAGGCAGTGGAGAAATAGGAATGCTTTTATACTGTTGGTGGGAATGTAAATTAGTTCATCCATTGTGGAAGACTGTGACAATCCCTTAAAGACCTAGAACCAGAAATACAAATTGACCCAGCAATCCCATTACTAGGCATATACCCAGATGAATAGAAATCATTCTACTATAAAGACACATGCATGCATATGTTCACTGTAGCACTATTCACAATGGCAAAGATATGGAATCAGCCCACATGCCCATCAGTGATAGACTGGATGAAGAAAATGTGGTACATATATCATAAAATACCATGCTGACATAAAGAGGAATGAGATCATGTCCTTTACAGGGACATGGATGGAGCTGGAAGCCATTATCCTCAGCAAACTAATGCAGGAACAGAAAACCAAACACATGTTCTCACTCATAAGTGAGAGCTGAACAATGAGAACACATGGATACGGGAGGGGAACAACACACACCGGGGTCTGTCGGCAGGATAGGGGAAAGGAGAGCATCAGGAAAAATAACTAATGCATGCTGCACTTAATTCTTACGTGATGCATTGATAGGTGCAGCAGACCACCATGGCACACATTTCCCTATGTAACAAACCTGCACATCCTGCACATGTACCCTGGAACTTAAAATGAAATAAATAAAATAAAACTTTAAAAAATGCTCATTGCTCATGGCTACTTGTCTTCAGGCCACAAGGAAGATGAAAATTGGCTGCATAGACCATGAAACAATATTCAATCACTTTGGCTTTTGTAAGCTCACCTTTTTAAGAATACTTATTGACAAAATTTGATTTTAAAAAAAGGATTCTTATCTCTAGAGTCTTCCTAGCTATTTAACTCAGCTTTGGCATGCTGCATTGCCAACAACTCACTTGCACTTATAATTTAAATGTAGTGACATAGACAGCAGATTTTCAAAGAACCGAAGGTGATTTTTCAAATTCCTCATCCCCATAACCTTTGGTATGTGATCATTCTGACCCACCTTCACCAAGAATCCTGTCAAGTCAGTTTAGCCAGAATCCCCCTTATATCTGATGTTTCCTCTCAGTAATTTTCCATCCACTCACCTCACCCTGCTCCTTGGTTATAAATCTCCACTTGTCCATGATGTATTTGAAATTGAACCTGGATTTCCTTCTCCTTTGCAATTGTTCCTGAATAAAAGCTGTTATCACAACTTAACAAAAAAAGAGAGAGAGGGAGAAAGAATCGAGCTTTGGGAAGCTCTGCTTAGATTTCAGAGGATATATGGAAATGTCTGGATGTCCAGGCAGTGGTCTGCTGCAGCGGCAGGGGCAGGGCCCTCATGGAGAGCCTCTGCTAGGGAAGTACAGAAGGGAAATGTGGGGTTGGAGCTCCCACACAGAGTCCCCACTGCCACTGCCTAGTGGAGCTGTTAGGAGAGGGCCACGGTCCTCCAGATTCCACAATGGTAGATCCACCCACAATTTGCATTGTGTGCCTGGAAAACGTGCAGACAATCATTGCCAGCCCGTGAGAGCAGCCAGGAGGGGGGCTATACCCTGCCCAGCCATAGGGGCAGAGCTGCCCAAGACCCTGGGCACCTACCTCTTACATCAGTGTGACCTGTATATGAGACATGGAGTCAGAGGTGACTGCCGTGCTGGATTTCAGACTTGCATGGGGCCTGTAGGCCCTTTGTTTTGACCAATTTGGAACCATCTGACCATTTGGAATAGGTGTATTTACTCAATGCCTATATCCCCATTGTATCTTGGAAGGAACTAACTTATTTTTTATTTTACTGGCTCATAGGTGGAAGGGACTTGCCTTGTCTCAGATGAGACTTTGAATTGTGGACTTTTGAGTTAATGCTGAAATTAGTTAAGACTGTGGGGGACTGTTGGGAAGGCATGATTGTGTTTTGAAATATGAGGATGTGAGATTTGGGAGGGGCCAGGGGCGGAATGATATGGTTTGGCTGTGTGTCCCCACCCAAATCTCATCTCAACTTGTAATCCCCGTAATCCCCACATGTCAAGGGAGGGAGGCGATTGGATCATGGGGACATTTTCCCCATGCTGTTCTCATGATAGTGACCGAGTTCCCAGGAGATCTGATGGTTTTATAAGGCAGTTTTCCCGGCTCTGGCTTGCTCTCTTGCCTGCCTCCATGGAAGACTTGCCTCCTTTGCCTTCTGCCATGATTGTAAGTTTCCTGAAACCTCCCCAGCCATGTGAAACTGTGAGTCAATTAAACCTCTTTTCTTTATGAATAACCCAATGGCAGTGTGAGAATGGACTAACACCTTATAAAACAGGGCCAATAATAGCACTTAGATTTTAAAATCTTTTAAAATAAATACCCCTATTTAGTGCCAGGTACTATTCTCAGTACAGATGCTCCTCCATTAATGATGGGGTTATGTCCTGATTAAGCCATTGTAAGTGGAAACTATCGTAAGTCAAAACTGCATTCAGTGCACCTAACCTATTGTACATTGTAGCTTTGCTTATCCTACTTTAAACATGCTCACAGCACTTGAAATACAGTTGGCCAAAATCATCTGGCAACACAGTACACTGTATTGTTTGCTTCCCCTTGTGATTTCATGGCTGACTGGTAGCTGTGGCTAGCTGCTGCTGCACGGCATCATGAGAGAGTCTCATTGGACATGTTGCTAGCCTGGGAAAATATCAAAATTCAAATATTAAAGTCTAGTTTCTACTGAATGCATGTGACTTTCATACCGTTGTAAAGTGGAAAAATCATAAATGAAACATCCAAAATTGGGGACCATTTGTACTAAGTTTACCACTGTTAACTTATTTACTCCTATGTAAATTCTGTGAAGTTGGTATTATTGATATACTTATCTTACAGATGAGAAACCAAGGCACAGAGAAATATGCAATCTGTCTAAGTTGCTTATTTAGTACAACCAAGATTCAAATCCAGGCAGACCAGCCCCTGAGTTTGTTCTTACCACTGGGCTCTGCTACCAGTTATGTGAATAAGCTGTGATGATAATATGTCAGATGTGTCAAAAGCCCAGTACTGAATCCTAGTAAGTAATCATGTGCTTGCCTTTCTCAGTGAAAGGGAGTGATTTTCTAATGGTTTTTTAGGCAAAACACTTTTAAATTAAATTAGTAACTACCAAATGTTTTTAGGTTTGAATGTTCTATAGTGCTGCAAGAAGTCGTGCATCCCTGGGTACCATACCTACCTTCTTCCCATGGAAATTCTCAAGGCCGCATGGACTTGAGACACATTCAGTTCTAGGGCCCCTTATTTTAAGATGAAGAAACAAGGTCATAAATGTATGAAAATAAGATAACTAAGAATAATACTGTTAGTGCCCTGCAGATTGTAGATAATGCTTACTTAGATATCATCAATTGAAAAGTAGCATCATTCTCTAAACTTTGTTATGTAATTCATTACAAAGCAGGAAAATGTTTTTTTTTTTAAACCTCTGGCTAAGTTTGCTTTTTGGAGTCTGTAACATATCCCCTTGCTTTTTTGATTCTTTCCCTGCTTTGCATATTTCCGTTGACCTCCATTCCCACCAAGGGCATTGGTGCCCTTTCTCTCCCTCTCTCCTTCTTTTAAGTTCTTTCCTGCTCAAGATTTTGAGAGACCAGTAACACTGAATGCTTATAGTTCATTAGTGGTATGAAATGGTAAGGACCTGCCTAGGAGGCTTCCTTTTTTTACTGTCAGATCAGGGTTTGCTGGGTAGCCCTTATAAGGGGCCGTGTCTTCAAGGGGAAGAAGAATCTCTGTGTCGCTCCATCAGTAGCCTGTACCTTCTGAAAACTGGAAGCTATGGCATCTTCTTTTCACACTCATTCCTGTCTCGCTCTGGTATAGGTGGTAACTGTGGGGAAAGTGTGAGTTTGAGCTTGGTAGGTCTGATGTGAGTGTGGTAAAGTAGGTACTATTTTGAAGTCTTCGGCAAGCTAGACTTTATGAGCTGCTTCTCAGCTTCTCAAGCTCAACATTGACTTAAGCCTTGTGTGATCCTTTGTTTGGGCATCCAGGAATAATTGCTTGCTGCAGTTCAGTAATATAGTGTTTCATGACTGGCATAGGATTTGGGGGAAATGTGGGTTTAGGGGAAGGCAGGAAAAGGGATAAGATATATCCAGGGGATGGAGACATAGTTTACTTGAATAGGGCTTTTGCATGGAGAAGAGTGTAATATGATTTCAGCAGAACTTGACTTTGAGGGAAATCATTTCAACAGCCAAATTGAAAGCAAGTAAGTACTACTGACTTAAGACAAACTCAAATGTTTACATAGTTCAGACTCCCTCATAACATTAAATCATAGGTGGTTTGAAATTCACCCCTGCTTTACAGAACTTTATAGCAATAACGTTTAACATAGTCTAACTATACTCTCAAGCAACAAAAAGAGATCCTTATTGGATCAATGTGGGTCAGGAGTCCACTTGTGATCCAGAAAGCTGTGACTAGTAGGAGTTGTTATAAACATTGGATAGTTGGGATGAAAGGCAGTTCCAAAAAGGGGAGTAGGCAGAGGTTGGTTAATGGATACAGAAGTACACCCAGATGGGAAGAATAAGTTATAGTGTCCTATAGCACTATAGGCTGACTATAATTAACAACAATTTATTGTATATTTTCAAGTAACCGGAAGAGCAGATTTTGAATATTCCCAACACAAATAAATGATAAATGTTTGAGGTGATAGATATGCTAATTGTCTTGACTTGGTCATAACACTTTGTATACATATATTGAACTATCACATTGTACCCCATAAATACGTGTCATACTGTTAGTTCCCTGCAGATTGTAGATAATGCTTATGTATACAGATATCATTGATTAAAAAGTAGCATCATTCTCTAGACTTTGTTCTGTAATTGATTACAAAGCAGGACAAAAAATTTAAAAACCACTGGCTTTGAATGTGTCAATTAAAAATAATAAAAAAATTTAAGAGGGGGAGCATGCTATCTTTATTCAACATCAGACTTGTTTATACAAAGGGATGGTCAAGTGAAGAAGAGGCACTAGTTGTACAAAATGACGAGGTAACCTGGGGGCTCAATGAGAGGTAGATAGTCTTTTACTCTACCTTTTAATGGACAGATCCATAGGACATCACATTTAGGCCTTATCTTACTTGACCTTTCTCTTTCATTTAACACTGCTAATCATCCTCCTTGATGCTATCCTTCACAACCCATCATGCCCCCATGCCATCTTTTGGAAATCTGATTGACTTTCCTGGCTTAGCTACACCCCACACTCGAAGTAGATAAAGGTCCATCTGTGCATAAGACTTCCTTCCTGAAGTGTGGATTTTAAATTTCCATCTTCTCCTTACATATCCCCTCCCATGCGTCTTGCTGTGACCTCAAATGTCTCATAACTAAAATCAACCTCATTAGTTATTCCTGTAAACTTCCCTCTCCTATGCCTTGTCTTGGTTAAAGGCCCACCATCCAAACACTCACACAGACCTGGGTGTCAGCCTCTTCCTCATCGTGATTCACCTTTCTGTTCTTCTTAGCTCTCCTCCTAAGTCTCTCTAGAATGCATTGATAATGGTGTTGATATACACAGAAAATCTCATTGTCTCTTGCTTGAACAACTCAAAAGTTTCCTAACTCCCTGCTCTTAATCTTATTCTTATGTAATTTATAAAATTATCTTCATTAGAATTAAGTCTGATGGTTTCACTCTTTCATATACTGTAGTTTATATTTCTACCAGAATAATGTCCAGACTTTCCAATATGGCCTACAAAGCTCTGAGTAATTTGTACAGCCCATTTTTTTTTTTACCACTTCCTCCCATCCCCCCAACCTATAACACAACTCTGTTTAACTACTCACACTTCTCCAGCCACTATTTTTCATGTCTATGTATCTAAGTGTATTTTGTTTTCCTATTTTACTGTCTTTTCTTCTCTTTTCTGTTTAGTAAACTTAATGCTCATTTTTAAAAACTTAATGCAAATGTTGCCCCCACTTTGAAAACCTTTTCTGACACTCCTCATGCCTGGGTTTTATTAGTCTGTCAGTCCTCTGTGCTCCCCTGACATCATATATTTACTTTTATCACATTTATTATAATTGACTCTATGTTCATCTCTTCAGTTAGACTGCAGGCCTCTCAATGATAGGAACCATACGTAATTGGTGTTTTGACGTCAAGGAAGTAGTAGGGAATGGTTGAGTGAGTGGATGGATCAACAAATGGACAGACAAATGAGTAGAATTGTAGTGCAGCAGGGCTTCTGGGCCCTGAAGATCACTATAATCTTAGAATCAGAAACAGGAGAGTGTGGGGGATTGTACAGGTTTTGGTTCCACCTTCGTAGAGACTAGAGCTTGACTAGATGGTGGAAAAGTGGAATAAAAACCTTACCTGAGTCCTTGGCTGGTACTTTAAGAATGAAAGATAGAAAATTAGGTGGACCTTTTAGATTCCTTTTTAGTATTTTTGCAAGGAAAGGCTCATGGCCTAAGCATCGATCGTTAGGCCTTTGAGAGGAGACACCTGGGTTAAGATAATAAGTAGCAAGCAAATGAAGCAATTCACAGAACAAAAATGCCTCCCTTTCAGAAAAAATCTACTCCTCATCCAGTTGATCCAGTTGTTAGAGTTCTCACTTGGCTCCTGCTATTTCCTCTCCCTGAAACATGCTCCCTTTTCTCCAAACAGTTCCAAGGACCATCCTTTCATTACTTTCTGTCCAAACTCTTTGCCAATCATTAACCTTACCTTGACCATCCAATGGTAGCCTGAATTAAATTGTTCTCTAATTAGTTTCTGTGTAGGCTTTACACATTTGCCAAGGTTAGGCTGTGTTGTGGCAACTAACAAACCCCAGGTCCCATTGGCTTTAAGATAATAAAAGTTTATTTCTCACACATGCACTGTTTACTGCGGGTTCAGTGGCCCTTCAGAGTAGCTCCCTTCTAATCAGGGAACCCAGATCAGTTTGATCTTTTACTTTGCCAACTTAACACATGGGTTCTAGGGTTGCTGATTTACAGACCCGTAGCCTGGAAGTAAGCAGTGCCATTTTTTATCAAGTCCATTGGCTAAAACTAGTCACATGGCTTCAACCTCACTACAAAGGAAGCTGGGCAATGTAATGAAACACATGGACTATTTGGTGTCTGTCTCTACCCCTGTTAGATTATATGCTCCTTTGCTGTTTGGAATATATTTCTCATCTTTTGTGTCCACGCCTTAGTACCAAGTTCAGAGGAGTGGCACTTAATATCAAGTTGTTGTTGCTTTTTCCCATAATAGGACTATTTCAACCAGAATATAATTTTTAATGGTGTTATAGGATGTGACTAAATATTATTAAGCATTTGAAGTACCTCTTAACACTTCTTTTTATACAAGTTAGCCCTTTTTGGATGTTGTCTTCCTTGGGTTGGAAAACCTTTTATATTTCATGCTCTATATCCCTTAAATTTATCTAGTCTGGAAACTAGATCCATCTAGTTTCACCCTGGAAATGATAATTACTTGACAAAAATGCAGTGCATTTCTGAATGAAGCATCTCATTTGTATTAAAATATGATTATGACAGATTATTAACTCAAGTACATTTGAAGTATGAAAAAAAGATACGTTAAGTTTATTTTGTTAATAAGACAAACTGTGCAACTTGGAAACAAATTTGAAGGTTGGGTGATTAGTTTATGTCTTAACATTTGAGGATTTGCATGGATATAAAGGGCAGGCAGTTCCACTCTCCTTTTCCCTGAACTTGAGTTGACTTCTTCACATTCACTATGGCAACCTCAATGATCAACACATACAGGAGCTCTGAAGTGCATGCCAAAACTTTCCAACGTTAATAATGAATAGGTGTGAACTCCACTATGCAAGCTTCTCTGAACAAGTCAATGCAAAGCTAATGTAATTTTAGGGTGTCGTTTCCTTCTCACAGTATACCACCGTGAAGGTCTAATCCCAGACAGCAACCTTTGTGGACATTTGCTTTTTCCCCCACTATACTACATGACTCAGCACCTTTGATCCCCCCTTCTTACTCTGACATTGACCAATATAGCTTGATTTGCATCCTCTCAGTTTAAACAAAGTAACATTGGAAGGCAAATGTTGCTGGAGCAAAAGACTTTGGTATAATGCATCTTTTCCTTTAGTGAGAATGCAAGCCTCAGCTGCCCTAATATTTAACTGAAGCAGATCCCCATTTGCTTATCTGTTTAATCGCACTTTTATATAGGCCAGCTGCTGCTCCTGCTGCTGCTATAGCCACTCCTAATTGGAAGGACGTTGCTCTGGTATCCTGGTGGTTTAAAACTGAGAGACTGCTACCTAGAACCTGCACCCACATTGGTATCTGAATCGGGCTGCTTTGTAAATTGCATTGTATGTTTTAGCATAAAAGATAAGCTTTCAGGATACAATTTTATTTCAGACTTCTACTGCTAGGCATTTTATCACAGTACTTTTACGTGAACTGAAGATTGATCATTGATTTCATAACCAAAAATGACTTTAGTTCTGCATAATATTACTTAAAACTCATAAAGACAATTTTATACTTGAGTAGTTATTATTCCTTCCATCTATTTGGGTCAGTTTAATGGTACATTAATAATTATTAATGTGAACTGGAATCTATTATGTGGTTGTATTCCTATTAGAGCCCCTGAAAAAACTTGAAATCAAAGTTTCTTTCCAAGTATTATTCCAAGTATAGTTTATGGTTTGCTTTATTTTCTTTTTGAAACATTGCTGTGTATCTGAGTAGTGAACATAACATTTGTGAAAGTGAACTTTCTCCAAAATTTGATCAGTCCAACCGTTTTTTAGTTGTAATGTCTCAGAGAAATAGCACTTTAGTCATGATGATAGGGTACCTTCAAAAACTGTTCTGGTAATTACTTTTCTGTGGCCCCTGTTGAGACAGGCGGTCTTACTGGACATTGATTTGTTTAGCCTGAATAGAACTTCAGATAAGAGACAAAGCAAATTATGCAATAATGTATGAATTGAGAGCCACTTGTGTTGAAAAACAAAATAGGACTGAGTTTTATATTTAAACAAGTGAAAATTGTTTAAATATTCACTTGAAATTTAAAGCTTCTGTGAAAATTGTTTCTCTTGCACCAATAATGTACATTGAGCTCTGTGCTGGCATTGAAGATGGAGTTCTGCAAAGGCTCCAAGCACCTCAGTAACACCACTTCTTAGAATTATGTTAAGCCAGTTGGGGCATGATGAAAGAATGCAAGGTATAAACCCCTTGAGGGCCCATGAGTCACCATCTAGAAAGGTTCTTGAAAGGGGAAGAGTGTTTTATAGTTTGATCAATAGGAACCTGAGAAGTAGGCTGCAGTGTAAATATAAGTTGAGGATTAAAAACTTTTGGAAACTTGAAGAGTTGAATTATAATCCTAAGAAAGTTCCCAGGAGAAAAAGAGAGATACAGAAAGAGACTTTTTCATCCCATCTCAACCAGCAGCCAACCTTTGTTCTAGGTCAGAGTACAGCCAAAATAGATTTGATGATAATCAGCCTTAATTATCTCAGCGCTATTGCAGAACTAAGGCATGAACAGAGTTTTCTAGAGATCCAAGTGCCCACTATAGTAGTTTCGGGTGGATACCAAAAGGAAGTAAAAATGGGGTTGCAGGCTGCAAAACTTAGAGCAACTTTTCCATAGAATACTTCATATAAAAAGGTTTCTTATTCCATTTTCCCAGCCAGAATGAAGCTTTACTTTGAAACGTATATGTATTTTCAGTGTTGCAGTTGGGTTTTCCTTTCTCTCCTTACTATTATTTTAGTGTCAGTGAACAGGCTATTGCATTAGTGTGGGTATGACAGTTTAGATTGTGTTTATAAAGGAGGCAGTCTGTTTAATGGTATAGCCACTGTCACAAGCACAAAAGCATAAATACAGGAGCCTGGCTGAGAATTTCTGAAGTCAGCAGATTGTAAGAGTTACTGATACTCCTTTGGCTTTTGCCTTATTCTTAGAAAATTTACAGAACCCTACCATGAAACATGATTAAATAAAAACAGACTTCCAGGAGCTACTATTTATGTGGTACACTCAGCATGATCAGATGAGAGTACAAACAGCTCTATGCCATATCCATGAATGCAGCAGGTCTCTCCTTGGCAGAAGGTAAATGTGGTGGCCATGAGGACAGGAAGGTATGGCAGTGAGAAAGGCAAAGGGGAAGCCCTACTAAAGGACTCATGCCCTTGGAGTTGCATGCAGCGCAAAGCCCCTTTTGAATTTTTCCTGTCTGGGTTACACAGAGGAGGCTTTGTGTAGAGCATTTCTTAATGCACCCAATCAGAAATATGACGGAAGTTACTCCTCTTGATGAGACACTAGAGGAAGAAAGCAGGAGATAATGACAAGGGAGGAAATAAAAGAGGGATAGGTGAGTAAGGTAGACAGCTAAGTCTAGTTTGATCCCAGTGTTGTACCAATCTCATCAGTGCCGTGTCTGGGTCTCACAACCTCTGGTGTTCTATGATGGATCCTCATTTATGCCAAGAGCTGGCTTCCTGGCAGCCAAATCCTGCACAAGATACGAAGAGCCTGGAAATGCAGGACTTCTGTTCCTGGATCTGCTCCTCTGATGAAGAGGTGCAAGTGTCTGCGTAGCTACTTGACCACCGTAAATACCATTGTTTCCTCTTCCTGGAGGTCACCCAGAGAATCCTCATGGAACATGGTGTGACAACTACTGACACATGGGGTTATCATAGGTTTTATGCCACAAACAATACATTTAAAGTATGTGTAAAAGACTTACTTCGCAAGGACCTAAAAACACTTCTTTGGGAAGAATCAGAAAAAATAAATATTTTTGAATTGAAATTCAGGTGCACACTCATTTATGAGCACTGAACCCAAAAGAGCTGAGGTCTCCCCAATTTTGGAGCTCATGTAAAAAGTTTTCCTCAGTCTCCTTGGATGGAAAACTTAAACTGCCCCGCTGTTTAGTGCTTCCTGCAGTTTATGACTCTCAATTCAGGCTCTAACTCACCAGTAGGGGAATAGGGATATTCTGGTATATATAGGTCTTTCTGGGCAAACCAGTGAAGCAAGTCTCACAGCTGTTCTTTTAAGAACCCAAGTTCCCCTAACTTGGGTTCTAAGCCTGGGCCAGGCAAATGGCACTTGTATAGAACCTCTTCCCAAACCAGTGCTCTTGGGCAATCTTTCTTCTGAAACATTATGTGTTTCCGATAGGGAGGAAAAGAAGAAATGAAGTAACTTTTTGTCCAGGAATACTCCTTTGTAAAGGTTGATTTCAGGGCTAGCAAAGATGCCTTCATAGAAGGCAGTTATTTGTGAAAGCCGAGGTGATGGGGTTTGAAATTGACGAAGGGATGAGGACTTAGCTTTTCTTTTGAAGGTGACTTTCTGCCCATGGATCTTCCATTTCCATTAATCAGAAGTATTCCTTAAAAAAAAAAAAAAAAAAAAAAAAAAAAAAAGCTGGAGAGAAAAGAAAAACACAAACCAACCTCCTGTTCCATGCCCCAGGCAATCTTCTTGTGTAAAGCAATCTGTGGCAGCTAGTCAGGTGTCCTGGCAGGAGTTTTCCCCTTCAACTCTGGCTGGGCGCTTCTTAGAATCTCTTAAAGAAACATCCCGCAGAGCTCCCACTTAGGCCTGCTCTTTCTCTCCTGATGTCTCTCTGTGGCATCTTTTCAGATGCGTTTTTAGAAGATCATGTTGGATGGGGAAAGTATAGGCCTGGGCTTATGATGATGAGGGATTTCCTGTCAGTCTGGAGAAGCTAGAACATATATAAGTGCTCCTGGGTGTGGGGAAAGGAGGCAAAGACGCTGCCTACCAGTTTTCCAAGTGCTGTGTGCGCCCTTATCCCCCAGAACGATCCTTTGCTCTTCTACCATAGCACACATCTGAAAATCTCAGGGCCCTTATAACCGTTAGGCATTTACAGGGACTGAAATGTAATGAAGGAATTGTTCTTCCTATTTCTGGAGGTAAACTAAATACGAAAAGGAAATTAGCATTAGAATAAATCCTGACTCAGTTTTTTTTTAAGTTCCATCTTTAAATCAAACTGTATTTCTCCCAAAATTAAAAATAAAAGTTATGGCCACTTAACAAAAAAGAATTCACACAAAATGTTGTACTGTGTATAATTTGCAATTGTTACACTATGTACTACATAGTCAATGCAGTACCTTTGTTAGCTTAGTGTTTTTAGATTCTTAAAACGAGGTATATTGAAAGAAATGTTACATTTATCTTTCTCTCATGCATATAAATTTAGTGCAAGCCCCTGTTTTAAGGAGCTTTATGTGGTAGAATTGACATTGCTTAGTAAACAATGGGAAAAGTTAAGCATAACCTAGAAGTCATTTAAAACTGTGAGTCACTTTCCTGACAAGCCAATAGGGTAAGAGAACCAAGGTTGCAAAATAATTACTAGCCCAGCCTGAGGGACCATGGAAATATATTACAGGTATCAGTTAAGAAAACAAAGCAGTGGGTGTTTTACCACTCTGCAGAGAACAAGCTAAGGTTGCTAACCAAACAAAATAACTTTACACTGACAATGCCAATTTTTACATTTCTTTCAGAACAAGGGACACTCAAACTACCAGAGGTAAGATTAACATTTTAAATATTTTTTATAACCTTTGCATTTCAAGTTGTTTGCTAACTGAACCAGGCTTGAGCTTTTACACTGTTAAATGCACCTTTTAAAATAAATAGAAATAAACAGAAACAGAGGGAACAACCAAGTGATTGTGAACAAAATGTAAAAGTTAAATCCAAGGAATTTTCACAGTCACTGTCCGAAGGTCTTAGGTAGAGAAAAAATGTGAATATTTAATCAAAGACTGTGTATGAAATGGGACTGTAAGTACAGAGGGAAGGGTGGCCCTTATCGCCTGAAGTTGGCAGATGCGTCCCCTGTCATGAAATGTTGTGTCACTGCCCGACATTTGCTGAATTACTGAAATTTCGTAGAATTACTGCAAACTCTAACATTGTGCATCTAAGATTGTGGTTCCATGTTTCTAGTACTTTTCCATTAGAGCAGAAAGATGATGATTATCACGTCCTATTGATCAAATCAAGATCTGGTAACATTTCCTTTTGCTTTAACACAGAGTCTCCTAATGGCTTAGAAGTATGTAATCCATGTTACCTCTCGGAATAAAGTTACTTAAAAAATACAAAAAAGAAAGTTATTTAAAAAAAAACCAAAAAGATGATGGGATATGTAGGAAGTAAATAGCAAGTTGCGTATCATTAAATACTTCCCTGTTGAAAATACTGTCAATTGTGTTGTTCGATGTTGCTATGTAGAGTTCCCCAAAGTTATAAAATTTCAGACAGAAAAGATTTTAATGGTTCCCAAACAATCATTGCCTTGGCCTTCAACCAAAAATAACAGATTTCTTACCTGACTGCCCCCGCCCCCCGGCCCCGGCAAATGCCCATAGTGAAACATTTTTTAAAATCATAGAAAAATAAAATACAAACTATGTGTGATTAGTTATATGAACCAAAAGTATAGTAATTTGACAATTTCAAAATAACAATGACAAAAATTATGATTTGTAAATTAACATCTAACAATTAAAACCTCTCTTTAAAAGTGATATTAGTATGTTTTTAATCTAACATCTAGTAAAATAATAAAAAGTACAGCAAAATATAAGAGGTGCTTGTCTCTACTTTCTGCTTAAGTACATAATTTGAACATACAGGATATCAAGAGTGTGATATAAAGAGGCTCATATGTACCTAATCAGTGCATCTGTTGACTATATTTTAGAACCTAAAGTCTAGACCAAAGAATGTGTAACAAGGTGGTTTTTTTTTTTTTTTTTTTTTTTTTTAATAGGCCTTGTGAGTTTTTTTAGAACTAAAATAAATTAACCAAAGAGTTCCTTTAGTGTTTCATTGACAGGTAAGATTTTTCATTAGGGCTATCAGGGTTCTTCCAGCAGTGCCAAGGATCTTGCAAAGCAGCCTTCTTTCGCTTTCTCATGCTATTATTATATTATTGAGACAGAAACTTTGTAGAGTTCTGAACTTTAACTCAGTGTTACTTAACACTTATCCTTTTAGATATATGTATTATTTTTCCCAAGGAAGATGGTTTCATTTTATTTTAATTAAGTCATGTGAAATGGGTGTGCTTACAGAAAGCAAATATGCTAATAAGAAGTGGGTAATAATTTTCATGTGATACTAAATAATTCTCACAGGCAATTTTATACTTTTTAAATTACACATAAGCCTATGATGCAAGGAATTAATTTTCACATTGATTTTTTAAGATATATAATATCAGTTTTTTAGTGACTTGTTTCACTCATCAATATAATTTTTATTTACTGTGTCACTGTACTAAAAATCTCTATTTTGTGTGGATGGAGGATTATAGTAAGCTCTGAGGCTAGTCAATCCATTTGGAAACTTGAGTTTGTTTTAAGGGAGCAGTATAGCAAACTAATATTAAGAAGCAGCTCTCACCCCATACCAGGTGTGTTCACTCTCCAAGGCAGATGATTGTATTCTGCTTAGGAATCTTCTCATAAGTAAATAATGAAGCACTTCTGTAATTTGTAAGCTCTGTGATTTTTATTTTTTCTCCTCTCCTGAAGACCTTCTTTCCCTCCATGTACCAGTTTATAGGCCTCCTCTGCTTGCCTTTCAATTGTTATGATTGTGAATTTTTTATTTTTAATTTTGCACTTTATTTGCAAGGTATGTCAGTTTTCACTAGTCGCAGGATCTGTGGGGCATCCATAACCCTACCTGGGCTGTTCATCTCACATCCCATTCTGGAGTGAACCTTCGGAAAGCTCCTCTGGCTCCAAGAAGCAAGTTTATCATTGCATACATATTTAATTACTTTAAATCCATTTTTAAGAGGTAAAGAAAGATAAGGTAATAGGTAATGAGGCAAGAAATAACTGCCAAGTACTTACAGAGCTGAGTTTGTTTGATCCTTCCCCACACAAACACACTGTTAGGTAAATCAAAGGAAACTGAGAAGGTCCTGGAGACTGATTCTCATGGTGGTGTGAGGCTGTAACTGAGAGCTCCAGGAGTGGCTGCTAGATATGTCCTCTCCTCCTTTCCCTTCTTTTCCTGCTGGGGACGAGGGCCTGTCCAGCTCCGTCCTAGACTTTTGAGAATATAGATTGGGGAGGGGAATATAGGCACAGAGATGACAGAATAACAAATGAAATTTGCACTTTAAAATTGTTCAAAATATGATCTGTTAAACATCTCCAGGTTTTTCAATATAAAATACTTTTTAGGTTCTTTTAAAGTATAAAAAAAAAATCTTAGCCTCTCCAATTGCATTTGGTTTAGGGAGCTGAAAATTCCTCCTATGTTTATTTTTTAAGTACACCAGATCATAGTTTATTCCACTGCACGCCCTTCCTGTAGAAAGGTTTCTGTTTTCAGAGTGACTGATTTTCAGTGGATTTTCAGGAGTAAGAACCTAAAGTGTAAGTAGTAAGGCACCAACAGAGTAGAATTACTTTGTGTGAATTTAAACATTTAAAATAACAAAAAGCTAATAACCTATCACTTAATAATCCTTACCATGTGGCTGTAACTGTTCCAAGCATTTAAGGTAAATTAACTCATTTAATTCTCACCACAAAACCTGTGAAATAGGTGCTTAGTATTGTCTCCATTTTATGGATGAGAAAACAGACACAGAGATATAAACTTAACTGTGTTCAAACTGAATTTGAACTTAGTGAATATTATTCTAGAATCCGTTCTCTTAATACTTGCAATGTGTAGCCTATTTTAATTCTAAATTCAAGGTATGAGAATACAGAGTTGCTCTTGAAGTCAGGGTCCCCTTTTCACATTTTAAGTTTATAGTTCCTACATGGGACTAATTTAGGGATTCTAGGAATCAAACCAAAGAGTTAAATTCCTTTTTTGTGTTCCTAGTACTTTGATAGTAGAAGGTATAAGATCAGAAGAAAGACAACTTCTATTGTGCATTGAGAAGATGATGGGATATGTAGGAAGTAAATAGCAAGTTGCCTGTCATTAAATAATTTCCTGTTGAAAATACTGTCAGTTTTGTGTTGTTCGATGTTGTATATATAGAATTATATAGAGTTCCTCTAAATTATAAAATTTCAGACAGAAAAGAAGTTTTCTTTAAATTAGTGTTCTTTCACATTATCAGACATGAGTCTGTAACTCATCATGCTTCCAATTTTTGTGCCTTGCCTACCAACAAATCTAGAGCAAAATTTTCCTTTCACTCACAATGACTCTTGTTATAACTTTTCTAGTGCAGCTATCCATCTTGCTCACATAGCTTCAATGCTGATTTTAATGATCCTAGCAGTCTTTTACAAATCCATGTTGAAAGTAGTTGGGGTAAAAACAAAAATCACATTTAAAAAATTTCTCCAATTTGCTTTCACCTGAGAACCCTGCAAGTCTGCTGGATATGACTTTGAGGCCCTTAGGAAGGCTGGAAAGAAAAAAACAAAACACATTTCATCCATTTAACTTGTGAATGAAAACAACAGAAAGAACCCTGAGAGAAATCCATGGCTAATGTGTGCTTAGCACAGCCAAGTGTGCTCTGAATGAAACCAAGTCTTCACACACAGATACAAACCCCAACACATACAAAAAGAAAATATTGCTTTTATGAAAAATCTAGATTGTATGATAGTCATAGACTAAGCATTTCATCCAGTTGCATAATAAAGAAGTGAAATCAAGCCCTTCTTAATTAGTGAGATTGCTGTAGTTATTAGGTGGGAATGAGTTTAATGCTTAAGAAATAAAATATGTAACCATGCATTTTCATAGATTTAAAATCTCTTGTTTTGTATCTCATCTGTAATTTTTGTAATGCAAAGTTGTTTTCTTACAGTTTTATTTTCTATAATAAGAATTCATTTTTATGATTCACAAACTGCATGTCTGTTTTGTTTTTTAAAGTGTTCAGATACAACTGGTCTGTAATTAAAACACTTTTCTCATTTAAGTGTTGGCTAAAATCAGAGCTTCAGATCTTTGTTTTGAGGTTGTATACCTTCTTCAGTCTGGTCTGTGAGGCCCCATAAATAGCTGAATTAGAGTTTTAGGAGATCAGTTTAAAGCTATTGCTCATATGTCTTGGCTGGGAACATATTCTAACCAAGGTGGCTGCTGGGCTTTGTTCTCTCCATCGTCACTATGACCTAAAAAATTTAGTCCCAATATTTGGAGTTGGCAACCAAAAAGATTTTTTTTTCTTACTGTTATAAGGTACCAACGACTTATCAAGTGTAATGATATACAAGTGGAAGACTTACTAGAAAAACAAAAAGGTTAAATTGTAAAAAAAAAACTTTAAAATCATACTCTAATCAAATTTAGTCATGCTTTTAATTGGAAAATGTGCAACATTCATTTGCTTTCCAAAGTGCCAATAGCAATATAATTTAATAGTGCAAAATTACCAACACATAATTTGTTTTGCTTTGTTTTACTTTTCTGCACAGAAACGGACCAATGGACTGCGAAGAACTCCCAAGCAGGTGGATCCAGGTGTGTTTCTGATTAAACCTCCCATAATCATGGTTTCAGCTAAGTGCTTATGAAAGTATATGGGAATTGCTGTGGAAAGTCAGGCATACTGTTGGCCTTTGTTCCTCATAATTTGGTGACCAGGAGGTCACGGTCTAACGTGTAAATCATTCACAGGATGAGTAACTACCAGCAACCACCAGCCTTGCACTCTTTCCACAGTCAGCAGTTGAGCTGGTTATTTGCTTACTGAACAGCCTCAGGGTGCCTGGTTAATGCTCACATATCCAGCACCCTCCCTGTGTTCCTCTGTAAATCCAGTACGAAAACCAACCATCTAGCTGGCACTTAAAAATTACTGTTTTCTTAGTAAGTAGGGGAGAGGATAAACCAGGCAACTGGTACCCACCCCCATTGGAGAAAATTTTTTTATTCTATATCTATACTATTTTATAATAGCAGCATTTTTAGGGGGACTTTGTGACAAGTTTCCTCTCAAGACCAATTATTTGTCTGCAGAAAACGTTCAGTTGTTTTCTATTTAGCATTGTGAGATTTGCCCTGTCATTATGTTAGCATAATTATTTTTCATCCATTATGCAATGCCTTCCTTCCACAGTTTAATTACCAAAGACTTTTTATGTATGTGATCCTTTTGTTGTGAGTAAAAGGTATTCACAGTTAAAGGATTCCAAATACACAAACTTGATAATACACCAAGGGGAACATGAAAAATAGAGTAGCTTTGCTGGAAAATAACCTGGACTATGTGTTTCATTTTGTTTTCCCATCATAAGTGGTATTCAGCTAGTTGTAAAGTTTAGTTTTCAAAGCATTATAGTTTATAACTGAAACCACACCCATGGTAGCCTTGCCAATTTATGAGCTGTTTAAGATTTATAGGAGCTTTGTTGCCTCTGGCTAGAAATTGCCTCACTTGTGTCCTGAGACTAATTTAAATCTTTTAACTACAGAACATATTTGAAGCCATTAAAAAAAAAACAGGGGTTCTGGTTTACTTTTTAATAGTTCTGACTTTCCCAAGACAATATCCTTTGCAGAGGACTCCCTGCAATATTTCGAAGTGACTTTCTCTATTATATTTAGTAGGGATATATGACTGTGAACATAATATTTTTGTCTTATTTTGTGTGAATTATAGTATTGCTATTTCAGAAAAATTACTTAACCTTTATAAATTTTATTTTTTAAATGTATTTTTTCTTTACCCCTCAGGGAAATGCATTTTTATATTTGTAGTGTGTCAATAGGAACATATTTGACTCAACAATTTATAGCCAAAATTTTCTAGAATCCTTTACATTATTTAGGTTAGTAAATTCACAGATTATAAATATGGCAAAGTAGAACAACAATAAAACAAATTTATACTCCTTCATCCTAAAGGTGATGGCTTTGCATAGGTACAGTTTTTTTTTGTTGTTGTTGTTGTTTTGTTTTTCTATTTGTCCAAAGACTTTAGAACTTCATGAAGAATAAACTTACAGGAGAAATGCTGTTGTATGTTATGTTTGTAAGAACATAGGTGGCCGGACACAGTGGTTCACACCTGTAATCCCAGCACTTTGGGAGGCTGAGGCGGGTGGATCACGAAGTCAGGAGATCAAGACCATTCTGGCTAACACGGAAACCCCGTCTCTACTAAAAAAAAAATAAAAAAATTAGCCAGGCATGGTGGCAGACATCTGTAGTTCCAGCTATATGGGAGGCTGAGGCAGGAGAATGGCGAGAACCCAGGAGGTGGGGCTTGTGGTGAGCTGAGATCCTGCCACTACACTCCAGCCTGGGTGACAGAGCGAGACTCCATCTCAAAAAAAAAAGATTATAGGTAATCGTTTTCCATTAAGTATAATAAATGTATGTGAGTGTATTTTTCCTTTTTCCATATTTTTGGAAATAAAGCAAACACTTGATGATCTTGCCTGTTGAAGCTGCTGATATAGTAAGGCTATTTCTTCCCACAGCTGTATTTTGATTTAGGCTTGACTTATGCATTTAAAGTTGCTTGACTTTTGCATCTTTGCCTCTTTCTGCTGGTTAGTTGCAAAGCTTCTTTGTTCAAAGTTAACCCTTGCTTGATGACCAGCGTGCCTTGATCCTTATGTGGCTATGTTTAGAGATTTTCAGACAAAATGTTTAAACAAGGGATCAGTAAAGTTGAGTCTGCATAGACAAACTGCTTCCATGATGCATTATTTGCTGTTAGTATTTCTACCATGGAAGTTCATTTGATTTTTTTTATCCTATAGTTAATTTACTTAACATCTCCAAGTGCCAATACATGACTTTGTAGGGCCTCACTTAAAGTGGCTTATAAAAGCAACTAATTAAAGGGTTTAGGAGGCCAGGTGTAACCACCTCACCAGGTCCAAATTTCAGAGCCATGTTCAAAGGTATATTATATATATTCTCCATAGCCCTTTTGCGTTGGAAAGGAACTTAATGCATAGTCTAATGGGTAGTAGGTGCTTAATAAATGCTACATGAATAAGTGATGATACAGTTTTTTATGTATGCATTGGCATTCTTTCTTTTTAAATTACTCCTGCTGATGCACTAATGAAACACGGCATAGTCTAGTGGTAGGAAGCATGGCTCTGAGCCATGTTGCCTGGGCTTGGGACAGGCCTTATCTGTTTCCTTGCTGTTTGAACTTCGGCAGTTTGCCTCCTCTCTCTGTGCCATAGTTTCCTCATTTGTAAAAGGAAATTAATAAGAGAACCCACCTTACAACGTTGTTGTGAGCATTACGTGAGCTAATATATGTAGGCCAGGCATGGTGGCTCATTCCTGTAATCCTAGCACTTTGGGAGGCCAAGTGGGAGGATCACTTGAAGCCAGGAGCTTGGGACTCTGGTGAGCTGCGATGGCACCGCTACATTCCAGCCTGAGTGACAGAGCAAGACCTTATCTCAAGAAACAGAAGAGCATGTAAAGTACTTTCAAAGGTGCCCAGTATATAGTAAATGCTAAGTATAGCAATTCCTATATTAACTAGTTTATATTAGAGCATGTTCTTTAATATTGGACATTTTGTCATGTGAAGGAGAAAAATATTAAACAGACCCTGAATTTTATGATGAATTTCTGTTGAAACAAAAAACTACATACACAGTCATTTTCAGATTTGTTGTTATTCCCCGTTAATCTAATGGCGTTCATGATCTTTTGCTTATGTTTACCAATAAACATAGTCAATTGTGATAGTTGAGAGTTTTTTTGGTGAAATTATTACTGTTTGCTATTGCAATAAAGAAACAAAGAAAAACTCCCAATATTGAAAACATATATTGTGGGGTTTATTCAAATCCAAGAAAGAGGTGAACTATAGGTTTGCATTGTAGCTCGTTAGCACATTTAAATCATTCACTCCTTATTAATAATTGTGATTAATCTTTATTGACAATATTTCAAATGGCTTTGCTCCTTATATTTTCGTGTCTTCTATTGTGTGCTAATAAATGTATCAATTTATAATCTTGACTTTTATAAATATAGTAATGTATTAGATGCAAATTCTGGTAGCTCTTTTGAATTTCTTAAATATAGCAGGGAATTTTCATCAGTTTGTACTATTCTTCCTAAGACAGATGTTGGTATCAGGAAAATAACACTTGTAACAGACATATCAATTATTTCAGGAACACAGAGGTCCTAGGCCTTTTTCAAGAACATGAGATCATAAATCTCAAGCAAATCTGAGCACTGATGTAATATTTTTCACCTAAAGTGGCAGTCAAGGTCAAAGTTACTAATTAAATTTTAATTCTGAGCTTTAAAAACTTCCTTTTGTCTCAGTGCAGGAGACACTAGATTAATTTCAGTTTGCATGTGGCAAATCTGTATACCAGGGCATGTATTGTTTTCACTGGGTCCATGTTTTTAGGTTATTGCAAAATTGTCTTATATTTGTGGAACTCATAGCATCCTGCATTTAAGCCTGAAGTCACTAGCTTTTAAACATTTCAGGCCATCATTCTGTGTTGTGCTGCCTAAAGATTATGTGGAGTAGATGGGAAATGTTTAAATAGCTTACACCCTTTCTGATCTTAAGTTACTCTTGTGCTTTGTGATAACCTTGAGTAATAAATGAATAGCTAATGGTCAAATTGATAAGAGTCCTTTCTGACAACTCTTGTTTTTCAGATGCTCATTGTTAAACTCTTGATTACAAAGAGTTGCATGTGGCTTAGAAAAACTCTTTTCTTATTCACCAAGGAGACGTCTTACTGTTTCGTAGCAGAGACATGTTCAAAGATGGCCACTTCCTCTTTCAGGTGGATAGGATTAACATATAACGCCATTCTTATTTGTTCTTGTGTGAAGAAAGGAATCTAAGAAATCTTTCTTTCATTACCAATTTCATTTCTTAATATGACATTAAGGACAGGATTGTCATTAATTATAAAAGATGGCCCCTTTCCACGGAAGAATTTATATTCTTCCTAGGAAAGGAATAGATACAGACACAAAGTTCTGATTGCATAAATGCATGTCTATAAATGTACATGTAAATTTTTTTAATGTTATATACTATTTGTATGCATATTTATTACTGTATAGCAGTGTCTTAAAATAGTTTGAGTAGTTTGATAAACGTATAAAAAGATCTAGGATTACACAATACATACAAGAAAGCAAAACAAATTGGGAAAGATAAATGTCTCAAATTGCTTTTAAGCTGGGTTACATATGAATGTTTTCCTTTATATAAATAAAATTTTTTATACTGGTTTACTGTATTGAATTACAATTTAATACCATAGTTTTTAGTGTTTTAATTTCAAAGGATTGTGAAATGTATTCCAAGTGTAAACAGAATTGTTGCTTTCTTTTAGATTTGCTTTTAAATGTAATATCAATATGCTCAATAGAGAAATTTTATATTTTTGTTTCCAAATAGAAAACATTGAGAAAAATAGCAACACAGTGTTTTTAAATGCACTTATCTAAAAATACATTTCATCTCTTTTCTTTTTTATGCGGGAGACAAATGCATATGCCTGAAGGTTTTAGTACATGAGCTTTTGTCTATAATAAATAACAAAGTTTCTATAGATTAGAATATTTCCATATTAATCAGTCAAACCTGCTTCTGTCTTTTCTGTCACCTCCAAAACTAATTTCTCATCAAATATAAATCCTAATCTAAATATTGGGAGCATCATTGTAAATGTGTAAAAATATATTTCACATTGAAAGAAATGAACTTGAAAAAACTGGGACAGTAAACCCAGTGATTAAGATTCATTGCAGAGAAATGAGAAATCCAAGCTGTGAACAAATGCTGAGGAGCATGCTCTGGTTTTTAAAACAGCTGACTTCTTTTCAAGCTTCTGTTAAACCATGGACAATAAGACTAGTTTGCACTAGGACAGTTGATCTTCTTGTAGTTATTTTCAGGATACCTTTCTGATTCGCTTTACCGCGATAACAGATTTCTGAAATGAGCACCGCAGCCCCTTGCTCACATCTTTCTTGGTTGGAGGAGGGTTTATTTCTCCCCTTCACGGCTCATTCTGAGTTCACAAAGGATCACTACTGCTGTTGTCTGGCAGGTCTGTGCATGCCTTGCCAAGCCCGACTTTTATACTGGTCAGGCACCTTCAGAATCAGAACAAAGGTGAGGTGAATATCTGGAGATGTGCGTGGGGGTGCTTTTAGATGGAAAATACACATCAGTAATATGACTACTGAAATAATAGAATGTTTGAATTATATTTAGAACCTACTCTGGGCCATTTATGCACTTTTAACAATTTATATTATTGTAGTAGTTATGTTTTAGAAGATAAAGTGTGTATCTGAAAAGTGTGTATCAGAAGAAAATCCTGAAAAAGAAGTAATGAACCTAGTGAGTTACTTCCAACATTTATCACAATAAACTGTTCCCTACTTACAACATCAGATATGGAGTGGACTTCCTTTGCCATAGGTATGGTTATGCTGGTTGAATACCATTCCATTTCAGGAAAGGGAGGATATGTGCCATGTAATGCAAAGTAGATAAAGAAAATTCAGTAATTTCTTATGGGCCAGCAACCTCTGAAAGGCAGATAATTTTGTTTCAGCACTTAGGTCTGAAGTAACTTAAATGAAAGGAACCAACTGGGTCAAAACATATTGACTTTCTATAATAATATTTGATGCAAATGATATCCAATTGGTTTCAGGAGAGGACATTGATAAAGTAATTCTTAATCTAATTTATGATCTTGTTTATACTACAGTTCTGTGTACAAATAGCAAGATTATTATCAAATTAATTAGAACCCTGGAGTGCTCTTTGTGCAATTTCTGTCAAAATGATTCATACTGGCAATTAGTTATCTTTCAGTTTATTCAAATCAAGTTGATTTCTAAATTTTTAATTTCAATGAAAATAAAAACTTAGGTTCTTATAATTGCTTTTATGGATCATTTTTCTTTTGAGACTCATTCATTTTCTTCTGTATAGGTATTAGAAATATGTGGAAGTTCCTCTGCCTTTGAGGAACTTGGAATTTTGCTGGGGAGTTAAGACATACAAACATAACATGTCAAAGTAATATTGTATAGTACGTGATGAACTACCAAAGTGTGTCATATAGGTTATGAATGATCTGGTTGACTGTGAAGGCAGATGAGGGAGAATTTTTTGCAAACTGAAGGACACAGGACAAGGAAACAAAATATCTAAAACAGACATCAGTAAAAGTAAATTTACTAGAACTACATATGTTTGAATGAAGTTATCAGTCTGTTCCTAGGTTTGGATCTGTTCAATTATATACCAACCAATATGCTTTTGATTACCAAGTGACAAAAACCCATTTCAAACTAGCTTAGGAAAAAAAAAAAAAAAATTGAGAGTTTCCTGACTTAGGTAACTGGGAATTCCGAAGCATTTTGGCTTCAGGCAGAGATGGATCCAGGGACTCCAGCTGATATCATTAGTGTTCAATTTCTTTTTGTGTCTCAGTTCTCCTTTCTCCTCTGTTGGCTTCTTGTCAACATGCATCTCACAGAGGTTTTTCTCATGTGGAGGCAAAGTTGTCGGTTAGCAACTTTCGTGTACATTGTCCCCACAGCTGGTTAATTCAGAGAAAATAAAACACCTTTTCTCTCAGTAAATCCAGCAGAATCCCAAGGAGGGCTTTAACTGGCCTGGCCTAGACCATGTGCTCTTCTCTGAAGCAATCACTGCAGCCAGGGTGCTCTGTTGATTGGCCATCCTGGCTTCTGTGCTCACTTCTGAGATGGGAAGTGGGACTGAACTAGCTTGTCCACATGGAATTTGTTTTCTGTAATTCTGTTTACAAATGAATAGGAGAGAGGAAAAAGAAGCTTGGTTTTCTCAGATTATAATGTACATCTATTATTGTGTACAACAAGTTTCAGACAGTTTTCATCTTTGGGCATACTGTGGCTAGGTTTTCCACCTCTCCTACCTTGTCCTTTTTCCATGTGTAGGATCCTCTGATAGTTCTCTGGTATCTAAAATGGTTGATCTGGAGAAGTGAACCTAAAATAAGAACTGGAGATTCCGAACAAAGGTTTATTCCAACTGGAAGCTTTTAGTTTGCAGTGATAAAATAAAACAATAATTTTCTTGCCACGTATTTGATCTTCTTTTAGCCCTGTCATGGTACCTCACTGTTTTTAGACAGTGATCATCTTTTTTTCTACTGTTGTCTACTCACGTGTTAGTATAGATTGGTTTATCTGATTAGAGAACTGAGGAAGCAGAACCTAATAACAGCATGTTTTGTGGGGACAGAATTGAAGAAAGGTGCCATCCTTAAAGGAAAGGTCAGGGTAAGAATGTGGGAGAGCCAGATAATACAGCTCTTAAGGCATTAAATTTAAGTCACAACCTGCTTCACAGCAATAAAGGAGTAATGAGGAAAGAAAGAGAAGGAAAGATCTTTTTAAATTTTATCTGTATTAAACATAAAACATATTCATGCATAACAGCACTTTTAATCTCCAGCGGTAGCCCTGCGTGGTAGTATAGAACGAGGGTTCTGCAGTGGCACAGATCTGGATTTGTGTCCTGCCCCTGTACTAACTAGTTATGTAATCTTAGGCAAATAAACCTGCTTATCATCTCTAAAATGGAAGTAATAGTAGCAGCCATCTCCTAGTATTATTATGAAGATTTAATGAGATAATAAAGTATCAACCAAGTTTAGCACATACTAAGTGCTCTGAAAATTATGATGATAGTGGTGGTTATTGATACATATAGATACCTGTATTTTCTATTTCTATGTAACAATTTACCATGAATTTAGCAGCTTAAAACAACACACATGTGTTATCTCAGTTTCTGTGAATCAGGAATCGAGGCATGTCTTAGTTGGGTTCTGTGCTTCAGTGTTTCTTACAGTACTTCACTTAAGATGTCAGCCAGGGCTGGATCTCATCTGAAGGCTCAACTGGGGACAGGTTCACTTCCAAACTCACTTATACTGCTTTTGGCAGGATTCCATTCCTTTTGGACTGTTGAACTGAGGGCGTTGTGACCTAGAACACTTGGCCAGAAGCTGTCCTCAGTTCTTTACTACATGGACCTAATCACCATGGATGCTTGCTTCATCAGAATATGTACACCAAGAAGGTGATAGGGTTTCCTTGCAAGGTGAACATTAAAATGTTGTATAATATAATCACATAAGTGACATCCCATCACCTTTGCCGTATTTTTTTAGCTACCCACATTCAGGGAAGGGATTAAGTATGTTAATACCAGGAGGCGAGGATCATTGGGGTTTTTCAGCAGAGGGAACCAAAGTTCTGAGAGGTTAAGTACTTCAACCAAGGTCACACAGCACTCTGTGGGTGCCAAACTTAATTGCAGCATATTTGGCTTTAGAGACCTTATCCTTCTAGACACCTTCTGTATATTTTATTTATGTCAAGCTTTGGAGAGAGAAAAGCTTATTTCCTGTGGTCTAGCTACAGTTCTGTGCAAATTAGCAGTGGGATCTGGTCTGATTTTCAGAGTTCATTAGTGACTGCTGTTACCAAGCAGATTTATGGGTGATTTTATTTTATGCATTGTTAATTTTGAAAATGTTAATCTGAAATTGCTACAGTATTTCAATTAATTTGGGCGATTAAAACTTAGCACCAGAAGAATCCCTACCAGAAGATAAGGCAGCTAATTAGAGGTTCTGAAACAAACAACTGTAGACACTGGCACTGAAACACGCCATGTGGATGACACCCAGCAGAACGCACTCTGCTTAACAGTTTGGAAATGGAAAGAATAATTTCTGGCAGTCTAAATATTAAACTTGAACGCAGTTGAATTTTTTAAAAGCTATCTTAAGGAGTTAACTATTTAAATCAATGTATAATTTTTAAATATCATGCAGTTCTGAAAAACTACCTTCAGATTATTTTGCAGTGTTGACTTTTGGATAACTGCAGTGGTGACAGAAATACAATAGATATTTGTCCTCCAGGTATTATTTAAAAATGAGGCAGCATACACTTTTTAAAATATAACACTTGAGCTTCTTTGCTAGAGTTTTGCATTTTTAAAAGTTTATTGTAAAATATTCGGAAAGTATAAGGAAGTATAGGAAAAGTTCTCTGGACAAATTACCTATAATCCTCTCACTCAGCTAATCACCCTTTATACTTTTGTTATACACTTTTTTCCTCATATGTTTCTTTTTTATGTGCAGCCACCTGTTTATTAAATGCCTGTGTTTCCAATTTGATATTCTCCTTTTATCACTTAATTTTGTTTAATTGAGCATATTTGTTGATTCATTTATTCTTTCAACTGTTTGACAAGTATACTGACTTTGTGTTAAGTGTACAAGAATGAACAAGATGCGTTTTCCCTCACACAGCTCCCTATGTCCTGGAGCAAAGGTAATGGTGAAGATTTGAGATCAGGGAGATACAGAGGGTATGCTTGAAAGAGGCATAGACTTTACATATGTGGGCATCGGGAAATGATGTCTAACCTGGAATCCAGGATATGAGCAGGGATCAACAGCATCTGAATGGAGAGAAGAGGGTTGCAGGCAGAGGGAACAACTCCAAGAAAGGCCCTGAGTTGGAGAAGGCACAGGATGGTTAGGGTTGGAGCGGGAGAGCCATTCACGAAGAGAATGGAAGGAAAACCAAGGCAGGATCTTGGTTCATGCACATCAAGGAATTGGACTTTATTCTGAAGAACAGATTGAGCCTTTGGAAGGTTTTATACAGAGGAGCGACATGGGCAGCTAGGACTGGTTGAAAAGATCATCCTAGCCATACTTGAATCTTGAATCACTAAATATTGTTCAGAAAAAAGGAAGTGAGTTTTAGTATAATTTGTTGTTGAACATTAGTCTTTCTAATTTTTATTTTTATAAATGCTTTGAGGAACATCTGTGCATGAACATACTTTTCCATATGGCCGATTATTATTTAACAATGGCGTCGTAGAGGTACAATATCTGGGTCAAAGCATATGAACTCCTAGATTTTGGATGTAGATGTTGCCAAGTTTACCTTTTAGAAATATTACGTTGAATTATATCCCCACATATTATTTGGGTATGAAAATATGTCTTATTTTATGCCCACCAACCTTGTATTGTTCTTTTCACTATAAGTCATTAGATAGGAAAATAATAGTATCTTACTATCATATCATAGTAGTTGATACCATAACATGAACTTCATTGATTTTTAGTGAGATAGATTATTTTAATATTTTTGGTTATTTGTGTTTTTTTCTGTGAATTATCTATTATGCTTCCCCCTTCTTTCTATTCAAGATTTGGTGCTTTTCTAAATTACTTGTAAGAGTATATGTGTGTGTGAGAGAGAGATCAATCTTACATTTATTGAAAATATTTTTATATTTTTTTCTGACTTATTTGTTTCTATATAAAGTTTTAAATTTACCAGGGGTCAAAGTTACAGACATTTTATTTATGGTCTCTTTTACTGCTTTTATGCTTAGAAAGTTTTCCGTCCTCTGACTTCTATTAAGCACCTACTTCTAATTTTATTGTTTAATTTTTGTAGCATCTGGCTGTTTAACTTATTTTTAAGTAATAACTTATTTTACTTATTTAACTTATTTTTGTGTAAGGAATAGATTTTAATTCTGTGAATAATTCCAAATGTACACGAAAATGTTTTTCAGGATTTATATTACAAGATTTTACGGAATTTAAATTTATCTTTTATCTTTTTTTTTGAGACAGAGTCTTGCTCTGTTGCCCAGGCTGGAGTGCAGTGGCGCGATCTTGGCTCCCTGCAACCTCTGCCTCCCAGGTTCAACCAATTCTCGTACCTAAGCCACCCAAGTAGCTGGGATTGCAGGCGTGTGCCACCATGCCTAGCTAAGTTTTTGCATTCTTAGTAGAGACAGTGTTTCACCATGTTGACCAAGCTGGTCTCAAACTTTTGGCCTCATGTTATCCTCCCGCCTTGGCTTTGCAGTGTGCTGAGATTACAGGTGTGAGCCACTGCACCCAGTCTAAATTTATCTTTTTTGTTGTTGCATAACAACCACAATTATATTGTGTACTTTTTGTTTTGTACTTTATTATACACATGGCTTGCTAAAATTATAAGTTATCTTGTGCAAAGCATGTCACAATACATGTTCTGTATAGCTAGGAAATTACATTTTAAACAAATGTAAGTACTTAATATTGAAATAATCAGTTTTTTTTTTTTTTTGTAAAATATGACAAACTAAGCCTAACTTCCCCAAGGATTTTTAGAAGTAGGAAGGAAAATATTCTGTGGCTCTGCCTTTTGAGTTCAGAATAGCTCCTCCCATTGATCTTATGCAAAGCATGTCACAATACATGTTCTGTATAGATAGGAAATTACACTTTAAACAAATATAAGTACTTAATATTGAAATAATCAGGTTTTTTTTTTTTGGTGAAATATGACAAAGTAAGCCTAACTTCCCCAAGGATTTTTAGAAGTAGGAAGAAAAATATTCTGTAGCTCTGCCTTTTGAGTTCAGAGTAGCTCCTCCCATTGTTCTTATTTCCTTTTGTACATATATGTCTCCCTTAATTTTACAAATCTTCCTCATCTTAATTTATTCTGCTGTTCCTGGGAGTGAGACTAGAACTATTATTTTAAAAGAGCTTTAGTTTTAGTAATTTTTCATCACAGTATGAAAATTTCAACTTGTACTTTATTTGGAGTATGCAGTAGATATGTTCTCATTTCAAAAAGTGTGGAGATTCTACACTTTCAAGTTCCAATTTGGAAAGTCTTATATGTCATCATGGAAATATTAGGTGTTTAATAAATAGACTTTCTTGGAGAATTCGGTCGTAAGCAGGTAGAATAATGACTTTGGATTCCTGCCTGTCATGTTGCCCCTTATGATCTGTTCACAGAACATGCTTCTGGATGTCCAGATGTTAACAGTTGTGATCGTAGCTACCTATTATATTAAATGCCCCAACAAAATTGTGTGATGTGTTCAGTTCAGGACAGAGCTTTCCTTCTTGGGAGTACGAATTACTCTTTCAGTTTGTCTAGAGGACATGAACATGATAAGATAAACAAAACATGAAAGTGTACATGTATTTCTCTACCTCCACCTACCATTGTAGGGCTAACATTACAGCTTTTCACTCCCAGAGGAAGAAACTTTGCCATTTCAAACTGAAATGCCAGGCTTTGGGGATCTCAGATTTAAATACTTTGTGCATCTTTCATTTAAATTCAAGCAGTATCCAAGAACAGAATCTGGCCAATGATTTTCAGAAAACGAAATGGCAACACCTTCTTGGAATCTCAGACTGTTCAAGGATTTTTTTTTTCTAGCAAAACAGGAAGAAATTGGGGAAAAAGCATATGGACTCAGGTTGAGCATATGATGTATTTTCAACTCGAGTCGGCACTTTACTCATATTTGTAGTGTGACTTAAAATTAATTTGGGTGAAGCACTCAGATTTGAGGGAGGAAAAAAATCCCTATTTGGGACTTAGTCAACATTTGTGGCATCTCATTAATCGCTGCCTTATGTAACTGCTTTCCCCACCTAAAGAGAAGCTACTGGGATGAGAAAAGTTTATAATATTAATGCCAAGTACAGATCTTGCCTCTCCCAAAAGGAGTTCATTAATCACCATCGAAGCACAAGAACAAATATACTTCATGTCTCTTGCCAATTTTTTTCAATAACATTTCTGAAAGGCAAAAAAAAAAAATAATCTTCATTTGAAAAGGTTTTAATTTGGCTGTTATTTAATTTGTGATAATGTTATGTAAATTTAACATGCACTGAGAATGCCCAGGCGTAGGGTATAGAAGTAGAGTGCGTTGGTTAAGAGTTTGGGCCCGTGGATCAGAGAGATCTGGATCCAGATTCTTGGCTCTATTACCTCCTCTCTGTGTGGTCATAACACAGGCAAAGCACTACAAGCACAGTGCTTGGCACAGGACAGCTGGCCAAGAGCCATCAGTGATGGAAATTCTTACTCTCACTGGTAGGAAGCAGTATGGACATCAAGTTTGAAAACATGACTTTCAGTCCAAGCTGCTGTGCAAATCTTTGGACAATTTAATAAGCCTCAGTTTTCTAATCTGTAAAATGGGGATGAAAATACTCACCCTACCCACATACGCTGGCACAAATGATATAATGTATTAATCAAGACAGAAAACTGAACCTAGCCATGGCATACAAAATCATGTAATATAATTTTGAAAAGTGCCAAGTTGTGAAATCATCTTTATTTTGCCATGTATCTCAGATTCTCAACTGTACAATTATTTGGGTGATCAGTATGTAGTATTGATTATATTTTAGTGTCACTCTCTCCTCTAAGGAGTTTTTTATTACCATTCACTGGAAAGTACACCGCTTTTTCTTTGCAACTTTTTCTTTACCTCTTTTCTTCTGCCTTCCAATTTAAAATTCATGAGTAATACAGCACCTCACGAATAGATGAAAGGGATGACAATCTAAAAAAAAAATGAAAGAAAGAACTAATGTAAACCTCATGCTGGAAAACAGAAACACCAATTTAAACAATCATAAACAGGAGAAACAAAAAAACCTGTTGTGCAAGAAAAGGAGGCTCCAGTCTACCTTTATTTACAACCATCAGCTACCGAGTATCAGAGATAGGAATGGATCCATGGTGCAATTTTCAGGCATTCTTGAAAATGTGTTTCTTTCTTTCTTATCTCTATTAGAAGATGTGCCCTGTCTCCTTCATTTCTTTATTTCCATGGCCTCTGCTATGAGAAGCATTGTCAAAAGCCAAAAGAAGAACAAGAAATTCTAAGGACATGGGTGAAAATGCAGGCTTGAGGTTTCTGAAAATCACAGGAGACAGACAAGGCTGGTGTCCAGCAACAATACTGGGTAGCTCTTTTTGTCCCCGCTTACGCAGCGAAGGATAAAGAAGAGATCCTATGGACACTTAGTAAGGATTACTTCATTTTTTAATTCAAAGTAGTTTGGAAAGAAGATACTGAGCAGAGTAGAATAGCAGGAGGTTTTTGTAAGGTGAAATAGAATGAAAGTGGCAGCCAAGAATTTTTCTGTCTTCAATTTTAAAGAACACCAGCCTAACTCGTTTTTCTTTTTTTCCTGTGTTCTTTTTGACCTTCTTGTCAAGCTCCTGACTTTCTCCCTTGGGGATTTTTCTCTGTATAGTGAGCGCTGACTCCCTTAGAAATCCTGAACCCCACACCCTCATCACGAAAGAGTTTAAGAGAATTCAAATAAACACATTGAGATAAGTAGCTTGTGAGCTAACTGTTACGGGATGCCTCTGTAATAAGATACTGCCAGCTGGAAGCTAAAATAAAGTGAAATTCCATTTAACACGTGAGAGTCAAAATTGTATGTTTCACCTAAAAATATAAACTAAAGTTAATATTAGACATTAGGAATTCCTACTGAAACATGTACTTTCATTTAATAGTAAATTTCTTTAGAATTGTGAGTTTCCTCCTCTTCAGACTGTCCAAACATAGTTCCTGGCACCAGGTCTGTGGTCTGTTTCTCTCACTACAATGAGGAAGAAGTTTATGGTTTGCTAATGTCTTAGTCTACACATTTCATTGTACTCCATGACTGCAAATTCATCTTTGTATGATTTATATGTCAATCAGCACGTTGGTGAAGTAGCCATGGAATGAATATTAGAGTGATATTTGTTGTACTAGAGGTTTCACGTACTTTATTTTTAATTCTCACAACAAAACTGTGAGAGATATTATGCCCATTTTACGGTTGAGGAAGCTACACTGAGAGTTGTGACAGGTGTCCAAATTCATGTAAGTAATAAACGCTGAAACTGAGCTTTTAACCACATCCTTATAAAACTTCCATATATGTGTTTCCATAACTAGCAGAAGCATTTTATGTTCTTAACTAATTTAGGAGTCTTGTAGGAATGCATTCACTAAATCAGTGCACTTTGTCAGAAGATTTATTTTGTAGCCAGGCTGGCTACAATTATGGATCATGCCAGATGCTCAGTGGAGGGAGGAAGTGAGATGAGGGAGACTAAAGAGAAATGATCTTGGTCAGACTGAAGAAGGACAAGCACTCTTAATTGTCAATATCAAATGAAAGGAGAAATATGACCTTGATGTGAGGGCTTAAGGCAGGGTTGCTATCATATGACTGTCTCATCCAGGTCCTGGATGAGAGAGGACCAGCTGAGGTGATGGGAGAGCCTGGGAAAGAGCTTCTCGGAAGGGCCCAGTTGGGCAAAGGGCAAGCAGACACTGCAGATGGTCCCTCAGGTCTCTGCCAACCTTGGGGTGCTGCGATTCCAAGCAAGGAAGGAAGCTCATTCCACATAGCGTTTTAGATCTTTCATTAGTGTGCCTTTGATTTTAACATCATTAGAAAATACAATCATAGCAAAATATCAGGAAATGACCCCAAACTAATATAATAAATACTGCTTCTGTTTGTTCTTTATACTGTCTTTTCCCTTAATGTCTTCATTAAGATTTGTGTAGAGAACAGGGTTTTAAGCATGATGTCGCTATTTTAAATAATTTATAGAGGATGATTGTTTTTCCGTGTTGTGATTTATTTGTGTGTGTGTGTGTGTGTGTGTATAATAATCCTAACATAAACCATCATCAGAGAAACCATCACTAGTGATATCAATAATCAATACGACCTAGTAGGTATGCAGCAATTCTGACTTGGAGAGATCTCTCCTCCCTCTGAATCAGGTTGGGACAGAGTGATTCTAGCATTGGCCTGTGAAACACTGGCTCTGCCCTCATCTGGGATGGCTGTGTGCAGTCAGGTATGTAAAACTAGTTGGCTCCCACCCTTGAGCTTGTCATATGACTGATCATATGAAAGTGTGTGTGTGAGCTATAATTATTGAGGTATGTGCCTTATCTCCCTTGCTAGACTGATAGCTCCTTTGAAGACAAACACCTGGTCTTTATCTTTACAGTTCCTAGGGAGATTTAGTGCAGGACCCTTCTCACAAAAGTGTTCAGCAGTGCTGAGCCAAGGAGGGTGGATACCATGGGAGTAGTCTACCTGTTAGTGGGGAAGGATATTTTATCGCTGACATTGCTGAGAATTGCTGGCCCATGTGATAAGAAAAACCAAACCAGCTTTGATTAAAAGTCAGTTTTATTATTGTTTTTAAATTATCCCCAGACAATGCACCCCTTGTCGTCCAGCCTGGCATGGACCGCTCTCAACCGCCATATGTTCCCACAATCTAACCCTTCTTCTACACCACTGGTATTTAGTAAATTATTATTCAATTTGTCGACTGTTGTAATAGTCTCCCAACTGTTCATCTTGCCTCCAATCCTGACTTCTTTTATTGACTCCTCCAGACTATCAGAAGAATGATTTACCTAAAGGAGAGACAGCATGGCCTCTCCTACTTAAACTCTTCAGCCCATACTCAGAACCAGTCTACAGTATATTAACTATAAAAGGCCCCCAACATCTGATTCATACCTAACTTATTTCTGCTCCTCCAGCAATAGCAGAGATCTGGTAATTTTCCACATGTACAGAATTCTTTCTTGCCACTATACCTTGGCTCCTGCTCTTGTTTCTGAACAAAATAACTTTACTTCTCAATTTACTCTACTTCTATATCTGGTTAATTCCTAGTTATCTATCATCCATCCATCTAAACTTAGTTCTAGTATTCCCTCTTCCAAGAAGTCTGCTTTATAGTACTCCGTATCTGGTGTGCATTGTGGGCCCCTCTCCCATGACAGCACTGTGATAGTATTTTTTTTTTTAATTATCTGGGTACACATCTACTTTCTACAATCTTTCATAAGCTCCTTAATAACTGGAGTTTCATCTTTTCATATTTATACCTGTAGCATCTGGAACATAGCAGGTGATCAGGAAATATATGTTGAATTGAATTGGAAGCCCAGCTTTATAAAAGGGAACACTGGTTTGTGGTGTGAAAATTTTTTACCCTCTGAAAAGTCGACCTATGCTGCTGCTTTTTATACTTTGAAAATTAAGAAAATGGTTTGTTCAAGCACTGCAAGTTCTCACTTATAAGTGGGAACTGAACAATGAGAACATGTGGATACATGGTGGTGGCAGAGAACAACACACACTGGGCCTTTTGTTGGGGGTTGGGGAGGGAGAGCATCAGGAATCATAGGTAATGGATGCTGAGCTTAATACCTAGGTGATGGTTTGATCTGTGCAGCAAACCACCTTGGCACATGTTTACCTATGTAACAAACCTGCACATCCTGCACATGTACCCTAGAACTTAAAAGTTGGAGAAAAATAAAATAGGAGGGGAGGGCAAAGAGTGATTGTACAAAGCAAGGTGAAAAATGTAGTAAACATTATGTAATAGCTAATGTATGCTTATTAAACCATTAAGAAAGAGAAAAAAAAAATGGTTTGTTAATGAGCCAGCAGTCAGTCCTATTTTACTTATTGTTTATTTTTGAGACTAATGTACAAAAATAATGAAAAGCATTACATTTGAGTATTGGTGTGCCCATACCACCTTTGTTACTTTTTTTCATATCATAAGAACAATTAATAAAATATTTCAAACCCACAGCATCATAGAACACAGACATGTCTTATAAAGTGATATTTTGATAAGTTTTGGAGGAATCTTCAAGTGAAAATCATTTGTCTCTAATATCAACCACTTAGAGCCAAATTAGAACAATAGGAGTTTCATTTAGGCTCCATAAGTAGCTGCAGTAGAATATTACTATGATATTAGTTGCTGAAATTATAAAGGGGAATTTGCTGGTACCAAAAGGCAAGGCAATCAAATTTTTCAGCAGAGGTAAAATACTACCAAACACTTCATTTTGCAAACTGGCATTTTTTTCTTTGAAGCTCTGACCACTTTATAGGCAATTATCTTGAATCATGTGGCATGTAAGGCTGCCTATTACATTCTTCTAGCTATAATTTGTTTGGTGAAAGAGGTTATCAAAGCATTTGTTTTCATTATATTCATTTTCGATCCAAATTTACCTAGGATTCAAAAATCTAGAGAAAGTTTATGGAGGTTACAGAAGGCCCAGAGATATTTTCAAAGCCTTTCCAATAAAATATTATGCATATTTATTTTGTGAAGAGTAATATTTGGACCAGAAATACGTAGTTTAGGACAGACATTTCTCAACTTTCTTTCATTATAAAAGTTTTTTTAATGACCCAAATTTACACAAGCCTGTACAACAGTATAGAAGTCTGTATCTTAAAATTGCATTTGAATATCTGCAAAGGGAAAGTATATTTTTAAGTCACTGAATACACTTTGCATTAGGTAATTATCACCCTCAGATGCTTCCAATTAATCCTGACTAACCAGATGAACTAGAGTAACACAATATTCCAGTCTTAAATACATTTTTTGGTTTATACAAGAATGTGGATTTACCACATATATTCTTAAAACATAAATTCTTCAGCATATTTAAAATATGCTTAGATTTGTAAAGAACTGTAATTGAAAGCCCAGGGAAGCTTCAGGGGGACAAGACCAGCCTGGAGCAGCCCAAGAAGTGAATGTGCAAGTCATTGCTGTGGATAGTGAGGGTTTCAGTATTGGGGAATTTCTGCTCTCTGACTGACACCTGCCCCATTCTGAAAGTGCATTCAACTGCTGGAATTGGATAGGGTTACCAACTTTTAGCTTCATTGCTTTGCCCATTACTCATATGACTAATATGTCTTTTTCTACCCATTAGGCCCACAGAGAATTTGCTTTTGTTAGCATTTTTCTGGGAAGTATGGTACCTCGCAGAGCTTTCATTTGGTTCGTAAATGTTCTTGCTAAAATGTCAGCACATAACCTGTCATTCCGGTTGGATTTGGGCTATAAGAAGCTTTAAGACCAGTGGCCTTGAATAAAATCCATTCAACTCTTAGTGCTTTTAATGAAATAGAAAAGATAACTATTGGGCCTCTAAAAACATTGATCATTGAGAAGCAGCAGCATTTGTGCTCTGGAAATGCACTGTGTGTGTGTATGTGTGAGATAACTTATATCCCTGTGACATTATTGTTTCCACTTCCGGCAAATATTTTTTTTTTCCCCTATAGAAACCCTTTCAGGAAAAATCCAAACTGAGCAGAGTAAAAATTGAGACAGTATTATTTTGTGCATGTTTTTTGAGCTTCCCTAATGTTTCAGCTTTATAGCTTTTTTATAAAAACAATTTGTCATATTTTAAAATGTAATTTTAATCACTTGGAGGAAGGGGACTAGGTACATTTGTATTCATGTCGTGTGGGGATATAAATTTGTTGACAGTCTCATTTTGCAAAATGGATTTAATGCTGGAAAAAATCATAGCAATTCATTTTTTAAAAATAACACAGCCTCTTTAAATACAGTGCTCTAGTTTTCAAATTTTAGGTCTATGCCATGTAAATAATTATTCACATTATGAATTAAAATTCCATTTGCTTACAGGGCAGCTTAATTTTTTTGCTTATAGGCACATAATCACTTGAAAATCTAAATAATAATTGTTCATTTAGGAGAGAAAAATACCTTCCTCAACTAATCTGTAATACCAATGTAATTTTCAGTGGTAGGTAGAGAAATTGGGTATCACCAAGTCCCGTAACATGTTAGATATACAACAGAACCACAGTTGTAATGATCTTGTTCTAAGGACTTACAATCTAAAGCCATTCCTTATTAGAAATAGAGAATTTGACAACACGTATACACACAGAATGGCCGCATATTGTCATTATATTTGTACAAGCAAAGTTAGTCAAGAAATGCAGAAACATTATTTTGGTAAAATTATTTTAAAAATCTATAATGATAAACATGCACGTATGCTTTCATTTATTTAACAAACTATATTGAGAGATTATTAGGCACCGAACACTATACTTAGGATAAACAACTGAACAATTTTCATGATCCTTGACCTTGTAAAGCTTATGTTCAAGTGGGGAGAAAACAAAACAATTAATATATAAGTTATGTTTAATAACTATAATAAAAATTCAGAAACAATTGAACAAAGGAATGTATGGTGTATCTGCCTAGGAGGGTTGGGAAGACATTGCAGAGGAGGTGCCCTTGAGGGATTAGAATGATCCAAAAGCATAGCTTTGCACTGTGGAAGTGTGGAAATGAGTGGTTTACTTGGCGGAGGACGGTAGCAAGCACTTTGGGTGTGTAATGGGTAGTGCAAGAGTGGTGCCTCTTGTGTGTACGTGTCACAGAGCTGCCCTGTGAAGGAGGCTGGTGGGGACTGAGCTCCAAGTAGCAGATCCTGGCATGGGAAAGTGTCTATCCCGGGGAAGAAACTTTTGTTAAATAATATTATAGAGTTAACTACATAAAGTTTAGAAAATCCATATAAGGAAAAAAGTTCTCATAATTTTACACATCAGATATAAGCATTGTTAATATTGTGGCCTATGTCTTTATAGATTTTATATATATATATATATATATATATACACAAAAATGAGGTCATCTTGTGTACACTGCTGCTTGTAACTTGATTTTTTCCCTCAACAATATGTTTGAACCTTGTGCCTCCCCGAACACTTGATGAGATTATGTCCTTTTGGTTTGTGCTTCCGTAGCATTTGCAATTTTTCTAATGTAAAACACATAATGCTTTATAATATTTGCTTGTATAATTTTCATTTTCCCTGTAAGACTCTCAGATTTTTGAGGATAAGGGAAAGGGTGCCTTGTTTATTATGTTATTCACATTCTAAGCAGAAAATAAGCATTGGGTGGGTTTTTAAAAAAATTAATATGCCTAGGGATGAATGAATGCCTTAGGTAAAGATGAACAAACAGAAACTGAAAGCTGAAATACCAACAAATTATCTCCTAAGATCTCCTTCACTTTGCAGCCACAGTGAATGATGCGTTCCATAAAAGGGAAAATGGGTGTAAAGTGAAAGCTTCAGTCTGTCAGACAGGGAGGCTGTAAGGCCACTGGTCTGCCTTGGCCTGGTGCGTATTTCCGTCTTTCTTTCTGTGAAGAAATAGATGGATGTCTATAGGAGCTGGCACGTGAGTTAGTTTCTTTTCTAGTTACCTTGTTTCAAAGCCAAGGGAGCCAAATCTCAAAATGCCTTCCCACTCACTTGGATAATTAAGATGAAAATAACAATTATATAACTGTGTAGCAGAAAAGAAGTCTTCAAGTTTGGCACCTTGAAAGCAGTGTTCACTGTTGCCACTGGTACTGAAGCGTAATGACTCTGTGGGAAAGGTCTGCAATGAAAGGAATCTCCCTTTCTGAGCGTTGCAGGGGTTCAACATGCTATGACCTGCAACTGGAACAAGTGAGAATAAACTGGGAAAGAAAAAAAACATGGAGTGGGGAAAGAAGTGAGTAAATTAAAGGTGAATCAGATTATCTGTGGGAATACTTTTTAGATGTCCAGGAATTTTCATTTCAGTTGTAGGAGAGATTTCCCTGATACATCATGGCATTTCTGAAGCTTTCCTGTGTCTTGAGGTGGGGGAAAGGGAAGTATAAATGTTTGCCCTTTAGAATTTGGCAGTATTCTGGTGATTTGTTCATGAAGATTATGAGGACGAGGGATGGAAAAGGTCTAGTTTAGCCCTCACCACTCTCTTTTTTGGTTCTCGTTGGAGACTTTATTAGCTAATCAACAGATTTTACAAAAAACTATTTGCATGTTTTATCTCATATATAAAAAGAAGCCTTCAACAAAAAACAAATGCAGGTAACAGCATGTCCCTAATACCCAACATAATAGCTGATGTATAGTAGAAGTCAATAGGCACTTCCTAAAAACTGTGACTACATTGGGATATATTTCTGTAGATTCCAAGAAGGTTATGTAAAAATATAAAATATTTTTATGTTTATCTACATATATAGTTATAGAAAAATAAAAGCACTTCCTCAGAAAAAGAACAATCACTTTGTCAGTGCTCCTGCATACTTTAAAGAATAAACTTTGGAATCCCAGGTGGTTCTCTTTTTGGACATTGTAAAGAGCTGAAGTCTATAAGATTCATAGAAATGTAAGTAGTTTTAACAAGAGCATCTGCGGCCATTAATTTATTTAGTCAGGTGAATTTCTTTCGTTAATTTATCTAATCTCCATTCGCATTTCCTATGTATGATTTTGAAGTAACAAGTCAGACCTTTTATTCTTTAGCTAAATATAGTATTATTGTATGTTTCACACAGTAAATTGAACATACTTTATTGAGACCATTAATTTGAACAGAAGTACAGTTTTCTTGCATTAGAAAGAGATGTTGAAGTATTGTGCCCAGTAGGTAAATTGAGGCAAAATGGCATTTATTGAAATGCTTACATCCTCATGTAAATTCTAGGCCAAAATCAAAGCTAAAACCTACATTGCAGATTTTCTAGTTAAATTTCCTCTCGTGTGGCTGTACTAATAGCAATTAGTTAGCAATTTCTCTTCCATGACTGTACTCATGATTAAGTTGTTGGACATAATTTTTTCACAATACCAGTGAAGCACCTGAAAATGCAACTGAGTAACAAGTATGAAAATGCTGTTTTAATATCTAGTTCTGTTTTATGTTTATAATTAATAGAACTTTAATCATAATATGTGTTCTGTGTCCCGGAGAATATTTTGCCACAATCTTTGCATGGAATCCTGTGTTTTGCTCTCCCAATGGTAGCTGTGTGGAACTTCAGTTGACCTCTGTGGCAGTGTCATGCTAGATCAGAGGTAATATATCCAAGGTGATATGAACCACTGTGGTGTCTAAGACAATATATACCCAGAGGCAACTTTCGGGACAAAATGTCAGAAAGGATTAAGTTCGTGTGTATAACAGTTCTTTCTTAGCCGTCCTTTTCTATAGTGCTCATTATTTCCTGAGATAGCCAGAAAGGGGAAATTAAGAGAACATAGGCCATAACATTTGAAATTCTTCTTAAAAAGTAAAAACTGATTCTTATTTGTAGGCCATGATTTAATACATGTGGAATTTTCTTATAAAGTCCCCTTTATACTACATTGACCTAACTGCTGTTAGATTGTTTTGTTTCATAAGCTGAAGTCTTACTTTAATTATTCAAGATATAGAGGCTGGGCACGGTGGCTCATGCCTATAATCCCAGCACTTTGGGAGTCCGAGGCGGGCGGATCACTTGAGGTCAGGAGTTTGAGACCAACCTGGCCAACATGGTGAAACCCCATCTCTGCTAAAAATACAAAAATTAGCCAGGCATAGTGGTGCATGTCTGTAATCCCAGCTACTTCGGAGGCTGAGACAGTACAATTTCTTTGAACCCGGGAGACAGAGGCTTGCAGTGGGCTGAGATTGAGCTACTGCACTTCAGCCTGGGTGACAGACTGAGACACCAGCTCAAAAAAAAAAAAAAAAAAAAAAAAAAAAGAAAGAAAGAAAAAAGAGAAAGAAGAAATAGAAATGATCGTCTTGACTGAAAATGGAAAATGTGTAAATGTGTTGTGTGTTGTTGCTTATGCTGAGGTCAGAAGTTAGGCTTATATGCAGGAGTAATGTTTTAATGTTTACTCTTTTTCTACTCTCAGAAAAGACTGTCATAGGTGGTCAGAGAGGAAAGGACATTGCAGGCAGCACAGAGAGCTAGGATAATTTCTTTTTTATATTTTTACTTATTTGTATTGATACATAATAGATGTATATACTTTTGGAGTACATGCAATAATTTGATACACTGATATAGTCATATCAGGGTTAATTGGGATATCTACCACCTTATGTATTTGTCTTTTCTTTATGCTTGGAACATTTGAATTGTGCTCTCCTGGCTATTTTGAAATATACAATGGATTAATATTAACTGTAGTCACCCTACTGATCTATTGAACATCAGGTCTTTCTGCTAAGTATATATTTGTACCCATGAATCTCTTCATCTGCTACCTACTACCCCACTTCCCAGCCTCTGGTAACCACGAATATACTGTATCTTCATGAGTTCCACAGTCTTACCTCTCACATAGGAGGGAGAATATGCAATATTTGTCTTTCTATGCTTGGCTTATTTTACTTAACATAATAACCTCCAGTTCCATCCATATTGCCGCGAATGACAGGATTTCATTCCTTTTTATGGCTACATGTATGGCTGAATAATATTTCATTGTGTATATATGCCACATTTTCTTATCCACTCATCCATTGATGGACACTTAGGTTGATTTCCATATTTCAGTTATTATGAATAGTGTTACAATAAACATGGGAGGGAAGGTATCAATTGAATATATTGATTTCCTTTCTTTTGGCTATATACCCAGTAGTGGAATTGGTGGATTTTTCGTTTTTCCATGAGTGTCTATACTGTTTTCCACAGTGGCTGGACTAATCAGTATTACCACCAATAGTACATGCAGGTTCCCCTCTCTCCATACCCTCACTGGTGTTTGTTATCCTGTTTTTGATAAAAGCTATTCTAAATGGGGTAAGATGATATCTCACTGTGATTTTGATTTGAATTTCCCTGATGGTTATTGGTATTGACCATTTTTCATACACCTGTTGACTACTAATATGTCTTTTTTAAAAAATGTCTACTCAGATCTTATCTCATTTTTAAATTAGATTATTTGTTTATTCTGAGTTGTTTGAGCCCCTTCTATATTCTAACTATTAATTCCTTGTCAGATGAATGTTCACAAATATTTTCTCCCATTCACTATATTGTTGATTGTTTCCCTTGCTGTTCAGAAGCTTTTTAGCTTAATGTAATCCTGTTATGTTTTTGCTTTTGTTGCCTTTGCTTTTGAGGTCTTACACAAAAAACCTTTTCCCAGACCAATGTCCTGGAGCATTTCTGTGAGGTTTTCTCCTGGTAGTTTCATAGGTTGAGGCCTTAGATTTGAGTCTTTAGTACATGTTTGTATATGCTGAGATACAGGGGTCTAGCTTTTTACTTCTGCATATGGGTATCCAGTTTCCCAGCACCATTTACTGAAGAGATTACCCTTTCCTCATTGTATGTTCTTGGCACCTTTATCAGAAATAAGTTGGCTGTAAATGCATGGATTTATATCTGAGTTTCTATTCTGTTCCATTGATCTATGTGTCTGTTTTTATGCCAGTTCCATGCTGATTTGGCTACTATAGATTTGTATTATATTTTGAAGTCAGGTAGTGTGATATCTCCAGCTTTGTTCTATTTGTCCAGGATTGCTTTGACTTTATGTTATGTTCAGGTGCTTTTATAAACTGTAATTGAACGGTTGTGCATGTGAACTTTGTGCTAAGTGTCACTGGTGTTTTAGTTGAGAAATGAGGCAGAACTGAAAGTTTTATTTCAGTGTGTCTTTTCTAGGTATAACCCTAATTTTACCAGTGTAACTGCCTGCCAGATGATTTATAACTTCTTGGCACAATTTGGTATTATTTTAACATTCTTATTTTTCTTTGTAGTGTACAGTTTACATTTTTATTGTTGTATATTTTTATTATACTTTTAGAATGTAGGTACTGTTTCATTATTATTTTCATATGACTAGAAGCCACCGTATGTCTAACATTTTCCTTTTTCCTGTTAGACTCTAAGCTTTGTGAGGATAAGGGAAAGGCTGACTTTTTTGAGTAGCTTATTATGCTACATTTGAATAAGCGAAAACCATAATATAATTTTGGTACTTAAATAAAGTTGATGAAATAAACTCTTTATGTAGAAAAAAGATGGAAAAGTAAAAATTTGGGGAGATGATTAGACTAATGATAAAGAAAGTAAGGGAAAAAGGAAGGAAGATCAGGGAGAGAGTTAGTAGTTTTCAGATGGATGGTTGGGGGAAAAATATTGAAGTATCAAAAGGACAAAGCAATACCAGTACTATTCCTACAGTTAATATTCACCTATATTTCAAACATTTTACATTGAAAAATTGTAGATGACAAAAGCTTATAGGATAATGCCTTTAATTTTTAGTATTCCCAATTAATTTATAGGAAGGAGACAGAATATATATTTCCAATATTATAATCCCAGGGTCGTAGAGATTTTGAGACTAAATCTCTGAAATTCCTGTAATAATCTTAAGGATTTACTGTTGCCTATAAAAACTATCATTCCCACTAGAAAATTTTGAATCTGATTTCTTTTCCCGCTTTCTTGGAAAAGAGTAGTGATGCATTCATTAAGTATTGAAATCTGAAATAAGTACTTGTGACCTTTCTGTAATCTAATCTAAACTTATTTTTCTCAGTCAATCAAGGATTCCACCCTTAGTAGGTAATAAAATGCTTCTAGAAAGAACACCACTTTTGCTTTTAGCTAGAATATGCAACTGGACTTAAGTTGCTTCATATGTAAATGAAAATATTTGGCTAAATAAGAACCTTCTTTGACACAGTCGCTATACTGTAAGCATATAGTGTTTTCATGGTCAGAACAGTATGACTTCAAAAGAATACACAACTCCGCGTGGTTTCTGATGTTTTCCCCTCTCTTTATTATAGACACTGTTAAGAAGGAGTGTTCCTGGGAAGGGGGCAATTTTTTCAGTTAATGTTGGTGGTTGACACTTGGCCCCAGTGAGAGGGAATTTAGATGAAAAATTTTACCTATTTTCAAAAAATGAAGACACATATAGTTAGCCTCCTCCTATGAAAACATTGGTGGCTTTGAGTAATACATTTGAGTATACATTTGAGTAATACTTTGAGTATACATTTGCTTGATTTTAAACTGATAAATGTATATATTCACTCTGCTCATGTCTGAATCCATAGATTGTAACTAAATGGTTCTATCTGACTTGAATTCCTTTTTTCACTTCAGAAAAAGGTTAAGGAGGAAAAATTCAAGTAAAAATAAGGGAGGGACTAAACCTTAGAGTTACCTGTTAGATACTGTGGTGATTGTGGATCCTCAGAGTTTGAAAGTGGACTCATAGAAGTTTTCAAAGACTGAGCAGGTTAGAAATTCTTCCAAGTAAATATTTTAATTGTAGCACCATTTTATAAGTAAAAGACTACTCTTCTGCGTTCCCTTGTTCTGTTTCAGAAGTTTGTTACGGAAGACTGTTTGTAAGAAGGGTAGAGAGATTGTTCAATTTATGTGCATTTTTCTGTAGATATGTTGACAATTGGTCTCTGACCTAAGGGCTCCATAGCCTCTTAAGAAAAAAAAAAATCAGCACATCAAAATGATGGTGCAGAGTCATTTGCGTTCTCTGAAACTTTGCCAGTCAGAAATACCAGTTGCACATGCTCTTCATTTTAGCTTATAAATCAATAAACCCTGTCTGCATGAATCTGAATCTTTTGGGAATGCATCTGAATATGCCCTCTACTACTCGAGCAAGATGATCACAGGAAGGAGGGAGGTCAAGAGAACAGAGAAAAATTAAAGCAAGCAAATAATTGAGTGTATAGGAAATAAAAAAGTTGGGTGTTTTTCTTTAACATAAGTGATGCAAGTCATCTCATTTAAAGTGTATTCAGAATGAGTGTAAATAATTAAGGGGGCCTTAGTAAGAACCTTTAAGAAATATATTAGCAGTTTTACATGTCAAAAACAATTTTATTTTTTTGGAAAATTTCAGTTACACATAGCATATTGATAGTTGGGTAGAAACACAAATAAATAAAAGTAGTTTAAAAGCAAGTAAAAACTAATGATCAAGTGGCAGTTTGTTTCTGTAATACCAATAATAACTGAATATTTGTATCATTAAAAGCTAAATTTGGCTATGAAAATAAATGTTTATCATACAAATTTAGGCAACATAAATATATATATGAAAGCAAGAGGAGAGAGATACTAACAAGTAAACAGATAACTGCGTGAATTGCAAGTTCATAATGTAGACTGCCTTGACTGGACCTGTTACAGGAAAGGGGTCCCACTCCAGACCTCAAGAGAGGGTTCTTGGATCTTGCACAAGAAATAATTCAGGTGAGTTCATAGAGTAAAGTGAAAGCAACTTTATTAAGAAAGTAAAAGAATAAAATAATGGCTACTCCATAAACAGAGCAGCCCCAGGGACTATTGATTGGCCATTTTTGTGGTTATTTCTTGATGATTTGCTAAACAAGGGGTGGATTATTCATGCCTCCCCCTTTTAAACCATGTAGGGCAACTTCCTGACATTGCCAGGGCATTTGTAAACTGTCATGGCACGGGGGGAGTGTAGCAGTGAGGACTAGGAGAGGTCACTCTCATGGCCATCTTGGTTTTGGTGGGATTTAGCCAGCTCCTTTACTGCAATCTGTTTTATCAGCAAGGTCTTTATGGCCTGTATCTTGTGCTGCCTTCCTATTGTATCCTGTGACTTAGAATGCCTTAACTGTCTGGGAATGCAGCTCAGTAGGTGTCAGCCTTATATTACCCAGCTTCTATTCAAGATGGAGTTGCTCTGGTTCACTTGTCTGTGACAGACCTACTTGCTCCAGGTATTTAAGGAACCATAAGAAAGTCAGCATGACTGAAAAGAGTGAGCAAGTGTGAGGCTGGAACAAGATGAAACTGGAGAGTTATCAGGGACCAGAAAATATATAGGGTCTTGTATGCAATCACCAGGAGTTCGAATTTAATTTTAAGTGCAGTGAGCAAGTTTTTAATAGGAAACTTATTGTATAATTTATTATTTTTTTAATCAGGCCTTATGTGTAGGATAGTCAGACGTTTTAAGATTGGATGAGGAAAAGCCAGTTAGAAAGACAGTGCTTGAACTGGGAGGTAGAAATGAAGGTGGGAAGAAATGGTTTGATTAGAGAGAAATTTTGGAGATATAATCAAGTGTATGTGCATGTGTGTTTGCACATGCATATTTGGAAGGGTGGCCTTTGGGAGAGAAAGGGTCCCTCCCTCCCTGCCTTCCTTCCTTCATTCCTTCCTTTCTTCCTTTTCCAAAAAAATATAATAATAATAATTGAGATAAAGAACACAACCTATGGCACCGTGGTGTTTGGTCACAGTCTAGTAGATATAAACTCTGTACCAAGACACAAAGAAAGGTGCTATAGTGTGGTACCTACACTTTATACCAGCTAAATAAATACTGTTGGTGTATTGAGTGGTACTGAAGCAAGAAGATTGAGTATCTAAAGGAGTGTATGTTTAAGGCACTTAAAATGCACTTAAGGGAATGTTGGTAGGTGTTTTAGTCTGTTCAGGCTGCTCCAACAAAATACTGTAGACTCTGTGGTTTATAAATGACAGCTGACAGTTCTGGAGTCTGAGAAATCTACAATCAAGGTGTCAGTGGATTCAGTGTCTGGCAAGGGCCATTACAGACGGCTGTCTTCTCAGTGTTCTCACATGGTAGATGGGGTGAGGGAGCTCTTAGAGCCTCTTTTACAAGGGCAGGAATTCTGCACGTGGGGCTCCACCCTTGTGGCCTAATTACCTCTCAAAGGCTCCACCTTCTAATACTATCACGTTGGGAATTACATGTCAGCATATGTATTTGGGGGTACATAAACATTTAGTCTATAGCAATGGGTTTATAAGTAGAAATTATATTTGAGTTTTAACGAGTGAGAATAGTAGTTCAGATTATTTTTTCCCTTGGGTTGGGGGGTGAACTGAATATTCAGACATCAGCAAGTATATGCCAGGAAGAAGGTAGAGTATGTTAATGAAAACTTGACCTGTTCAATAGATTTCAAATAATTCACAGAATGAGTGTAGGAAAGGAGTGTAGGAAATGGGCCAGACCCTCAAAACTGCATATTATCAAGTTTAAATTTTATCCATTGCTTTCATGCAGTGTCACTGACCTTTTTTCTGTCCCTCAAGTACTTTCAAGTTCATTCCAGTTTCAGAGCATTCATGCATGGGGCTCAGTTTGCCTGTTAAATTTTTCCTCCCAAATACCTACTCTCTTCTCCTTAGAGAAGGTGATAATACTTAGTTAGACTAGGTGATAATACTCTGTAAAATTGTGCAGTTGTGTTCTTTTTCTATCTTTAAAGAAGAGGATAAGATAGCTCAGGGCTATGCTTCTGAAACTGGATTCCTTAGGTCCCTGGGAATAGCTGTTTGCCAAGGGTCTGCCAAGTACATGGCATTTTCTCCTGAAGCTTTGACCTTAAATATTTTAGGGAAACATTTTTTTCCAATAAAATGTACATGTATAACAGAACAGAATGTTAAATTTGCATGGATTTTCAAGTAACACGTGAAATTTTATAGTTATTTTATACTTGGTAGCCTATAAACACCCTTTTAATAAAGGTGAAAAAATCTTCCAAAGACATTATCATATCTTTCATCCTTGATTCGTGATTCACTAATACTCCAGTAGACAGTGCCAAAGAGTGACTAGTCAGTGGTTATGAAGTTGAAGGAAGGCATCTCTGCCTTATCCTTGTTTTTATATGAGCTGTGACAGTGCTGTTTCCATTATTTGAGTCATCGTTGTTTATAAAAATAATGTAGGCTTCTCTGGTGAAAATTTTAAAAATTATTGATGGGGAGTGTTCCCTTTGTGAACAGTCAGTTCTTTAGACCAGTTTGTTTTCCACCAAATTGCCTGCTTCTGTTGTAGCAGATGGTTTCCATGCTGTGGTTCCTTTTACTCCTCTCTGAAGACCAGCAAATCGATGAAAAAGTCATGCTTTCTTAGAAAGAGCCTTGCAAGTTGTGATGGCAGGGGAATCCCAGCACCTAGCATCCCAGGCTCAGCCTGGTCATGGGGACCTGATTCTTAGATTGTAGACTTGTATCAGGAAAGGTCCAGATGTTAACTTATAAAGGGTTTTTTAGTTGGGAAGATGACAGGCAGCACTTATTTCACTGTAATTTTCTCAAAAACAAATTTGGCAGTGGTAGGTGTTGGTCATGGTGTTTTGCACATGTACCCACAAGAATGTGATTCTCAAACTTGGCTAGAGTTTGGATGTCACACCTAGGAAATTTATAGAAAAAATAAAGTACACATTTTAGGGTCTTAACCAAGAATTATAAAAGGAAAATTTCCTAAAATTTTTATAGATATGAACATTTTTTTTTTTTTAAATTCCCTCTGGATGGAAGTCCATGCCCAGTTGTATTGTTATCTTAGAGTTCACCTGTCTGTCTATTCCATAGACTGACTATAGGCTGTTTGAAGGCAGGATACTTTCCCTTGCTTTCCTCTGAAACTGCCATGCCTAGCACTTATGGAATGCTGAAGTCACATTTGATGAATGAATGAATATGTTATGCTTGTGATCAGTTTCCCAGGATAAACCATCTACATTTTCTGATATCTTGTAAAACTAATTATTTTTTAATGTGGCTGTGTTTAGATTTTAAATTGGGCCTCAGAGGTGAAAGGCTAGCATATTACTGACAGCCCATTTATCTAGTAGGCAGCACTCTCCTCTAAGTTATTGCCTCGGGGAAGCCCATTGCATTAGGGCGGTGATATCAGCATCATGAATAGATACTAATCTATATTGTGGCAATCGCTCTTCTTGCCCTGCTTAGAAGACACAATGGTTGATACTCCTACAATTAGCTGTTCAGTTCATTGAAGTTTGAAAGTTTATGTGAAAATTATTAGTGAAACAGTTTATATCTAGAAAATTTTCTAATAGGATTCTACTTAGAATTAACTTTTTTAAAAAGTACATGTGTCACTTGGCCTGTGTCACTCTTAGTGGTACTGAATTCAGATTTGAAAGGAAATTTTGTTACAGGTCTCCCTTTTAAAAACACTTCTCTATTGTTTTGGGAAACTGAAGCATTCTATGTACCTACACGTAGCTGTAGTTTTATTCAACCAGAGACACATGACTATTAGTAGAGTATAACTATCATTTTAATATTGCTAATTTGTTTGTTAATTCCTCCTGCATAAGTTTGACTTGGGGATCTTGTCTGATTTAAGACCAAGCACAAGTACTAGTGTGAACAAAAGTTAATGAGCAAAATTGTCAAGTTATATATTAAGGGCATAGTTAGCTGTACAACAAAGCTTTTGTTGTGGGGATAAAACAAGGTAAAATAATTAAACATCTGGCAGGAGATCTAATTTTGGCTTAGTATTTTAATCATATTCCCTTGGATAATTATAATTGATTACATAAAAGTTTTAGGAACTTCTAAGATTGCCCAAATACATATGTTGAAAGTACATGTGACTATTTTGCATTTAATGTCTGAAGGTAGTTGCAATATAAATATTCAGATTTGGGTGAGCAACACTGTAACTCAGCTAACATGTCTGTTGTAAATAAAGTTCTGGAGTGGAGAGAAACTAAACAATTGTTGGGTCTATATTTTCCCCAGAAGAGAGAAGCAACTTTCTGGGATTAGTTGTGAGTTTATAATATAAGGAAATGTGTATTTCTTGTCCCTTTTTAAGGAATATGACTGTCTGTTTCCAATTAATCACTGTCAGTGAGGAAATTTAGAATTCAACTTTTGTAGTTTACACTACTTTGCACCTCAGCCTCCCTTGAAGTGTGGTAGCCAAGGGAAAATATGGAGTTTTTTAAGGAACTGGGGATTTTAAGCCTGACCAAATTTTGAAAGACTAATCTATGAAAAGGAGATTTGCTGCCTTCAGCATAATTCCAGATGGAAGGCAGTAGGTCAATGGAGAGAAGTTACATAGAGATTTATAAGTAAGTTTCAAGAAGACCTTATTAATAAACTCTATGCAACAATAACTGAGTTGTCATGGGGGCATGTGGTAAATGTTCTGCCCTGGACATTTTTAAACAGAGGTTAAAACCTATCAGAGGCATATTTTCTAAGGGAAGAAGAAAACCTACATTGAATTAATACTAAATGGCTGTTCGAAATATAAACATCTGTAAGTCTAATTTATTCTCCGTTCTTGATCTCATTTGTGAAGAGTGATGCCTGCTGTGGCAGTAAATTGTGTTAAGAATTGTATTGATGATTGAGCGCTGACGTCAAGTTTAAGCCATTTCCTCTTATTTTAATTGCAATTTTTTATCTTTCAGTTAATGCGAGTGTGTTCACGTCCTTAGCAATGTAATGGTGCCTTTTTCATAAGAGGAAGAATATTAAAGGACATTTTGGAAAGCAACCATTTATCCCACCTGTATTGTAGAACACCTACTATATGCTAAAATCAGAAGCAAAGGGCAAGGTGTCGGAATTCATTATATCGCTGTGCCCTTGTTTCATTCCTTTTATCCTTTGATCTCTGTACTCCTGACAACAGATCATGCTGAAATGGGAAGTGCTGACTATCAGAAATAAATTGCCAAAGATAACCCTAACAAATGAGCAAAAAACAACAACAACAACAACAAAAAATTCTATTATATCGTAAACTCACAACCCATTCTGCGACAAACCATATGAGTTGAAGAAACACTGTACTTTGTAAGTTGATGATGGCTGAACAGAGGTTAATAACAATGTCCTAGTGGGTATTACCTGGGCTTAAGCATAATTCTTGGCACGGTTTACACATTTTTGCTTTGGGGATGAGGTCAGCAACATACCTATAGTAGTGTGCTACTAGGTGAACTTCCTAAATGAAGCTCATAACCAAGAAGAAAGCAATACCAGAAGAGACAGAGTAAATAAAACACTTAGGAATAAGTGGGACTACAAAAGCAGTATATCTTTCCTACTTTGTAGCATAGCTAGGTCCTATTATTTGACTGGAGTATACTCGCGTATGTACCCTTCGTAATGTTAAATTTTACATGTTATGGGCATGTTGTGGGCATTCCAGTCCATCTACAAAAAGACATATGAGGCAGCATTGCTCCATCCCTAACACCTTACAGCCTCTTATGGAGCCTGGGCATTTCTGTATTTTAATTCCTAATATATATTTGGGTGGTGAAATGCCATCAAAGTTAATTTTTTCCTAAACACTCTATGAATTTTCAGTTGTTTCTTCTTAAGAATGATTGACTTGGGCATGTTGACAATAAAGGAACTGCTCTTTCCATCATTTGTCACATGGCGCTACTTGCTTTTATCCCTGTGGCTCTTGGCAACGGAAAACTGCAGTAAAGGCCAGGGCTCAGGACTGGCCCCTGTATTTGAGGCCACATCAGCTGTTTGAGGTTTAAAAGATATTCTTTCTTGACTTCCGCCTCTATTTAAAACTGTCAGAAAAACAAAATTACCCAGGCAGTCTACCACATGAGATGCTTTCCTTGCCCTAGATGTGCTCAATAAAACAGAGGTGAACTGCAGTTCTCTCCCTTAAACATGGAGTTAACTATCATGCAAACCAGACTCCATTTAAAAAATTATTCTGCTTTACATTACGTCCTCTTCCACCTGTTGGAGTTCTTAATCACTTGTGTGTATGGGATATTTAGGTTTCATTTTAAATTAGCAGTAGCAACTTAATAGAATGTGTAAAATAAACTCTCTATACTAAAGGCATTTACAGTGTATTGAGAGCAAGTCTGTTAAACATTTACCTGAGAGGAGTTCTCTTATAGAGTGTTGTTCAGGGGAAAGTCAATGAAATCTGCTGTTGCTGTTAGGGTGAGACCTTATGACATCTGGTAGGGAAATACTCCCTGAATGTGAGATTAAAATCATCCCTCTGGGGGTTCTGCGGCACAAGAACAGAAGCAAAGGAGGATGTAGCAACTCCTGACAAGCCTCAGCAGTCCCAGCAGCTAAACTGGGGTGAAGGGCACAGTGTTTTTCAACCTCTGCCTCCTGATTGGATTGATAAACAAGTGTTGACTAAAACTTTTCTAGTCTGTTCAGTTTATAACCACACTTGTTTTTCTCCCTCTGGCATGGTTGTTCAAAAGAATTTTGAGGACTTTAATAAACTGTTTGCTGAAGCATTTCATGTAGCTTTTGAGATTTTTCTAGGTAACTTAGACATGTAGAACCGAATGACAGTCATTCATCCTTCTTTATATGTTTAGTGCAGCATTTTCAGCCAGTTACAGCTTCACCATGGTTAATCATTAGAATAAAAAGTTCTGAAGCATAATAAAGGCTTCAGTCCTTTAATGTGCAAAAAATATCATGTTTATGAGTGGACCTCTCTTAGCTGGGAGCAGTTTCACCTGTAAACGAATAAGTGACTGTGAGGTTGTTCATTGTGACCAGTATTGCTGCACCTAGACCCATGTTCATTTGAAGCTGCTGTTCTCTCAAAAATGAAATATTGAACTGAGGCCTTCATTGTGCATTCAAAGAAATACAAAGAGAAGGAATGGATCTGTATTTCAAATATCATTGGTGCTATTGGCTTAGACATGTTCCCTTTATTGGGTCTGTTTTGCAAGCCTAAATTTGAGCCTGAAGAGTTTCTCCATATAAATGTCTTGAGTATTGCAGTGGCACATCCATCACCTTTTTGCTTTTGAATTACAAAGATAACCTTAAGATATGAAACATATACTGGGCAATGTGATACATACACAGAAAGGGTGAGCCTCCTCAGTGATGAAATCAGCCAGTGCCCAAGAGGAAAGTAATAGGCAGAAAGGATAGAGTTGATGAAAAAATTGATTCTTTTCCATTAAACTGTATGTGATGTGTTTTTTATGAAGCAGGTATCAGCTGAAGGAGAAATATTTTTTCAACTAAAAAGAGATTGATGGTAAGGGAGAGGAAAAGTATGTCAGAGATCACGGGATAAATATGTGTCTTATTCTATTACCATCTCGTATAATGAGAAAGTTGAAAAGCATTCTATTGTAGTTACTTAAAATGTTTACTTGGACTTGGTGGTATTAACACTTTTAATGTTAATAATGGCTTTTTTTTGTAAAGTACATGTAGACTTCACACATCATTGTTTTTTCAATTCTAAAACTTGTTTGGCTTATTTTCAGGTTTACCAAAGATGCAGGTCATTAGGAACTATTCTGGAACACCACCCCCAGCTCTTCATGAAGGACCCCCTTTACACCTCCAGGCCGGGGATACGGTTGAACTTCTGAGAGGAGATGCACACAGTCTGTTTTGGCAGGTACTATTGTTACAGGAAAGGAGTCCTGATCCAGCCCCAAGAGAGGATTCTTAAATCTTGTCCAAGAAAGAATTCAGGGCAAGTCCACAGTGCAAAGCAAAAGCAAGTTGATTAAGAAAGTAAAGGAATAAAAGAATGGCTACTCCATAGACAGAACAGCCCCGAGGGTTGCTGGTTGCCCATTTTTATGGTTATTTCTTGATGATATATTAAACAAGGGGTGGATCATTCATACCTTCCCTTTTTAGACCGCATTGGGTAACTTCCTGGCGTTGCCATGGCATTTGTAAACTGTCATGGCGCTGGTGGCAGTGTAGTAGTGAGGACGACGAGAGGTCACTCTCGTGGCCATCTTGGTTTTGGTGGGATTTAGTCAGCTTCTTTACTGCAACCTGTTTTATCAGCAAGGTCTTTATGACCTATGTCTTGTGCCAACCTCCTGTCTCATACTGTGACTTAGAATGCCCTAACTTTCTGGGAGTGCAACCGAGTAGGCTTCAGCCTCATTTTTACCCAGCTCCTATTTAAGATGGAGTTGCTCTGGTTCACACGCCTCTGACACTATCCAACAGTTTGTTAGATTTAGTGCATGATTTATTACTGCTTAAAGAAAAATGACTCTTGTCTTTAGAAACTGCATGCTTTCAGCTTCAGAAAAATTACATGATGTGCGGAAAATATTTTTTATTAACCTTTTTTATATTTACTAATGCCAAAGTGGCAACAAAAATTGGAACACTAGAGAAAAATACTATCAGTGCTGTGGGGTCATAATTATCATTTTTATTAAAAATTCCCACTTTACCAGAGCATTTTTTCCAAACCTAGGACCTGTGGGTATGATCTAATTTGCATGGCTTTAATATATTAACAGTTCACTTCAGGGAAACTACCTAATTAGCTTGCCTGTGGCCATTTCTGACCATATTTGCTTTTTCCCTACCCACGGTAATACCTGGAGTTCTCAGAGGTGCTCTGGGCATTATTCATAAAATCTGTGAAATGTAAAAAGTAAGTGAGCATATTGATGTTTGCCCATGATGAAATCTCTCTTGGGCCGTGGACCTTTTTATTTGGTTGAAACTTTTTTTGAACTTAGGTAAATATGGTATCATGTTAAGATTGAATAAAGCTGTTCATTAAATTCCTGAATTTCATGTGTATGTTAGAAATACTTCCCAATGATGTTGAGGAAAGAATTGGTTAAAAAATCTATTGTGCATTGAGGGAAAAATAAGTGAGGATCAACAGATTATCACGAGTGAAATGTGGTTAGAGGTAAAAAGAGAGAAATCAGAGAAAAGACTGTTGGATAATAATCAACTGTGCACATGTGGAAGGGACAGCTATTTTATTTGCTTAAATCTATTTTATTGTCTGTCATCTTAAACTAAGAATGCCCAAAGATTGAACATTTATCTCTAACCACCATTTCAACTGTGGTAGCCAATGAATTTTCCAAAGCTCCACCATTCTTCTTAAGTATCCCACTCCTTCCGAACTTCATCCTTCCCAGAAAAGGAAAGGTCTTCTTCAGACCACTTCTGTGTCTGTCAGCCTAACCAGAAAACATACCTGCCTTTGTAGCCATAAGGTTCCTCACATTCAAGACTTATCTTTCTTCTTGAACTTTTTATCCTGTATTCCATCAGCTGAATTTTGACTCCTAAATTTTCAACTTCATTCTCTCCACTGGCTCCTTTTCTATAGCATATAAATATTCTCAGTCTCCTCCCATATTAAACACATAACTCAACCTTTTGTCTGGTTATGCCAGACACTCTCTCACCCTCTTCCTCTCCACAACCAAAGCTAAGCTTGTTGGGGAAGTAGTCTATGCTCAATTTCTACCGCTCCATGTCCTAGTCATAAGCCAACCTCTTGCAGAAACTACTCCTTCTTGGATCATTAGTGCAACTTTATATAAAAACTTTGAGATGGATGGTAAATTGTGCATAGTTTAAGTGTACAATTTGAGAAGTTTGAACACACACACACACACACACACACATATATGTAAGTGAAACCATCAGTATAATCAGGAGAATAAACATATCCAATATCATCCCTAAAGGTTTTTGTGCCCCTTGGTAATCCCTCCATCATGCTCCTGTCTGTTGCTTTGTTCCGTCTCACCCAACAACCCTCAGCAACCACTGTTCTGGTTTCAGACTAGAGATGAGTTTGTATTTTTTTAGAATTTGATGTGCATCACATAGTATGTATAATTTTTTTGTGGCTTATTTCACACAACAGGATTATCCTGAGATTCCATCGTGTTGCTATGTATAACAATAGCTCTTTCTTTTTATTGCTGATCATCATTCCATGTGTGGAGCTAGCACAATTTGTTTACCCGTTAGCGTGTTGATGGACTTTCAGGTTGCTACTAGTTTTTGGCTATTGCGAATGAAGCTTCTATGAACATTCAAATATAAATCTTTGTATGGACATAATGCTTTTATTTTTCTTAGGTACTAATGCCAAGAGAGGAATGTATAGATCATATGTAGATAATTGTTTTTCAAAGTGCCTATACCATGTTACATTTCTCCTAGTTGTATTTGAGAGTTCTGGGTGCCTCTTATCCTTGCCAACATTTGGTATGGTCATTCTTTTTTTTTTTTTTTTTTAAATACAGGGTCTTGCTCTATTGCCCAGGCTGGAGTATAGTGGTACAGTCATAACTCACTGTAGCCTCAAACTCCTGGGCTCAAACCATCTTCCCATCTCAGCCTTCTGAGTAGTTGGAACAACAGGCATGTGTCACCATGCCTGGCTAATTTTTTAGAGATAGTGTCTAGCTAAGTTGCCCAGGCTGTTCTTGAACTCCTGGCCTCAAGCATCCCTCCTACCTCAGCCCGCCAAGTAGCTAGGATTACAAGCATGAGCCAGTATTTTAAATTGTATTTATCCTAGCAGGTATATAGTGGTGTCTCATTGTAGTTTTGATTTGCATTTTGTTAATCATTAATTCATTAATAATGCTGAACATCTTTTTGTGTGCTTATTTACCATCTATATAACTTTGCTGGTGAAGTGCTTGTTCAAATATTTTGTCAGATTTTTTAATGAGTCATGCATTTTTTTATTATTTGGCTTTGAGAGCTCCCTAGATATTTTGGGTAAAAGTCCTTTATAAAACATTTTATTTCCATATATTTCTCCTAACCTGTGACTTGCTTTTTTTTTATTTTCTTGATAATGTCATACATAGAGCAGAAGTTTTTACCTTTTATGTAGTCCAATTTGTTAATTTGTTCTTTATATGGATCATGCTAAAGGTATTACATCTAACAAATCTTTGCCTACCCCAAAGTTACAAAGACATTCTCCTTTGTTATCTTCTGGAAGCCTTATAGTTTTAGGTTTTACATTTAGATTTATGATTCATTTTGAGGTTTTTTTTTTTTTTTTTTTAACTCATTAGGCCACTTTATTTTATTTTATTTTTTCGTACTTTAAGTTCTAGGGTACATGTGCACAATGTGCAGGTTTGTTACATCTGTATACATGTGCCATGTTGGTGTGCTGCACCCATCAACTCGTCATTTACATTAGTTATATCTCCTAATGCTATCCCTCCCTCCTCCCACTACCCCATGACAGGCCCCGGTGTGTGGTATTCCCCACCCTGTGTCCATGTGTTCTCATTGTTCAATTCCCACCTATGAGTGAGAACATGTGGTGTTTGGTTTTCTGTCCTTGTGATAGTTTGCTGAGAATGATGGTTTCCAGCTTCATCCATGCCCCTACAAAGGACATGAACTCATCCTTTTTTTATGGCTGCATAGTATTCCATGGTGTATATGTGCCACATTTTCTTAATTCAGTCTGTCACTGATGGACATTTGGGTTGGTTCCAAGTCTTTGCTATTGTGAATAGTGCCGCAATAAACATACGCATGCATGTGTCTTTATAGCAGCATGAGTTATAATCCTTTGGGTATATCCCCAGTAATAGGATGGCTGGGTCAAGTGATATTTCTAGTTCTAGATCCTTGAGGAATCGCCACAGTCTTCCACAATGGTTGAACTAGTTTACAGTCCCACCAGCAGTGTAAAGGTGTTCGTATTTCTCCACATCCTCTCCAGCACCTGTTGTTTCCTGACTTTTTAATGATTGCCATTCTAACTGGTGTGAGATGGTATCTCATTGTGGTTTTGGTTTGCATTTCTCTGATGGCCAGTGATGATGAGCATTTTTTCATGTGTCTGTTGGCTGCATAAATGTCTTCTTTTGAGAAGTGTCTGTTCATATCCTTCGCCCACTTTTTGATGGGGTTGTTTGATTTTTTCTTGTAAATTTATTTAAATTCCTTGTAGATTCTGAATATTAGCCCTTTGTCAGATGGGTAGATTGCAGAAATTTTCCCTATTCTGTAGGTTGCCTGTTCACTCCCTCAGAGTTTTTTTTTTCATTTGCTTGTTTTTTTTGTTGGTTTTTTTTTAATATGGTACTAATGGCAGGGATTTTTTACATATGGATATCTAGGTGTTCCAGCAGCATTTGTTGAAAATGCGATTATTTCTCCACTGGATTGTCTTTGTACATTTGTAGATAATGTGTTGTCCATACATATGTGTGTATTTATATCTTTATGTGTGTGTACACATATATTTATGTATATGTATCTATATATGTGTGTATATATATCTTTATATATGTGTGTATGTGTCTTTGTGTGTATATTTTATATGTGTGTGTATATATATCTTTATATGTGTGTGTGTATACATATCTTTATATATCTGTAGGTCTGTTTCTGTATTCTATTTTGTTACATTGATTTCTTTCTCCATCTTTATACCAATGTGATGCTGTCTTGATTACTGCAGCTAATAAGATGTCTTGAAGTCAGACAATGTTAGTCCTCCAAATTTATTCTTTTCCTTTTTTCATAGGTGTTTTGAGTTTTTTTGGTCCTTTGCGTGTCTATGAATTTTGCAATCACCTTATCAACTTCACCAATAAAAAAAGCTTGTTGAGATGTTGATTGGGATCACATGGAATTGTAGATCAATATTGGAAAATTGACATCCTAACAAGATTGAGTCTTCCAATCACTGAACATACTATACTCCTCATTTATTTAGGTCTTTAATTCTCAGAAGTGTTTTTCAGTTTTCAGAGTTAAGGTCATATACATCTTTTGTCATATTTATCTGTAATTATTTCGCATTTCACTTTGATGCTATTATAAATGAGTTTTAAAATTTTAATTTCTATTGTAAATTGTGAGATATAGAAATACAGTTGATTTTTGTATGTTGATCCCTTATTCTTTAACTCTTATTATATTCACTTACTAGTTCTTGTAGCTTTCCTTGTGTAGATTCCAACAGACTTTTTAATGTAGACATCACGTTGCCAATGAATACAGAGTTTTACTTCTTCTTTTGCGATCTGATTGCCTTTTATTTCTTTTCCTTGACTTGTTGCAATGGCTAGAATGTCCAGTAAAATATCAAATAGAAGTCATGAGAGAGTATATCCTTGCCTTATTCCTGATCTTAGAGAAAAACATTAAGTCTCTTACCATTAAGTATGACATTATCT